>NC_051853.1:69150831-69775831 GCF_905115235.1 Hermetia illucens
TCCCACTTTATTCTTCCTTAAAAAGAAGGACTGCACTCCGGTCAGCAAGAAAACATATTGATCATTTTTTTCAGCGACATCGGCAGGACATTTGATACTTTTTATTTCACCATTCATCACCTTTCACTTCGAAGTATGCCCTTAAACCGGAAAATGTAATTTTGTCCTTTCAGCATGAGTGTCCGACTGCTTCAGGCACATCAACCGTTTTCAATTCCTAGCTCTGTTCCGCGTTGAACTGAATTTTAAAACTTTCCCAGCAATTTCTCTAAATCTAAAGTGAATCATTTCAGCTTAAACTCAATGAAGCAAGCACGTTCAAAGACACTAAATCTCGATTTGTTGCGAAGTAATGAAAGTGCTGAGTTGCAACTGCATTAACAAAAGCTCCTTCTGATGCACACATGCCGAGTTTTCCCAGTAACTGCAAATCGAAAAAAAAACTATTGAATGAAAAGATGTTAGTACACGTACGTCACTTCCATACAAAAGATACTTTTAGCTTCAATGTCGCTCTTGCTGTCGTTCATGTTTCCATTAACTAAAAAGAAAACAGGCAAAGGGGGGAAGGCTAAGGGAAAAACCAAATAAAAGTTTACAAATCTGTGACACAGCAAAAAATGATAACTACCTTTGTAACGAGGATTTGGACAAGTTAATCTCGATGATAGGAAATGAGCTGGAGACATAAATCAAACGCAAAGGGGGTACCAAACGACAGGAGCAAAATGAGAAGGTTTTTTTAATTAAAATCGTCCTCTTCATTGTGCTTTTTGAAAACTTTGGCAACGTTATAAGGTTTTACTTGACACATTTACTTACAAAATTAACAGAATATCGACTAATTGAATTTCCATTGTTTGCCTGAATCGTCAAAGTTTTGAATAGAGAAAATCAGTAAAATGAATCAAAACATACATTTTTCGCACAGTATAGGTCCCAGGGCGAAACGCGGATTGTTACCCACAACGGAGCATAAAACCTGCGAAATGCCTGCTGAACCAACACCAACAGCTCTACTACCAAACCCTATCTCCACTTCCACGTGGTGACCGCTGCGAGCTCTTTCTTAACGAAAAGCTGCAGACGCGAGTCTCCCGCACCTAAAAACGGAGCAAATGGTACCAACTGGTCCTCCAGGTTGGGGGTTGTGTAGGGCTGACAACCCTACACGGAAAACCGAAGTTACCAGGCCACAACAGGAGCCTCGGACTGGACGGATAACACAACGACGAACCCGGAAATGACAAAGGAATAGCGATTTGCGCATTTTCTCATGGAACATGCACTCCCTGTACGGAGATATATCCAATATAGGGCTGGTGTAACAGCGTTACAAGAGATGCGATGGAGAGGGACCGGTTTCCTGGAGAGTCGCTACACTATATATTATAGCGGTCATCGAGCAAACCATGTGCTCGGAATAGATTTCTTTGTTAGCCAAAAAAATGAAACCTGCTGTTATCGGCTTTTGGAAACATAAACGAAAGGCTATGCACTCTGCGCTTGCGAGGCAAATTTAGAAATATAAGCCCCTACAGAGGAGACTGCAGAGTCGGAGAAGGATACCTTCTACGAGGCTGTAGAACGAAACCCTCGAAGCCTGTCCCAGATATAATAATAATAATAATCGTTAGCGCAGCAATCCATATTGGATCAGGGGCTTGAATTGTGTTTGAGCACTTCATTCAAGACCGTAACGGTACACTATAGTAAACTATAGGAGGCAATGTGGCCAACATTGCATTCGCCCGAGATGATCCTGATTTGATTCAGGTACTAATTCACAGCTGAGTCGACTGGTGCACAGCACAGGCATCCGCAACACCTATAAGAGGGAAATGGATACCGCAATAACCGCAGTAAACACAGATCCTAGAGGTGAAGCATTAGTAAATGAACCTGAAGGACGTTATCATAAATACAGCCACAAAGATGATTGGCCCCAACCGCAAAAAGGGTCAGAACGGCTGGTTTGACAATGAATGAGCTAGCAACGGAAAGGAAGAATGCCGCATACCGAATAATGTTGCACTCTCAAAGAACGCGGGCACGCGCAGCGACTTATCGCGAACTCCGTCGAGCGGAGAAGCGACTTCATAGCCGGAAAAAGGAAGCCTGGGGGAACCAGCAAGTCTGTAAACTCGAAAATTAGAGGAAGCAACCACACCAGGCGTGGAAGTTTTACCAACAAGTCAGCAGGATGAAGCCTTATACACCTCGATGCTCATCCTGTCGAGACAAAGAGGGAAATATGATTTCCGACAGAATGTGCATACTGAACAACCAAAACATCGACGAGTTGGAGGTCCCGCCAACTTAAGACGACGGACAAGTACTACCATCAGTAAGTATCGAAGAAACAGTCCGTGCAATTCATCGACTTAAAACGATGGAATTACAGCCAAATTGATTAAATATGGAGGCGACCAATTACACCAAGTGGTTCATCAACTTGGCAAAGAAGCATTATCTGTCTCATATATAAAAAGGGAGATGTCACGCAATGCAGCAATTATTAAGTTATCATGTTGCTGAGTACCATCTATAAGATATTCTCCACTATTTTGCTAGGCTGGATAGCCCCATATGCTCAGAACCTCATTGGCCCATACCAAAGAGTCTTCACTCCATGCAAATCAGCAACAGATCAGATTTTCTCTGTGCGGCAAGCGATGGAAAAACTGTTGGAATATGGACGTCAGTTGCACCATCTCTTCGTCGACTTTAAAGCCACTTACGATAGCATAGCCAGGGTGAAACTGTGCACGGCCATGAGATAATTCGGTATCCCGAAGAAATAGATAAGAATGACTAGGCTGACCTTGACCAATGTGAGGGACCAGATGAAAGCAGCAGGATCACTCTCAAGACCATTCGACATCAACAACGGTCTACCGCAAGGGCATGCCCTATCATGCGCCCTCTTTAATCTGGCCTTGGAGAAAGTGATCCCTGATGCTGAGGTCCAAGAGGTACGATTCTCTTTAAATCCACCCAACTACTGGTGTATGCTGACGATATCGATATCATGGTTGTTGGCTGCCGACAGAGCCTATTTCAGCTTACAAAAGCTGTTCCGCTCGAAACGTTTCACCATAGGTACAAGACAATGATCTTGTCAGTCCTCATGTATTCTTCAGAGACTTGGGTTCTTAGCAAGAAAAATTGCAAACTCTTTGCCGCGTTCGAGAGAAGAATTTTTGGCCGCCTACATGAGTATGGACGATTCCGTAGCCTACACAACGACGAAATCTATTAGCGATACCATGACCGTCCGGTTGTGGATAAAATCCGTATGGATGATAACTAATCCGGGATACTGGCATAACGGGAGCAGTTGGGTGAGTTGTACAGTTTAAACCTATTGAATTATTTACGGTAGCCGTCATGTCTTATGAAAAATTGTGCGAAACCACAGTTTATCTCATCATGCGTGCTCTGCGTCTACAACTTGATGCTAGGAATCAATTAGTAGGTCCATTGACCATTTTCCGCCCGTTACTACCGTTATTATCGGTCAGCATCATTCCGGCTACCGCGTAGGCCGCTTTGTCTGAGATGGTTCTAAAACTGCAACATGGTCTTTCTATAAACCGCGCTCATCTTTTGACCACTGCATGCAAAATGCCGCCTCTGCGCATAATTGTTTGAAGCAATACTTCTGGCTTCGCTGTATGGCTACCTTCAAGTTTCTTCGAGGTTCTTTGTAAACACGCTATTTCACCTCTTGATTGTATCCATTGCTCCTTGGGCAGCTCCTCTGACACGATGACAAGCTGACCGAAGATCAGACAATTCCTTTTCCACCAACAGTTGGGCCTTCTACTGGGGAAAGAATAACGTGTGTGCCTTAGTATCTTGGTCTAACCATACATCTAAGAATGTTTGCAACCTCACATTCTCCTCATTCTTGGACGAACAAGTCTTCAACTGCTTTGTTTAATTTTCAGCTAAAGAAAAATTGCCTGGTGATCACCGTGAGGAAGTGCTCACTGACGTTCCAGAACATATTGTGAACTAGCGAAGGACTAAAAATTCAGATCCAGAACCGACCCGACCCCCCTCTTTGGAAAGTATTAACTTAACCATCGTTAGTCAATATGATGCCCAACTGCATGAAAGCCTTCAAGAGACAACGCCCTCTTGCATCTGTCAATGAGCTTCCTGGTTTTATGCCCCATGCATTGAAGTCACTGGCGATGACTTTGGGTCTCCATTCTTCCGCGTCCAGGACCAATCTGTCCAATATGTTTAGCCAATATCAGGCTTCGAAGGGCATAGCAACCATATGCGTCTATTTCCCATAACGCCGCCCCCACCTGTACAATCGGCTACCCATACATCATTGATGGGGTTTCTGTAGCAGATCTTGAGATTGATTTGGATTAACCTCATTTTTCTACTGCATTTAACGACTTTTTAACTTAGGACACTTGTCGCTTCCGGCAATATGCCTGCTATCCAGGTCCCCCTTTTTATCGCAAAACATCCATTTGGGGTCCTTATTACACTCCCACTCCCAATCGACCAGTTTCCCCACAACGTTTGCATCGGTCAGACCGATCAATCGCACTTGTGCATGTCCTCACCAGCCAAGAGACACTTGAAGCATCTCTTCAAAGAAATTTGCTCTCTAAGGCGACAGACTGCTACCCAATACGAACCGTCCCAACATCTAGCAGTTTGTACGATGCTTCTTTTGGCAGTTGGATGGTCGTCTCGTCTCCGCCGATGCACTGAACTACTGCCGCACATCTGACGCCCTAGCTTGAGGCCGGTTCTTTACAGTTCCGTTTTTCTTGCCGAATTCATAATGCAGTTTGCTCCCTTTTGAAAAGTTTCTATAGGCGAAAATAACCATTATAGTTAATATCTGTAATATAATAACTTAAATTCATGAAACTGTATGTATAAATGTGTAAAAAATAGTGACTTTCTTGGCACAACCTTAGTGCAACGGTCGGGTACTTTTAGATCAGGCATCGGCTAGGCACTACCGATGGTTTAGACCCCTTCCTAAAAGTGGGCAATCCCCCTTTTTGTTTTTTGGGAATCTGCTGATTTCCTGGATGTTCCTCCTCCTTTTCCCCAATCTCCTTTTCTCTGCCCATCCATGAGTATACGGTTGGGTGCCACCTGCGTTGACTCCGTTACCGTTGAAAGAATTTTTGAACTCTCCTTCGAATGATTTGCATTTTCCTGCGATGTGTTATATAGAACCTTGACGCGTCTCACCGTAAGCTTAATTGCCAGGTGCACGTGGTGTTTATCTTTAATAAATTCCGACAACGCAAAAATGTTCACTCGAAGCAAATTGAAGGATAACTCTTTCAGGCCGGACTTCTGTTTCACAGCCATTATTCTTGGCGCCCATTTTGACACATTAACGGGGTTTCTATACCCCAGGTCTTTTCCACCTTGGATATCATTGAGCTTCTCATAAACGGATCTGACTCTCGATCCTGAGGAGCCTCCCCTAACCACTTGCGTCAGGATGCGGTTTGTGTTGCTACTGCTTTTGATGTTCACCATTCTCCCATGGCAGGTCCTTCTGCGCTTTTGTTATGAGTCTTTTTGGAAGCGATATGCTCTGTTCAAACACCTCCTTGCCTAAACTGCTTTAGATGCCACGGCGGCCAAGTTATCTACCATCGGGGTAATGCAGTTGAGGGATATCAACGACCGGGAGCCTTCTTGCTCATTCCCAAAAGCCATTCCCAGGGGTGAATTTCCCATAGTCATTTTTGTCCACACATAAACATGTCCGTGCACGCACACCTGCGAATGCATACAAGTGCATATTCATGTGCATCCGCCGCGCATTCCCTTATTTGCACGAAGGGCGCGCCTAATGGGGGATCTGGCAACTCCTTCCAGGTCTGTATGTCTCTGATTTACTCGGAAACAGTTAAACCGATTGTCACAAAATTTGGTGCAAAGGTGTGGTCTGTAAATTCTTTTCCATACAATGGCTGGGATCATTTTGCACTGGGTTTAAGCAGGAGCTTCTCATACATGCAAAATAGGGGTTTCACTTTTCTTTTCACAGGATATAGTCATGTGAGGTATCAAAAGAAAGGGAACAATTAGTGCTTTTGAAAATGATCTTATTTCTGAGAGTTTGTAAAATATAGGGGGTGAGAGCTCAAAATGTAAACACCGAAAAGTGTAGCAGGTCCTTTATCAGAACCCATCCAACCCAAAAATCTGAAAAAATTAATAATTAATTAATTATTTTTGATTAATAATTTCGCCTGGTTTTGGTAACAGCTTAGTTAGAAAATGATTCTTTTATACCTGACGGAAAAAAACTTATTTTTATAAATCTTGATGCTCTAAATTGATGTAAAAGTCTGAAACAGTGCATGATGAAGATATTCCAATAGAATTAACACCGGTGTACATACCACCACCTGACCCGAGTGTCCTCACTGATAAGAACAGTGCAGACGAGGATAGCTGTGGTTTAGTTGATAAGTCATGTGGACGATAGCTGACAACTATTGCTGAAATCAGAATACCAGGAGTTAATCTTGAACGCGAGATATGGGAGAGTTCTCGCAATTCTTACTTTGAGTGGGGACAACCCGAAAAAAAATGTATTGGGCAACCAAAAAAAAAAGAAACACATAATGAATTGGTTTTATCGGGCATGAGAAGGGACCGCTTTATTCAAATGATGAGCTACCTTCAGCAGATAATACAACAATAAATATGAAGGACAAATTGTACAAACTAAGGCCAATGATTGAACTGTTGAGTGTTGTTTAATAAGTTTTTCAACCTTCAATAAATCTTTTTGAGTAGAGATGCTTGCATGATTGATGACCTTTAATATTTTTTTAAGGAGGCTAGGGTCAGATTATAATACATACAGTCTCAATTTCTTCGCGGTACGGCATTCCCTGCCTCCTCCGTTCGTCTCTTGCATTGATCTATCTCTCAGCGCTCCAATGGTTCGCAATGGTTAGAAGAGTTGTGGAAAAGAATCTGAACCACCCGATGTCAGATACCTTTAAAGTACCCAGCAGCCTCTATGCATTCGTACGTCAAGTTGCTACCGGCTTTCTGGTCTGCGTTAGGGGCTTTTCGGATGCAGACAACCTTTTATTTCACTCGAAGGAACGCTGAATCTTGATTTTCCGGACCTCAACCACCCTCTACACTGAATCCTGTTTCCCCCGGGACTTTTTGTATACTAAAACTTATAGTGGATCCTGGTCATCATCATCAATTACGATATTGACTAAAAAACACTATCATGCATCATCGCGTGAATTTATTTTTTTTCAATTTAAGGGGGTCATCCCGTGTGTCGGATCCGCGGAATTGATTTTTTTTGGCATCAATTGTATCTAGATATAGTATAGAATATATGGGCAAAGTGATTTTTGGATATTCGGCGTCATTCGGAAATTATAGTGTTAATATAAGTGATAAGTCACACGCCAGATTTATGTCGATCGCTATAATAAAGCTCGTATTTATCGGACGGAATGACGTTCGAATGACTTCGCTAAAAGGACAAGAATTGAAGCCAAGGCTGTCTATGTGTTTCTTCATGAAACCTAAGGTTTATGGGTTAGGTATAGCAGATTAATGGTCAGTTAAGGTTTCATGGCTAAAAATCGTATTCTACTTTTTAAATGCGTTTTTCTCGAAACTGCATGTTGAAAATCGGCTGCCACTATAGCCCGAAATCTATCCAACGAAATCCTTTGAAATTTTCACGACTTATTCAAAACATATTTCTACGGTCCGCAAACTAGGATAATTGCTATTCATCCAGTAGTTTTTTTTATTCAATGATGAAGGCGTGGAAAAACACTAAAATTCACAAAAAAACATGGCGCCAAAAATTTAGCTTTTAATATTTTTTAATAATCCTAGTTTGCGGACTGTAGTTAAGTCTGTACATTAAAATTGCGTTTACTCTTTTTCTTGAAGATGATCGTAGCGCCCTCTAGCGTAGCAGTAGAAAAACACCTTTTTTGGAGATGGATGTATAAATTGCTCTATGTTTCAATAACGAACTATGAGATCCGGTTGGAAGCAATACTGTGCACGCTCAAGATATTAGTAAATCTACGGTGGAAAATTCGTATTTGTTTCTTGATCCAGTTGCTCACAAAAAATTCCTAAAAAATAAACAAAAAAAAAATATTATGAACTTAACAACGACTAAGCATTCATAGCCCTAAAATATTAATAACTGATACTTGTTAAGCTTGCAACATGTGACATACACGTCTTAGAATGATGGAAATAGACATAAAATGTAAAAGTTTCACTATCTATAACTTTGTTAATAATAGTAGGTTTTCCTTCAAACTTCCCAAAGTTATGCCTTTATGCAAGTACCATGCAGTACCAATTTTGTAATACTAGCATGAATTTGAGGGGGTTTCCGACAACATTCCTAAAATATGCTGATATACTATTATTAACTTTATTTGTACAAATATCGGAATAAGATGTATTTTGAGGCCTAGATTTCATTCAGATACACCACTTTTTTCTTTAGTTTTTTTCGGTTAGATAAGTTCTGAGAACGAGACCTGTTACATTTTTTTATGGGTGATGTTTTGAGCCCTCACTCCCCTACCTTCCACCCGATATCAAATATGAGACCAGTTTCGGAAAGTGTACATTGATCCCCTTCATTTGATATCCTTCATGATCAAATGCTATGAAAAAAAAATTTCACCTTCCATTCTCATATGTGGGGTCCCCTCAAACTTAACATAAAATAGTGTCACTTGCTGCATGTAAAGGGAACAACAGACCACACGATCTCACCAATCGTGATAATCGGTCTAGCCGTTTCCAAATAAATCGGGTGTGACAGACAGACAGTCAGACAGACGGACAGACACAAAAACCTTTAAAAAGAATCAAACTTAATAAATTTGTATTTGACTGTTTTTGGCCATAAACAATAGTGTGTTTCTGGCAACATAGCCTAAGTGTTGCCATCAGTCCTGTTGGTGTGTGTGTGTATGGTGGGGGAGAAGCTACAGCTTCTGAGCACTCAGGCCGTATTGGCCCATTGTACTCGCCTCCCCCGTCTAACGGAATATTCCGGATTCGTTAACGTATCACAGGATTTCCGTTAGTGGATTTGATGCTACCCGTCGCAATTGGAGGATATCGGCACTAAAGATCTGATGCCTGATGCGTCCATAGGCGGGGCATTCACATAGGAAATGCTCCGTGGATTCCGCTTCCTCATTATAGGAGGGACACGTACCATCTTCGGTAATTCCTATTCTGAACATATGCCCAGCTAGTGAATTATGGCCTGTCAGAATGCCCACAATACACTTGCAAGTTCTCCTGCTTTTCGACAGGATAAACTTTGCGGTATGTATGTTCGGTTCTGGCAGGAAAAGTTTGGTGTGTTGAGCAGTATTTAGGCTCTGCCACCTGTCATTATGGGAAACTTGTTTCCAGTTTTTGAAAACAGATTTGGCTAATGCTACTGATACTCCAATTGCTGGCTCCGGTCCGGGCAAAGGGGAGATTGACCCCTCTTTCGCTAAAGCGTCCGAGATTTCATTTCCCATGCCATGCCACAATGACCAGGTACCCAGAGTAGTTCCACCGTATTGAATCTAGACATAGAGTTCAAACGGTTTCTGCATTCCTGAACGATTTTCGAGGTGATCAAAGGACTGCTTAACGCCTTCAATGCAGCTTGATTGTCACTGCAGATTGCGATGCGTCTACTCTTCAACCGCTCATCAATCATCCACTTTGCCACCCTTAGGATCGCATAAACTTCGGCTTGAAAAACCGTTGCATATTGTCTCAAAGGAAAAGCCCACTTCTCGTTTTTATTCGAGAGGTAGACTCCGGCTTCAGAACCCTCTTCTGTTTTTGAGCCATCGGTGTAGAAGATTTCCGTATATCCCGTCACGCATTTCTCTGGGTCTTCCCAGTCCTCTCTACGCTTTAGGGTAACTTCATATCTTCTACCAAACAGATGTATGGGGACACGAGAATCGGAAGGCATTGTAAGAACTGGATTCAGTCCTCTCAGTAACTCTTCCAATGCTCTGTGCCCCCCACATCCATTGTTTTCCCATAGATCTAATCGAATTAGTCTACGAGCTGCTCTCATTGCAATGTTTTGAATAAATATATCCAGGGGCTTGAGTAGTGCATTCAGAGCTGCGCCGGATGTCGTGCTCATGGCACCAGTGATACCCAGACACACAGTTCTTTGTAGTGCGGCTAGTTTACGGTGAAAACCTTTTTGTCTCACCTTAACCCACCACACTACGGATGCATATACGAACATCGGCGTAATGATGGCAACGTATATCCACATTACCACATGAGGCCTGAGTCCCCATGTCGAGGCAAAGGTCCGTCTGCACAGCCCATAAGCTGTGAGAGCTCGTTTCATCTTTACCTCTACATGTTTGTTCCAAAGTGGTTTTTTATCTAGACTGACTCGCAGATATTTCACTTCTTCGGAGAGTTGGAGGGTAGTACCCCTCATCTCAGGGAGGCAAAGTCCATCCAGTTTTCTCCTTTTTGTGAAGAAAACCATTGTGGTTTTATTTGGATTAACTGTCTGAGGCACCACCTGTCTATCAAATCAACGGCACGTTGTATATTCCTACACACCGTTCCAAGATCCCGATCAACAGCAAGTACAGCCACGTCATCAGCATAAGCTTGAGCGTGTATTGGCAAATTTTTCAGTTCGCATAGTAGTGAGTCGATCAGCATACTCCACAGAAGTGGCGAAAGCACACCTCCTTGGGGGCAGCCCTTCGTTGCTTCTGTAGTCAGGTAGCTATCGACCCCTACCTCAGCGCACAGCAGTCTTTGCGGTAGCATAGAATGGATCCACTTAATTAAAGCATCATCAATACCATGCGCTCTGGCGGCATCACAAAGTTTTTGAAAAAGCGCACAGTTAAAAGCCCCTTCAGTGTCCACCAGTTGGTGTACTTCGTGGTTGGTATCAGGTCCTGTTTGGACTGTTAGGCTGCTGGGTGCCAGGGGACAAGCAAAACAATAACAACAGGATTCAATAAGCTAAACGTGTCGTGTAAAAAAACTTACTGCTAGCGTAAGGGTTCACAGTTCCAACATTTTCACAAAATTTCGTATAAAAAAGCAAAATATGTGTGACAGTAATCCGATCTAGTTAAGATGTTCTTTCATACTAAATCTTAACAAGTCGGGAAACCGGAAGCTGGGCGCTTCAGGTACGAAAGGTTTTGTGTATTTCTTAGTACGTAGCATGTAATAAATGCATATACATGTATACCTGTATTATGTGAGAATATCCACTTTCGGATGATATTGACATTCATAGTCTTGAATTTGCAAGGAAGCGACAACTTTGACGTATTATAACTTTGTTAGTAATAGTGCAATTTCGACCAACCTTGGTGAGATCTTGCTCTATGTTATACCCTATATTATTGCGAAATTTCATGGTGCTAACATGAACTTAGGGGGGGTCTTGCAGCCAATTACTAAAAATTATGGTAATATACTATTATTAACTTTATTTGTATAGATATCAGTATGGAAGGTATTTCGGAGCCCAGGCACCATATAGTGGCAGCCTCCTGATTTTTTTCAGATTTTTCGATTTGGTAGTTTCTGAGAATGGCCCCCTTAAAGGAATAGTCACTTTCAACTCTCCGCACTCCCCATTTTCCAACAAATGTCAAAACTAAGACCAGCTTCGAAAAGTACTAACCAAGACCTTTAATTTGATACCCCACATGAGTATATTTGATGCAAAAAAAATTTACACCCCCCTTTTGCATGTATGGGGACCCCCCCTAAATTCGACGTAAAAGGATGTAACTCATGCGTGAGCGTTCACAGTTTCCATCTTTCTACCAAATTTGGTGTCAATCGCTATAACCGTTTCTGAGAAAAATGCTTGTGACGGACAGACAGACAGACAGACAGACAGACAGACGGACAGACGGACAGACGGACAGACAGACAGACGGTAAACCGATTTTAAAAATCGCACCACAGATGATTATGCAACAGGACAAGCTTCATGCGCTTTAACCCACCCGATTCGCCCAGTAGGTATATAGTCACTGATTTATCTGCTGAGATCTTATTCTTATATGCAAATCGTCACCACGAGTAAATATTACGGTTAGATTATCTAGCTCCATAGCTATTTCATATTTTTTTGCAGAAAATGCTAGGAAATTTTTTAGATGAATATTTATTAAAGATAATTTTGCCATAAGAAACGCGCGTGGTCGCATATCTTTCCATTCCTTCCTCACCAATTTTTCCACCAACTACGTTTATCTGATAAGCTAATAAATTACACTTCAACTTGATTAATTCGATGGGGCATTGACCAGTAATTTTTAGCTTTTCGTTTTCGTTTCTGGGATGCGACTCGTCAAGAGATTTGCGTGTAACTGTGATGCCTTAAATCTGCCTGTGTAACTTTATTACTTGTGAGTTCAATCTGTTCATCAATTTTCACAAAATAAAGATATACTTGAAAGGTTATTGTCCCGGCGCTTGCACACTTTACATCTAATCAGCCAAATTTCTATTGTTCCCAAATGCTAATTTCTAGAAGCTGGTGACCATCCGCGCGATGCATGACAAAACACGATTGGAAAATCCCTTCCCGAAGAAAGCATTGGCAGTGCAAATCGGTTAATTCGGTTGACATCCAATAGATACAGCGAAAATAGCTTTTAAAGGTGAATTCTTTTCGTGCTTTATAAACGCGCTGCATTTTTTTGACATGCACAGCAGGTGAACGACCTTAAGAATTTGCAAGTATTTCTAAAAATATTAGAAATTGACTAGGAAAATTTAAAGTTAAATCCATTCATCAATAGCAACTTAAAATTTGGTCAGCGACACCTTTTTTGTCCATTTCCATATGGAGATTTACATCGCGAAACAACCGTACATGGAAGATTGTTTGTTACAGCTATATCATTGTCCGGAATTCCCATTCCGCCATAATTGAATGAATTTATTGAACTTTAGAAATTGTGCAAAAATAGAACGATCAAAGAATGCAATCAAATAAATTCAAAACAAAATCTGTTTCTGGCGAGAACTACATACATATCTGTGATAGTTGTATAGATACATCTGCTCCATTGACAGAAGTGGGTTAGTGATGGAGCTTCGTCCGGATTTGCATATCTCGAAAATAGAAGGCGTCTTGCAGCAATAGAACTCTCCAATTTCGGGGCCAGCTCGTTTTCGTTGGAATCGCTGTTGTTTGGCGCTCGCAAGCCGATAATAATGCAAATCAACTAATAAATGGATTTCTTTCGTTCAGGTGTATAGCAATAATATGCTTCCTTCCAAGGACGCACGTCGCTGCAAGGACGGATTACGGGGGAAGCACTTCTCCGGCATTCCAGTGATGAACAAACAAAGCTATCAAATAAAAGTTCATTTGAGGGATTTTCGTTATCGATAATCCGCCGAAGTAAGTAAACAAGCGAGACTGGGCGCCGTCAAATCTTCCCATGTCCTAGCCAAATGGGAGCGTCCTATTCAGAGTTGTCGACCGTAAAGGAAGTCAAGGCGATTTCCAAAATAAATTACTCCCTTTGAACTGATACCAATTTACTACCTGCAAATATGCTCCCATACCGGTTGCTCATGAAAGTTTAACGGTTTAGATCAAACTGTATGGATAGTAGTCATAGCAAATTGGCTCACGTTATCCTTTTTTGATCTGGGCAGGTACCCCGAACACTTCCCACCTGCTTAAGTCGATTTCTGTTTACTAGAAGATTATCTTTCTTCCATGGAAATCGAATATCGAATCAGTTGCCACCCCTCCCAGTTTTTTATTGATTACGGCATGGCTTGGTTTCGAAAGTCTTCCTTTTATTCTTTGACTTATCCCCGCTCGCTGTTCCCAGGTTTACGATGAAATATAAAGCACCGAACGACCTGTATTCTTCTAGGGAGTCTTAGCCTCCTTAACATTCGTGTGACGGATGTACGTAAATATATACACCCGAATAATATATTTTCTAAGGTTTGATTGATGCTTGGCTAATAGCTCAAGAGAGATGAACCTGTTCCATGAAAGTGGAAGCTCTCAGTTTTTGTTTACTGTGGAATGGGAATAATCGGAACGTTATTGGGGTAGGAATTTAACGATGCCAAATAAAAGATGATTCCCATTTGGATACTTTAATCTAGGATTGGGGAACTTTAAAAATTGGAGAATTTAGTATCAAGAAAATTTGATCCTTTTTGTTAACGAGGTTTCACTTGAATGTATCCTGTTATCCTTGGAAGGAGATTTATTATATTTTCGAAGTAAAGCAGACCTCAGCAAAATACCTGATCATGTTCAGTGTACGTGCCGGAACTGCAATGTTAAGACTTTAGACGCTGTTTGTTCTGATATGATAATGACTCAAATCTAGATAACTTTTTCAACCCAATCACCCTCTATATATCCTTACCTGGAATGGATGATTTTGCTTTTAAAGAATGGCTCTGGATCGTCAATCATGCAATTAGACATGAACTCTTTATTCTTAAAATGGATATGGAGATTCATAATAATCGGTTGATTTATCTACGTTAATTTATCCGGAATTAAGCCCGCATACAGGTATTTATACGGGGTTACGTCCACATACACTATCTAATATCTATCTATCTACCTTAAAGTTGGCACAATT
Source organism: Hermetia illucens (assembly GCF_905115235.1). NCBI lineage: Eukaryota > Metazoa > Arthropoda > Insecta > Diptera > Stratiomyidae > Hermetia > Hermetia illucens. The sequence continues at coordinate 69,165,522 of NC_051853.1, forward strand.
TGATCCAATACGAGTTTAATATATCAGATTGATGGATGAGCGGCGCATGTGATCGGACTCTGTGTAATTTACTATGCCTATAATCCACCGACGCCTCGCATCGGTGGGCTAGTTGCTTGAGTTCGCTGTTTTGTAAAATTCTTATAGCTAAAAATTGCTAACGATGATTCCTGTAGCTAACTGCTGAATCATACTTTGTGTATCGCTCTAAACTCTTACGTTATCTAGATTATACCGCCTCTATTTTAAGGTTATTTTAGGCAGTTGGGTACGCTACCATAAATGCTACCTGGAGAAATATAGATTTTAGATCATCCTTCTTAGATTCTCTTCAACATACGAACGAAAAACATATCAGGCAGAAAAAGAAGCATTTTAACCTAAGAATTATGATATGTTTACCACGGGTTTAGTCAATGTGTCCCAGTCTCAGTCTCTTCTTCTGTCTTAAATCCGTGCATATACCACAGTGCTTGGTTCCTCACCATGCTCTTTTCACGGTGCCTGAAATTCAGAGGCAAGCGGATTATTATAGCGACGACAGCTTATTTGTAGCTTGCCTCTCCTCCACCTTTAGCCACCATGCTAGTGTTCCATAAGAAAACATATACTTTACAACGAATTTTGTTCTTGCATGAGTTTATTTATTGAGTTCTTCCCCGTTTTGCTAAATGCCAGGATAGTCAGGATGACCCTTTATGCTGATTACTATCAACTATTAAGGTGGAACTATCCCAAAGCAGAAGGTAAGTGATAGGCTTGCCCTTGGGCGGAGCCATAAATCTTCGAAGCTGAGTAGAAAGAGGAAGAATTCATCACGGATCATATCCTCTTTCAATGCTTCGGCTGAAGTGTACAAACTCATGCCAACAGGACATATCATCCAACTACTCTCTCTGGTAGAATCCTATGATCACGTTTTACTACCTTCCGGTTTGGAGATAGCTCAGACCTAATGACTGATAACAGTTAGCTGGGATGGTTATATCAATTTTGCTTCGATCATGATAGTACCATGTTTGGTGCCATTTGCAAATCTGGAAAGCGTCGAAAGGTGGCCATGCAGGCGCGACGCGTCGATATAGTATTCTGCCAGCACGCGCATGGATGCCTCTATGCTCGAATCATCATCATAATCATCATCATAATCAACGCTTCCTGATAGGCCAAATTTCATCGCCTTTGAGGGGAAACCTAAGTCTGTTAGCTGTCACCACTATGATCATGGCAAGTAGCCCGTTAGGTAACTGTCAGCAATGTTCTCCGCACGGTTCTGACCAAATTCATCTCTCGTCGAGGATTTTCATGCCATCCCATATTTATTATAGATAGCTCCCTTACAGCTGCCCTACAAATCCTGACAACGCCAATCAAACCAATCATAATCATCATCAACGGCGCAACAACCGGTATCCGGTCTAGGCTACCTTAATAAGGAACTCCAGACATCCCGGTTTTGCGCCGAGGTCCACCAATTAAATATCCCTAATAGCTGTCTGGCGTCCTGATCTACGCAATCCAGAACCGGACGGTCATGGTATCGCTCATAGATTTCGTCGTTATGTAGGCTACGGAATCGTCCATCCTCATGTAGGGGGCGAAAAATTCTGCGGAGGATTCTTCTCTCGAACGCAGCCAAGAGTTCACAATTCTATTTTTATTCTTCCCGTTTGACCAGTGCGACTTGATGTTGTTGGTTGGTTGGTTTTTGGTGCTGACACTGCCACCATATATATATAGAATTAATAAGTAGAACAATTTTGATTTCAGCCAGCCAGCTCTGAATCGTTACTTTCGTTGACATATTGCTGCTCACATTCCGAAGAAATATTTTAGTTCGGTTACTTTTTCATGAGGTGAACTTGACCTTATGCTTTGCCGTATAGTTGCTGCAGTTTTTGGCATTGGGGTACTGCTTCTTCTTTGGCTACGTGATTTAATTTCCGACAGGATTTCACTGTGTACAATCCTTTGCACGTGTATCGTGATAAATAGATCTGCTCCAGCGTTTGGGGTACAAGTCGTCTTGTTGACGCGATCCACATTACTCATACCCTGAACTCTACCGCATCTCCAGGAAAGCAACGAAGCAATGGTATTTGGGGAGAAGAAATCCATCATCTTCTTATGCATGAACCCGGAGTACATATGACAAGTTTTTTGAACAATCGCTATAGCGTAAATATAAGATTTTCTAATTGATCGGTTCACGTATTCAGAAGTCCGTATCCGTAGCAGAAAACTCGTCATACACCTAAGCTGTTTTTCTACGAATGTTCAATCTGCCGATAATTTCAACGAACTGAAAATTGATCCTCCAGCTAAGGATTTCCTGAGATGCATTGCATACTGACTCCTACTGCAAATCCGCAGAAAAACTGTGAGATGAGTCAGAATATCTGCTTGAAAGACATCCCTTCAAACTATTGCTCGACTGCGGTAACTTATGCAATACGTGAGTCGTACTACCCAGAAAGTAGGAAGGTGCCGCCGTACTTAGCCCATGATGCAGCAATTCAAGCAGATTATTTTCCCGTCAATGAATTTTCAAACCAATGAACTAGCAAACGCATCGCTTTAAGGTATCCAGCTACCTAACATCAGGTCAAGGATATCCCCCTCAACTAATGGATCGCTAAACTGCTAGCAAAGCATCTCATGAAAAGAAATAAACCAGGTTCGTCCGGAAGACAGTTACTAGTCCCAGTAGCAACCCGTTGAGGGTAAAGATGTTGGTACGCCATCGAAAACAGCTTCCAAGACATGATGGCAGTGTACACAAGATCAACCGAGATGTCTTTTAGTGGTCGTGCTTGCCTTTCACAGCTTCCCGTTCGCGAAATTTTGAACTCCTGGTTACTTGATCAGTAAAACTTCAGATGCAAAAAGTAATCAGAACCCCTGAATTTGTTAACAAAAAATTAAAAATTATCTCAAATACTACGTTAGTGAATGATGAGTTGCTCCCCATCATAGAGTAGCAAAAGAAATCAAATGAAAAGGGAATCGCAAGAATTCAATCTTCTTCGTTTGAAATTAAAAAACAAAGTAAAGACGATCTATTGGGGACGGAACAGCCATAGCTTAAGTCCTCTACGTCCGTTTTTCATTAAGGTCCCATCTCATTTGCCACTCCATCGTTGAGAGAAAAAAATGTCAAACTAATTATGCAAAGAGTTTGCCACTTAACATACAGGTAGTGAAGGATATTCCGCAGAGAGGGTGGCAATATGCTTCAGCTTATAGTTCCAAAGGCCAGTATATATAGAGAGACTTCTGGAAGACAATCTCTATGAGAAGATAAGCCCCAAAGTGAATACAAAAATGAGGTCTTCTTAGTGTGTGCTAAGGAAGGAATGGGAAAGAAGACTCCATTCTGCGAAGTGGAATAGGCATGAGAGTTACGAAATGATATCAAGTGAATGTGAAGCCTATTCGGAAATATAGGTGAGGTACGGATGTGTTCCTACTATCCGACATACCAAAAAGTGGCTGGGATAGCTTCAATTAGTTGGGATAAATATTTAGGCATCGTTTACAACGCCTAGTAAAAGCTAAGGGTGGCCACAAAGGTCAAGCTATCCCAAAAGCAGTAGACCATAGAGATCTGCCAATACCTAAATGTAGCTCCGTGGAAGTGTCCCGGGGACACCCATTTGTACCCCTCTGTGCTAGTCAGGGCTCGAGAAATTTGGGGAAGAGTATCCTTTTAGACCCATCAACCTATCCCATGCTGCGCTTATGATATATTTGGTATGACCACCGTTCCTTGCCCAGTGAGCGGAAAAGGGAATATCATTAAGGTGTTGAAGAAAGGCACCCGCTAAGGTGCAAAAACTCGACAAGTATTTGCATGCATCCTGCGATAAGGATCGACAGAGAATATTTTAGCTTTTATTCTGGACTCTCCTTTAATAATAATGTGTATTATGACATTTGTTAAGGGAAGTAACACTGCGCCTTTACTAGTAATAATATACCTGTTATCTATAGTATGTTGTTCAAGCCGGTAAAAAAGGCGGTGGCTTGATACGCTGGATGGGGATTTGGAAGTCTCGCGATTGAATCTACATTAAGCTTTTGATAGAACCAAATGGCGAAAACGATCACGACGAGCCGATCCCGCTTGTGAATGAGACAAAGGCTGAAGAAAAAGAAGAAGGTTGTTGAAGCTCATATTCATCAAATTCCCCAGAATTCTGACCAACTCGTCTGCCGCCTCATTGTCTTCTAAACCTAAATGGCCCGGAACCCGGACCTTATTTATTCCCATATCAGTTTGCAATTCTCCTGGTTGGACCAGGTATCTTAATAACTGGTAAGCTGTCGGTTCAAATAGCAATGTTCGGCTCCCTTTGGTTATTTTGGAGGGAGAACGAAGCACATCTATCTATGGCGTATTTTTCTACCTGGGCTATACTAGTGTGGTTTCCATTGGTTCAAAGTTTCCTTACTTCAATGAACCCGGCGCCAGCTCCTTTTGCTGTAAGGGATCCGTCAGTGTACAGGTAATCAGTTGTTGGTTTAAGCCTATGTCAATGTCAATTGGTCAATGCCAAGCTATCTAAGTTTTCCCTGTACCTTCAACCTCTCCCAAATTTCCTGTCGAAAAAACCTTGTTGTCATGCTGATCCTTGCTGTCAGAAATTCGGGATATCGCTTAGAAAGAATATAAATCTTCATCATCATCAACGGCGCAACAACCGGTATCCGGTCTAGGCCTGCCTTAATAAGGAACTCCAGACATCCCGGTTTTGCGCCGAGGTCCACCAATTCGATATCCCTAAAAGCTGTCTGGCGTCCTGGCCCACGCCATCGCTCCATCTTAGGCAGGGTCTGCCTCGTCTTCTTTTCCTACCATAGATATTGCCCTTATAGACTTTCCGGGTGGGATCATCTTCATCCATACGGATTAAGTGACCCGCCCACCGTAACCTATTGAGCCGAATTTTATCCACAACCGGACGGTCATGGTATCGCTCATAGATTTCGTCATTGTGTAGGCTACGGAATCGTCCATCCTCATGTAGGGGGCCAAAAATTCTTCGGAGGATTCTTCTCTCGAACGCGGCCAAGAGTTCGCAATTTTTCTTGCTAAGAACCCAAGTTTCCGAGGAATACATGAGGACTGGCAAGATCATAGTCTTGTACAGTAAGAGCTTTGACCCTATGGTGAGACGTTTCGAGCGGAACAGTCTTTGTAAGCTGAAGTAGGCTCTGTTGGCTGACAACAACCGTGCGCGGATTTCATCATCGTAGTTGTTATCGGTTGTGATTTTCGACCCTAGATAGGAGAAATTGTCAACGGTCTCAAAGTTGTATTCCCCTATCCTTATTCTTGTTCGTGCTTGTGTTTGACCAGTGCGGTTTGATGTTGTTGGTTGATTCGTCTTCGGTGCTGACGTTGCCACCATGTATTTTGTCTTGCCTTCATTGATGTGCAGCCCAAGATCTCGCGCCGCCTGCTCGATCTGGATGAAGGCAGTTTGAGTTATAAATCTTCCTTCAATTTAAGTAGTTTTCGTCTTCACGGTACGCGCGGAAATTTTGCATCTGTATGTACCGATGGACAGGAGTTAATTCTCGAAGAATCTCCAGAGATGCCATTGGGTATGATCTCATTACCCTACTGACACTTTCGCAAGCCAACCTATGCAGTTTATGTAACCTTCAGACTGTTGTGCCGAGCTCAGTTCTGTCTGCCCAGATAATCATCCCATAGGCAATCATTGACCTATTTCACGTTAAAGGTGGTAATACCCCACCCTGTGGGTAGCCTTGAGTAGTATTCATGACAATAGAAATTGTACTTGTCAACATTTCTATTTGCCTACTCTCTAACATTGTGTCCATCTAGAAAGTCATAGCGTTTTCCAGTTTCTTGCGGCTCAAGGCACCTTATATCTTTTTATATGATGTGTTATACATATAATGTTCCTTCCATTACCTTATATATTTCTAGCTTATCACTAAGGATAAATTTACCCTTAGCACCACTTTAATGAGTACCGCCGCTTCCTCCATGGCGCTGGTTGACATGGCAGCCGAGCCGATCGTTTGCTGGAAGTATTCAACGCTACGACTACCTCTTGAGTTTTCTCCTGGCTTCCAGTGAAACTTGGACAGGCACGAGATCTCCAGTCAGCAACTTTGAAATACATCTATATTTTAAATTTTGTTTAAGAATGATTCCTATATTTCTATCCTCTTTAACTAGAATACGTTGCTAGAATACGTTGTCAGGAAGGTGTTCTGAGTTGATACCAAAGGTACGTAAATTCCACGCAGCTGGTGACGTACGCAGACTACGTGGATAATCTTACTCGATCGATATTTCTCGCGAAGCAAGCGTTCGAACAGTTTGAGTCAGGAGCAAGTGAAGTGGGGCTCCGGGTCAATGAATACGAAACGAAATATATGGCCCAAACTCAAAATGCGGCTGCTACTATGAAGAGCATTGCAATGGGCGAGCATAATTTCGTACAGGTGCACCTATCTGCCTACCTAGGGGCCTTACTCCGCGAAAGATAGAAATGAAAAACACGAAATCCATAGGCGGATTATTGCTTCTCATTAACCATTAAAGAAGTCCTTCCCATAATGGGATCAAGAAAAGTGCACAGACGCAATAAACTACGCATCAACAAAATACTAATTCGTCCCATGCTTCTACGAGACATGAACCTTAACGCAAACGTCGGAAAAGCAGATCGATATCTGCGACAGAAAAGTCCTTCGAAAGATTATCGGACCCGTAAGGGAAGGAGGCGCCTTGTGGCGCGGTAGGATTCGCAGCATTCGAAATTTATTTCGAATGTTGCGAATGCGAACAAATAGATGGCGCGGAACTTTCCACTTTGTAAAGCTCGCCACGGGAGTGGAGGACTAGCGAGGAAAGTGTGCCGTGAGTTGGGGGCAGAAAGAACCACATGGAGACGGTTGGTTCTCTTCTGCCTCCAGCCTTAAATGACGACGGATCGCTCGCATTGTTCGAAAAGTGTTTCCATTATTCTTTCCTTTCTTAAATTATTTTCGATTGTTTAAATAAAAGTTTCAATTCGTAACGACGTCATTTGCAATTTGTGATTACTCCCTGCTCTGGTCTCATCGTGTTTTCCCTTTCAAATAAATTGGAATTACACTCGGAAACCGTTAAGCAGACTAGTGCAATAGCACATATTGGTGTCCCCGAAACACGCACCAACAAGGCGAGAAAGCAACCGCAACCGCTACGCTAGACCGAAAATGCATGTCGGAAACACTTGCCGGAAAGCTACAAAGGCTCTGACGCCTTGCAGGTCCATAGCAGCAAAAAAAGGGGTTGCACCCGGGAGATACTACTTTGGATATACGCTGCAATAGTAAGGACAATGATACCTATGTGGCGGTAATGTGGGCAGAAAGGACTGAACTCAGCCCATAATCCAGAGAGTTTAACAAACTCCTAAGACTGGCCTACGTGTGTATCAGTGAGGCAATGAGGACATGCCCAACGGCATCTATGGACCCGCAGCAGTTCTCTATTGACCGGTTTGTTTCACGGGAGTTTGAACCACTTCGTGAATACGGACGATGGTTTGAATACTTTGCTGAACTGCGTTCCTTTTTCCATATTGGAACTCCGGTCTTTTCTTGCCAGTCAAATGGTGTTCTTCCTGAATAACCCGATAAAGACTTCACTGTGCCAGTGGGTTGGGTCCCACCTCATCGCTTTCCAGAGCTCAGATGAGATGTCGTTAGGTCCTCTTGCTTTCCCCGATTTTATTGTTTCCCCAACTTCAGTTGCGTTGACAGGTGGTACGCCCCTGATGTCGGCAACGCTTGTGGAAGTAGAGGATGGCCAAATCCTTCCATTGAAATCTGCTTGAAATATTCTAGCCGTTTATCGTTAGTAGGTAAGCAAAAAACCGTTCTTGTCATTAACGCGACTGAAGTGATCAATATCCTGTGCACGATTGCGTCGGCTTTTGACAAGTCCATACAGATCTCTCTCGCCATCCCGAGTGCCTAGTTTCTCATGTGAATCGTGTTTCTTGTAGAGCGCATATCAATGTGCCTTTTCCGAAGAGCTCTTGGGAGTTCTTCAGCCTTTCCGGTGAGCGTGCCAATATTTAACGTGCAGACACGTATTTGTTTCTTTGTGTTAACTTACTTACGTTTTAACGCTGAACCCTTGTCCATTTCTCGACAGGACTGGGGTCGTCCTGCCACGTCGAAGCTTGTGACTGAATCCTATCATTTTGTTTTTAACGACAATGGATCCATTTTTTGGTCAGTCTGAGTTCAGGTTGGAGTTTGTATAGTCGAATAACTTCAACTTTATTCATCTCTTCCATTGATTTTAGTATTTTATTTTTGTTTTACTGAAGATAGTACCAAATACATTGCATCAATCCTCCTCCATTACCTCCTATGTACATGGCGGAGTTCCAAAGCCGGATTATTACTGCACATAAAGCATCTTATGTGGTTCTCTCCGTAATGAGATCGAGAAAAGTATACAAATGCAATAAACTATGCATTTACAAGAAATTAATTTGTCCCGTTCGGCTGTATGGATACGAGATGTGAGCATTGACGCATCTGTCGGAAAAGATGATCGATATCTGCGAGAGAAAAGATTTTCGGAGCCGTAAGGGAAGGAGATTCCTGGCGAATTAGGTGAAATCTTGAATTGCATGAATTAGTTGACGACCCACCAGCATAGAAATTGAAATGGGCTAGCAACGCCAAACGAATGCACGAGGGAAGGATTCTGAAACGAGTGCTAGAAGGCAGAACCGATGATAGCCGACAAAAAAGAAACCCCAAGAACCGTTGGGAGGACTCAGTGGGCACAGATTGCAGATCAATTCTAAGATTTTCTAACTGGAGGACACCGTTTTTGGATGGAGATGATTTGAAACGACGCGTCCGGTTCGATTTGGGTGGTAGGGTCATTGAAGAAACCCATCCAAATTGCACAAGTAACGAGGTTTGGATGGTCGTCGTGCCATAGCCCTCTATAACATGGTAGCCAAACTTGCTTACGGAAGCGAGCCGTTGGAAAACATTTTTCGACTCCTCAATCTAGATCCGTAGGGTCTCTTAATAGTAGTTTCACCTCGCACAGGGTGTGGCTATCATCACCCACTAACGGTCTTGGTAAGTGGCTCCTGGGAAGCCACATATCAACTCCAGAGAGAAATAGATTGATTTTCCGAGACCTATATTCCGCATCAGTCTATCCTACAGTCCACTGCTTGACCCCCTTCTTTACCGAACACATCAACACCCTTTGAATCATTGTGAAGTAATTTGTGGGGGGTAGATCGCCGCTTTACTTGGATTTCTTCAATTTCGAGAAAGTTTTCGGCAGCGTGAGCAATAAGTATATTTAGAATGCTTTACGCAGGAGGGGCATTCTCGAACTAACAGCTATCATCAGTGTGACATATGACGGCGGAGAATATCAAGTGCTGCAAAAGGTGTAACTTGCCCCTGATACTTTTTAGAATAGTTCATCCGCAATCTTAACTAGAAACTTAGTCTAGTCATATCTCCCCAAAGGCATAAATGACCTGGGGCAATTGTTAACCTTTCGCTCAGATGGGGATGGACTCACCATTTTGGTATCTTAATGCAATTGACCTATGATTGTCAGCTCCCCTACGGCACGCTGATTTTCATGCTACCTGTTGGCAATTATGTGCTTCGACACAGCACAAACTGAAGTGGTTCTTTGTCTTGCTATCTTTATTCTTGTTTCAGCCAAACTTGGGATCTTCTCTGGAAAGATTGCAAAGAGAAAAGTAATTTTGACTTATGTAGTTATGTTGAATTAAAAGTGCATATACAAGTATTACATGCATTTAAACGGAAGGAAAAGTTCAAACTAATCCAGTATTCCGATTCAATGATCTCAGGTGTTGCACTTCAAAAATGGGATAGTGAATGAAATTCGAGGTTTAATCGAACCGTTTCTAGTGCGAAATAAGAAAGTGCATTCATTTTTATACTCTAATCATTGGCACGTGCTTCCACCTCACTGTGAAATGCTCTGAAAATCTTGCGTCATCCTATGTGAGCGCAGGTTAATATCTGCCTGGTCAGATTCATTGACGTAAATATTACCCGGAAAAGACCTAAAATATTTTCCGAACGCTTTTAATAGAAGTTATGGAAATGCCTTATCACCATTACGAGCTCATTAATTCAGCGGCTGACTACCGTTGTCTGAGGGCTCGAAACTAGACTTACTAAATGATGAATGAATGAGTATTGAATTGGACAAGTTATATCCCAAATCGACCTCCAAATTCAACACACTGAACAATGTCTACTGAAGCTTAACCTAGATTCTAGCGTAATGGAAAACTAGTTGGTGGTATGCTAAGCAAGTTGTTAAAGTTGTTAGCCCATTTTTATTCTAGACGGCCACGGATATGTTTATAACCAATTTTTAGCATGCCCTGGAGGTATATTGAAAGCAGCGCATATGATTGATGTTCCTCCTCGTGGATGCAAAGTAGGACGACCATTAACTGACCATTACAATAGTTACCCCATCAACGTGGACCAAGAACTGCATTGAGAAACGGGATCTGAGCCGATGCTCTTTCAAGACCCGCACGGGAGAGCTGTAGCGAATGTTGGCCCTGGTCTAAATCTTTGTTCCAAAGTCAATAAATGAGTTTCTGACCACTTAATTATTTACTGCGGTGCTTTGCGGTGCTGGAAACTATGTTACCGCAGAGGCTAAGCAAAAAACCCGCGGACGAGAATACTCCAGAACGAAACTTCTTCCATCTGAGAATGTAATTGAAGAGCAGGAGTGATAGGACCAGGGGATTCCCTGCCACATGGGCACGTAATGTGCGAGTAATGTGGTGAATTGTTTATGTACTCCAGCAAATTCACTGGGAAAATTATTTCTCGCCGACCTACTACTGGTCATGTAATTGATACTCCCTGGGAATCATAGCCTTCCAGAAAATGGGTTCGCAGTTAAATTTCGTATAGCGAACTTTTTTGTATCTTCAGTATAATGCTATGCCTAGATATGGCTAAATGTTTCGGTCAATGGTCGGAGAAAACAAATGTTTTGAGGGAACAGGGAGAGCTGCCATTTTACGTGAACATTTGTTTATGGATTACCCACGAAATGTGAAAATCTGGTCCCGCAAGAAAAACTAATTAATCAAAAATGTCATTTTCTGCAATTCCTTTGAACTTTTTTGCATTAATGTGGCTTAGAGCGTGTCAATCAAGAAACATACGTGGGTGCATACTTGCCTAATAGGAAGCTACTTCCTGACGCTAGATTGCTAGGGTCGAGGGTATGCTCTGAACAAACCTCTTTCGACCAAAACTTCTTCACCGCATAATCTGATGGCAACACGGTTTTGCTCTGACCCATACCGGCCATCAGATGTTAGATTTTTTGAGAGGAGAGATGAGATTAAAGATGGAAAGGTGAAAATGAAAATAATAACAAAAGACTTGGATCTTTGTGGATAACAACAAATTTATATACGTTTTGCTACTTTTTATTGGGCTGATGCTCTCTGGAGTACGAGGTGAAGGGTTCCGCACTCTAGCCTTTCATCGTGCTTTCTTCTTGCCTTGGAGCGAGATGAATTGGACAACAAGCCGGTATGCTAGATGCTGGTTTTAGATAGAACAATATTTTGGCTATAGTAGGAATCTTCTGCCAATAATTTATTATAATTCGATCTTGGTTCCCGTTAGACTTCTTTATTGCAAAACTCCGAGATTAATTTGTGCCAAAAGAGATGTGTGAGTTCTGAATATAAATTGGTTATGCTAGGTCCGTTCTTTATCAGTCAGTCGCTAGTTGTTGAGGAGCACCCTCAGAAATTTCACGGGAAATCTAAACAGTCCTTTGTTGGTCTCTCACGACAATTCATTAATTAGTCGCCATGAAGTTCAATGCTAAGCTTCTTTTCTCCGCCTTTTTGGTTATTGCTCTAGCACACTCAGGTATTTAGATTGAGTGATTATTGCGAAATTAAGTAAATAAGTGATAAGTGCCTGTTAACACTTTTTCCTTTAATTTGCAGTATTGTCAGCTCCCGCAGCGGCTGATGATCTTGAGGAGGTCGAGGAAGTTCAACAATACGAACATAGAACTGGTCGCAAGGAAAGTGGCGTTGTCAAGCAAGAAGGTCGTGTCTGGCGAATTCCATTGATCAAGAAGAAACTCCTTCTCCTCAAGTTCAAGAAACTCGGAGCTCTTACAACTTTGCCACTCCTTCCTCTCCTGCTGCGAAACAGTAATGGCGAAGCTCAAATTGTCCAAGTTCTTCCAGTTGGCGGCGGTTCAGGATCCTCACCTACATACGCCATTCCCAGTGATCTCCTCCAAGAGCAAGTAGTCGAAGTAGCCGAGGAGTCAGCTCCAGAAGAGGAGGATGAAAGTTTCGCCGAAAATGCTGAAGTCATTGAAATTGAAAGTGATAGTGATAAACCATTGAGCTCGAACATCGCCGCAAAGAAAATCTCTGGACTTGCAAGCTTGCAAGGACTTTCGGGATTGTCAGGCATTGCTGGACTCTCAGGACTTGGCGGTCAGCAAGGAATTATCCAAGGTCTGGGTGGTCAGACTCCAATTATTCTCTATGCCGTACCCTCACAAGTTGAATATGGCCGTGCTGCTGGACACTCCGTCAAACCAAGAAGGAGGCTCGTACGGATCTAAGTGCTAAGTAATGAAATTTCTGATAAGTGTACTGTACTGAAAGGCTAAAATTTAAATAATAATGGGATATTTAACAATTGGTTGTTTTATATACACCCTTTTATAGTGTGGAGGTTGGAGAAATATTACACTGGGTAAAACGGCTACAATGGTAAAAGGTGATAGAATACTTTCTGATAGAGGATAAGTCCATTGCTTTACTCAACCACTTCGGAATGATTGAGCACTCTAAATATGGATGAACTTACTCTAAGAAGTATTTAGTAATCCATTACTTGGAAATTTCGGTAAGGAAGAAATCCATTCATGTCAAAATAATTAAGCGAACATTGCTAGGGTTCTAAAGTGAACAATAAACTTCCGTAAGATACAATGAATTCCAAACGAGAGTGAAAAACGGGACTACAAAGTTGGTGATGCTCCCCAGAAAGGCTGAGCTATTTATTTAGTTGATCAGCGTCTGAAACTTTCGCGTCGGAATTTCCTTCTTGGCTGCTTTAACAACCGGGTGGGGCTATGAAATTTTATGTTGTTCATACCTCGATGTCCTGAAGTCAATTTTATGGTTTTCTTCTTTCTAACCTCGAATCCTGACTTCCCATACACATTGCCTACAACAACACAATGGTCAACCTATTTTCTGCTCTTGATTATGGTATCGGCTTTTTGAGTCATCCAGTTTTTGTAGTGGCAATCATATTTTTTATTGATCGGTTGGTTTCAACGAACCTATAATGCAGAAATCTATCTCGACGGTAAAATATAAAACTCCCAAGTTTCCCAAAGGTTACTCCATTTTTCGCTAGGACAAGGACTACTGCATTGTGTCCACTGGGGATGTTGCCTGCAATTAAACATCCAAGCCGCTCCGAACCCAATGTCTCCTGTTCTACTCTACTCTATTCTTATGATTGAGTTCCTCACAAGCCCCCCTGCCCAACCCTGTTTCCTGTGTGTTCCTCCCTTGAGTCTGCCCTATACCTGTGAGAAGAATTATTTGAAAATTCCTCTTCCTTTCTGGAAGTTTTAACCATCCCATTACTCAACTGGCTTAATCATCGTAGCGTTCCTCACAACAATCCCTCCCATTTTTATCGCTTCTCTCTACTAACCGCACACTTAATCTTTTCCGTTCGAGCGCCACTTCTATATATTTCTGTGTACATGCTGATATATCAAAATCAATGCACCATGCAGACCTTGAATACCAAAAGGAGCTTTGTTTGTCGGTCTCTGTCGGTCCAAATCTAACGTTGCTGAGTTCAGTTTCTGTAAGTACAAAGTCGACGGTCTTAGTTTAGCTTTAACATTAATCAAATAGGATCGAATATTAGTTAATTTAACATGCAATCAAACTCTTACCTTTAACAACATTCCCTCCGATCTTTTTACTGCTATGTTCCTTCTTTTCCCATATGCCTGCGTTCCTATCTAATTTGGTGCAGATTGGAGAATCAATAAAAAATTTGCATGAACCACGCTCTACCGACAAAGTTTGTGTCTTCCAAAAAAGTCTCTGCCCTGGTTCATTTCAATGCTATACGCTTCTCTGCGAAATCAATAATAAAAGGTTTTAAGGTCCGTCTAGTTCTTGGTTATTCGTTTGACTCTCATACTCGCAATTTTAGCGACTATTAATTTGGTTGGTTCCACTTTAGTTGCCTCCTGTGACTGTCTCCTCTATACTTCTTCTAGACTACTGTTCTGAGTCCCTTCTCTTTCTTTCTTGATTGAGTTCCTCGTCGATACAATTGCCAACACTAATCTGTTTCTAGTTAACTGGAAATAATACATTTACCTCCCTTCATGCTTAATTTCCAACAAAAGTGTCGACGAATGCTTCTTCCCTTATCTTTTGAGAAGTAACCTTATTATCCACATTTCTAAGAGCATTTTTTTGGGGGGCGTAGGATAGGTGAATGCGTTTACCCACAGACTTTTGGACTCCGAAAACTAATCACCTCGCTATCATCAGAGAACTAGCCTGAAACCATTTGGTACCTTACTTCGGGCAAGTCCTTTCATTCTCTCGGGTTTGGGAGCCTTCAAGTCAGGGAATTCCTTTCACCAAAGAGGGAGGGGGAAGGACGTTGTTAGCTCAGGGAACCCCTTGCCATCCGGTGCCTCCGCCTGCCGAGCTCAATCTTCTACGTAATAAGAAGAGCCCAAGCATAATGCGCAACACGACTTCTTCTCCCAACGCTCCTCAGCACCTGCCTGACAACGTTGTCAAGAGAGAGCTCACCTGTGTCTATATATAGCTGCTAACGAAAGCCATTCCACCTTTCACAAGAGAAAAAGGTGTGTTCGGCGTTGACGCCACTTCGTTGTAGAACACAATCAGGAAATCGCGCTTTACCAATCTTGTGCAAATAAGACTGAAAACCTCCACGCCCACTTAGAAGTAGGATAAAAAAGTAATCAATCTCACCATGAGTTCGATTCAACCACTGGTCTACATTGTTGATAAGTCGCGCGGTTCATCTGCCTCTTCGCCCATTTTGCCAAGAGTTGCATTCGGTTAGTGTGCGATGACGTTCCTCACGTTTTTGCACTTGATAGCTTCACGCTCCTTGGTTAGGAGGACAACGGGGATCACTCCCTCGCAGACGCCAATCGCATAGCTCCCCGTCTCTATACTTGAGCAAGGCGCTTCTCTTTAAGAGTGCCATGGAGCAGAACGGACTGCATTGCTCCCATAAGAACACCTCTCTTGGTAGCCACAAAGCCCCCAATTAGTCGTCTCATAGTCGAGACAGCTCGAGCACTTGTAGCCTTGCCACAGCTGCTTTGATTCAAGAAGAAGAAATTCATTTTCCAGTCGATCATTAACCAAGGTAGGTGGTTTGGACTATATAATCAACTTAGAAATCGATATACGATGTAGGCTCGGGATTCTCTTTCTGGTCGAGATAACTACTTCGGTTTTTTCCAGCCCAAAGTTCAAGCCATGGGCAGTCATCCATCTGCTTACCAGTCGTATCAATCTGCCAAAACTGTTTTGTGCTTGTTCAACTGTGCATCCGGTAATAACTGCAGCAGCAAGCCTGGTCGTTGGCGGAACACCAGTATGTAAACTTCCGCCGGGATACCAGGACTTGGCGCCTTCTTGTTTTTCATGGGCCAAGTCTTCACGGGTCGTCGTTCACTTCGTTGACCAGGTTTTGCCAGCCGGGGGCTTTGCGTTTATTTATCGCAATCCGGAGTTTCCTTTTTGCTGATCTATACTCTGCCTTTTTGGGGCATGCCTCCTCACTGGCGTGTAAACGTGGTGCCAATTGGCGGAGCTTATGACACTCCCTCCGTAGGTTGGCTATTATTGCCGTTCACTAGTACATAGAAGGCCTGTCACAGCTGGGCCCCCCAGCAGGGCATGGAAGCCTCACGCGGTGTCGTTATCACGTTCATAACAGAGAGTCCAACGGGACTCTGCCTGCTCCAAGGGCTTCGAAGAATTTCTCCATATTCACCTTCGCGATATTCCACATTACGGGTCGGTGTACGAGAGGCAACCAACCGAGAAGCTTCCTGGACGCGCCACCCGCCCATTGATGATGCCATTCCTCCGGCCTAGCAGTGGTACCCGATAAGTATCTTTCTACCATAGATGTTGCTATAGACTTTCCGGGCTGAATCATGCTCGCGCATATGGATTAAGTGGCCCGTCCATCGCATCCATTGAGCCTCTTGTCCACTACCGCAGTTGTGGTATCGCTAATAAATTTCGTCCTTATATAGGGTTCGGAAACGTTCTTATGACAACCACAAAGCGCATCATTACCTCAGAGTTAGTTTTGGATGGGATAATGATGGCAAGATTCCGGTCCTGAATGCGGAAGATTGTAATAGTATAGTGCTACGGGCTAAAAGAGGATTTCAACTTGGGCCAGAAGGAGGCTTTGTATGACGTGCACGCAGTTAAGTTCATATTTTCTAAAGGCCACATGGGAATCGTGATAAGTGACTTGAATACCAAAGTGAAATCTTTGCCCTGAAGTGTTGATACGATGGAGAAACATAATCTTAACGTTGTGAGGTTTGTCGAGTTCTGCATTTAACACCGCTTCTCTTTAGTGGCAGATAATCGAGGACAGAAGTTGTAATGAAGTTAGTGGGATTTCAAATGATTGGCGCGGCATGTGAATCAAATCGATTATGTTGCGTTCAGCAGTAGACTCGCAAGCAGTTGTCTGAATTCCCTTAAGATGAGAACTGCCAATATTGATCTGGAAATATATTGATGAAAATTGGACCGATGTTAAGAGTGATCTTTTCTGGAGCGCCATTCTGGTTATAGCAATGCCTTACTAATAATTGTAACCGGTCGTGAACGTGACGTGCACGAAACCTGAAACAACGAGAAATCTCAGAAGCTGTAACTTCCATACGGTCCCCAACCGTATAACATCCGGTGAAGTTCTATCTTCTTGGACGAAATGGCCAGCCACCGTAACATCCGGCTATGAATTGTTCCTCCGAATAGAAGTGAAATCCCGTCGGCCATCAATGTACTCAATCCGGCTTCTCAAAATTTTATAGAGCTGCTATTTCCACTTATTTGGAATAGTAGATAATATAATTTCCAAGGAATTGAGGAAGGACATGATGGATCAAAAACCGAAATAGGGCACCCGCTTAGAGAGCGGCAATTAACATGCCAAAGAACACTTCAAAAGGTTCAGTGATATAGAACATGTTGGGTTTTGCTCTAAAACTTTTTACATTGATACCTGGGAGAATTCTAGAACTAGACGAGTCCTAATAGAACTTCAAGGCACATGCTTAGCAGGATAGCTCCAGAATGAGCTCGGCTTCATAGAATACCTGATTCCCCTTGCCTATAAGTACAGATTCACGCATGTGGCGGTTATCGTAACTGACACGAGGAATTTTACTTTGGACCTTGACGCAGCAGCTCACTTCCGAGCATTGTTTTCATGGAATGTGGTTTTTGAAAACGATGCTCCGGAGATTCTTCCCTGCTTATATGGGACCAAGCTGATCCGGCCTGGATTCGTATACATTAAAAAAATTCTGCAGAGAAATTGAACGTTGCACGGCCCATTTGAAATATATCGGCCATGTGAAACCAAGAATTGTAGATATATGTATTCAAAGTGCGGTCAGATCGAATTTTGGATATCTGTAATGGCACGGATTTGGAAAGAAGGTTTCGCGTTACATTGCGCTCATTGAACTTGGTCACTGCACTCTGGGTACGTTACCATTAAGGTTCGGGAGATGGCGATGCTGCGTAGGTATGCCTGGCAAGCATACAAAATGGTTCAAAAAGGCAAAGTAACTAATGTGATCTCAGAATTTTTAATCCTAACTGAAGATTCGTCCCCTCTATTTTTAAATTTATGTGATTTGGCTGATTTGTTTCATATTTGCATTACCTGTCGATGTCCAACCATGGTCCTCCAAAGTTTTTATCTCCATTCTTCTCAGCCGAGTGTCGCATCCTCCCACTTCCAAAACTAAGCAGTGTGTAGCTTGCGTTGTTCATTGTATCCTCCTATCCGTTTTTGGATTTACTAGATGGGCAGCTACCGTTCACCTCACTTTTGAGGAGACGCCTGAGAATGCTTCTTCATGCATAAATTCTGTATGGCCTTTCAAACTGTTGCGTCGTAAAATCGATACCACTTACTGTTGTATATCGCTCACCAACAGCTGTCCATCCTCACAGGATCTAAGATTATCTTGGGGACTTTCGAAAATATTTTTTTTCCATTTCAGCCTGGTTCATCATCCACACCTGATTACCATAACACAGGACATGCCGAATCATCAAATTAGGTGAAGTTTGTTTCCTTGTACAGGTTGTACAAGGTAAAATGTTTTGTTGGCGAATACGATTAGCCTGTTGGTGTCATCTATTTGGTTGTTGTACTTCTTGAGAGTTGCACAGCACGGAGCTGCCAGTTTATTCGAAGATATAACCGTATATGTCGCGTTTTGTCTAATCGGGGATCCTTTTTCTGCTTGGCGTCATGATTTTGGCCTTTTCTTCGTTTATTTAACTTCGCTACTTCATCAAGCTTCCCCAGAGACTCCTTGGATCTCATTTTAAATTGTACCAAGATGTTTCTATTATCCCTATTGGCCACTATCCATTTTAATCTACTGGTATCTTCCGGGTTATATACTGGAGCGCAATGTTGAGTAACATTGGGGCCAGTGCATTGCCTTGCTTTAATCTCGAGTCTACATATGCGGAAAGATCTTGTTATTTGGTTTTGTGGGTTTACTTGCTAGATTGACACATTACCTTTCTGATGAATCTAATCTTAGTTGGAGCTTCTGACAATATTTTGCTTAGGGCCAGTACTTTTGTAAGCCTGTTTGAAGCCAACGAAGATTTGATGGACATGGGGATTGTTCGGGGCCTCTATTAAACCCAATGGGGTCTCGAACTAGGAGTACCTCATTGAGCGAACCAAGCATGTTCAATCTGTTAATGCATTCCCATATTAGTTCGCTGTACCTACAGTTACTGCAGGTCTGTTGTTTCTATTCGTACGGAACTCTTAAGAATGGGAGACTTTTGCCATAGAGTGGAAGAAGAGGATGATCGTCAACATCCCAAAAAAGAGGACTCACTATGAGTGTGACTATTGGAGGGGTATCTGCGTGCTACCTGCAGACGCAAAGGTAATAGCTAAAATAATTCTGGAACGTATCAAAGAATATCAATAGAAAGCAGGATCCTCCTGCATTCACCACATCAACACGATTCAGATCATTTTGGAACAGTGTGCGGAGTTTAGATCTTCGCTGCACCTGCTTTTCATCGATTTCGAGAAAGCTTTCGATAATGTGAACAGGAAGTGTATCTGGAGTGATCTACGCAGGGTGGCATTCCGGAGAAGTTAATAGGTATTATCAGAGCTACATATGATGGTGCAAAATGTCTCGTACTCAACTGAGGCAAAATCTTAAAGATTTTGAGGTGCAAAGCTGAGTCCGCATGTCACCGATATTATTTCGTCTAGTTATCGGTGTGGTTTTTCATGCTGCCTCATCCGGAGGACGTGGACGAATTAAATGAGTATGAATTAAATGACTACGCTGATGATATTTGCTTGCTTTCTCATCAGGATGGACCTTGGCCAAATGGCTGGTGTTGGTGGTGGCCCCGAGTTTAAACAGGAAAATTTTCGGGTTCAAACGTAAAACCAGTGACAACAAGAATGCCGAGAACAGGTAACATGCCTGCAGACATGAGTATGACTGCAGCTGCGGTGAATTCAGCACCAAGTTTTCTTCAATCTCCACGACTCTGCAATTTGGTTTAAAATTGTGGAGGCATGCTTTGTGAGGTAAAACATAACAGACCCACTACAATCAATATTTGGGAGGCACAGCGATGCTGCCGCTACGGTATGTGATCGAAGTTCGCCACAGATAACTCATGCAACCACTTACGCCAGCAATTAAGGAAACCAACTAGAGAAGAAAATGCGACAGCTCGTTAAGGACACATATACGGGTGACGGTATCCCATTTCCAGAGCCGCTGATGAGAAGTCTATGCTCAAGATACTGCCATCCGTTCTTCAGCCGATTATATCGACGATGGATGGCTAGTTATTTTAAACTGCAGCCGATATAGATGATAAGGTCTACGCCACATTTCCGTCAATCAGATATAACAGCATCCTCGCCTTCAGTAGCGGAAACCATTTTAACGCAGCTAATTTAACAATTACCAAATCAACTTGCAGAACTGCGAACGGAGCAACTCACGGTTAAACAGAAGTCTTAACCCGAGAATTCGTCCGGACATAAAAGTCGATGCTCGCGTTCTCGATTGCGCTCACAGCCTAGATCCGAAAGTCTTCGTTCCCAAAATATATGCTGGTATCACTGAAGATTTAATGCCAAAGCTAATCGTGCAGCCATGCAACTGGACTTCGGGAAACGCGATCGGGAGTCGTTAAAGGTGAATCCGCCCCTGTTCCATTGTCTTATGTTTATGTTTGACAAAAATACGAGAACGCCGTTCCTTACAGATACAGGTGCCGATATATGCGTTTATCCGCGCTCAGAATTCTAAGGACCAATGGGAAACCAACTGCCATAAGGAATCGCTGAACTCCAACTCAACATCGGCATCCGATGGAGATTTATAGCGGACGTTTCTAAACCCATACTTGGAGCGGATTTCTAAGCACATTACAAACTCCTTCCAGATCTTCAGCACGGTTGTGTTCAATTCGATTCGATGAGGCTTCGAGAGGTTTGGACGTCCGCTATGCTTACATCGATGATATATTAGCCGCTTCATCTTTACGTGAAGAACACGCCAGTCACTTCAGAACTCTGCTCCAAAAGTTGAAATAATATGAGGTAGCCGTCAATCAAAGCAAATGCGTCTCAAAGAACACGTCCCTCAACCATCAAAGTTAACGCTATTCAGGCATACCCACAGCCAACAAACGTGAAGCAGCTCAGAGCACTCTTGAGTATGTTAAATTTTTACAGAAGGTTCATGCGAAGAGCAGCAGCAATACAGGCTCAACTCAACGAGATTCTTCATGACAAAATTAAAGGAAGTTCACTAATCAACTAGACCAGCGAATCTAACACAGCTCTTGGAGGATTCAAAACTACTCCGGAGCAGGCAACGCTGGTTGTACATCCAAAATCTGACGGACATTTGGCCATTGTCTACGATGCATCTGACTTGCAACCATTGGCTTTCTTTTTATTAAAGCTCGGTACGTAAATATGGAGCGTACTACCGGGAACTTTCGGCTCTGCACCTAGCGATAAAACACTTTCGTTATATGGTTGAATCGAGGATTTCATCAACTTTACCAATTAAAAGCCGCTAATCTTCGCCCTCCATAAAATGAACGAGTCCTTACCACGTCAATTTCATGTAGATTATATTGGGCAGTTTACCACCGATATCTAGCACGCATCCGGTTGCGTTGTAGCGGACAGATTATCGCACATTGAGGAGCTGCAACCAATTATCGATTACGCAAAGCTTGCAGCATTTAAGTCCATGGACGAGAAGCTTAATTGCTTCAACAAGGAAACACTGAACAAAGCAATTCCAGGTTCCAGGGGCCTGAACTGCAAGGCAAGGTGTAATGTATCTACTGGTACCATCCCACCTATTGCAGGAATTGAACGGGTGGTTGCAATAATTGGCAGCGAACAATGACTGCACCAGTCGGGACCGTTGTGCCGTCGCCATCTCGATTCGAACACGTTCAGCTGGATTTTATCATTATGCCTTATTGTGTGGGGAAACGCTACCACTTGACCTTGGTAAACCATTTCTGGCGTTGGTCGGAAGTAGCATCAATCCCCGATCAAGAACCCATCACAATTACCAGAGCGTTGCTTAACACATAGATCTCCAGGTTCGGCATACCACAGATCACGGAGGACAGTTCGAATCGGGGTTGTTTCAAGAACTCAGCAACCTAACCCACAGAACACACATCAGAAATACAGCATACCATCCAGCCACTAATGGCATGGTTGAGTGTTTCCACTGTCAGCTCAAAGCAGTAATAAAATGTTACAATAGCTGCTGGATAGAAGCATTTCCTGTCGTGCTACTAGGCATTCGCACAGCTTGGAAGGAAGATCATGGCGTAATTGCAGGAGAAATGGGGTACGGTCAGCCATTACGCCCAGGCGAATTTTTCGACCTACAGTTCAACAATTAGCATGTGCACACGCCTACTTTCGCCAAAGAGTTAAGACTGCGTTTCCAAATGTTAGGTGCAGTCAATGGAAGTCAACATGGCAGCAAAAGATTCTTCACATTCAAGGACCTGGCAACAACAAACCATGCCTTCATTCATAACGATGGTCCAGAGAAAATACTCAAACATCCGTACCAGGGCCCATATCGGGCGATCAGCAGAACGGATAAGTTTTTTAAAGTTGAAGTTGCCGGACCTATCATTACAATATCCATCGGTCGACTCTAATCTGCTTACGCGATGGCCGACGATATCCAGGAGAACCCGATCTCGAACCAACAACAGGAAGCCTCCGTGGCAATGCGCACTCCCGAGAGAAATATCCGAAAAATCGTTCATGCTCCTGTTAAGCACCCTGATCATTAGCAGGCAGGCCTTCAATAGTTTAACCATAACAACACCATAGATTCACAGCTTGCGTCACGGTACGGCCAGCTGAACCATCATTATTTCCTTGCACTCAACCACTGGCAGAAGACTGCTGGGGCTGGGTGCTAATCAGCTCCGGATACTTACCTGCAGTAAGAAAATCGGGAATTGAATGTTTAAGTTAAGTTATTTAAAGTCTTTATTGAATCTGCCAACCATTAACCTCAGCTGGTAAATAGTAAATACAATTAGTCTAGGTGGAGCTGGGCCCTCTTATTCCTTGAGGCACTAAACGGTTGCACGGTGATTCAGACTGTAGTTATTCCTCCTTTATTCTCTCTCACAAAGGGGCACCGCCTATGGTGGATTTCTTAAAAAAAAATGGTAGTTTGTTGGGAGTTGGCGATTACATATATTAAATGTGTTCATACACTTTTCTGTATAAAGGAAGAACAATGAAAATTGCCCATAATTCATTTTTGTGTACCCACTCAGAATTTCCCGGAAAAATCAACTTTCGTATTTAGAAATGTGTTCTCATCCATCAGCATTTCTCTCATCATAGGGTTCCCGGTTGCAATTCCAAGCAACCTCACAAGTTTTAAGTATGTTAGGTAGAACTGACAAAGATCAATTTCCTTCGCCTTTCAACAGGATTCTGGTTAAGTATAATCCAATCCTCTCACCGTGCACTCAATTGCCTGGAAATTTCCTTTGACGTGGAGGTTTTGAAGAGAAATAAAAAGTTCCTTCACCAGGCAAGAATTTGGCTGGCAGTTCTTGGGAAAGAGAGACGATTACTTCCATTGTGCTTCTGGGAATAGTAGCATTGCGGCAATTTATTCTAGAATTCATATTGGAGCGGTCTTTGATGAAATAATATAACTTAGTTTTTCGATGATATATGTAAGTCCGACTGCTCCCTGCGGGAGTATTAGCAAATGGAACCCAATAACTTTGTTCATATTTTCCTAGACCTTCGCCTCGATTTAATTGCCAGCCTCCCTATACAAATTCCCTCTGAATATTGTTAATTTCATTTTTAATGGTTCGCACAAACTTGGAAATGAATGGTACCTTCATCATACATCAAACCTCACTCAACACTTTAACCCCCCGGCCGAAGCCGCTCCCGGCCCCCAAATAATGGAGCAATCCGAAATTTATTCCGGATTCAAAATTCAAAATCCCTAAACCGGCTCTCCTTCAAAAGAAATTCACCGGAATTATTCAAAACCCTGTGAGATTTTCAAAAATTGTTGGGTTGGCGTTGCTATTCAGAATTTTAAATACGTACCCCCTCCAGTGCGAGGCCCTATCACACGTCCGTATACATGTGGAGTGCCGGCATTGCCTCCATGTTTTGCTTCAAGGTAAAAAATAAATAAGCTCTCATCTCGGTCGTAGTCGTGTTAGAAATAAATCCCAAGGGTTAGAATTTAATTAACACCTCGTGCTACAGTAAAAATGTCCACTAATTAAAATCAGAAAAGGTTTTGCATGTTTATGTTGATGTCTCTCTGAAACAAGTGTAACGCTTGTACCGCAGATAATATTCCTTCTTTTCAGGCTCCGTACATCCTACACAGCAGCTAGGGACGGCAAAGGACGATGATGTTCATTCTGGACTGTGAACATGGTCGTGTCCTCGATGACCCAAAAATATAATTGAAACATAATGTTAACCCTTCCTCTGCGTTACAAATGAATGTCGTCTGGTTTTAGTCGGAATTCATAAGCTGTGTTGAAATATACTCCCGGGGAATCGGAAATGCGGACGGGTCTCCTGTAGAAATCAGCCAGAACGAGATTTTATGAGCGTGGAATCAAATGGGAACGTCATTAGGGTAATCCGATTTATATTAATTAGGGGTTTTTTCTGCATTTTGTAAATATTTGCGGAATGAGAATGAATAAACCCGAAACCAGGTAATAAAGTCCAAAAGGGGAGCGTTCTGGTGATATTTCAAAAGAGTGGTGTATGGAAATGTTTATTTCTGGCTCTGTAATCTTGTTAACAACCAGATTCATTCTGCAGGTGGGCAGGGATTGTGTAGTAAGGTCGAAACATGCAGAAGAACTCTTTTAATGAAAATCCTTTTTCTCCGTATTTCTATTTTGAATCTGATATATGAACTTTGAAACTTTGGTTTTGCAATAAGAATATGAGTTAATAGTAACCAGGAAACTGGTGAATTCTGCAAATTTTACCTAAGCGTGTGTTCTATTTATCAAATGTCCAGTTCGTCTATTGTTTTTACGTCTATGTTCAGGTACTGTGTGAAATCCGGAACCTTGATCAAATCAATTTACTGTTAGTCTGATGCTGTCAATTTACTTGAATCATCATCCTCAACGGCGCAACAACCGGTCTAGGTCTGCCTTAGTAAGGCACTCCAGATATCCCGGTTTTACGCCGAGGTACACCAATTCAATATCTCTAAAAACTGTCTGGCATCCTACACCGTCGCTCCATTTGAAACAGGGTGTGCCTTATTTTCTTTTTCTATCCTAGATATTGCCTTTATCAGTTTTCCGGGCTGGATTATCCTCACCCATACAGATTAGGTGGTCTCCATATGCCCACTGCAACCTGCTGAAGTGGGTTTTATCCACAACTGGGCGGTCGCGGTATAGCTCATAAATTTCAACAATATAGAGGCTATTGAATCGTCTATACTCTCGAAGAAAGCCAAAAATTCTTCAATTTTTGTTATTAAGGGAACCCAAGACTTGGAGGAATACGTAAGGACTGGCAAGAACATTAACCTGTACAGCAATATGGGCGTATGGTGAGACGTTTCGAGAAGAACAAATTTGGTAAGCTGAAATTGAGTATACAACAACCGTGCGCGGATTTCATTGCCATTGCTGTTATCGGTTGTGATTTTCGATATGGTATTCAACAACATGCTTTATCTGGATGAAACTGGACTGTACACCTGGTGTTGTTCTTCCCAAAATGTCAATATCGTCAGCATGGCCAGCAGTTGGGTGGAAGTGAAGAGGATGGTGCCTCTTTCATTAACATCTGCATCACAAATCACCTTTCTTAGGGCCAGGTTAGAGAGGATGCATGACAGGGCATCCCATTGTCGTACACTGTTGTTGATGTTGAATGATCTCGAGAGGGATCCTGCTGCTTTTATGGCTTATTCGGTCTTAAAACGGGATACCTAATTCCCTCATGGCCGTGTACAGTTTTACCCTGGCTATGCTATCATACGCGGACTTAAAGTTGATAAAACGATGATGCAAGCGACGGTCGTATTCCAACAGTTTTTCCATCGCTTGCCGCAGAGAGAAAATCTCATCTATTGCGTGTCGATGATCTTCTGGGACTTAGCAAGATAGTGGAGAATATCTTATAGATGGTACTCCGCAACTGTTTCTTCTATTAGAGAGTGATAGCATTTATCCGTGGTATTTTGTTGGCGGGGGCTTTAACTTGCCGATACTTTGGTTGCTGAGGAATTCATCAAAATACTCAACCCATTGCTCCAATATTCCCATTCTGTCGGGAGCCTGATTTCCCTCTTTGTCTCGAACATCGACGTGCATAAGGCTTAATCCCGCTGATTTATTGGTCAAACTTGCACGCCTAGTGCGGTTCCTCTCTGTACTTCGCGAGTTTACAGGCTTGTTGGTGCTCACAGGCTTTCTTTTTCTGTCTGCGAAGTCGCTTCTCCAATCGGTAGGCCTCTGGACGTTCTTTCAGAGTGTAGCATTGGCTGGTATGCAGCACTATTTTCCGTTGCTAGCTTACACTCAAGGTCGAACCCACCGTCCCAACTTATTTACGACGGGGGCCAAGTATGTTTGTGGCCGAATCAATGATAACGTTCTTCAAGTGGTTGTGAAGATCATTTGTTGACGCTTCATCTCCACAACCTCCATTGGGTGCGATTATTGCGGCATTCCGCTTTATAGATGTTACGGAGGGTTGTGTTGTGGATGGCTTGAGTGTTAACTCTCATTTTAATTGTCAGAGCGGATTATATAAGAAAATGAAGCGATGGCGGCTTTACGGTTTCTTACCAGGACAGAGGCAAATCATCAGACGCTGCCTCGCCTCTGCCCTGGGAGCAGCGTGACCGTAGCGGCTCGCAGATGAAAAGTTGGGGTGCAAGCCCTAAGCGAGGGGTCTGTGGACCACGAAAGAGGGAGTAAGTTGGTTTCCATTTGGTCCGGTCCAGCATTAAGTCGATGCGGACTTAGGACCCCATCATTCTCAAAACGCGGATTATATAGTAATACGACTCTATATTGGCCACCCACATTTTCTAACATTTATCAAGGCTGAGATATGGCGGCGTTCAATCAACACGTAGTTAATTTGGTTGGAAGTGGTCCCATCTGGAGAGACCCACGTATGCTTGTGGAACACTTTCCGCACAAACCAAGTGCTTCCAACAACCAGTTCGTGCAATACTGCTCTCTGAATAATCCTCAGTTCGTTATCATTTGTGTTATTTTGTATGCTATGGGAGCCAACGTATATCCGGAATGCGGGCTCCGTTAAAATTTTTTGATATCTTACTTGGGAAAGGCTTCTAGGGTTTGTTCTACTAGCTCGTAGAAGGTATTCTTCTCCGACTCTGCAGTCTCTTCTGTAGAGCGTGAACGTTAGTGAGGCTCATATTTTTAAACTTACCCTGCAACCGCGAAATGCATAACGTTCCGCTTATATTTTCACAGCGAAAAGTTCCACTTTTTGGCTGATTAGGAAACCTACTTGGAGTAGGAGGTTTATTGGATGGTCGCTATAATATATTGGGTAGTGGCTCTTTTTCAGGAGAAGTTGGGTAAGGAAGTAATCAATCTCACCGTGCGTTTGGTCCAGCCATGGGTATAAATTGTCGGTAAGCTGCGCAGTCCACCTGCCCCTTGGCTCATTTTGCCAGGAGAGTAGCCATACCGTAAGGTTACGTTGACGATCTGCACGGGCAACCGCTTCCCTTAAGTTTTCGCCCTTAGGGCGGTAGAAAGCTTTACTCTCCTTGGCAATGAGAGCAACGGGATCACTCCCGCGATCACCATCACGGTTGGTTCTGAGACAGTGCGATAAGCCGACGCCACTCGCAAAGCTCTCCGTCTCTGCACTTGAAAAAGTGCTTATAATGCACCTCCTTGTCAAGGGCGTCAATCCATACCTCCGTGCCATAGAGCAAAACTTGTTCCCTTGTTTCCGTAAGAAGACGTCTCCTAGTAGATATAATAATAATAATAATCGTTGGCGCAACAATCCATATTGGATCAGGGCGTTGAAGTGTGTTAGAGCACTTCATTCAAGACCGCAACGGTACACTACAGTACACTGTAGGAGGCAACGTGGTCAGCATTGCCGTCGCCCGAAGACTATTACCCTGATTTGACTCAGGTACTCATTCACAGCTGAGTCGACTGGTATCCGACGTCAAATCACGATACAAATTCCACTGTCATCAGTGAGATTTCAACCGTGACCTTCCGTATGACAGCCTTGTGCTCTAACCAGTAACCAGTATGCAGAAGGGGAGCTCCGGGGTTCCCCTTCTTTTGCTGGTTAGCGCAAGTCTGGCCACCTTCTAGCGCCAAGGAACGTCGGGTTGGTGCTCACCGACAAGTAACGTCAATCACTTCGAACGCGATATATTGGTGATTACGTGCCGAATAGGAGGTCCCTAGTATTAAAATCACCGCCTACTGCCCGAAACAGCGTCCTCCAGAGCATCAAGTCAGCGCTTAAAGTCCAGCATCGTCTAATTCGGCGTCAGGTAAACGCTAAGAAACGTTATCCCTAAACACCGAATCGAGACGAACCCACTCTTTCGGCCTTGAGCAAGAACACGAAGTCGAACGTCGTCTCGAACCAAGGCGCTAGCGGTACCGGGTCTCTGTTTCGGTGTTGCTCGCTGATTGGCACTAGATTAACATCACACATTAAGGAGGACGACAATTGCAGCCAATTTACAACATTTAAAGCAAGGATGGTTGAATATAGTCATACCCAAGGGCAAAGAAGATAATATTTGACTGAAGTTTTCACTCCAATTTTAGGATACCTATTTTAATAATAATAATCGTTGGCTCGACAACTCCATTGGATCAAGACCGTGAAGTGTGGTCAAGCATTCCGTTCAAGACCGTAACGGTACACTATAGGGCTTCGGTACCTTGATTTGAGTCAAGGGTTCATTCACAGCAGTATCGACTAGTATCCGACATCCATCCACGATACGAATATCTTGTTTGCCATGATTGAGATTTGAACGCGACCTTCCACTACGATTACCTTAAGATCAGCTCCAATAACTTGATTTAACTTGTCGTAACGCCTTGATCCAGGTTACACTGCTATACGTGGTAATTTCATAGCATGAAAGCTTGCGGAAAAACAGGGCCCGGGGTGGAAATTTTACGGTTCTGGAGGGAAAATTATTCCGGCCCCCCATTATCCCTTTAAAATATAAATTTATATTCCGAACCTCCTAGGAAACTCCGGGCCTCAGGAGAAATCCCCCCTTCTCGTCAGGTCTGTCCAAATCTTTTAACGAATTGACAGCTGAGGGTATCACCACCGCAATAATCATAATCACTCATAAGCTTGCCAGGATAGCAGTAAGGCTCGTTTAAATCAGTGAACCATTCCCAGTCAGCTCAATTTATTGCTTTCATTATGAATCATCTTTTCAGTTTCTCACATCTAAGGATTGAAAGAAGTAACGGGCATACCTATTTATAATACCTTTGGACAGTTTCAACTTTGAGTAATGTGAAGGCCTACTATCATATGTTAGTGCGCATTCCTAATGACCACGTGGTTCTGATGATAAATCGTTACTCGTTATCCATAACATATTGAACCTGTTACCTTACCTCCCACCTAAAGCTCTGCTTACGGCGCCTGCTTTCGCAGGCTTCTAACAACAATTGAAACATCTGCCATCTGTTATTCGCCCATGAACTCGCGTCCACACCTCTAGCAATTTTACGAATATCTGCAGATATCCTTCCTGAAAGAATATTATATTTTTATGAATGTGAAAATTCTTGCGAATAGCATTATTTTCTCACGAGTTTATCCCCTTGCCTCATATCAGCTTTGCCTCGGAAGCTTTGTTTCCTCTGTTTTCCGACCGACGACGCTTACAGCGAAAATTTTCCCAAATCTGGTGGATTCACCAGCATCCTGCCACCGGATTCCGGAGCATTATTATCCCATAAGCCTTTGTATTCACGTTCTAAACACTTACCACCATGCGCCATCGTCCTTTTGTTTGCCGCACTAGCAGGCAACAATAAAAAAGTGACGAATGAATATGATACGAAATCCGCGGGAAATTACATGAGTAGAAACATTTAAATCCTTTATCTGAAGACAGCTTTATGAGCGCTCAGATCGAATTTACATAGATGTGATTTTCGCATGCTCCGGGCAATACTATTTTCCCAAAAGTTGTCCCCGTGTACTTGGGGCCGGGCGGGGGTCTTGTCCTTGCTTTGTTTTCTCACCATCCCCAATGGCTGGCTACGGTCTGTTTGCACGACGGAGGAGCCAAAGACCATTTCCGAATGAAATTATGAATTTTACATGCAAATCTACAGCAGTAGCAGTAGCTCATAAATTTTTTATCACTGCAAGAAGCCAACGTTCGAACGGTGCGTGCTGGTTTTTGTTTAGTGGCTTTTAACGATGTACCGAAAACCATCAAAGGATCATATCTTTTCCCGTCGACTCAGCTCAGCACTTCCCCACATCGCACTCATTCATCTCTCGCACGCAATATTTTTCCCCGAAAATAAAGAAATTGCCAAGCTTTTATGATTCTATTCGGTGTAAAATGTGGTCGGAGAAGATTTGAGTACGGCGTGAGTAGCAGTTTATTTTATTGATATCCTTCCTCGTTTTTAACAAATTTATCTTCTAGTTGCTTGGAGGAGCTAGTTCACCATAATGGATCTGCAAGACGGTAAGGAGAGGAGAAGGCGGTTAGATCGACTCGCATTGATTGAATCATTGATTCAAATCTAATAAGGCTTCATAATAATTACGCTATACAAACAGGATTCACGCCACTAATTTTTTTTTTCTCGATTTACTGCAATTTCGAATTTTATTTAAAGCAATATCTATTACCAGTTCGAGGGGGATTCAGTTTAAATAGGTGAGCCTATAGTCTCCAAGGGAGGCTTGCTTTGTTTTATTGCGAATCTAAGCAAAAGTTAGTAGTCTTAGGACAGATTGCCATTTGAAGGATTGACAGTTTCAAGCACAGATAAAGCCTCATCAGATGCATGTTCCCCCACTAAGACATTTGTGAAGACATGATCTTCACCTCAGTTGAAATCTTGCATCCCCTGACTATGGCGCAGCCAACTAAAACCATTGTACAGCAATTCCCATAATGGGAGGCACTGGAAATTTGACGCCGTCTTGTCAGTGGCACTGCCACCGAATTCTTCCGAAAAACGAGACAGGAACGTTCGACAGAAAGAAACTTTAGCCGCAAAGAAGAGGGAACTACAGACGCTTCTCCGAATCCTCATTTCTGCCTCTACCAGGAAAAACGGTAGAATCGGACGAAAGAAAATGGAACTTACGGCGAAAGGTGGGGTCAAGCTGGAAACCCCGGTGAGATCCATACGGGATGCCGCAGACTTTCAGTTAGCGCTGGTTTGCACATTAGACTACACATATGTCTACAAACATAAAGGTTAGTCAAATTATCACGCTCAGACTCAGCCCTCTTCTGTCTATTGGCAGCAAGCCTGACAGTTGCAGGGCTGTTCTTTTGTGTTTGTGGTACAAGAGCCATAAGTTCGTTGTAATAAAACCTGTGGTATTCGATCAGTGAATGGGACCAATATATTCTTCGATGAGAGATCCTTGACATCGAGAGCTTACGTCTTGATGTCAAAATTCTTAGAGGCAACCATGCTGGTTTAACGGACACGCCACTGACTAAAGAGTCCACCACTTTGGTGGGCATGCCATACTGGGATAATTCTTTTCTCAGGACCTAGAGGGGGCGGCGGAACGAATAGCAAATGCAATCTAAGGGGAGAGAAGCTGTTTTATTAAATGCAGCTTCAATTCGTGGGGCCAAGAAGAAGTTAAGCAATTGACCTAACGATCTGCACTGCAAAGTTGTTGGAGTTGATTGGAGGCTGTGGAATGTTAGATGAAGTCTGTCTCTTGGATCAGAGTTATTATACTTCGTCTGATACGTCTGATCACTGCAGGCGAACAGTCTGCAATGCAAAGACGGAGGAAAACGGGTTGGATAAAGATCAATAAATTTCTTCGCAACAAAGTGGAGCTCCCTAGGTAACTAGAGATTCCTTTGGCGATAGAAGATCAATTGAAAACTCTGAATCACACACTTTCTGGGTGCTATGAAGACGCTCGTTCTATTTGAAACAGTACCATGGCGGAACAGGAAATCAATTTCTGAGTCGTGCTTGTCAAAGCAATAAGAATGAAGACTGGTGTGGGAGCACACCCCACGAATGTAAAAGACGTTCGAACCGAGATTCCTTTAGTGGATACTGTATAGTACTAGAAGGAGAAAGGGCGTGCAGAATTCTTAAAAAGGAGGAGTCGGCCAAGCTGGACTATTTTAGAAGACCGGGTGGAACTTCCATTACCTCAAGAGTTGAATATGTGCGAATTCCCCTGGAAGTTTACTCCCCTGGAGAACTGGTGACAAAAGTGCCATGGAAGGAAATGGCGGTTCCGCAAACTTTTTAACATGAAGGTATTGCAAGGGGAATTGGGACATTACGAGAGCGGTTGTTAGTAACGAAAAGACGAGAGCTGCTACACTATCCTTTGAACATTTCAAAGCACCTGGCATGGATGGCATCTATCCAGCGATGCTAAAGGTGTGTATGGAGTAACTTCTAAGAAATATTTTTCAAGGAAGTTGTAGGAAGGCACGTAGCCTAGGCCTTGGCAGAAGGTCAAAGTAGTCCTCATATTTAAGTCTGAGAAAGATGACTATTCAAATCCAAACAACTTTAGACAAATCAACTTAACATAATTTTCGCTGAAATATCTGGAGAGACTGGTTGAGTATCACAGCATACTTCCTGAGAGTCTGTTCTTTATTCTTTGGTTTTAATGGTAGAGGATGCAACTCTGAAGTCGAGTACACGATGGGAGTGTTTTTGAAGGAGAATTTGATTATTCGCTTTACAAAAAGCTCTGTGATGCCGCCAGAGCGCAGGGTGTTGGTGAAATGTCCATTAAGTAGATCTATGCTTCTGAAACAAAAGGAGGTGTGCTATCTCCATTTCTGTGGAGTATGTTAGTCGACTCACTACTATGCGAAATAGAAACCGCCGAAAATTAAATTTTCCTTCTTGTCTCGGCAGGATGAGCACCTAAGTGGATAAGTCTTCATCCTCCGGACTTGTTGATAAAACTTGTCAATACACGCTCAAGCCTATGCGGATGACGCTAGACGTGCTAGTTTTTGGTCGAGATCTCGGAACGGTGTTTAGAAATACACAACGCGCCATTGATTTGGTTGACAGTTGGTGCGTGAGACATAGATTTCCAAATAAAACCACAATGTAGAGAAGAAGCTTCTATGTGGACATAACTGATTTAATGTCGGGGTTTGAAAATGGAGCCATTCCGACCAGGCACTGTAAACCCAGGGGGGTTCTCAAACGACGATAGAGAAACGAATTGCGAAAAGAGAAGTGAAAGCTCATCGCACACTAGAGTGTGGTGCGCCTTCAGTGCAGAGAAATCGGACGTAAGGAAACGGAATTGTCGTCGAAAGGTGGGGACAGTTCGATAGCTTCAGTAGGACTCACACTGGACGCAACAAACTTTTCGTAGTAGGTAACCACATCTGTGGAAGTCAACGCTTCGTTGTTCTACACGGTTGATCTACTCGGAAAACCAGGTAGTACCTTCACAGACTGCAGAACTGAGTCGGTGCAATCTCTTTTGAAAATACATTATTCACGACAAGAGGTGATCGAGTTTGAAAAGGGATAATTATCGGTTTTGCTGGATAAACTAATAAACTGCCAGAAAGGTAGATACTTTTTCTTGAGAATTACAAAGCTTCTGGCATTTATCCAACAACGATCATGGTAGGCTTTGTAACAAAACCTGGGGAGAAATATTATCTAAACTCGAAAGCATTAGACTGGTTGATAAATCAATTCTCTGGAACTACTTTGCACTGTGGTGCAAAGGCGAACAAAATTTTGAGACCCTGCGGTTGGTATTCCCAGGCGAAGGCGAGGAGTTCAATGGAGCACTATGATCTAAGTGCGAAGTCTCTTCCTTAACTTGCATGCACATAGAAGTACATAGTAGACGGAAATATCGTAGTATAAACTCACCGTGAAAAAAATGCGTTTATTATGAGGGCACCGCGGCACTCATCCAACCCGAAGCAATACAAATACTTCTTATATCCAGCGTATTCTGTAAGGAACTGATCTAGCTGGTACTTCAATTGACCATGCCTTAGTTCGACCTATCTATCAATACACGGCATCAGTATGGGTTCAACGGCATTTCCCGGAATTAACCTACCGTTCCTGCCATTTCCTGTACAGCTCCTTCCTAGTGGCTTTTCGAAAGTCCGCCATAATATCGGCGGAATCGCCCTCCTTTTCTGGTAGAGACAATGTGCTCCATTCGCTAGAAGATCGAAAGGAATTATTCCCGCAATGCGCAAACTGCGTCACCCACTTTTACCCTCTGCGTGATAAACGGGTATGCCGAACTCACTTTTCTCCAGTTTATTTATTATTATTTATTAGGCATCATCCTTGCTAAAGATGAGCTAGTCTGTTCTCGCGCATAGTCCAGGGTTATTACCATTCGCCTTAAAGTTTTAGTCCTCTGTCTTCATTGTTTACATTTGACCAGTGTGATTTGATGTTGTTTCCTCTTTGATTTTTGGTACTGATGCAGCCACCACTTCGTCTTGTCTTCATTAAGGTGCAGCCGAACATCTCGTGGCGATTGCCGTGTTCTCAATCTGGGTGAAGGTGAGCTGTCCATCTTGGGTTGTTCTTCCAATGATGTCAATATCGTCAGCATAGACTAGTAGTTGAGTGGACTTGAAGAGAATGGTGCCTCGAGCAATAAAAATCAGCATCGTCGGTCACTTTTTCCAGGGCCAGGCTAAAGAGGATGCATGATGAGTACCTTTTGTCTTAGACTGTTCTTGATGTTGAATGGTATATGGCCAATGTTTGGTGTTGGCAGCAGGTCATTTTCAGTTGGAACCACGTCTAAATCGCCGATATTTTTGTTCTTGAGCTGTTCATTAAAGTATTGAACCCATCGCTCTAATGTGCCCATACGGTCGGAAATCAGATTTTCCTCTTTGTTTCGGCAGGATGAGCATCCAGGTGTATAAGTCTCCATCTTACTGACTTGCTTGTAAAACTTCAGCGCCTGGTGCAGATGCCCCCTGTATTTCTTGAGTTCGTAGATTTATATGGTCTCCAAAGCTTCATTTTTCGGTCTGTTGAGTGCCGCTATGACGACGTCAATTTCCCCTTTATAGGTGTTACTGAGGATTCTGTTTTAGATGGCTTCGTTATTCGCTCCCACCTGATTGTCAAAAGGATTGAAGATGGTATTGTTATTTAAGCTCGGAGCACCATGCCAACGATATAGTGGCCCGAATCTATATTTGTTACCTTACATTTTCTAAGATTCATCAAAGCTAAGAGGTGGTGGCGTTCGATTAGCACGTGGTAGATTTGGTTGAAAGTGCTCCCGTATAGAGAGGCCCAGAGTTTGTGAACCGCTTTCCAACCAAAGATGGGTAATCTGCCGTTCTGTGTCATTAGTAGTTTTTTGTAAGCTATGGGAACTAATGGCTGCTTGGCTGTTAAAATCTCTTAGTATGATTTTGATATCTTATATTCGTAAGGGTTCCATGGTTCGTTCTATTATCTCGTAAAAGGCATTCTTCTTCGACTATGCGTCGGTGCGTCAACATTTCTAAATATATTATATTTATATATAATATATTTTCAAAGCCTCCTCCGAGATGGCACCACAATATATGGTGTAGTGGCTCTTATCCAGGCATTCATTCCCTGTCCAGCGCATATCATATAGCGCTACTAAACCAGCCCTACATTGAGACTCCTTCTTTTCTGTAACGTTGCATGAGAAAATGCGCAAATCGTTTGTCGGCTTTCGTTTGTAGTGCAGTCAACCTAATCCGCGACTCTTTTCGTCGCTTTTGAAAGTTCGGATTTTCATCTAGAGTTGTCTGCACTACCCAATCCCCAACCTGGAGGACCAGTTGGTACAATTTGCCCCATACTACCATAAAAGGCTTTATTCCTAGTTCCAACCTAAGGGAATACCTTCCATTTAAATGACGTTTGATACATGTTGCCAACTAGGGAGCACCCTTAACAAGTTCCAGTGTGCTAGTGAATCCTATC
Source organism: Hermetia illucens (assembly GCF_905115235.1). NCBI lineage: Eukaryota > Metazoa > Arthropoda > Insecta > Diptera > Stratiomyidae > Hermetia > Hermetia illucens. Next base: position 69,201,752 of record NC_051853.1, read on the forward strand.
AGCCTCTTAAATCCACTGCAATTTGCCTCGTCTTCATTCTTCTCCGTCTGCAGTTTTTTATTGAGGAAGAACTCCAATGGTCACTAGGGTTTGGTGGTAGTGCTGTAGGTGTTTTCCAGGTTTATGCACCATTATATCAATCCGCGTTTCGCCCTGGGGCCAATACTACCCTTTGACCGCCGTATATAGGACAGCTTAATGTTTCGTGTCAGAGACTTGATATTCCGCCTCTCCTTGATGAACTCACGGAGTTAATTTATGAGTTCTTCCAGTGTAATAAACATTGTTCTAGTTTGTTGCCTACTTACACCCTTGTTTTACAAGAGCAGTATTCAGGTCGATCCGAGGACTATCCTTGGTAACCTCCCAAGCTTGGAGCCCTTACGGCGCTTGCTCCCACCCACCATTTCTACGAACAAGTATACTCATACGCGCACATTTCTTGATGCGTGCATGTGAATGCCCGTAAAATATCTATCGAGCTTTCCCTTATCCGCTGGATAATCCGCCTGATGAGATATTTGTCAGTTCTTCACAGTCGATTCAAGCTGAAGTTCACTACACTACGACATTACATCCAGAGTGCTACTGTTAGATGGAAAGGTGTCATATTACTGACCTACTTTGCGTCGGTGATCCCTGGCACGTCAATGAGAACTGTCATATCATTTCACTATAGCCGAAGATTGTAACCGGGAAGTTAGTCAAGTAAAATTGATTTATTAAACAGGATAAAAATCACCATTACATATATATAAACATAACACAACATTATGTAAGAATACACTAAATTAACTACTATTGAATACCTCTAGTCAGAATGGCTGAAAAGAAAAACGGTTTTCGTCTGATCTTGGAACGGACTAAGAACCATTTTGATAACCTCATCAAACAGGAATCCACTATTTCAGAATGACTGAGTAACCCTAGAAATGCTTGGCGGAGAACTTTAAAGTAGGATGCACGTTTCTTGGATGATCGTGAGGCAAGTTGAGGCACATAGCCATAAACCAGCAGCGACAACTCATAAGATGACTTACTATGCTCCACATATTGGTTTATGGGAGCATCATTCGTTATATCTGTAATTGCTCGCAGAACATTCGGAGCTATGAACTTTCAAACTTAGAGTACATGGAACATCTACACTGACTAGCATTTACTGATGAAACTTAAGAAAAAGTTTGTCTGGTTCACGCTATGAAACACCAGGTATCTCATCAAATGAAAGTTACCTGGTAACCAAATAATCATTAAAAGCTGTTAGCAACGAATCTGGCTAATGGGCTGAATTAACATTCACTGCTTGGAAGTATTCGCGCCCCCCTCAGTAGTCGTTGGAGCTGAGATTTCCTAATATTCTATTTTCGTCGGGCGATCCAAATTAAATTCCGACGTAGACAGTTCATGACGTATCCTTTTCCGAGCTGCATCTTACGACACGTTACAACGAACTATTGAAATTCGATACTCGACAACAACAGCCACAACAACTCCCCAAAACAGCAACAACTTTCAACAATTTCCATCTATGATGATTTTCCTTCAGTCTTCGGCAAGAGGAACAGCAAAAAGCGTGATTCATGCTTTGCACACGAACACGGCATTTAACAACAAAACAAGTCCAAGCTACATGGAAAAAAAGAGGACCACTCACAATCGCTCAAAACTTGTCAAGAGTGCGCAGTATTAAAGGGCACATCAGACGGGAACAGCAGGTTCCGGTTCGCAAGTGGTTTCACTTCGGTATAGTGGCGCGTTCCGACGCCTGACACCCTCTTCCAGCTCTTTTAATACGGCCCATTCGCCAACTATGAGCACTCAAGCACGGAACTTTAAAACTATGGAGCTGCAGGCCATCCCTGGTGTTTCTGAGTGTGGACTTTATTTTAAGGGTGTGTTTTTGTTGCAGGATGAACTACAGATTGTTTTCCAGTATGTAATGTAAATTGAATAATAACTTTTTCATGTGCTTGAAATTTTCACAGATTTGAAAGTGGTTTATCTGGCTCGAGGGTAGGAGACAACTGCGTGTTAGTTGCACTCAGCGAGGAGCTGTGATGTGGTTTTTTTATACAGTTGTAATGAAGTCCCAGCCTGGAGTAACCCATTTACCATCCATAAAGCGAGTTACTAATTTGGAAAGGTGGATGCCGGGTCATAGTCCTCCCAGCATCCATTGCTACATCTCGGTCAAACTCTTCTACCTTTATTCCTAGTTCCAACCTAAGGGAATACCTTCCATTTTAATGACGTTTGATACATGTTGCCAACTAGGGAACACCCTTAACAAGTTCCAGTGCGCTAGTGAATCCCATCGGCCTCTTAAATCCACTGCAAAACTTTTGTACCGGATCATAGGTGGGTAGTCAAGAAGGACCTTCGCTCTTGTGCGATATCAGAAATTTTATATCCACTTTGATAATTGCAACATGCAATCGCAACATTAAGTGAATGCTGCAACCAGACTGAAATTCCTCCCTCCTTCTACCGCTCCGCTTACCACCGTTTTCATTGACCTGCAAAACCTTTCCTGTATCCTTTCATATGTAACGGGTAGTTTGGTTTGAGTCCGGTAACAAGTTTAGCTGTTGGTTATATGGAACTACTAGTTTACAAGCGGCAAGTTGTAAAGGTCTCCGAAGGATGGAAATGGAATGAGGATGGGATTGTTTCCTCCTCTGACCGATTTACGAATTTCTCAGGCTACGGAACAGGTTACGTCGTTTGGTGTGTGCACTGAATAGGGTACGATTAACAATAATTTCGAAGAATAGGATGAATATGCTTTCAATATGGTAGTCAGGAATTAACAAGACAAATGCTGTTTGGGAGAAAATTCGTTGAATGCAATTATTCTGATATGCTTGTTACCGCAATTTTTTGTTTTCCTGGTACGTTGAGTAAAATTTGGGATGGGTTAGTGTCATCGCGGGAGATTTCGTTATTTGAAATGCTCAATGAATATGACTGCTAAAATTCACATCGTCTTGCGACAGAGATTCACGTTTCTATGGTCTTTCATGTGGCTTGGTGTAATAAACAAAACGACCGATATCAAGCCCGTGCCCGACCCGGAGCAGCTCTTCCCTAAATATTCTGTGGGTCCAGGCTATCCCGATGACATGGCGGAGCAGTTAGCTTAAAGTTTTTGAGTTATGATCATTTTCCGTATGCTGCTCCTATATAACAGCAAAGAGGGTACGGCCAACCACAATTTGATATTGATGTTCCGCCCATTAATACAGATAGGAAGAGTGCTTTGCACACCAGTTTCTATTTCGTGCGACTTTCCCAGCCTCCTTTTCGTAAATTCAGAACAATTGGCCTAGATCCATGATTTGGTACGAGAACAAACCGACGTCATCAGCGTTGTCAAAGGGTTTGAAGAAAGTTGATATGGTCCATTGAACTCCTCCGCGTTCTCCAGCCAAGGCAGGATGAAAAACATTGCAAAATAACGAGAAGTAAAAGTGTTGGTGATACGGATACGGACTACGCGTTGTACTTGCATTGCGCAGAGAGAACATTGGGCCAGAATAGCCACAACTTGATTTTGCGGTACCCGCGTTTTCGAATTTTATACAAAACAGCGAAGGCGAACGTAGCGTTGTTAATGCGCCAGGTAACATCGAGTTTGGTACCGCCGCCCATGACTTCGTGGGAAGCGAGTGGATACCACCAGCGTAGTCGACTTGAAGAAGGATGTCATGGTCCATTTGATCCCGCGTCCCCAGGAAAGGCAGCTTGGAGAATATCATCGATAAGAAGAGGGAATAGCATCGACGACAAGATGCAACTTGATCGGACTTGCTCCGCCTTCACTTATTAGTTAATAACTTCGGGGTGCCTCTCCTGAGTAGACTGCTCCAGATATACTCTAGAATACATCTTGAAGTGGAAATATGACCTCCGTACACTGCAGCAAGATATTTCCACAGGTATTGTCAGTGCAGAAGGATCCAGAAAGCAAACCAGCCTGCTCTTAACTGATAAACTTTTCGAGTTGTCTTTTGATGTGTTTTATGATAATTCTAGCTATTATTTTTTTAACGGTAGAAAGGACGCAGAGAACGCTTTAATTATCGCACCAAAGTCGGGTATCCTTTTTTAAGGCTTCGGTGAAAGCAGGACAGAAGTTAGAATTGTCATGCCGAAAATGATGTAAATACCGACGATATCCGCCAAACCTCATCAGAAATTGGGTTAAGCTAGCTGGACAAGTGGAGTCAGCCTGTATGTTCACCTTCTTTTGAGAGAATTATCCCAAAGTTCTTGATAGATCCTGATTGTGGGCGTTCCATCGTTATGATCACCGCGTACTTTATATATGGACATGAAGGTCCTGGGTGTTTAACATGAATATCTGCCGTGTAGGCAGGAATTCTCCTGGAGCATTTGCTCTCGGAGCGCCATCCTGGTTCTCATGGTACCAGATCACCTCCGGTGAGGTTTTGTGGCAAGAGCCACTTCCCTTGCAGACTCGGGTCTTACCGCCCTTCTTGAGTACGTGGGAATGCTTACAGATGGACAATCGTTCCATCTCCTCAGTCAAAATGTCAATAGGCACCATGCCCGCAAATATGAAAGGTGCCTCCACAGAAATTGTTCGGGATGCGCTAGTGCTCAGATGATATACTACCAATAATTCCCTCCCATGAGCCCTAACCTTAAAAGCCTTCGATCAAACTGTTGATGCGTACGACAGAATGAATGAGCACACTCTGGCTAGCTGCTGGTTTGGTTTCTTTAATATTATACATCAGCTATAACTTTCCCTGCTTTCTCACCTGCGCATGAAACCTTAGAACTTTCCTGAACCTGCTCTTCACAAGAACACCCGCAGTCTTGTGTTCCGCCAGTTCTAATCCATGTAATATGAATCATTCATTGTCCTCCGATGTCTCATATCCCCAGACAACATCTTCAAGATGTTTGTTTATTATCACAATAGCTGTATCGTCAGGATAGCCAATAAGGGTAGTTTATCACAGTAGTTTTAATGCATAACATATGGTCATACATCACGTTCCAAAGTAGTGGGCCCAGCACCGATCCTTGACGCACTACACCGGTTACCAAATATTTAACTGGATATCATAGAGGGCTTTTGATACACGAAATAGTTCCAGGTGACTAGCTGAATATACGTGGGTGCTGCCGTTGCGCTGACTTAAAACCATTTCGCATACCGAGAGTGATGATAGCAGAGTATTTTTTTGTACCGCCCTGCACCTCTATAATTGCGTGCAGCCTGTTCCATATAATGTGCTCCAACAGCTTTCCGATACTGTCCAGTAAACAAATGGGGTAATACGACGATGGTTCACCAGGTGGTTTGCTACTCTGCTTGTTCCACTGAATCGGGCAGATACCCTTTTCCAAACATATGTAAAAAGTGTTTTAATCATCCCGTGTGTCGGGTTGGAGAAATCATTTTTTTTTGCATGAATTGTATCCGCGGCTAGAGTACTCGATGAGAAAGAGCACTGAATCTTTCTTTACCTGTTAGTTTTTTACCTGAGCCTTATAAATTCGAACACAGGTATAAATATAAAAAGATGGAAAACCAATCAATTGTCTAAACTTATCTGCTGTTTGGAATAAAAAGGATAATCCAGTCTAGAGTGAGCACTGAAAGGCCTTCAAGCTATACTCAGTTATAGTTTGTTGTAAGTATTGTGCTGTTTGTGTGTTCAGTGATTTTTTTAAATGGATCGTATGAAGGGAGGTCGCTTTAACGTTCAACGTCATACTCGCTCTTAAAAATGAGTATTTCATGGGAATCGATACTTGTCAGAGAAGGCATCAACATCAGCAAAGAAACTTTTAGCAAGCATGAACATGGATGTTCCAATTACGACAAGTTTTGTATATTGTATATTAGATTTTGCTGGAGTTTTCTCCGGTATTTCTGCAAATTTCTGCAAATAATAAGATATACGTAGTAATAAAAAAGGAATGCGTAGGACATGTCGAGAAAAGAATGGGAACGCGGCTTAGAAATGCAAAGAAGAATCACAAAGGCATTGGTAGAAAAGGGGCTGGAAAACTTACTGATAAGGTTATTTACAACCTCACTACATTTTTTGGGCTAGCTATTCGTCAACACGCAAATTTGATAGAAGGAATGAAGCAAGAAATTTGGGCAACTTTCTTCCATAAATGTTCTACAGACGAAAATCCACAGCATCAAAATTGTCCAGCAGGCAAGGACAGTTGGTGCAAATAGCGCAAAGCGGAAGCGAAAGGAGAACTGGATAATTTCCACCACGAGAAGGCACCTTTGACTGAAGAAGTTGAAACAGTCATCAAACCGATCTATGAAGATTTGTCACGAGATGATCTCTTGAACAAATGTTTAGGAGCAGAGACCCAGAATAACAATGAGTCGTTAAATGCATTGATCCGGACTTTCGCTCCTAAACACCTTCATTCTGGGGCTAAGGTCGTAGAAATAGTGACTTTTCTGGCTGTAATTATTTTCAATGAAGGATTCAATCGCATTCTCAAAATCCTAGTGACAATGGAATGTCAAGTTGGTCACATATGTCATGTTTATGCCGACCGCCTAAATGAAGCGCGAATTTGGCGGTCCGAACGTCGATCGACTGACCTCTCTAAAAGAGCCAGAATTGAAACCAGAGAGCAACAATCGGCCTTACAAGACTTTTTTGAAGAAACGGAGGGTGCTCTCTATAAACCAGGTATAGCAGATTAATGCTGAGTTAAAATTTTACTGTTGATAATGACATTTAAATTTTCAAATGCGTTTTTCTCGAAACCGCATCTTGAAAATCGGTTGCCACCATAGCTCAAAATCTATCCAACCGAATTCTTTGAACTTTTCACCACTTCTTTAATACATACGGTCCGCAAACTAGGATAATTACAATCGGACGGGTACTTCTTTTTCAATTCATAAAAAAAGCCGTAAAAAAACACCAAAATCCAAAAAATTAAGTTTAAAAGCCCACCAAAAATTTACCTTTTAGTATTTTCTAATTATCCTAGTTTGCGGACCGTGGAATATTGTCCACATTAAAATGCCGTTTAATTTTTTTTCTTCAGATGAACACAGCGCCCTCCAGTGTGGCAGCAGAAAAACACCTTTTTTTGGAGATGGGTGCATAAATTGACATGGATTCTGAAAACTAGCTACGATATCAAGCTGAAAAATTTATACTAGAGATATCAATAAACATATGGTGAAAAAATCACGTTTCTATCTTTATCCAGTCCTCCAAAATAATTTTTCAAAAAAAGGCAAAAAAAAAACGGCCTTCACACGGGATGACCCCCTTAAAATCAACATTGGGTATTACGTCCAAACCGAGTTCTTTTTTAGTATCTAACTTTTCGCAAATAATAGTAAGCTCATCATTTGTTATAGTTAAGATACCCTGGGGGATGTTATCTTTTGATCGCAATAGTGTTTTTGCTTCAAATCTAACTGGTGGCAGTGGAATTTGTATCGTGATTTGACGTCGGATACCAGTCTGTGCTCTAAGACACTTCAAGGCCCTGATCCAACATGGATTGTTGCGCCAACGATTATTATTGTGATTATTATTAGTGTTTTTGCTTTGCTGTGGGATCTTCGCAATAAAATCCGCTTCCTTTTGTGTTAGCCATTACCACTCTATAGGCTTTTCTCGAAGGGTTAATGTCGGCTTCTTCGCACCGCTTCCTAAAGGAATTCCGTTTACTCTCGCAAATAGTCCTCCGATCTTTTCTCCAGCAAGCTTTCTTTGTCCAATTTCCTGCTCTCATTTCGGCGATGATAATTTAAACTCCGCCTCAAATCGTCTTAAATCTAAAATTTACCGCAATGTTGTCCGTCCTGTCGCTCTCTATGGTTCTGAGTGTTGGCCAACTATAAAAGACAATGAACGCAGTCTTGCGGTAATAGCGACGAAGATGTTACGTTGGACTATTGGCGTGACACGTTTTGATCACATTCAAAATGAGGATATCCACGATCGTTATGGGGTTGCAGGTAGAATTTTTTACCATACCCTCTAAATCGTTGAGAACTACCGTGCCTGTTTGTGCAGGATTTGGCTATATGACCGTACCAATAGCAGGAACCATCCAACCCATCCGATCTTGACCTTACCAGTTTTCAGCAACTTGTTTGCCAAAACAAGGTTGCTGCTTGGCTAGCTCGTCCATTGCTTCATTGTCTCTTAACCCAATGTGGCCTGGAATTCAGAGTCTCAATACCAAGCCGAGCGTGTTCAGTCTGTTAAGGCATTCCCATACCAGCTCGGAACTTACGTGGTACGACTTAAGAGCCTTAGTACCGCTTGGCTGTCGTTCAGAACAGCAATTATCTGCCTCCAAAGTTCCATTTAAGATTAAAGGAGGCATATCTTTCAATGGCGTATATTTCCGCCTTAAATATGCTAGTATGTTTACCTATTCGTTCAAAGTGCATTTTGCTTGAACCAACCAGACCCCAGCGCCTGCTCCCTTCGTCGTAAGGGATCCGTCAGTGTACCAGGTAACTAGTTGCTGGTTTAAGCCGTATGACAGTTTTACGTTCTCCCAGTTTGCCTTGTTTCTGCAAAATGTCTCAAACTTATCAAGGTGAAACTTCGTTATCATGTTATCCGTTCGCATCGTTAAATCGGGATACGTCCTAGAAAGAATATCAATTTTCCTTTGATTTAGGCAGCTCCCTGCCTCACTAGTATTCCCGGACATTCTGAAGGTTGCCCTCATTCCCTGCATTTGTACGCCCGGATAGAGATGAGGCAATCCCTGAAGCACATCGAGGGATATCGTTGGGCAGGCTCTCATTGCCTTGCTGATACACACGGAAACCGGTCTTTGAGGTTTTGTGTAACTCCCTGGCTGTTGTGCTGAGTTGCATTCTGTCTGCCCAGATTACCACCCTTACTATTGCAGTGTATATGTAATGCAACATTTTCAGGGTACATTCGAATTTTTTCTCTGTTATGGACCTGTCAGTTATCAGAGCTCTTTTGGCTTTCCAACAAATGTTTCTAATAAGTGTTTTCTGGAGTAGTTTTTGGTCTAGTTTGATTCCCAAATATTTAACTTTGTTAATCGTTTCATCTCGATACCATGTAGTCTAATGGCTCTCAGGTGATCAAGGTTTCGCTTCGTAGTGAATGGTACTATATTGGCATTGGCAGGATTTATGCGCAGCCCCACTTTTCTGCACTAAATACTAGTGATTCGCAGTCCGCAGTCACATTGGGTATCCTCATATTTCCCTTTACAAATCAAAATAATATTATATGCGTAGCGTGTTTGTTAACTTTCCTAGAAGTTCATCAACTACCATGTTCCACATTAATGGTGATAATACCCCAATTAAGACAATTTTGAGTAGTGTCCACGATAATAGAATTTGTACCGGTCGGTACTTTTATTTGCCTGCTCTCTAACATTCTGCCCAATAAGAAGGCCAGGGTGTTTCCTACTCCCTTGTGGATTTAGACATCTCATGTCTTTGTGTGCGATGTGTTATCGGACGCTACTTCGATGTCTACAAACACGCACTATGCTATTTCCTTCGTTTCTATGGCATCCCGTAATACCTCCATCAGGAGATACAGGTAAGCCTGCTGACACTGATGTAAGAGATTGCGTTTTTGGACGTTAGTCCTAATGTAATTATCTACGACCTTCGCCGCCGTCTAAAAGATTTAGGGTGAAAAGGATCTTTTTTATCCACTTTCGGAATAAAGACTAATGTTGCCCATTTCCATACCCCTAGTAAATATCTCAAGTTGATTTTGAAACATCCCTAGGGTAGTGCTGGGAAAATGCCATCTTCTCCGGGTGATTTCAGTGGCTTAAACGTTTCCAGAGCCCATCTCGCTCTAGCATCCGAGCAAACTTCTTTCGTTACTTTCTGATTCACCTCGCCCGTTGTTGTGGTCTGAGGCAGAATAGTAGTGCCTTCCACGATGAAGTAGGACCAGCGGGGATTGAGTTATGAAAAGCAGATATATCATGTCCTCCTCCTTTTCGGTAAATGTTCCATCTTCTTTCTGCAGACAGACAGAAGATATTGCCTTGTCTTTGGCTATTGCTTCATATAGTCTGGCTGCTCCTGTGGTTTGATCTATTCCTTCACAGAATTCCCTGAAGCTTTTTGACTTTGCTTCCCTGATCACGTTGCTATACACAGTCAGTGCCTTTTCGCACCTTGGCCAGTCCCCGATTTATTTCGCTTGGTTCACACTTCCTTTCTCATTCTGGTAAAGTTCCTGTTCCACCATCTTACGTTCCTAGATGAATTGACTATCTTAGCCGGACAACTGGCCTCATATGTGTTAATGATGATTCTGTTCAGGCGTTCAACTACTGTTTGTAGCTTTATATTGCTCTTGATGTCACCGCTCACTTGTAGATCGTAGTCACTCAGGCGTCTGGCGTTGGCATCGCAGCTGAGAAGAAGTGTTAGCGCCCTACCCTTCCACTAATTTTCCAGTCTAACGACTAATACAAGTCGATCCGGGTGTCGTCTCTTGGGAAGCGTCCTAATGCCACGATTGTTTCTCGGATTCTACCCCCGGCTTTCAGTAAAATTTGAACAGTCACGAGTTCTCCAGTTACAAGCTCACCTAGGGTTCTTTAGCCAGCACTATTTCAATATTATCCTTAGAACTTACCCATGCAATTACTGCAGATGCAGCTTTTGCATAGTTGGGGTGCACCAGGGCTGGCCATAGGCTCCGTTAGTGCTTGAAGCTCTTCTGCAATGTTGGAGCACTATCCTCCTCCTCCGACACGGTCCTTCCTTAGGTTTCGCTTTGGTTTCCGCGATTCCTTCGGGGAACGTTTAATTGCTTCAAGCTTCTAAAACTCGAATTACCCGCTTGAGGAGATCCATGTTTTGACTGATGAGAAGGCATAGAAGTTTCCCCATCTCAATCGCTGCGGCTTGGGGACCATCTATGCCCTTGGTATATCATCCCAATCACATGTCGACAGTTCCGTTCTCTTCGATCCTTCTCAGAAAAGAGACTACAGTTCGAAGTCTGTCTGTTGTGTCTTTCGTTGTCTACTAGTATAATACCCGGTCGAAAGCGTATGCCGGTGGGCACGAACTCCTTACTCTACTCTTCTGGTCGCCTCGAGATTTCCCCTCTCTGAAGCTCGAATTTAAGTTTCTAGGAAACATTTCCCTGTTGCGGGCGGCTTTCCTCTGATCTTCATTTTCTTGGCTCTGATACTGAAGGCTTAAATCTGTCCTGTGCCTTCTTAAGAGTTTCCTATGGTTTCAGGCGTCCATAGCGCAAATACCATTTTGCACCTGCGCCACTGAGACCTGTCTCCTTCCTGACATCTGATATGGTGACCCCGGGCGTACTTTTGTTTGGCCCTGCCTTTTGTTGGTTATAGTCTTCATAGTAGACGCAGTTGATGTTGACTATGACTCCACTGCTTAACATCCAAATTTCTCCCTTTTTGGGTGTAGTGATCTGGCTTTCAGTATTACAGAGGTGTGCCTCCGCCTGATGGGCCAATTTGTGTGTTGTTTTGCTTATTTTTAGTTTTTTAAATATTCATTGGTATATTCATTTGGTTTCGACGAATATGGCGGCTAAGAAGTCCAAGGTGCCATAACCACCTCTAGCACAGTAAGGCCAGGTTTACTCACTGAGGCGACAATGTATCGGTTAGGCACCGTTTAAATACAGTCAGTTGCTCCCAACTATTCAATGGGCACGGTCCGCATAGATAGGGGAAATGCTTTTCATCTCCTCGGTCTAGATCCGTATCGTTTTGCAAATAGTAGGGTCATTTCGTACAGGGTTTGACTGTGGAAATGTTCCTTTAGGTTTCGAGCCACTGTCGAGCCATCATATACGTTTCTGGTTTTACAGTTGAGCATGTGTGTCATTCGATGTCAAGCGACAGCTTATACCCACCTTTTTCCATGCTATCTTAGCCGGAACATGTAGAGGGATACAATGGACCATCACATCATCTTTCAAACACCTTGACTATGCTAATGATATCGGCTTGCCCAGATGTTAAATTGTCAAGGTAATGCGCGGCTAAAGAAACACAAACAGTCGGAACTAAACTCAAAAGTTATCATGACATGACGTAGTCCACGTCAACATAAGGTCAATGTGGTTACTCAAACAATTTTCTAAATTGACCTTAGGAATACATTGTGAGTACGACGAAAAGTTTTACTATAAATAAATATTTACTTTCTTCAAATACCATCTTTCCATATAAGTTGTTAAGTGTTAGAAAGTCCTGTAGTCCTGTAAAGTGAAAGTTTTGAATTCTTCCGATTCATGGAAGCAACACTGTACATAAATGTGGTTTGTGGAATTCGACCTATGACCTAACTTAAAGTGAAGTTAAATTAAATAAAGAAGTAGTTAAATTGAATTACAAGGGCATCCTTGATATCAAAGTTTTGTGTGTTCAGGATCTACCGCATCAACTAACGGCTGCTGAAATTATTGGCAACAATTTTTCATATTTGGATTTACTAAGAATATGAAACGGTAATTCCATCAGACGAAAAAATCGAACCCAATTGACGAAAAATTCATCTCTCTTGATTTACTTTGACTTCAGAGATTCTCCAGCAAAATTCCTGACAATAAAGCTTTATTGCGGGTTCTAAAAGGACACACTCAGAAGCCGCATTGAACTCTTCCAAACGAGGATTGTACAAAGAGAATTTCATAAATAACTTCACAAACTTAGGCCAATCGAAAACGAAAACTTTTTAACTGCCATCTAATCGATAGCCATTATCCTGAAGAAACTTTGATTTTTCCAAGTTTTGATAAAGGAAAATGTTCAAAAGATTCTCGGCCCTTGATGGTACGCATATTAATTTCATACAACTTTCAATAAAAGGACATAATACATTCATGCAACCTTTGTACACAATGGCCCGCTTTTCTATCTTTTTTTTCGGTCCAAACAACCTCTTAAACGTTTTACGTTACAAACACACAAAGTGACCCATATTTTCCTAAGTATATTTCTTAAATATAAAATACTTTGGAGAAGGTAAGTAGGTATCTTTGCCGAGAAGTTAGAGGTAAAAGGTATCTATAGAAAACCTCTTTTATCATGATTTTAATGCCCATAAAAAGACGGTTATAAAAATTTACGATAGAAAACTTTCTAAAGCCCTGAATGGCGGCTGGACGCCTGGCGCACACATAAATTTAGGAAAGTACGGGTGGATGGCTTATTGCATACATACGTCGAAGGTAGGAAAGGGAAGTGCTGCAAAGGAGAACGATGGATACCTTTCCCAGGAAGTGTATCTGGCGCTTGAGAAGAAAATCGACGAGTACACTAAAATGCTGACATGAATCAAACGAAATGCACAAGAGAGGAGTGTTTGCCGGTTACTATCTTATTGTCTGCTGTGACAATAGATCCTAGTTTTGATGCTACCTTGTCAGAAAGAAACTTTGGAAACTTCGAATAATTGAGGTCCAGTTTTATATAGAAGACAGTGTATTTGGGGTAGTACGAGTAATTCTGTGGATGATGAAACCATAGCAGCATAAATTATATATCTTCCCCGGACTTGTCAATATATGTAATGTAGTCCCGATAGCATAACTTTCTGTGTTTTTCCTCTTAAACGAGTTCAAAATAGTTTATTTGGTAAAACAGGATCTATTCTTCTCTATATATTAATAAGAATATACTACAACTTTCTGAACAGGAGAGCAACATTTGAAGTAGAAATAGGATGAATCTCTGAAATAAATGCAAAGCTAAGTATCTCCAAGCAATGGTGGCGATTGTTATGGCTATTCTTACTATTCATAAGCCCATCATCATCATCAACGGCGCAACAACCGATATCCGGTCTGGGCCTGCCTTAATAAGGAACATTCCGGTTTTGCGCTGAGGTCCACCAATTCGATATCCCTAAAAGCTGTTTGGCGTCCTGGCCTACGCCATCGCTCCATCCTCGGGTCTGCCTCGTCTTCTTTCTCTACCATAGATATTACCCTTATAGACTTTCCGGGTGGGATCATCCTCATCCATACGGATTAAGTGACCCGCCGACCGTAACCTATTGAGCCGGATTTTATCCACAACCGGACCGTCATGGTATCGCTCATAGATTGAGAACTGGCAAGATCATTGTCTTGTACAGTAAGAGGTTTGACCCTATGGTGAGACGTTTCGACCGGAACAGTTTTGCAAGCTGAAATAGGCTCCGTTGGCTGACAACAACCGTGCGCGAATTTCATCATCGTAGCTGTTATCGGTTGTGATTTTCGACCCTAGATAGGAGAAATTGTCAACGGTCTCAAAGTTATATTCTCCTATCCTTATTATTCGTGTTTGACCAGTGCGGTTTGATGTTGTTGGTTGGTTCGTTTTCGGTGCTGACGTTGCCACCATATACTTTGTCTTGACTTCATTGTGCAGCCCAAGATCTCGCGCCAATCGCCGCCTGCTCGATCTGGATGAAGCCAGTTTTTACGTCTCGGGTTGTTCTTCCCATGATGTCGATATCGTTAGCGTAGGCCAGTAGTTGGGTGGACTTAAAGAGGATCGTACCTCTTGCATTTACATCAGCATCACTGATGACTTTCTCGAGGGCCAGGTTAAAGAGGACGCATGATAGGGCATCCCCTTGTCGTAGACCGTTGTTGATGTCGAATGGTCTTCAGAGTGATCCTGCTACTTTTATCTGGCCTCGCACATTGGTCAGGGTCAGCCTAGTCAGTCATATTAATTTCGTCGGGATACCGAATTCTCTCATGGCCGTGTACAGTTTTACCCTGGCTATGCTATCATAGGAGGCTTTAAAGTCGATGAACAGGTGGTGCAACTGTTGTCCATATTCCAACAGTTTTTCCATCGCCTGCCGCAGAGAGAAAATCTGATCTATTGCTGATTTGCCTGGAGTGAAGCCTCTTTGGTATGGGCCAATGATGTTCTGGGCGTATGGGGCTATGCGGCCTAGCAAGATAGCGGAGGATATCTTACAGATGGTACTCAGCAACGTGATACCTCTACAATTGCTGCATTGGGTGATATCCCCCTTTTTATGTATGAGACAGATAATGCCTCGTTGCCAATCGTCAGGCATTGATTCGCTGTCCCATACCTTGAACACAAGTTGATGAACCACTTGGTGTAACTGGTCGCCTCCATATTTAACCAATTCGGCTGTAATTCCATCGGCTCCTGCCGACTTATGATTTTTTAGCCGGCGAATTGCACGCACTGTTTCTCCTAAACTTGGTGGTGGCAGTATTTGTTCGTCGTCTTCAGTTGGCGGGACCTCCAACTCGCCGATGTTCTGGTTGTAGCTCATCAAAGTACTCAACCCATCGCTCCAACATGCCCATTCTGTCGGAAATCAGATTTCCCTCTTTGTCTCGGCAGGATGAGCATCGAGGTGTATAAGGCTTCATCCTGGTGACTTGTTGGTAAAACTTCTGCGCCTGGTGCTGTTGCTCCCTGTACTTTTCTAGTTCACAGACTTGTTGATTCTCCCATGCTTCCTTTTCCGTCTGTGAAGTCGCTTCTCCGCTCGACGGAGTTCGTGATAAGTCTGTGCGCGTGCCTGCGTTCTTTGAAAATGCAACATTACTCGGTATGCGGCATTCTCTCATAAGCCCATCAGCTTGACAAAATCAGCTAAGGTGTCCATTCAACACTAACCTGGAACTAATAGAAATACGAGCTCGAAAGCATTGTGTCATTGTTGCGAGAAATATAATGTTATGTATAATAACATGTAACATAACTTTGAGGTCTGAAGTATCACTAAGACCTAGTCCTTTAACACCTTTATCAGAGAGCTGAACTATCCTTTGACATCAAGTAGTTGGGTTAATTAATCATCGATCAACCACACCTTGGTCCGCTTGGAACGGGTGTACAACAATTAGATACTGTAATGGAAAAAATGACATCGGAACGGATATGCAGCTCCCACGAAGAGCCTTCAATATTGCTGCGTCACAAGGAACGTCGGTCACAGTTAAGCTATGCGCTCCGAGGTGCTGCACTAAAGGCTAAAATCACTCAATGTGTAGGTAGCTGCTATGAATGTCCTAGAGACCGTTGTATACCTAATTCACTCCAGTAACCAAGCATCGCATGATCATAACGTCATTGGTCACTTGATTTTCTATATCGTCCTCCAATGCTTCCTGCACTGCCAGCTTCTGGAAATTAATGGCTCCAATTCTTCGAAATTACCGTCACCCTGCAAGCTTATTCGATTATGTATACGCTGCACTTGTCTGCGCCCAACTAATTCTTTGATTCCCGTGACATCACCATTATTTAAGTTTTCTGCGCAGTTTAAGTTTACCATAATAGCAAATTCTATCCTCTGTTAAAAGGAACTCTTAGTTGGATTCTAATATAAACAATGTTGCCTACTGGATCATTCAAGCATGTGCTGCCATTATGCCGAAAAAGCGTTTGTCCTATGTGTTGGTGGAATACTGAATTTGCTCCATACTTTCGGAAAATGGGGGGAGGGAATGTGAGACTTTTTCCCTGGCTGGGCTCAAGTCCCAAGGACGCCCTTACTACTGTTCTTCTGTAGAATGCACCCAGCTTATGAGTATTAAATGAGATCTGCAATGCCTTTAGTGAAACTGGGGCTGCGTAGAATAGGATTAAGCTTATTACCCTTGCCACAATCACCCTTGCAGTGAATGCTTTGTCGCCAGCATGTTGCACGTGCTACTTATAATTGAGGTTCCTTTTTTTCCAACCGTAAGTGCCACACTAGAATTCTTCAGCCAACCACCCTGGTTTCTTCCGGAACCGGAATAATAAGTGCATCGTTGGATGTGGTGTTCCACAACAGTTGGCCCTGTATAAAGCCTTGCAGGACTCTCGCTCCCACAAAACATATTCCTTGGGCCCGCTGCCATACGAGAGCCTTCATTAAATATGTTAACTATCGACAACAGCTGTGAGATAGGCGGATATACCAAACGTCATAAGAGATTTCGTA
This sequence comes from Hermetia illucens, assembly GCF_905115235.1. Lineage (NCBI taxonomy): Eukaryota > Metazoa > Arthropoda > Insecta > Diptera > Stratiomyidae > Hermetia > Hermetia illucens. The sequence continues at coordinate 69,218,733 of NC_051853.1, forward strand.
TCAGATTTCAATTGGTGGAATTTGATTCATTTTCCATTTCCAAGGTCATCACTATCCTATCGAGCAATGGGCAAGAGTTCTTGACCTAGGGACGGCATCAGGGACGTAAGTAAGTTAGTCCGAGCAAAACGAACAAAACGAATAAGTGACTGCACGCTAAATGTTGGCAACCGAACTGAAAAAACCGAGGAGCTGGCAAGAACCCTTCGGAAAAGGCGCATTGATATCTGCGCTCTACAAGAAACCCGGCGGTCTGGGGCCAAAAGCTGCGACATTGAACGAGAATGCGATAGAAATGGCAATAAACTTCTCTATTTTGGTAGGCCACACACTCAATAGGGTGTTGGCATTGCCATCTCAGAGGGTTTCCGTGATGTTGATAAAGCTCACCATTATATCAGATGGTCGTACTATTGACTTCTTCACCGCATACGCACCATAGACAGGTCGACCTGATGCCGAGAAGGATGCTTTCTGGTAAATTCTCGATGAAAAGACATGTCACATACCTGTTGACGACTATAAAATCATTGTCGGTGACCTCAATGGCCATGTGGGTGAAAAGGCAGATGGTAACAGGTGCCATAGGGGAAAGGACTCCCGTGACCTTGTATTTATGAATATATGGTTCATCAAACGATTGTCTCATCTTCCTACATTTTATAGCCGGAAAAGTAAAACGCAAATTGACTATATTCTCATAAGACGCCGACATTTTACCACCGTCGCTGATTGCACAGTCATTCCCTATGAAACCATCGCACCTCAACATCGGCTGTTGATTGCCGTCCTGCGAATTAAGCCACCGATTAAACAGCGTGAGAAACGCACTGGTCCGCGGCGCATTAAATGGTGGCGACTTTGTTAGAAGAAATAATTTCACTTACGCGATTACCAACCATTACGAATGTGGAAGAATCGTGGAACCAAATGAAAGACACGATCCATAAAGCGGCCTCCCCAACCCTCGGGGTTACCAAGCCAGGTAAGCGGTACATCAACCGAGATACTTGGCTTTTGAATGACGATGTTGAAATTAAGGGCCGTGAAAACAAACGCCTCTACCACAAGTTTCTCGACCATAAAACGCTGGCCAATTGCCAAATTTACAAGAATTTAAACCGGGAAACAAAGAGAGCGATCGCTGTCACTCGAGCGGACCATCACAAAAATCTCTTTGATAATCTGGACACTCGGGATGACGAGAGAGATCTGTATCAACTTGCCAAAAACCGAAATGAACGCACACGGGATATCGAACACTTCTGTTGCTTTAATGACAAGAGCGATACTTGTCAACCAAGCGTCGAGCCGCAACGGAAAGATGACGAGAATACTTCGAGGAGATTCCAACTGAAGAATTCGTCCATCCTCAAGCTTCCACAATCATTGCCGACATTTGGACCCGTTCCACCTGTCAACGCAACAGAAGTCGAGGAGGCAATAAAACGAATGGAATCGGGGAAAGCCACAAGACCTGACGTTATCGTTATCTGAGCTGTGGAAAGCATAGAGCTGGGACCCAACACTGTGGCTCAGTGAATTCTTTAATCGGGTTACTCAGGAAGATAAAACACCATCTGACTGGCAAGAAAGTATCACTGTTCCAATATGGAAAAAGAAAGGTAGTCCAGCAGAACGTTCAAATTGCCGTCGGATCCGGTTACTTTCCCATATCATGAAGATTTTTGAACACATTCTTGACAACCGTATTTGCGAAATTGTTGATTTGTCAAAAACTGCGGAACTACTGACGCAAAACACGCTGCGCGGTTACTCATGGAGAAACACCGTGAGAAGCATCGCCCTCTTTACTTTGCATTTCTGGATCTAGAGAGAGCGTTTGACAGTGCGCCACACGAATTGATCTGGTATGCTCTACGACAACACTTAGTGCCAGAAGAACTCGTGCGCTGGGTTCTTTGTAATCGACGTATCAAAGAAAGTCTCAAATTGAAAATTTAACGCAATGTAATGTCGATCCCTATGATTCTGAGTGTTGGTCGAGTATAAAAAGAAATGAACGGCGTCTTGTCGTAATGGAGACGAAGATGTTACGTTGGACTAGTGGCGTGACACGCTTTGATCATACCTGCATCTTCTAGATATGGACATGTCATATGCTTTGGCGATCGGCTGTGTCCTATGGAGGGCTCTTTCCGTAAAGGCGCTTGCTTTCTTAGCTTGATCTAGTCACACTTCTATAGAGGCCTGCTTCCTTTTGCATATCAGCTCGCCACTTTTCTCGGTTTCGAGCATGCTGATTCTGTTCCCTTGACGCCCTCCATAAGGTATAGGCCTTGTCGCCGTACCAGGGAGTAGGCTGACCGAAGTCAGGTCTATCTCCTTTTCCGAAACTGCGCAAAAGCGTATATAGACTCTTCCGCTGGCATTTGCTTCTCTGCTACCCCACTCGAGTGCCCAAACCTTTGGACTTCATTCGCTTGGGTCGAGAACAAGATTGTCAAACATTTCCTCGAATCCGAACAGAATCACTTGCTGGGCTGTAGCTGTACACATATACATCACTTACTTTCGCTCACGATAAGCAATTTGCCGCTTGCCGACTGCAATTCGGGGCTGAGACATATAGCTAATGATGATGGCAATTTCCATCTGGGATTTGTGTTAAATCCTGGGCGACCTTGCAATGCTTGATGAGTTTTAGTGGCTGATGACAATCTGGCAATTTCTTATAGACCATGCAAGGTAACTAGAGTGTTAATTCATCATCATCCACATCGTCAACGGCGCAACAACCGGCATCCGATCTAGGTCTACATTAATAAGGAAATCCAGACATCGCGGTTTTGCGCCGAGGTTCACCAATTCGATATCCCCAAAAGCTGTCAGGCGTCCTGACCTACGCCATCGCTCCATCTTAGGCAGGGTCTGCCTCGTCTTCTATTTCTACCATACATATTGCCCTTATAGACTTTCCGGACTGGATTATCCTCATCCATACGGATTAAGTGACTCGTCCACCGTAACCTATTGAGCCGGATTTTATCCACAACTTGACAGTCATTTCGTCGTTATGTAGAATACGGAATCGTCCATCCTCATGCAGGGGGCCAACAATTCTTCGGAGCATTCTTCTCTCGAACGCGGCCAATTGCTCGCAATTCGTCTTGCTAAGAACCCAAGCCTCCGAGGAATACATGAGAACTGGCAAGATCGGATTTCGGTTGTGTGTGGTAGCTGTTATCGGTTGTGATTTTCGACCCTCGATAGGAGAAATTATCAACGGTCTCAAAGATGTATTCTCCTATCTTTATTCTTCCCGTTTGACCAGTGCGGTTTGATGTTATTGGTTGGTTAGTTTTCGATGGTGACGTTGCCACCATATACTTTGTCTAGCCTTCATTGATGTGCATCCCAAGATCCCGCCCCAATTGCCGCCTGCTCGATCTGGACGAAGGAAGAGTGTTAATTATGGTTAATGGTTAAAGTTGCCAAGCAGGAATCGAAAAGAGGTTGGGACAATTAACTTGAAGGAGGCCACGCAGAAGAAGATCTCAACTTACACTAAGGGATATGCCTTAAAGACGTTCAGATGGCTCAGAGGCTAGAGCGGTAGACTGTTGTGGTGGTTCCCAAGATCGGCATAAGCCTTCAACAGAGGAACTGAAGAAGGTGGCTGCAGCAGGAAGGGAATGTTCCCAAGAAACTCAAAGCCGAATTCTAAAAGGAATCTCCAACAATTATTCACATTTGAGGAATAGTAAGTCATTGTTAGAATTTGTCGTCACGCTGATGTGTAAAGGGACTGTCAAGTTTGTGTTCACTGACATATGCTTTCGATCAGATCTGATATTGGTAGATGGCGCGGCGGAGAGGGCAAAATTGCTCGGAACCATAGCCTCCTAATTGCCGTGTTGAAAAGGAGCGGAATGACATTTGCGGGGGATGAAATACCTGGGACACACATGGTCACAGTTTACCTTCCCAAAGTCGCAACGTGGAAGACACAGGGCCTAGTGAAATAATTGCCCAAAATAAGGGTCTTCACACATGGCTGCGGTGACTATTCAAATGCAAAGTGTAGGGCATAGGCTACCAAATGGCTTGAGTTTAGCAAAAGCAAAGCCAATTACAGATTCGAAGGAGAATGACACTTCGATATTGGAGAAGGGCTCCAAGCATTAATGGAGCTAAGTAAAGCAAAGCTGCGTCTGCATTAATTCGAAGGGTATTCCTCAAGGATGAAATTTGAGTAATCCTGGCTCACGAATCCTTCGGCGGGAGGTGTGGAGAGCTACTTCCCAGAAGTCGACACCCCATTGGAACTAGTTGTGAAGTAATGAAAAGGAGAGCTTTTCCTCTTCTCTTCAGCGGTGATGACATCACATCTAGAGAAGCAACGATACCAGTTGAAAAGATCCTTTTTTTTATTCATTCTAAGCAATAGGATAGAAGAATATAATATAGAAAATACGCCAACATTTGTGACAAGAGGTACGAGCCATAACCCCTAACACCCTTCATTGAAGACTGTAACGGTACACTACAGCATACTGTAAGAGGCAATGTGGTCAGCATTGTGCTGGCTTGAGATTATTACCCTGATTTGACTCAGGTACTCATTCACAGCTGAGTTGACTAGTATCCGATGTCAAACCACGATGCAAATCCCTTTGCTTCCAGTGAGATTAGAACCACGACCTTCCGTACGACAGCCTTGTACTCTAATTACTCAGCTATCCGGATACCTTATGAATGGGGTAATCATGAATAATAAGATTCAAAGTTGAGTTCAACTTTGAAATAAAAAGAATAACAAGGAACTCCAGGAGAATAGATTTGGATTCCTTTAAATGTACCTGAGCAATAACATGACTCATGAAAGTTTGCGAATGCATTTGCTCACGTAGGTGACGCGTAAGACAGAGTTTCGATCCGTCAATATTCGACAACATTTTTACAAGCACTGCGGTTGCATCTGCTGCTTTGCACACTCTTGGTGTTCCCTTAAGCTCAGTTTAGCATTAATCGTTACCCCCCAGCTATTTGGTAGCCAACTTTAAAACAGCCGTATATCCACCAACTTACATCTCACAGTGTTCTTCTTTTTCCAGTTCTTTATTAAGATTATGTCTATTTTTTCGTCTGGCATGATTAGTTTGGCTTTTGTTATCCAGGACTTTACCGCTCTTATACTTTGCACTTCGTAAACCTCCATATTCCCTGGATGCTTCCACAGGAGGCGACCTAGTACCGAGACCTGTGGTAGCCCCACCATGTCGATGTCGATCTCATTCGCCCGTATCAGAGAGTGCTTTCTGTGAGGAAATTTAATCCGGCTCTAGCTGGCAGACTTGAATGCATTTTTGACATCCAATGACAACACGACACAGTATCCACAGTTGGCAACGGTATCCCTGGAAATCATTTTAAAATTTACTTCCCTCCATCTCTACACATAGATTGGCAAGGCGAAGAACTGTCTAGATCGAAACAAGGCTAACATTCTTTCTAGATGGCATCCCGAATTACTTATACCAAAGGATAGCATGACAATGAAATTTCGTTCCGATAAGAAATTTGAAACATGGCGGAGCAACGGGGAGGCTGGAAGAGCGTGACGAACTGCGGCTTGACAGGTCTCTCACAGAAAAGTGAACAGGGGCAGAAGTGTTTGTGTGTGTAATTGAGGTAAGGGATAGGCAAAGCCTCTGAGCACTCAGGCCCTAGTGGTCCATTGTACTCGATTCCCCATTCTAAAGGAATATCCCGGATTCGTTTATGTATCCCAGCAACTCCGTTAGTGGATGTGAAGTAACCCACTGTAGTTGTAGCATATCAGGACTAGAAATCTGATGTTTGATGCGTCCATAGGTGTGGCACTCCTATAGAAAATGTTGCGTGGGTTCCGTTTCTTCATTACAGGATGGACACGGATCATCTTGGAGAATTCCTACTCTGAACATATGTCCAGGTAGGAAATTGTTGACAGTCCGAATGCCCACAATACTTCTGTAAGTCTTCCTTCTTTTCGACAGAATAAACTTTGTCGTATGTTTATTTGGTTCTGACAAGAAAATTTTGATGTGTTTAAGGCTCAGCCACCTGTCATTATGGGAAGGTTGTTCCCAGTTTTTGTGCAGCATTACCCAATGCTACTGACACTCCAATTGCTGGCTCGGGGCCGGACATCGAGGGAAATTGAACCCTCTTTTGCAAGAGATTTCATTTCCCTCTACACCACAATGACCGAGCAGGAGTGATTGGTCCAAAGAAAACATACTATAACGACTCAATGGGTGGGCATACCAGTATATACATCTATTTCAGGCGGAAATATATGTATAGATGGCTGCGCCTATTTTAATCTCCGAAGGAACTACAGGGAATAGAATATTTACTGAATCGGATACTCGTACCTCCAGTCTGTAAATTCTGGGTCCTGGGCAACATTAAATTGCAAGGCAATAAAGCAACATGTGTGCTACCAGCAAAACCACAACTTTATGGGGCAGAATTGCGTTGTGGTATCGTGAAGGAGCACGTGGCTATGAGACTAAGCAATGAAAAGGATCGGTTGAGGGAACTATACCCAGCAAACTTACCGGGAATGGAGCAGCCCAGAATACTCACAGCGGAATGAGGACCAAAGTACTCGTTGGATGGTTTAAGTCCCACAATGAAGAGCCTAAGATCATTGGAGGAATTTTCACGGACTGCTGCTGGATGAGTTACTACCTGGGGCTGCTGGGGTAACTGCGGCCACTAACTACAGATTCTGAGGCAAGAGTGATGAAGCTTCCATACATGTTCTGAAAGAATGTCCGGCACTTGTACGAAGTAGGTTAATGTACCTAGAAGAATGCTTACTACCAGATGGTAAGCTAAAACAAATAGAAGTACGAAATATCTTAAAATTCCTGTCGATTATATGACTGATGGACATGCTATAGTCAATAGGCACACTGCAGCCATCAAAGAGACAAAATAGTTCTTTCAGGGTGAAATGCAACTTCCCTTAATACCATTATTATTCCCTGTTCATTTCTTAGTGGAACCTCCCGCGCTTATTATCTTATTACCATTTTCTAGGGATGATGTTTCAGTTTCACTATCAACACTCTTAATGCTATGCCAGAGATAAGCCTAGGGCACTCCCTTACTAAGGCGTGGATACTTTTAAGTGGATATATGGTGTGTTCCTTGTGCAATTGAACTTAAAGCGTAAGTATACTGAAAGTAATGCCTTCGAATGAACTTTGGGTGGGTTTTTATTTTTTTTTGTGAGCGAAGTATACGAGTTCCTTACCTTGTCCGAGAATTTGAACACAGGGACTTTCCAACGATTTTACTTTCACAAATTCCTGACTACAGTCACCATACCATGTCCACATTTTATTTATGATGTTTTATACACAGTTTTTCAAAGATCCTATTTACATTTCTCCCGTTCAGTCTTTTCATTTAATTTAATTTGTCTTCGCATCTACCCGGGGCCATCCCCTGAGCCTAATTTTTCCCTGTCTGCCCAAAAAAATTGTCTGTACGTGTTACCGAATCGACAAAAACTTCTACTCTACGATGTGGACTTTTAATTTATGCCAGAAACTCGGCAAAATTGAATTCGTCATTATACGTAACGCTTTCTTTTCGGGATGCCAAGGGAGCGCTCTGATGCCAGTTCGAGGTAGCATCTGGAACGCGGCGATAGATCAAGGGGTGTCCTAGACGTCAGCTCCAGTAGCAGAAAGTTTTTTATTATTCAGAATTGACAGAAAAAACGTGAAAGTTTAGCGGGTGCTGCTCGAATGTAACCTTAGTGAGGTTAGCTCGATACCAAACCGAAACCTGCTGGAATGATTGATGGTCATCAGTGGACAAGAAAGACCAGTTGATAGATTCGCTAATGCTGCGAAAGGTACATCTTTCACGCGAAGCTGAAGCAATGCTTTTCTGATTATATAGGTTCAGAATTAGTATTTCAAAAGTGAGAAAGCTAAGTCAGAATGTTAGTTAGCACTAAGCTTACTAAAGTCGGGGAGTCTGAAGATGTGCGTGGACTATCTACGTCAAATGTGCCTCACACTAAATACGAATATCTTGGGTTTTCGAAAAGCTCTAGTTTACGATATTTTTATTGGCGGAAGATATTAAGTTTTATTTTGAGTAGATCTACAGACTTGGAATGTGTTAATATTAATGGCAAGCGCGGTATTATATATTACTATATTTGATTTAGCTAATGTCTCTCAATCTTGGAATCTTTTCTACACTGACTCAAAAGATGAACATAAAACCTCGTAGCTAATGACTATGTGCCCAATTGTTTTGTTGGCGTATGATTTTGCTGAACGAAATCTATGATTTTTACCGTTATTAACATTACTGTTTGGCTTAATTAGCATAAATTTGAGCCTTATAATACTTTGCCTATTAAACTTGCAACTATGTAGATACACGTAGTCTAATGGACAAGTATTGCAGTATCCGCTACAGTATAACTACTGGTTATCTTTTCCGAAGTAAGTCGACCTATAGGAAAAGTCACCTATTTCAAAGAAAATAATAAGTTCTAATAGATTGATTCAACCCCAGTTTATTAAAGATATGATAGATATTAGAGTTCAGAACCTCGAGGGAAAAATCCAATCTCCGGTTGGGCGAAGTTCAGGAGAGAGGGAGAGCTAGGAATCGAGTCCCTAGACGCCTGATGGTTGCGCTGCAGGCAAGAAAAATTGGCCACGATTTAAGTTTCTGCTTGGGTGCGAAACTATAGTGGACGTTGGTGGCACCACAGCCACTCCCCTTTCAATGCTAGCCCCGTAGTTGCGGACAAAAAAACCTACCTACCTGTCTATTTGATCCTTTTCGATATGCTGCATAGGTTGCAAGACCAATTTCAGTGACGCTCTTATTCTGGGATTGCAATGGCAAATTGTGTTTCACCGAGAAGTTTGCCGAATCAAGGTGCGCTCGATTTAGGTCCTCGATGCAGTGGGCGCAATGACGTGAATGATAAATTTACGGTTATTCACGTACTCACTGGCGCCATGTGGGCCTGTATAAGGTTCCTACAGTGGTTTCCATTTCGTTGACAAATTCCGTGAGCAGGAGGTCGTATGCTATTTCGTTGTCCATTCCCTCCACAAAGCTCAACATTACTTTGTTCTGCAGAATTTAGTCCACCTAACGCGATTGTCTAGGCGAGGGATTTTCCGTGCGTTTCTGCGAGGCTTAGATCAGTGGCGGAAAGCTAGTAAAAGCCGTGAAAGGGTAACATTCCTGAAAGTTTCGGAGAGGCTTTACAGCAGTGCAAACAGCGAGCAGTTTTCTGGAGAAGAAACCCACGTGGGCCCAGATACCATGGGCAAATTCCTCTTACAGGGAGACACCAATGGTCGCACTACATGCGTTTATTCTCAGAGACAGTGTGGGGTTCGATGACAGGAGCAAGTCGCTATTGCGTCGGCATGTGCTAATTGGTTATCCAAAAATGCAGCTCACTTAGCGGAGCTAATAGGCCAGCAGCCGCAGCCGTGTCGAAAAACATTAAATATCTCTACCAAGCTTTACTTTGCGCGAAGGAAGCTCGATTCCCTCTAAAGATACCATGTAGCGGAATTATTCTAATTCGATCTACCCCAGGAAGTATTTGTCCAGATTGGCGCATTGTTTCACGAAAGCCAGGTTGAAAATAAGCTCTTGCAAGTATCGAAGGTATTGATTGTGGTCATTCCAAGCCATGAATATGTCATCCGAGCAACATCGCACGAACAGACAGTCCGCCAGGAGATGATTCATGGTGGGTAATGACCGGGTGAAGAGGTCGAATGTTGTTATGATCGCCGTCTTTAGAATGCCCTTTCTTGTGGTCGGATTTTTGTATAAACTGTTACTGAGGTGGATAACAGAAAAAAACTTGTTTCTCAGCGGATAACGGATAACGGTCGATGATTCGAAGAAATAAAGCAGGTTGGGCCGGTAGCTAGATGATGTCCTATTCTTGTTATTCGGGAAATTCTTGTATGAATTTCGTGATTTCTGGTAGGTCCAGATCACTGTACTGTGTGGGCGAATTTCGAGCTCCTCCAAAGTAGTTGCAACTTTCGAAATGATAAAGATGCCGTAGATGGAAGTAGCTTCCTGGTCGATGAATCACATAACTCCTTACCACCGATGGCAATGAACAGGGCAACTTGGGTCAAGTAATTAGCACCGCGATCGTTGATTGTTCGGCTGCGACAATGAATTGCCAGCAGTACAGACGTTGCAGGCACAAATTCGGCATGATTGTGTGCCTACCGAATGTAGTGATTGGTCAGGCCCTGTCTGCGTCGAAAGTGAGAGATTGTGGTCATGGAAAGCAGCGAGATAAGCAGCGAGAAACTAAGTCGAACTCAAAGCTGGTTCGGCTGTATGGTTGAACAGTTGCAGGCTTTTTTGCGGGAACAATAACAGAAACGTCTGCCGCCTGAGTTGAAGGTTTTACCAGTATCCCTGATTATTGCTCTTGGAGAACGCTATATTTCATGTTGAACAATCTGCTAACGTTTAATGGCAGTTGATCCAGTTACTTCACCAGTAGCCTGTCATCAGAGGCAGCCGATCATACATAATCAGGAAGATGGCCCTGCTGATAGCAAAGGTAGGTCCGGCTTGGAATCATTTCTTTCGATGTAAGACTTGAATCGACAGTGGTGGTACCAATGGTCTTCAGAGTATTTACAGCAAGATTTAACAGTATCTCTCTTTCGCAAAATATTACTTCAATCTGTTCACAGCATTTTCATTTAATTGTAACTCTTTTGTGATGATTGTAACTCTTTTTTTCACAAATTGAATGCAGCCGCGACCTTTAAATCTAGTTAGCTCTGGCTACCATATATGTAGCTCATATTTTTTTTTTATTTTTTCAAAAGTATTGGAATTTACAAAATGAGATTTCTAATTGAATTCAGAGTTTTTCTGCTTTAAAATTGGGAAATACATGGAAAACCGAAGACTCAGTAACAGCCATATAAGGGTACCTGTTGTATACTCTCAACGCAGATAAATTTCGATTTCTCAAGGAAAGAGTGGAGCTGTTAGCGCTATGGTCGTGGATTGCTTTGTCAGACGACAGCGACAGAACAATCACCCTTTGAAGAAAAGTTTTATGTATTGATTGTTCTAGTCGCCAATCGGTGCAGACTCTTAGTTAGTTATAAAGCCCTCTTTTTTGGAAGTCCTCTTTATGATTGTAGTACTGCAATCCCACTCTCACCTTGACTTTCCGAGAGCAACACCTCACCGAACTTCAATTCCGAAATCCAAAAAGCAATACGAATCTTCATCTATAGAATCAGTTTCTTCGGTTTTCCAACTGATCTTCTCACGTTAATTTTTCTGATGATTATCCTCCTAGTTTATTTGTTGTACGTCTCCTGCTCATCCAAGGCCTGAAAAGTATGAGATCCCTTTCATTATGCCAGCAGCTTTAGTTACTTCCTTGTGTGGCTCTATTCTGGGCCCTTGAAGAGACCCCCTCTTTCCTCATTTCAACAAGCAGGAGCAACCTAAAGTATATCGTATATCTCCTGCGTTCGACAACATTTCGGTTTTGACCATGTTTTATAGCGAGTACACAGGAGAGGCAGATTAAAATTTAACATCCCTTTGAATACCACTCCCGCATGTCAGCCAGCTTAAATGTGACCATATGATTTCCAATGCTAATAAATTTCTCTTACAATGCTTTGTGATGATGATCGTTGTTTCCGTTTCCTGCTACATGGGTGTGCCTTGATATGAATCCAATTTAACATCCTCATGTAATTTTGTAAGTATAACTAATGCTATCTTTGACGCCCACTAGAGTGATTTGCTGAAGATAGTGTCTCGTTGTCCATGATGTTCCACACTATCAGATTCGTAATGGGTACCTCAGAAAAAAATATATCCGTTGATTCGATTATCAGTGTCGTATGAGATCTGTATTTCCTCCTGATAGCTGTCCACAAAAGTGAGTGTACATGATTTCTCGTATGGTTTTTGAGTGAAGCGATCCCAACCCTCTAGAGATCCACTACATCCCTGAGTAATGTACTTTCAAGAGCTAATATTTGTATCTGAGCAGAGCGCTTTCTTCTTAGACATGCTTTTTCCTTCTTAATACCTTCCTTCCTTCTTCCTTCTGGGCAATAACTCAGTTCACTATTCCACCAATAATTAGGTTTTGTGCTGAGAAATATGAATCAGCGTTTTGTTCTGTAGAAAGCTCTCTTTATACAGGAATCTGACCAAACCATACCTTTACAAAAGTTTGCTGGTCTGTCGGTTTTGATGAACAGCTTCACAGTCTCCTCCTTTTGGATCTTCCATGGTTCTATAAGCTTTATCCCTTGATCGAAACCAAATTGTCTGATGTGTCTGTGGAGAGAATTCATTAAATTGGAAGACATGTTGTGCGTCAGCACATAATTAATCAATGTCAGCCTCATAGACCGGGGTTTTCAGTACGTTCAGTACATTTTTGTTGACTAGTACCATGTGCAACTAAGCAAAACTTAACACTGAACTGCACTTCTTTGAGTTTCGCTAATCAATGGTAATAATGAGAATGCTTCAGAGAACAAGCTGCTGAAGCATGTTCTCGAATTCTTCTAAAATAAGGCACACGGGAACGTAGCACCTATACACGTACACGCTCTCTACTGTAGCTAACATGAAGCTGCATGATATGATGTAATATGGTTTGGCTGCCGGACCCTCATGTTGCTGTTTCACTGGTCTAACCCTTGATAAATACATCATTGCAAAGATTTTTGTTGGGTTAGACTAGAAATGTAAACAGTGAACGATTCCTCAGTGGAGATGCCTAACTAATTTTATTTTTCCGTTTCCTTTAACATCTATCACAACTCTGGGTATGTGGAACCTTTCTTTTCCCGTACAACAGGAATTAAAGGTCGTACGCAACGGTATATAGTGTTTCCATCATCCAACCAACTGGTTAAAACCCGAACGAAGAGAAAAAAGCTACCACGAAACCTAAAAAGAAAAGGAAATTGGCTAATTTAACCGTGAATGTCCTCCCACTCCATTGGAGTGTTCAGTCGACACGCCCTTGCTTGCCTTTTTGCCAGCCAGGCTCGGAAATGTGGTGGGGGATCCTTCTAATCTTTTGATCCATCACGTATCATCATACGAAATTTCGCGTGTAATTTAACTGATGTGTGGGTCCGCACCGGATTCAGGAAAATACTAAATTGACACGGGATTTCGAATAATCAACATGCGAGCTGAATTGGAATTCAAACAAAAAAAAACAGCTCGACCGCCTGCGTAGAGACGTAACACTTTGGACCTAGGTGCTGTGAATAAATGGGAAGACCCACGGCGGATCGCATCCTTAATCGATACCTCTCCTGCTTCCGATGTGCTATCAGGCACGGCTTCGAAATACTTTGCAGCGCCTGTTTCAAGGATTCCCAGCTTAATGAACAGCGGTCACATGTCCAAACAGCATGTCGGCGTCTTAGCCCAACAATTCCAGGCTGTCGCTCAGGAATGGCGTTCCCCTGCCGCGCAAATCCCACGTGCCATGAATTTGTAATATGGATATGGCCACAATCTGTCATACTTCGCATTTAAATTTCAGAGCCTATGGAGCAAAAAAATGCACCTATTTCCGAGAGGAAAACAAAAAAAAAATAAGAGTCAGTCTACACTCAATAAAAAGATGGAATAAACTTACGTTCAGCTAAAAATCAAAGAAAATGAGCCTGCGCTCAAGTAGAACAAAATTAATGGTTGAGGAGGTGTCTCTCCCCAAAATCCTTGCAATATCTACGGATTGCAAAGTTCCATCACAACCTCATAATACACAAAATGTACTCCAATAAGAGAAACATCGAAACAGTCGTTCCCCGCCGTAGAATAGGCGGATAAATAATAATGGGAGAATCCCCTCTTTTTTGTCTGGAATCCATGAACGATTCCCGTTATCCGACTAAATGTTGTACGCTTATCCGTTCCTTCCATTTCCCGATACAAAATTAAAAACAGAAAGCCAGACGTACTCTGTCATGGCAAATCACTATTCCAGGCTCCCGAAAAATTCCAGGTTGCAAACCACCCCCCCCCCCCCCCAACCTTCCCCCTTTCTCCCCACCAATTTCCTCGTCAAGCATGTGGTCATCGTAACTCTTGTAGTCTCTTAATTGTTGAAAATTCCGACTTGTCTTTCTAGCTTTGCTCTAGTTCGCCTAAGAATCCTTTACAAAGTCAATGAGGTGACATATCTTACCTCGTCTCCTTTTACTGACCAACCGCAATAAGGGAAATATCGCGGGAACGTAACGGAAAACATTAGTCCTACCAAAACCGAAAGTTAAAACCGAGGTGACCAGGTTTGTAAATGAAATGGAATGCTTAAGCTAAAGATAACGATTCATCGACGTTGTGACCAGCATCCCCGGTATTCTCATGTAACTTCTCATCTGGTGATGGGTCCATCGAGAATGGACCACAAGCCAGGTTTTTCATATACAATGCCATATGTGCGAAAGATTGACCGAGAATTGTTTACAAGCAGCGGGATACATGATTTGTCTAGCCCGCCAGGTTTACGTGGAGTATGATTGGTGCCAAATGTTTCAACCAGCGGTAGAGCATCTTAAGTGCAACGGAAATTTTTTGACGTTACGTCATTGTGTACTGTGCAAGGAGTTCCTGCACTTCCTGTTGCAAAGGCACCACTTAATCTACCGCTGGGAAGTCTTTAGACTTAGTTCGATAGCCTTTAATTGTTGCTGAATCCTCGAAATTCAGCAAGAACACTTGAAACACATCACAAATGGTAAACTTTCCGCACTGTCTACATGAACGGATGCAATTATGCTCTTATGTATACCGGCTTTCGTTTTTGAATCCGACGTTACAAAAAGTTCCAATTCAATGAAATAAACCCGCCCTGTTCATTAAAATACACAAGAAACGGAACGATAACGAACAATAAAACCAAAAATCCCGCTCCCGTTTGCCACTTCTTTACCTCCTGATCTTCTCCTCCCAAACAAAGAAAAAGCAAACTTCAACTCCATAAACAAGGAAAAACCTAACCGAAGGATAGACCACCAAGTATCAGTTGTCCTTTGGTCGTACCAGCCTCTACACACTGTATGCATGGTGGAAACAGCAACAGAAAGGGAAAGTTAATGATCATTTTGAAATATTCGAAAACTTTTATTCATTTGGAAATATTTAATCTTTACATTGTCGCGCTCGTGTAATGGGTGTACCGCGTGCGCCGGCCACCATAGAACTTTTATAGAGTTAGAAATGGGGGATGCAAGGGCATGTATTTTGACAACTAGGTGATAAGATGGCGTAGTTTGTTTGTGTAATTTACAAGTATGGATCGTGTCTGTAATGACAGCAACTTCACCCTTCCTGAAAGCTACCTTGATGGCCTGAAGTACGGCAAAACCAAAACCAAACATGCATACCCTAAAGTTTATTCTGTCGAAAAGCAGAGGGACTTACAGGAGTATTGTGGGCATTCTGACAGGCCATAATTCACTAGCTGGCAAAACGCAAAACCAAACATGTATACCGTAAAGTTTATCCTGAAAGCGAAGCTAAGTAACATCAAGTGATGATCTCTTGCGGAGTCAGTATAAGCGCATCTGTTGTTACGAAGATTTAGGAAACGGTTCTTTAATTTACTAATGATCGTCAGTCAACCATGATAATTGATCATTGCCGGTAAGGTGTGACTAGCTAAGCGGCTGACCAAAGTCCTACCAATGAGAGGCGGTGCAAGCAGAACGCCTTCAAACCATTATTATCACAGCTCCAATACCGTGTTTGTCCATTACATATCAGAATAAGGTGTTATCAGGGCCAACTTTTTCATTCAGGTCATCCATCATGATCGCGAGGTCACCCTTAGAAAGCTTCTCCTCGGAGTTATTGGATTACTCTATTGGAGCCTTCTCCCTTCCTCCCTTTCTGACATGCCTGTTGATGCGCAATACTGCCCTGTAGAGATACTTTCATTATGGAGCGGAATATTGCAGTCAGTATTCTGTCTGATAGCGGATATGAGGGAGGCGTTGAATATTATTTATGTGTCTATATTATACTATATGGCGAATTGAATATTTTTGATTGATTGTGATATCAATTTATTACATCCAAATTGAGATACACACCTCCAAAACCCCATGACACCATGATTTATTTTTTAAATACAAGAGTACAACTTAATAGTAAGCATTCCAGCTTCGTCAGTGTTTTTTCTCTTCTCTCCAAAAGCTTCCAGGAAATCGATAGTTGTGTATGAGGTGCATGACCGGTTTACAAGCCACAGGTAACTGCGAGACCATGTTTCTTAGCACCCTCGTAAAAGCCACAATTCACTCCAAAGTGTTTTCTTGTAAATATCTTTTGAGGATTTGCAATACGTGCACTGTCGACTGATGTTGATTTTGGGTTCATTTGGGCCCGTAATTTAGATGATCTGCGAAAATATTAATTTCAGTCTCTTATGTATCAAGATTGATTGTTTGGTAATTTATTTGAGCTAGTCGACACGGGAGTTTTTTTTTGAATGATGGTTAAGGTCGATCCAGATAATCGGAAGAAATCCTGGAGTGCTAAGAAATAATGGATAGGAATACAACGCTTACAGACGATAGAACTAATCTAAACTGAAGGAGGTGCTTCAGATATGTGTGGTTTGTGCATGTGATTCTTAAGTAAAAATATTTGAATATATATTCGCCCCATTTGTACTTAGCATGTAATGCTTATGTATTTCAGACTATTTCCTTTAGTGTCAGACTAACATTCAGTCTTATACAGGGTGCGGCAGCATAGCTTCCTTTTTCGAAACTCAATAGAAACTATTGTATGTATCGGAAAATATTTGTTTATTTTTTATAATGTCTAAAGTTTTTATTTACATTGTTTTGAAGATCAAATCTGTTAGATGACGTCCCCCATTCTCCATACATTGCGTAAACCGATTTCTGGCGTTTGTCATGACTCTTGTTAGCATAGCAGGTATTATGTTGGCAATTTCTTCTTGGATGTTGGTCTTCAAATCTTGTAGGGTTCTTGGACGGTTCACATAAACACGGGATTTCAAAAAAATCAATTTCAATTTCAAAAATCACAAGGGGACAGATCGGGAGAGCGCGCCGGCCATTCCAAATCGTCTCTAATTGAGATAAGGCGCTCTGGAAAGTGTTCCCTCAAAACAGCCATCGATGCTCTTGAAGTGTGTGCTGTTGCACCGTCTTGTTGGAACCAAGTGTCCCCCAAATCCAAATTTTCTAGCCGTGGGAAAAAAAATTCTGTAGCATGTTTACATACCGGTCCGAATTCACTGTCACTGTAACCTCATTTTCCTCAAAAAACCAGGGACCAATAATTCCAGCTGAGGAAATTGCACACCACACTGTGACTTTGGGTGAATGCAAACGTTTTTGATGCAATTCTCGAGGGTTGGTGTCAGCCCAGTAGCGCATGTTTTGTTTGTTAACCGACCCACACAAATGAAAATGGGCTTCATCGCTAAAAAAACAATAGCACCCTTGGGAACGACATCAAGAAGAAGCTCACACGCGTTCATCCGAGAATTGAAGTCACGTTCTGAAAGTTCTTGACTATCGCCATATAAATGAAGATCATCACGAAGAATTCTTCTCACAGAATGATCGGATAGTCCAAGGGCAGATGCGTGTTTGCGCGCAGAACGCCGTGGCGATCGCAACATTGACGCTCTCACTGCTTCAATGTTCTCAGGTGATGTAACGGGCCGAGGGACTCGAGTTCTTCCTTTTGTCGCACTTGCAGTTTGTCTGAATGTAGTGACCCATATAACAATTGATTTGCGGTCTGGGACGGGAGCCAACGGTAGCCAACGGGGCTAAATTAAAGCGATTCCGAAATGCACGCTGTGTTGCAATAACCGAACATCCGCTTGAAAAGTAAACCTCAACGGTAAAGGCACGCTCCTCACTATTCCAACGCATGATGGCGACTGAACCGTGTCGGGACAAAACTTTACAGTATCCCCTCTTGAACGAGACCACTAGCGCTCCACTATGACATCAACTAACTGAGTGGCGCGCATTTTAAAAAAGGAAGTTATGCTGCCGCACCCTGTATTGCATTGGCTTATTATAATTTTGTTAGTGATAGTGCGATTCCTACCAAACTTGGTAGCATCATGCTCTGTAGTACTACCAAAACTACAAAACTTGATGAATCTAGCGTACACTTAAGGGTTGTTTCGAGTTAATTTCTACAAAATATGAGAATAATAAATATAGTAATATTATATACCATTGTACTATTATTAATTTTATTTAAACAGATATCGGTATGGAGGGTATTTAGTAGAAACTACAGGGGCTGCATGGATGCTCTGCATAATTCACTGCTCTGCATAATACACTGTCTTGCCATACCATCTTTGTTGCAAGAGGCGGAAATTCACCAAATATACGCTTGAGAATAGTTAAGTTGGTCTTCATCGAAAATGAGTAACCTAATCCCTTCCAAGATCATCGAAGGACGTGGTTCTACGTGAAAGCTCTTTGTGGTGTCGTATCTGGTAATAGAATCTTTGTTATTTTCCGCTGTTTCTGCTTCCCAAACCAACGCAATGATGGATTACATTTGTCACGTGATGCAATACCATGGACCATTAACATTTTGTCACGATAACAAAACTTACAGCTATTAATAGAATTGTCAATTTACCTCCTTCGCCATTCCCCCTTTATATTATTGGAACGTAGCCGTTAATTGCGCACCTCAGAATAAGGACACTTTTCGCGAGGCCTCCGTGCTCATTAATATTCACAGGTAAGGAGGAGGGGGGGGGGGGGGGTTTCGACTGTGTGTTATTTGTGCCGAAAGAAAGTTTCCCCATTACTGACAACCGAATCCCGGAGACAGCCCGTATTGAAGTTCAGGGTTGACGCTCTCTTCCTCTGACGTTCTAACCACAAGTAAGCGGAGACAGGCTACCAACCGATGATGTCCTCTTTCGAAGCTGATACCATCACTTTCTTCTTACGCACATTCAAAAGATAACTAAATTTACAGCTAATTGGCCATATTGCTGTAACTAGATTCAGTCCACGATCGGTGCAACCACATAACGATCGCGGATATCCTCATTTCGGATGTGATCTAAACGTGTGACGCAACTAGTGCGCAGCGGAGCATCTTTGTCTCCATGACCGCAAGACGCCGTTCATTGTCTTTTATAGTCGGCCAACACTCAGAATCATAGAGAGCGACTGGACGGAGGACATTGCGGTAAATTTTAGATTTGAGACGTTCATTGATACGTCGATCACAAAGAACACCAGTTGTGGAACGCCACTTCACCCAGGTTGCGTTAAAGCGCAAAGCAATTTCATAACGCAGTTCTCCATTGACTGGCTCTTCACATAGAGAAACACAAAACCTTTAATTTTTAATCATGGAATCAGGAAATTTTAGAATATTAACAGTATATAAAGGAGCAGGATCCAAGTAACAGTTGACCTAAATATTTTCGTTTTCAATGACCTTCCTCTTGCAGAATTGATTAATTCCCCATCTCAATCGCTTCAGTTGCTTTTTCATAAATCAAATGCTAATGAGTTTATTCGGGTTAGGAAAGTTGCTGGGACTGAGTCTTTATTTGTACTAGAAATGGATCCGAATGGTACCGTCTGTGTAACAGGTTGCGAAGATTCCAATCATGTTTCCAAAGAGAGAAAACTTTGTTTCTATTCAATATGTCCTTCTTTCAGTATCGATTTCATTGTGGTGGATATATCAACTTTCCCTGTTTCATGAAAAATGGCCAATTTTGTCGACAATCCAATACAGATATCGAATCGATATAAATAGAAAATCCAAAACAGTTTCCTTATACTTTACTAAAAAAATACTAGGGATCTGGATGGTAGCAAGTCCTGAAATTATTCATTATTTTCATTATCAGGATATCTCAAAAGTCAATAATTTGTCAAAGAACTATGATTTACGTTTTATTCGTATAGTTAATGAAAATTATGTACTTAATTAGCTTACGTAGTGTCATTTCTGCTCCGCTATACTTTTCTCAAGGACGACTTTAATCCACCTTTTCACAAATGAACGAGAAATCAATTCCGAACTTCAAAAACATGTTCAGTGGAATGAAAACGTTTCTGAAATATTTTGCGAAAAGCCAGTCATGGAGATGATGTCTTCATAAATATTCTCTCACTCATGGCAAGGATAATTCTCGTAACTGGATTTAAATATCCTTTGATAAAAAGGTTGCTGGTTGAGATCAAGGCACCCGTAATAGTTTTGTATTTCAACAACAAACTAGCAAACGTGACGTGAATGATTATTTTGCGATGGTTTGTGAGTTTGTGTTCGAGATACGTACACACTTATAATTCCAAATTGCTCGGGAGCTGTGCGTGCTTCCCCATAGATACGCCCTTTTCCGGAATTCACCATTGGATTCCTCGAAGCAAACTAAGAATTCTTTTCGAACATAATTAGTATTCTGATTCGTCCTACGCCTTGAATAAAATATGCGTTGCTTCTATCTGAAGTGAGCTCCTGAAATTATAGTACGTAGAAACTATCAATTAATTACGCCTCGAAGAATCTATTATTCCAGATGAAATGAGCATCATTCTTCCGATGTCAGTTTCAGAAATCTTTCTCCTATAGATCTGGGAATTGAATTAAATACCCTTTCATCTACATAGACATATGTCTGCATTTACATATATTCGAGTATCTTATTCGAGTGCCGTCCCAATAGTTCTGTTCCTAATTAACCCCCAATTTGGATCCACTTTACTTACTCTAATATTTACGTAGAAATGTCAGGGGTTATGGTTTTGGGAGTGTCATGTTGACACTGGAGTGAATGAGGGAAGAAATTTGAAATTGTGGTCCAACGGGGACTCGGGGTTTCTTCCCGAAAGATGTACATTTGTTGTTTCGGCTCCAGGCTTTTAGGCAACTTAGTTCTCATTACTCGTTTCGAGTTGTGGCTACAGATTGCTTTTCAAAAAACACACAATTTATATAGAGATACCATATCCCACGTCAAATGTAACGCCCGTTTGGAAATAACCAACAAAATGAATTGGAATTGGCTAACTTTAAATTTAAGGTTCCACAAAAGGTAGATTCGGGGGATTGCTCTATTTTTGGTAGCTGTAAAAGCACTCCTTGGGCCTCAGGCAGAACTGAGAAATTCGGTGCGCCCGGAATGAATCAAATTTTGTAACCCGGGACATTTCACCATGTGTATAATATACATATGTAAACGCATATCATAATTATTGTGCATACTTTTTAGGGGTTTTAAACAAAATTTGTAAGCAAGTTAGTAAAGACTTCAAATTTTTGATTTTCGTGATTTTCAATAGCTTTCTTGAACACTGTTAACAACATTGAATAAGTTGGAAAACCGGAAGCTGGGAGCTCCAGATATGAAAGGTTTTGTGTATTTCTTTTACAAAAACATTTTAGTGGACATTTCTGCCATTAATACACGTAATATATGCATATATTATGTAAGAATATCGCGTAATACTGACAAGTCTTGAATTTGCACAGAATTGACAACTTTTCCATATTATAACTTTGCTAATTATAATGCGATTTCCAGCACCGATAGGATCATGCTCTATATTATAGTCTATATTGCTGTAAAATTTCATTATTTTAGGACGAATTTAAGGGGGGTTTGCAGTCAGTAACTAAACATTTTAGTAATATACTATTATTAATTATATTTGAACCCTCATGGAGGGCATTTCGGAGCCTAGAGACCATATAGTGACAGCCTCTTGATTTTTCCAGATCTTTCGGTTGAGTAGTTTCTGAGAATGGATCCGTGGAAGAAATGATCACTTTCGACCCTTCGCACTCCCCACTTTTCTGACAAATGTCAAAACTAAGACCGGCTTCAGAAAATACTAACCGAGACCTTTCATTTAGCGCGTGACTAAATTTGGTTTAAAAAATTTACTTCTCCTCCCCCCCCCCCCCTTTCCATGTACGGGGACCCCCTTTAAATTGGACGTAGAATGATGTAAATCGCTGTATGCGTCTGCGTTCACAGTTCCCAAACACAGACAGACGGACATAGACTCAATTCTAATAAGGTTTTGTTTTACACATTGAAAAAGACAATAATAAATGGAAACTGATTGATTCGAGCCTGGTTGCTAGGCTGGCTCGTGGCTCCCATCCTGATACCGACAAGTAGGCACTCAGGCGGATGTGCGTTGTGTTCCTTTTTTCTCGTGAAGTCCAGGTGAACACATTGCAATGTCTCCACACTGCTACACACCAGATGATGCTGGGTTTCACTGACAAAACGCGACTCTTGGCCCGCCAGCTCTAGGGACACAGATGGCATCTCAGGTGCCGTGCACCTCTCTGCTCTTGGAGAGTCATCATGTGCTATTATAGCGGCTTTCAGCATTCTATGGCAGCATTCCAGCATCCTATTGGATTGCGGGTGGTACGCAGTCGTCCGATCGCGTTTGAAATCTAAAAGTTTGCCTTACTACGAAAACGTTGACAACTCGAACTGCATTTCCTGGTCAATAATGACTTCGGTTGGAGCTCCAAAACTTGGAATTCATTCCCGACAAAGGGTTTCGGCGCAAGATTGTGCGGAAATGTTGGCCAGAGGTATTTCTCTAGGTCACCGTGTGAACTTATCAGTGATTGTAAGGCAATACTTGAAGCCATGCGAGTCTCGCAAGGGGCCAATGATGTCGATGTGGATCGAAGACGCTTGGTAAACCGGGGGGAATGAGCCTATTTCTTTTTGTACGTGCTTGGTGACTTTCCACTTCTGGCACATGATGCTGTGGTAGATGACGTCACCGGCGCTCTCCACTCAGTTAAGAACTCGCCACAGGAGTGGAGAGCAGAGTGCCATAAGTTGGCGCCAGAATGTCAGAAAAAGATAATTGCTGGTCTTCTGCCGTCAAGTTTGGAGCATCGACACAGAAGTATTTCCAATATAATATAAATTAAAACTTCATTTTTTTGTGAATTCCTCTCTGAGAATTTACCACTAAAAGTTGTAAAAATTTTCATTAAGAGAAAATATAACTCATCATAATAAATAATGTTTTAATATAATAATCAATTAACAATGCAATGTCTGGCCCAGGAGCTAATATCCTTATTCATTGAGTGCCAGAAATATCTGCTGGTCACTAGCCTATTGGTTGCCCGCATTCCGGAGTGCATAAAATCATGTATTGCATGGAATACTCCCTTGTGAAAAGTGGCCGGAATATATGGCCTACTTTCCTTTTCAGAAGTCTTGCGGAGTATTTCGGACGTTGAACCCAAGAGGGGAAACTTCCGAAATTTGTATTTGGGTTTGTCTCTAAGGCTCTGGAGCACTGCGTTATCCTTAACGGAAGTTTTATCCGTTGTGCCTGGGAGATTGCCGAAAAGTCGACTGTGGTAGGGTTTTTGACCTTTGAAATGCGTAACAAAGGGGCTACAACAACATTGTCCTTGCCGCCCATATACTGGATGTCCGAAGTAAACTGGCTTATCAATTTCGGGTACCAAAGTTTGGCGAGCGGATGCTTTGTCGGGCTTCTGATTAAAAACGAAAGTAAGACGTTTCTGGTCCGTGATTGATTGAAATTTGATTGCCATGTACGCTGTTTATATCTTACGATCGTAAGTGCTGTACTTTCGTTGGGCTGAATTCAATTTCTTGGTAAAGAAGCTGAACGACTGCCAGATTTGTTTCACCTTTTGGTGAAGGGCAGCACCCACTGCGATGTTTGAGGCATCAGCGAATACGACTAGGAGTTTGTTGAGGTGTTCCACCACTGTTTCTAGCTCTATTTCGGTCCTGATGTCACTGTTCACCTGTAGGTGAGCTACGTTGTCACCCATATGTCTTGTGTAGGAGTCCTAGCCCATTCTCTTGCGATTTCTAATTATTCTATCTACTTACGAGTTACCCTCAAAGTCGAATCTGATTATTTTGTGTTCCGACATAAAAGCCTCATCCGACAGTCTCTAATTCTTGTGTTCTTTATAGTTATGTCTAGTACCTCGTGCCTAGTGCTTGTCACGAATATTACCGCGTTCCGTATTTTTAACTTGTTACTGAAGATGAATTCAGAAGGTACTCACCTCTACGATTAATCTCATCGCTTCTGCAGAACTCATGGTGGTGTTTCCATCGTAGCCGAGAAGAAGTGGCAGCGCCTTCCTCTGACACAAGTTTGCCAGTCTAACGGCTAATTCCGGTGTGATCCGGGTTTCGTCTCCTGGAAAGTATCCTGATGCCACGACTGTCTCTCGGGTTCTTCCCCCGGCTTCCAATGACATTCGGACAGCCACGATTAAGAACTCTGAAAGACATACGTATCTTAAGTTTCTTTTGGGAATGATGCAAGCTCTAGGTTTTCCATAAGAGCAATCCCAAATTACCTGTATATTTCCTCTTTGCAGCCCGCGAATCTGCCCCGGTATACTCAGGGGTCTTGAGCTAGCACTATTCCAATGCTATCCTTGGAATTAGCGCTTGCAATTACTTCAGATGCATGTGAAGATTTACCTGAGCTATCTTATTACTCTCCATCGTTAGTGCTTCGAGCTCTTCTCCAACTTTTTTGTGTTTCGCCGTCCAACTTGAGCCCTCGACGGTCTAGATCAAGATCGTTCGGCTTCTCCTCTTTTATGGGCAGCAAGTCCGCTTCCCTGCTCGGTCTTGTCAGCCTCAATGACCTCCCCCATTCCTTCGGGGACCTCGGTAAGATTTCCACTCGGTGTGCCCTCGAAGTATCCTTTCTTAGTTTCTTCTTGTGCACAGATATGCTACCATCAGGCAGTTACGGCGTTTAATTTCCTTTGTCCTCCTCTTTGCTTCTAAAAGCTCTCCATAACATATGTAGAGATCTGTTAATCTCGGATGATATAGGGCTTTGTGTGACGGTGGCCGGTGGTATGCTAATCCCAAGAATCCCCCGCAACATCGAGCACGTTTTCAGAATGATATACTTCTATATGGTTTAAAACAGATAGTGGGGTAATGCCAGCAGCTCTAGAGACGTCATGAGGAATTTTGGTAGAATTCCTGACAATACTACTAATTCCTGACCACCTTCTCAAAACGATTCCCTAACGCATCGGTTCAAGGACCACCTCTTTCTGCGTCAAACTTGCTGTGTGGAATGTGGCGTTCAGTAAGGCGGTCAGAATACATGCCGTAGGCAATCGGCTGCCAGAGACAACTTATATATTTGTTACGCATTGGCTTCGACTTTCTTTCAAAAATCCAGTCCAGTCAGCCCACCAGCCGTTTTACAGACAGCTGCATGCATGGGACTTGCTTTAAAAATAAACACGTAGCGAATCGACTTGCCAAACCACTTCCCAGTATGAGAGCTAGTTTTAGGTGCCAAGTCAGGTAACTCTCGCGGGTTATCCGCACCGTCGCCTTACTTTGATACAACAGCATAGAATATAGAGGAAAGGGATGCTTACTACGAGCAATTACACGTAGTTCAAGGGAGGCTTCCTGAAGGTAGCATTATAGCGGTGATGGACTATCTGAAAGTCCAGTTCCACCACCTCGTCATTGCTGCCACATTGTTCGAGCACAGAGCCTGCCATTAGATCAGTTGGGTTTCAACTGACCGATACCGTACGAGCAATCAGATCGACCACTTTGCAATCAGCAGAAGGTTTAGGAGTTGGCTGGCTTGCGTGTTACGCCTGCTACTTTTCACAGGGTTGGGAAGTTGCGATACCGAGTGAGATGCCG
This sequence comes from Hermetia illucens, assembly GCF_905115235.1. Taxonomy (NCBI): domain Eukaryota; kingdom Metazoa; phylum Arthropoda; class Insecta; order Diptera; family Stratiomyidae; genus Hermetia; species Hermetia illucens. Next base: position 69,244,525 of record NC_051853.1, read on the forward strand.
GGAAGTTCATCGTAGTGTACGCCGGCCGTGTCGAGAGAGAATTTGCTATTGTGCTAACAGGGACGCAGAAAATGTCGTAGGTTGTGGTGATTTCAGAAATGTATACCGCATCACGAAAGAACTTGCATGTGTTCGAAAATCTTTCGATGGTTCTGCAAAGGATATCAGGGATCGACTTCTTATCCACGATGACGAGCAACTTAGGAGATGTAGAGAACGGTGTTCAACCGTATCATATCCGGCGAGGTTCCTCCTCTTGGGGATGAAAGCTTTAGTCAGCTTAACACACGGACACGGACTGTTCTTCCAAGCAGAAGAGGAAGCATTTCAACCATAAATGCACTTACATGGAGTAAAGGCACTGCGCCTGCACTCGTACCGAAATCTTGGGAATCTGTGACCTTTCGCAGAGAGTGGAAGAAGCAGATTATAGTTAAGATGCCAAGAAAGGGCACCCGTTTTGAGTATGACAATTGAAGAACATCTAGAAAGCTTAATCGACAGATAACATGCTATTTTCCGCACCGAATCCTGCTCTTCATCGATTTCGAAAAAGTTTTCGATAATATAGACAGGAGGTGTATCTAGAGTACTCTACGCATGAGGGGCATTCCAGAGAAATTAATAGCTATTATCAGAGCAACAAACGATGGTACAAAATTTCATGTGCTGCACCGAGGCAAAATGTCAAACGATTTTGAGGTTGAAAGCGGGGTCGGCCAGGGTTGCATCCTGGCATCGATATTATTTTTTCTTCTCATCGGCGACGTTCGTCATGCCGCCTTGACCGGAGTACGTGGAGGAATTCAGTGGACGATATTTGAGGTAATCAGGAAGGTCTCCTTTGTTTAAATGTTATGGTCATTCAAAACGAAAAGAAGGAGAAAATCCGCAAATCCGCAATCCCTCAACTTCAAGATCTATTGCGAGGCATATATCACAGGGAAATTTCCCTACAACTCCATTTACGTTGGCATTGAAGTGAAAGGTGAGCTTCATTAAAGCGTATAGTGTTCATCTGGGTAATATTCTTTGATTTGCGAGGCAAATCACCATTAGCAGATGACCCTTCGCATTCATCGTAAGATTTACATCTTAACCAGTAAAATTTTCATAAAATCGATACGTAATCATCGTCTTGACACTTCTCGGGCGTATATGTATCTGCAATTAATTAACACCGTTGTCAACACTTAGACATCATCTTCTCCTGGATTAGCATGTAATTAGTATTCAAAGCAAGAGAACAATGATGTAGATTAGGTGCTCATATGAAGCCCTTGTCTAATAATATGTAGAGTGCATACGTAATCATTAGGACTGCACACATGTATCACTGACTGGAGTGATTGTATCCAAGGATACTGAACATCATGCAGATGCATTATGTGGCTGCAACCTAAATCTTATGTTTAAAACACGATGTTCAGTTAGCGAATGTTACGATAGTTGAGTTTAATTGGAGATATAGTCTATGTATTCATAACGCCTCTTTGTGGGTATTACGTTCTGAAATTTAATAGTTCGCGAGAGTTTATGTAACGGTTTTCAGTATATCCTCACAGTTGTTTAAACTCCACCACGAATCTGGTGTGGTTCCTCTTTTAAGGTCTTAAGTAAAGATTATCTAAAATTTTCCCGTGCCTTGAGCAATCATGTGAACGGATAAAATATCCGATTGCGATTGGAGGAAGAACTAAAAACCGAGATGAAATCAGTACCGGTAGTTGAAAGGAATTTAGGGTACTGGCTAGCATATGGACCAATAGACAGTTCACAGGAGCTTCACTTGAGTAATCACTTCCTGCTACTTTCCTGCGTCAGTTCTTCAAGACAGCTTTCCAATCACCTTTCCATTTTTTGTTCATTATATGCTCGACTGCAACAATTTGGTGCAACAAGCCCATGAATTTTAGATCACTTTTCCGCTTTTAAAGGAAAACTACTCTTCGGAAGAGAATAATGTAACAGATACCATACTAGTGTATGGTATGTATGGTATTGCTGTAATCGCCACCTAGATATTGATATTTGACATCCGAATAAAGAAAACCTTGGACGTCTTAAACTAGCTCCATTTGTGGAACTCAAATGCAGTTTCATTGAAAGTGAAGTAGGCAAAACAAGTCGGGGAAGCAAAAGCTTGACGCTTCAGGTATAAAAGGTTTTGTGTTTCCCTATGTGAGGAGCATAACGCTGAACTGAACGATTTAAATATATCAAGTCAATGCTATCAGCCAATAGAGAACTGCGTAATGAAATTGCTTCATGCATTAACGCAACCTGGATGAAGTGGCGTTGATGAAGTAGTGTTCTTTGTGATCGACGAATCAGCGAACGTTTGAAATCTAAAATTTACCATAATGTCGTCCGTCTGCCGATCTCTATAGTTATGAGTGTTGGTCGACTAAAAAAGACAACGAACGATGTTTTGCGGTAATGGGGCCTAAGATGTTGGATTAGACTAGTGACGTGAAACGTTCTGATCACAGCCGGAATGAAGATATCCGCGATCGCCATCGCGTTGCACCGATCGTGAAAAAACTACGAGCGAGGCGTTTTCGATGGTGTGGTCACGTAATTCGCGCTAACGAGAATTCACTTACCAATATTGATCTGAACATCGAAGTCAATTGTAAGCGAAACCGATCACGACGAGCCGACCGCTTTTGAACGGGATAAAGGCTGAAGAAAAACAAGAAGATGTGAGGAGCGACGAGCGCATGACAGCTCCATGTCACGAAGATAAAAATTCCATTGTCCTCTATTTTTCAGAAAGCGATTTAAATAAATCATTTGATAGAAAATGTGAAGAATTTAACCTACATCAGATATAAACAATTCGGGAAACCGGAAGGTAGACGCTTCAGGTATGAAAATGTTTGCGTATTTCTTCTATAAAGAGATTTGAGTGTGCATTTGTCCCATTAGTATGTAGCACGTAATATATGCATATATTATGTGCGAATATCCACTTTCAACTGATATTGACATTCAAAGTCTTGAATTTGCACAGAAGTGACAGCATTGACCTATTATATCTTTGTTAGTAATAGTGCGATTTTCACCAAATTTGGTAGGATCGTGCTCTATGCTGCAGCCTACATTTTTGGTGATTCTAGGATAAACTTCCTGCCAATTACTAAAAATTATAGTAATGTACTATTATTAACTTTATTTAAACGGGTATCAGTATGGAGGGTATTTTGTGGCCTAGGCACCATACAGTGGCAGCCTCTTGATTTTTTTGAGATTTTTCGGTTGGGAAGTCTCTGAGAATGGGTTCGTTAAAAAAATAATCACTTTCAACCCCCGCACTCCCCGCCTTAAATTCGACGTAAAGTGTTTGCACTGATGAAGGGAACAAGTGGTTCCCGAAATATCGGTATTTGCACGAATAAATACCCACACCAACGAAAAAGCAACAACAAGTTTTTATTACTTCACTTAAAAAGGAGACTATATGGATTCCCCACAACCCACAAAAGAAAGACTAGGTGGCACAATAAACAGCAGGTCGCGCGTGAGAACTCACTAGTTGCAGATGGAAATATTAAAATGTTCTCAAACTGCTTAGGATTTATTCACAGCAGAAGAAACCAACCAGAATTCAGAGGCAACTCTGGAATATCCAAGTCACCCAATTTAGTCTGGGTGCCCTTGACTTTAATAACTTTAATAGTTAAAGGCAGTTAACAGCATTCCTGAGATTCAGCGTCGCCACCGCGCAGCATTTACTAGCGGCCGATGCTTTCCGAACCACGACCGTTGCTATTGCATCGACGTGATTCGCGCCTATACTGTCATTCCGATAGGCCATCCGCTAGCTCAATGAAGGGAAGCAGTCCATCGTATATCACCATCACCAACGTCATCCCTGCCAGGATAGCTGAGTCCTTAGGACACAAGGCTATCATACGGAAGGTCACGGTTCAAATCTCAGTGCTGGGAGTGGGATTTAAATCAGATACTAGTCGACTGTGCTGTGAGTGAGTACCTGAGTGAAATCAGGGTAATACTTTCGGGCGAGCGCAAAGCTGACCACATTGTCTCCTATGGGGTAATTTAATCTTGTAGTATACCGTTGCGGTCTTGAATGAAGGGCTCTAACATACTTCGGGGCGTTGATCCAATTGGATTGTTGCGCCAACAATCATTATTATTAACATCTTCCATATAGTGTCTAAAAGACAGATAGGGCGATATGAAGAGGGTGGTCCCGGTGACTTTTGGAACTTCGGTGGCAGAACCAACCTCTGCTGCTTCCACTGCGGGGGGAAACACGCCTTCGACCATGCATGATTCAAATGTGCTTACGAACAATGCGAGCCCGATTTTACCAGCCAACTTTAGAATTCTATTCAGAATCCCACCCAATCCCGTAGCCTTATTATCCCCAATTTGTCCACAAATCTCAAGTCTTTCCTCCTCGGTCATCCTGTGGACTGAGAAGACATCCTGTTGCATTGTTGGCTGAGGTCTACTTTCCTTATTTTGCGGAAAAAGTATTGCGATTATTTTGGACAAGAGTCACGGCACGTCGCTTGGGGTAATTTTTGTCAACAAATCTTATTCATCACTATCTTGCAACGAGCACCCACGGGCTCTCATTTGCCTCAAGACACAACTGCTTGTAGCAATTCTGCTTAATTTCCCGTATAACCTTTTCAAGGCCAGATCGTGGTATTCTTTCTTCGACTGCCAAAGTTCTGGCTTCCCTCTTGTCCTTTGGCAAAGCGGACAATATGCTTTTAATAGCGAAATTTCTAGATTCCACCAGTAGTTTGGTCTCCGCCGCTGCATTGTACAGTCGCATGCGTCTTCTCACCTGCTGTCATAGCTCATCTACCTTTCCTAGCACCGTTCTCTCTGGGTCGTGACCTCATTGAAAGGTCGCCAAAAATATCTATTTCTCGAGAGCTCCAGTAGACCATCCAACTATCCTGGTTTTTTCACTTCTGTTGCTCATTCGACTGTCGCCTGATCAGTTTCTGAGGTCGAGAAAAGTGGCCTGGTGGTGACTGTGGGTGTAGTGTTCATTTACCCGCCAGACAATCCTTCGCGCTAACGAGGTATTGAGGTAAGTCAGATCGACGATCGAGCCTAGCCCCTTGCCTGGGGAGGTGTGCGCGTACCCGTCGTTCGATGTCCAGCTCCGCAAAGGTTTCAAGGGGTATTTGGCCCTTGGTGTTCGTCATTCGACTTCCTTAGTCTAAGAAACTAGGGTTGAAATCGCTGACAATGATCTTGGAGCTATGGTCTCTAAATATCTAACATCAAACCGTCTAGCATCTCCACATATTGTGCTAATGTTACGCTAGGAGGAGCGTAACAACTGTAGGTATGGGCGCCGTTGAGTTCTGCATTTACAAAACCAACTCCCAGGAATGCTGTGCCGCTTGAATGACATACCATCCTCATGCCCATGTCCCCAGTTTTCAAATGAGTCTTTCATCCACATAACACTACCGCAATTTCGATAAAGTTCGCCGGTTACTGCTACGTCCATGTTCGCTCTCCAATAGTTTGGGAAAGCAAGTCTTAAACTGCCTCGCAATGGTTGAAATTGATTTGTATCTTTGTTTGCTCCTACGATTCAAGTCTCTCCTTTATTCCGGACATCTGTCACTACCTGCGATGGGTCGATTGTCCACTCCCTTTTCTTTTTGCATAACATGTATCGTGAACCATTAGTTCAGTCTTTGGTAAGATCGCCATTGATTCTGCCCTTTCTACACCTTCTCGTGCTCACTAGTACATGCTTCTGCAAAGTGACCAAAGTCGAGGCATCAGGAACATCTCTTAAGAGATACTGGCTCTCACGACGCAAACTTTCCCCCCGTAAAAAGTCCAACCCCTGATTCACCAGACAAGCTAATAACAACGATCTGTATTCCTCTATATGTCCGGCCGTAATCGAAGAACTAAACGGAAATTTCGCTGGCTCAGCTTTCTTCGGCGAAGGGGCATTTTCCTTTTGGCCGCGTGCTGGGCACCAAGGTATTCCCTTATTCTGTCCGTATTCCATTTGCCCGCATTCTTACTTACTTTATGTTGAGCAGGTGTCACTTATATCTTCTCCGTGGCTTTTTAACATGACACTTGGGCGTGTTTTCTTTCATCACCCTAATATACGGCTAAGTTGTCCTCCGTATCAGAGCCTTGATATTTCCATGGATATTCCGCCTCTCCTGGATGAACACGCAGAGTTCCCTTATGCGTTATATAGTAAAAGAGAGGATGTTACAGTTCGTTGCCTTCTACGCTTTCCTTTACAACATCGGTAACCATGTCGATTCTGGGGCTATCGAAGTTCTTTCCGAGTCCCGTTATGAATCTAGTCTGCCAAGCGGCAGTGTTGTCCTCGGTGGTGACTTCCCAAGTTTTGAGCTCTTGCAAAGAGGATCCGATGTGGATTTCATTTCCACTCCATTCAGATCTATTGTAGCATTAGATACGAAAGAAACTTGGTAGTAGTATGCTTTATATCATAGCCAATATTACTGCAAACTTTCATAATATTAGAATAGGGGATTATAGTTAGCTACTAAAAGTTATAGTTATACATCATAAATTACTAAAAATTGTTGAAATGTGCTACTGTTATGAACTTTATTGGAACATATATCGGCATGGAAAGTATTTCGGAGCCTAGGCACCGTATAGTGATACCTTGGAGATTTTTTTGTCAGATTTTTCGGTGAGGTAGGCTCTGACGATAAACCCTTCAAAGAAATAGCCGTTTTCCAGGCCTAGCCCTTTCTCCTTTTGCATTAAATGTCAGAACTGAGGGCAGTATTGGAAAGTGTCAACTGAGACCTCACGTGACTATAATTGATGGAAAGAAATTTCACGCCCCGCTTTTTACATGTATGGAGAACCCCTTAAGTCTCACATAGAACGATGTATGTTAACTTATCGCATTCATGGACATTCACAGTTCCCACCTCTACGTCAAATTTGGTGTTATTCGGTGTAAACGTTTCTGAAAAAGCTCATGTGACTGACAGACAGTAAACCAATTTTAATAAGGATTTATTTATACTTAGCCTTAAAAAGGACAAACAGACAAACTGACAGACAGACATTGAATTGATTTTAATATGGATTTGTTTTACACGTTTCGACGAAATAGCTAGCTAGCTCTAGTTACGTGGGGTAGCCATGACGAATGTGATGGACGACCATTTACCGCGTTGAAAGCATTTGTCACATGTTGCGCGACTAATCCTGAAAAGGGTCTCTGAGCTGCCATCGTTAAAAAGTATTTCTTCTGATTTCCAGGAGGAGAGCGTAGTGGTGCTGAGATTTTTGGAACAGCTTGGTCCAGAATAACCGCAACACCTCCACCTGAATGCTACGTATCAAAATAGGAGAGAGAGCCGATAGACCGGGAACTTTTCTTACTATCGGCATTCCCGAACCCGAAATTAAGACTACTACTACTACCGGTTACAATTACAAGTTTCGGCTCCGAACACCATTGAAGGAGAGCCACCCGATTTCGGGATCTGCGAAAGACATATTGGGCGACCTGCCCGAATCACGTTCCCTGGGAGGCAAATTAAATCCATTGTTAGAATTGAGAAGACAACATAGATGTTCACATTTAATAAGAGAGAAGGTTTCGAAGAAAACTCAAGACGCTAAAGAAGGGTAAAACACCATTGTAGAACTTGGATTTGACAGAAGAGTAAGACAAGGGTGCTCCTCAATGGTGCTCAGAAGTCTGATTCAGCCGCTGCTTGGAATCGGCATAAAAAGGTACAGAAAGCTATAAAGAAGAGCATAAGATTGGCCAAACGACCACCATGTTGCGATGAGACTAACTCTCTTGAGCAACCTTCGACTATTTACGTATACAGAGCGAGAGGTATGGACGGCGATGAATAAATGACAAACCATTTGCTTCAAATTGCAAGTAGAATCTAAAATTTCATCTCGGGGGCGACAGGTACATACAGCCCACAATCGAGAGACTGGAATCTTGTAGAAAAGTAATGTCTTTCGAGCGAGTAAAATGGGCATTTTGCTAGTTCTCCACATACAAGTCTACAGGTTCAAATGCCATCATTCCTGCGCTTTTAATAGAGTTCCCTGGGTCTACATGTTCGGAATATATGCCACACACTCCTAGCACACGCTTATATTCCAATTAACTGGCATGATGTGAAGCTGATATTTATCCTCATGCCAGAGAAACCCACCTAAATGCATAAGCAACACACTCACCAGAAAGACAAATCCGCGGACACAGCACTCCATAAGCTAAGGGCAAAAATTAAAATGGCTATGTCCGAAAAAGAACACGCCTTAGGCGCATTCATTCGGCGGCAATTTGTGACAATCAGTTGAGTAATCAGTTGGATCCTTCACATCTTGGAGTGGAGAAAAATTCACATACTAGTCGGCCAGAAGTCTATTGAGGCAGGGGGAGGGGCTGCCCACAGGGACGGGTTCTCTCTCCTCTGTTATGGCTTCCGCTAATGGATACCTTGCTATGGCCCTCGGAGGACAAAAAAGTTTCGTGGAAGAATTTGCCGACGATCTAGCCATGATAATTACCTTTGATTAAGTTTGCGGACGAAGTATGGGACCACTTGAATGCGACTCTAGATGAAATCTACAATTGGTACCTCCGCAATGAACTTACGGTGAATGCTAGGAAGACTGGAATAGTTATGTTTATTAGGAATGTCAGGTGAGGCATCTATATCTACCCACCTTAACAGCAGCGGAATTTCAGCTGGTACAAACAGTCAAGTATTTAGAAGTACATATTAACTCCAAGCTAACCTGGACGCGTCTCTCCATCGTGGCAAAATTGCGAGAGAGGCGTCTTCGATGGTATGGTCAGGCAATTCGCGCTAACGAGAATTCACTTGCCAAGATTGGGCTGAACATCGATCACGACGACCTGACCCCGCTTGTGAACGGGACAAAGGCTGAAAAAAAAGAAGAATATCAGAAATCCTGCAGATTGCTCTGGTGCTGTAGGACTGCAATAGGTAAAACCTGAGGACTTTCACCAAAACGGATTCATTGGATGTATACATCCATAATAAAACGCATTTAGCTGTATGCATGCATCGTCTGGTGCTATCCTAAATGCACCTCCCATTCACTTGAAGGTAAAACGGAAAGCAGCCAAAGACGCTTATAGACTTGATACCACTCGGTCATGCGTTGATCTGGATATTCCCGTACAGACTTCCGGTAGGTCTGATGCTCGCCGATATGCTTTGTCTTTGAAATGACATACACTGTCGTAACCACCAAAAGAGAAGAATGGTCGATAAATGGCCATGCGTCTTTTCAGATTATAAGCTTAATAAACGTCACCGACGTGTCAGTCACGAATAGCAGATTGGAAGGAACGGGGTTCTCGAGTAATCCGATTTTGGAACTTCCCCGACCCCTCGGAAAAATGACGATCATATTCCAGGCGGAGGGGTCGCACCATTTGAATCTGTTCCGACAGTCGGGCAAACCTATCACCACTAAACAGCAACGACAGACCAAGCCAGTTGGTGTGGAGTTGCCATCAGTTGCTGCTGAAACTTGGTTGACTTGAACGGAACATTCCTCATGTCGGTGACAGAGCACTCAAACATCGCTGATAACGAGGGGACTAACCGACTGGCTCGCTAATGGCCTGGATCCACTATCACTGGATCGGAACCAACATTTGGCATTCGTCGAGTGGAGAAATTTGAACTCTTGCTAGTGGGAAAAAATCCTTGTGAAAGAACCTGGCCCTGCTAGAGCCGCATTTCTGTTGTCCTTTAGGAAGTGGGAAATGAATACCCTAGTAGGGCTTTTAACAGAATACTGCTCCTTAAACTACCATATGGAAAATATGGGGGTGTTGGTCTCGACTCTATGCAACCAATGTGAGGAGGAGGAAGAGATGGCCCTGCACTGCATTTGCAGCTGCAAGCCCTCCTCAGATCTCAGACGAAGACACTTTGGCAAGGTTTTCTCGAATGAAGAATCTGTACACCCCTGTGGACAATGATTTCAGATTCCACAGAGCCTGCGAACGTAGGCGGGAAGCTATTAAATATTCGATTCACGGGGATGTGTTTAAGAGATACATCACCTTTCATACTCGAATCACGAGGCTTCTGGTTTCTAGTTTATTTTTGGATTGTCATTATATTGTCGAGAGAGGCGGCCAAAAGGCCATATAGGTCCTAGGGCGAAATGTGGGCAATAGCTCTACTACCAAACCCTATCTCCACCTCCAAGTGGTCATCGCTGGGAGTTCTTTTTTCATGAAAAACTGCAGACGGAGAAGGAAGAAGGTGAATCTCCCAGGCCTAAAAACGGGACAAACTGTACCAACTGGTCCTCCAGGTTGGGGATTGGGTAGGGCGGACAACCCTACACGGAAAACCAACGTTACGAAGCCACAAAAGGAGCCTCGGATTGGATTGAAAACACAACAACGAACCCGGCAATGAAAACGGAATAACGATTTACGCATTTTCTCATGGAACGTTCGCTTCCTCTACAGAGAAGCTGCTAAGTAGCTATATATATTATAGTGGCCACCTAGTAAACCATGTGCTCGGAGAAGGTTTGTTAGTCAGCCTAAAAATTAAACACGCTGTTATCGGTCTTGAAAATATAAGCGAAAGGCTGTGCAATCCGCATTTGTCAAGCAAATTTAGAAATAAAAAACTCATAAACGTTCACGCCCCTACAGAGGAGACTGCAGAATCGGAGAAGGATACATTCTACGAGGCAGTTAAGCGGACTTACGCAACCTGTCCAAAAATGATATCAAAATCATACTTGGAGATTTCAACAGTCAAGTAGGGACGGAGCCCGTATTCAGGCGATACGTCGGCTACCATAGCTTATAAAAGGGATACCAATGATAACGGACCGCGGATTATTCAGTTAGCAGTGTCGCACGAACTGCTTGCGGGTCACAAATATAAGTGGGCCTCTCCTGGGACCACCTGTTAATTGAACGCCGCCACCTCTCAGCCTTGATGAATGTCAGTACATATAAAGGGGCCAATATAGACTCGGATCACTATTTCATTGGCATGGTGCTCCTAGCTCGAATTGCAACACCACCTACAATCCCCTCTGGCATTCAGGTGAGAGTGAATACCGAAGCCAGTCACAACACAATTCTCCGTAACACCTATAAGGGGGAAACGGATGCCGCAATGTCCGCAGTTAACCGTTGTCCTGGAGATGAATCATCAACAAATGATCTTCACAACCACCCGAAGGCCGTTATCATTGATGCGACCACAAACATACTTGGCCCCAGCCCCAAGCAAAGTCGGAACCGCTGGTTCGACGATGAATGTAAGCTAGCTACTGAACGGAAGAATGGTGCATACCGGGTAATGTTGGATTCTCGAAGAACGCGGGCACGCGGGGAGACCTATCACGAACTCCGTCGAATGGAGAAGTGACTTCACACACAGAAAAAGGAAGCTTGAGAGAACCAACAGGTCAGTGAACTTGAAAAGTGCAGGAGCAATCGCACTAGGCGGGGAAATTTTACCAACAAGTGAGCGGGATAGGGATTATACACCTCGATGCTCATCCTCACAAGACAAAGACGGAAATCTAATTTCCAACAGAATGGGCATATTGGAGCCATGGGTTGAGTATTTTGATGAACTCAACAACCAAAATATCTGTGAGTTGGAGGTCCCACGAACTGAAGACGACGGACAAACACTGCGCACCACCAAGGATAGAAGGAAAAGTCCGTACAATTCACAGGCTCAAAACCATAAGCCGTCAGGACCCCATGGAATTACAGCCAAATTGGTTAGATATGAAAGCGACCAATTACACCAAGCAGCTCATCAACTAATGCTGAAGGTGTAGGACAGTGAATCAATGCCTGACGACTGGCAAAGGGGCGTTCTGAAAATGGGGATATCATTAAAGAGGTATCACGTTGCTGAATACCATCTATATGATATTCTCCACTATCTTGCTAGACCGGATAGCCCGATATGCCCAAAATATCACTGGCCCATACCAAAGAGGCCTCACTCCAGGCAAATCAGCAACAGATTAGATTTTCTCTTTTCGCCAAGCGATGGAAAAGCTGTTCGAATATGTCCATCAGTTGCAACCTCTATTCATCGATGTTAAAGCGGCCTGTGATAGCATAACTAGAGTAAAACTGTACACGGTCATGAGAGAATTCCGTATCTGACTCTGACCAATGTGCGAGGCCAGATAAAAGCAGTACGATCACTCTCGAGGCTTTTCAACATTAAGAACGGTTTAAGAGAAGGGGATGCCCTATCATGCTTCCTCTTCAACCGGGCCCTGGAGAAAATGACTCCCGATGCAAATGTAAATGCAAGAGACACCATCCTCTTTAAGTCCACCCAACTACAGATATACGCTGACGATATTGACATTATGGGAAGAACAATCCGAAATCTATAATCTACCTTCCTCCAGATCGAGCAGTGGGCGCGAAATTTTGGGCTGCACGTTAATGAAGGTAAGACGAAGTACATGGTGGCAGCGTCAGCGCCTAAAGCGAAAGAACGAACGCCTCTACATGAGGATGGGTGATTCCGTATCCTACATAACGACGAAATGTATGAGCTATACCCCGTCCCTCATCTTGTGGACAAAATCTGGCTCAACAAGTTGCGGTGGGTGGGTCACTTAATATAATAATATGAGTAAGGATGATCCAGCCCGGAAACTCTATAAGGGCAACATCTATGATAGAAAAAGAAGACGAGCAGACCCTGCCTCAGATGGAACGATGTTGTAGGTCAGGACGCCAGACGGTTTTTAGGGATATCGAATTGGTGGACCCCGGCGCAAAACCAAGGTGTCTGGAGTACCTTACTAAGGCAGGCCTAGACCGTATATCGGTTGTGCACCGTTGATGATGATGATGATGTTATCGAGAGAAACATCTTTGACAACTATGTACAAGTTTTCTTCAATGCATCACTATTCATAATGATTCAATTATTTGCATTATTCAGCGATCAAAACATCATTCCCTAGTTGTCGTCACCCTTTCTCTTCATACACGACGCTGACTGCGATAATCAATTCAGCAAATAACATCACCATGAGGGCACTTCAGGTCGTCTATGTTTTTATTAAATATGTAACAAGTTGATTTTCATGATTTACTTCAACATTTACCCCGATCTCTAAATTCCACATTTTATTTTAGAATATTTCATTTTTAGATTATTTTACGTCTAATTTCTATAATCGATCCCACATTTACAATATGTTTGGGTCCACCTCCTTCAAGAACGAATGGTTGAAATACCTCCAAACGTACAGATCTTGGCATTTCAGCTTCATCAGTATTCAACTAATAAATGTATCTGTCCCGGAGTTTCTCAAGTATTGCTCAAGACAGACAGGAAAAATTTAAATATTGTAGTTAATGAGATGGGATTAGTTCTATGATCGGTGATTCCGCCACTGTGTAGTTGAATCACAGGCTTTTCACAAGGTGAAGTTCCGACCTTCGCAAAATACTGATGTATCTAAATATGTACAATTCTTTTAGAGTCACAACTGAATTGGCGGAAGATCAACCAGCTTATTTACACGTACCAATTGAAACATTTTCTGTAAGAACTTCGCACTGAAAGGGACTGATGAAAACTTATATCTTTCTTTAGTTTCTGTAAGAGGAAAACTTTTTAATGGTAATAAAATCGTCATCAATTCCGGCATACGCTACCGGTTATGTGGATGAATATTCATCGTTTGAAATAGATATACACGTTAATATGATAATAAATTAACATTTCCACCTGAGCGCTAAATTCACTAATTTCCAAACAACTAAATTCGCTGCTTCAAGTTCATCTTGGCTGAGAATTTCCCATCGGGAAGTGCTGGACATTGAAAGTTTCCAAGAATGCAAATAAATAGAACATATTTCGTTGGATGCAATTTCCCCAATCTCCTAGAGCTAAACTTGGGGTTTCACCTTCTACCCAGATGCGAGATACGTGCTAATCATCATTTGGGTCTTCCCAGAGATAGCGGGTGTTTAACAAGTGGCGTTTAGCGGTTATTAGCAGTGCCCACCTGCATAATGGCGCGTCTATTATGACTAACATTTAAGCGTCACGGTCAAAAAACATTGAGTGATGCGCATCGCAGACCGGATAAATGGAAATATTAACACGAGTGATAGTTACACTCTCGGGAACAGGTATGAGCTCAACACTTTAGGTGGCGAATTTACAACGTGAAACCAAAATTATCTATCACTTTGTGAGCCTCATAGTTTGCAAATTACTCGTTAAATGTTCACAAAAAAGTTCAATCAAATTTTGGTAATCACTGAAGGAGCATGGGGTATATTATATCTAATAAAAATTTTGACCTTTTGGACTAGTGACCAAAATAAGTCGGAAGAAATGTTTGAGATACTCCCTACGCTATGCATTTTTTCCAAACCGAGATATTCCTGACGCAATACATTTTGAAAACTACTAAATTCAAATATGAGCAAATATCGTATTAAAACAAAAATTAAATAAATTCATCCTAATTCCTTTATGTAATCATTATTTATTTACATACTCTATAATAAGTATTGACCAAATTTGATTGTTCGATGAGCAAAGACCAACCTGTGCCTACCTTTAACTAAAGTAAAAAAAAAAATAAGATGAAAATAATAAAGTGAAGTGAGTTAAACTACTAAAAATGATATTAAATAATTAATAATTAACTCCACTGTAGCTAGTGCCAAACCAAGGTCCTGAAAGGATAAGGGATAAATAGCTTCAGTCTGAATGGCGCTAGGCCACCGCAGCGTCTTAGGGTGCGGTGAGGAAAAGACAGGAACGTTATGGACTTGCAGGTTGCTCACCGAAGCAGCTAACACCACATCTGCCAGTTAGGTGCAAAATGAATATCCATCAAATGAGAAGAAGGATAACTGGCGGAGGTCTTCTGACTTTGTGGGGCGGTTCGACATCTAGGCGCCCCAATGACCAGGAGCATAGCTCTACTTGCTGCAGCTGTTTTATCACAATCTGTGACGCCCATCTCAGCAAATCTGCGTAGGCAGTTGATGAAGTGAACTGAAAAAATGAACCGGACGCTGGTCGTTTCGTGTCTTAAGGAAGTCATCCCGTGTGTCGGATCCGCGGAATCGAATTTTTTTGGCAACAGTTGTATCTAGATATAGTATAGATTATATGGGCAAAGTTATTTATTATTCGGGGTCGTTCGGAAATAAAACACGTGATAAGCCAGATTCATGTGGATCGCCATAATAAAGCGTGTATTTATCAGCCCGAATGATGTTCGAATGACTTCGCTAAAAGGACAAGAATTGAAGCCAAAGCTGTACCTGTGTTTTTTGAAGAGGTTTATGGATTAGGTATAGCAGATTAATGGTCAGTTAACATTTTATGGTTAAAAATCGCATTCTACTTTTTGAATGGGGTTTTCTCAAAACTGCATATTGAAAATCGGCTGCCACCATAGCCCAAAATCTATCCAATGAAATTCAGAACATATTTCTACGGTCCGCAAACTAGGATAATTGCCTTTTTAAGGTTTTTTTTGTAAAACAAAACCTTGTTAAAATCATTCTCAGAAACTACCCAACCGAAAAATAGGAAAAAAAATGATGAAACTGCCTCTATATGGTGCCCAGGCCTCAAAATACTCTCCATATGGATATCTGCTCAAATTAAGTTAATAATAGTATATTATCATATTTTTGGGAAAATTGAGTAAAACCCCCCTTAAGTTCATCTCAGAGTTGTAAAAGTTGGTAGTAGCATAAAAAATCATATGAAGCATATTATCCCCAAGCTTGATCAAAATCATACTATTAGTGACAAAGTTACAGCAGCTCAAAGTTGTCTTTACTGTGTAAATTTACAACCCGAAGTACTAAATCTGATATGCTAAATGCATATTCTTAACGGGCTACGTACAAATGGGATACTCAAACAAGAAGCAAACAAAACCTTTCATACCTGAAGCTCCCAGCTTCCGGTTTCCCGACTTGTTTATTTATTCATTAAAGAAGCCTTCAAAAAAACACTAACACTCACAAAAAAAAGCTTAACAATTCGCCAAAAATTTAGCTTCTAATATTTTTTAATAATCCTAGTTTGAAGACTGTAGTTAAGTCCGCATGGTCACCTTTTCTTTAAGATGATCGCAGCGCCCTCTAGCGTGGCAGCAGAAAAACACCTTTTCTTGGAGGTGGGTGTATAAATAGCTCTATATTTAAATAATGAACTATGCTGTCGGGCTGGAAAAATTATTACGCATGCTGAAGATAATTATAAATATATGGTGAATTTATATCTATATCTTTATCCAGTTCTTCATAAAAATTTCCAAAAAAAAGACAAAAAAAGGCCTTCACACGGGATGACTCCCTTAAAGTTTTGTGTTCATCTTATGTGATGAACTTTATGTCCACGTTTTTCACTTCATACATAGCCAAGAATAGAAAATTTTCTTTCATATATTCCCAACCTCCAAGATATGCTTATATATATATTAAAGACATAAATATTGCGCTCATCCTAAACAAACCTACTTGTGGCGCGGCAGGATTCACGGCTATCGAAATTTATTTCGAATGTTGCGAATACCAGCCGACAGATGACGTCACCGGCGCTCTCCACTCAGTTTAGACCTGGCTACAGGAGTAAAGAGCAGAGTGCCATGTAGGTGACGAAAAATGTCATATTTAAAAAAAAAATGGAATGACTTACAAAAGAAGATGTCTAGCTTCGACTGCGTTGTATTAGTTGTCATAAATCAATTAAATTATAATTCCCATAAAGTATTTTAATTAAATTGGTTAAATTTAAAGCGTTTATAACATACTTATCTATCTTAATTGTACACTCCCTGTAAACTTCGTTACCATATACATATATATATGTCTGTCTCGAGTAGTTTATGCTGATATATAAATAATTAGAAAAAAGTAAAAACAAGAAAACTAAGATAATTCCATTCAAGATGAATTAAGATGATATCGTACACCTCTCAAAATGTAATCAATTCACGCGAAATACAAAAATTTGGCTTTCTAAATTTTGATAATGATAGTTGGATTTCTTGCAAACTTGCCAGAATTATACCGTATATCATTTCCTCTAGTGTCGCAAAACTCTGTATTTCTTGAATGAACGTAAAGGGAGTTTTCAGTAAATTTTCAAACTATAGTAACGTGCTATTATTAACTTTATTTTGATATCGTAGTGGGGTGTATTTTAAAGTCTAGATTTTCTACACATTCATTTCTGTGTTTTTTTTTTTCAGATTTTTCGGTTGGATATGTTCTGAAAACGAGACCTGCTTTTATTTGAGGCACGCGTTTTGAACCCCCCATGTCCCATTCACTAGCAAAAAGTACTAATTGATCCCCTTCATCTGATGTCCGATATGACCATATTTGATGAAAATGTTCACCCCTTTTCCCATGAATTTAAACTTAAAAGAAATAAGCCCACCTGCTGTATGTCAAGAAATTAATAGAACACATGTTCTCATCAAATTTCGTGACAATAGGTTCAGCCGTTTCCGAGTAAATCGGGTATGACAGACGCAGACTTATAATCCTTGGCAATATGACCTACCCGGTGTGACTCACTAGGCTTAAGCCTGACTGAAATTGGCACTGGCAATGCCAGCAGGCGGGTGAAGAAAAAACTGCCAAGGATTTATCGGAACTATGCCATCCCCATTCAGGCACCTGGAGTTGAAATCCCGAACATATTAGAACAGAAACTTTCTGTCGTATAAAGTCGGTTGCGATGGTAGGGCAAAAGTCACTCCGGGTGTGTTCAAAATGCAGAATACACAAAACCATCCCATTAGAGTATCCAGGCAGTGCAGGTTTCGATAAAAAAGCAAAATAATATTCGGGTGGAATTTGGGGGTTACCTGTACAGTATGCTGTAAATGTGGAGTGGATTACCACTGGAGGCACCCTCACTACTATGCCGGGCATAAATTTTGCGGATGATACGGAAATGGAGGCTCGACGAGCCATAAACAACGATAAATAGTTTACCGGCAGACATGGCCGTTTAGCAAATGGCGCAAACCAGGTCATTAGACGGCCGGCGAGATTTGTTTAACCTGTCCCTAAAAAGGACATAGTGCAGGCTCCACAGACACAAGACTGATTACTCGCTTACCAATCTTCAACAAGCCACCTCGAGAACCACCACATTCTGTCAGAGGAGCCGATTGGCTGCTGGATTAGATGAAAGGGTTGCAAAGAGCAACACATTGTCGAGTCGGTAGTCGTAGGAGAGGAAACTAGAAGCGAAATAAATCTCCCGACTAGCCACGCATTGCAGCGTATTGCATGCAGCTGTTTGCAAGACAGGTCTTTCAACGCTCTGAGTAGAGTGAAGTCCGGTTTACCGATTGAACTCCAAGCAGTACTTGATTGTTCTGGTTTACAGCGTGTTTTGGGACAGCAACTTTTAACCGACGGCCAGAAACCACGGGTCTGGGGTGTTAAATTGACGGGTCATTTCAAGTATTTTATCGTCTCTGCTATCCCCCATAATAACAACACGAAATACGTGGAGAAAAAGGTAAACTATGAGTTACTGGCTCGGGAAATCGAAGAAATTGTGTGTCGACAAGGTACCTGTAATTCCCATAATATTTTCAGCTACAGGTATGGTGCCTAAACCCTTTACAACTTCTCTTCATGACCTAGGACGTTCACATAGTCTGGTTCTAAACATGCAGAAATATATCATTCTGCAAACGTGTTTAATACTACAGGGAGTTCTCGGCGGATTTTCGCACTAATTTACCACCGGCCACCACCATCAAAATCCCTATATATATATTATATCCAGAATCGTTGTAGCCCAAATGCTTGGCAGTTAGTGCTAGTATCAGGTAAAATTCAGCATTTGCCGAGATTTTGTCAACTCGAAAATAAACATATCCACGATAGAATAAAATACCCCTTGATCTAGAACTTTAGGGTTGGTTCACAGATGTATAATTGTTCCCTTTCAGGCTTGTAATTTATATGTTCTGGAACCGTGTACAGTTCTTGATAATTTTGCAGTTCATATGGTACACTGGAAAAACTTATTTAGTTTTATATATTATTTAGTTTTATGTATTAAGGAAAGGTCTATACGTGAAAATCATGTTTGTAAAAATTATTACGGCTTTTCTACGATGAATTTTGCTTTTTTGCCCAACATAACTTACCCATTTCTTCAATATTCGTTTACTAATGTGTAGTCATTAAGTAGAGAATTTCAAATTATTTAATTTGCTACTAAGGTAAGGGCTCTAGAAAAGGCATTCAAACCGCCCTTCAAAGTTTTATGCTCTGCAAACTACCTGAAGGAGCTGACCAAGTAGGTCTCAACTTATGCTATTGGCATCAATACTGGCAGCCAGATAAGGACTGGAAGGCAAACTCACAGAAACCGTTTTTCACGAGTAATTATTACGGTTGAACGGTCTCTACACTGCAAGCAATACACCCTAGTTGGCTTCCAAAAAATTGCGAAGTGCAGAGGCAATACCTGAAGGACATTAGGGCGCAATCTTCTGCCGAAGCCCTCTGTCGAGAGTGGATCCCTCGCTTTAGCGCCCCTGCAGTGATCATCACTGACAAGGGAATGCTAGAGCGTTGGCACCGGACGCGGAAAGACGCCATTATGGCTCGCGACGATCCGTCCTGGACTCAGGTCTTGCCTCTCGTCCTACTCGGCCTACAAACAACCCGCGGAGACGAATTTGCCAGCCCCGAGCGCGTCGCGTCGCGTTCGCTTCGCCGTATGATGGGGAACGCAGTTCTGAGTTCAGCCGCTGAAACCCCTAGGTTTCATCTGGGGGCGGATTGATGTGGCGCTGCGGGGTTAACAACATTCGAAATTTATTTAGGTTCGCAGTCATACGAACATGGAAAAGAATGAATGGGGAGACGGACTGGGCAGGCAGGGTTCACTTTTTGCAGTCTTTTGGTCTATGTCCCGTTGGCGTAGAAGCAGCTGGTGAAGGTTTACCACCTGCGCCAAGTCTAGGAGGGTTTAGTTCGCTTATAATAAAATCCGATCGGAAGAGTTTTTGGGGCAGACGCGTGCGAATGCGGTCAGGGCTACAGCGATCTGCACGGAGCACTGACCTGTAGAGGACTATGCTGCCACCCTTGGTATACCCTACAATTCGCATTGCCCAAGCTGCAAAGGGAGGGAGAAGTCCTCAGGTTCTTGTCTTCCTATCAATAAGTTCTTTGCAAATTAGAATCATTCTAAAATTTGCTTTTACCTAAAATTATCCCCGAAATACCCAATCACCAGTTTGGATTCCGGGAAAAAGAAGAATATTGAATGTTTTTGAAGGAAAGTAGTACTGCTCATCGATTTTCCTTAACATAGCACTAACCTCGACAAAACGTGACATCAAGGATTCAAATATAGAAAGAAAACTCGTCCAGGTTAAACTGCACAGACCATTAACATTATACCTTTGTAGTAGACAATTCCTTCCAGCAAATATTTGCTAAAACTAAGTTTGAGGATTACATGGTAATTTTGAACTCGAATATAAGTTTAAGAATCGAACCCGGTGTTCTGCAAAAATACGTGAAGTTAGTGGTAGTTTAGAGGAGGATAACAACGAATGGAATACGAGAGCCGCTACATCACTTTTACATTGAAACATTATACATGTTCAATGATTAAGTTGAATGCAATGAAGATTGCTCAAAATAAAGAAGTCCTAAAATACTTTACCTAGGTGTCCTTCTTTATAGGAGCCTAAGTTAAAAACAGTATTTTCAAGCTAAATGGATCTAAACGATAGTTAACGCCAGAAACGTTCACTGGCTAATCAACTAAATGCCAAAGCCTCATCTAAAGAACAAGGTTCTTCTCTATAAAGTAGTCGGGACCATACGGGGTTCAGTTTTAATGCTAGGATCTCATATATCGAACTTCTAATGCAAGCACCATCGAAAATACGAAGAAAAGATATCAGGGGCACCATGATTAATTAAAAATAAAAACATCCATCAATACTTGACCGTGCCTTTGTTGAAGGAAGAGATAGCCTAATTCAGGAAAAATATTTGTAAAAATTAGAAGCTAATTTTAATATTAACATAAAAATGGCGAATATTTTAAAGTAGAAGATAAAATATTCAATAAGTGATATGTACATGAAAAAGAAGACCTTACAATTACGTAGGTTTATGTACACACCTATGAAGTGTGTAATATGTCATAAGTGAATTTAAGACATTGCCGTTGAGTGTATTACACATTAAGCATTTTTTCTTGATTTCCATGCTATCATTCATACGTTAAAAACCAAGCGGGTGCGCCTCTATTGCTTAGACGTTCAAATAGCGTCCTCCCAAGCGGTCAATAAAACTACCCCATGGATGCTCGCGTCCAGTAACAGATTCAAATTTAGTGAATAAACTTCTACAATTAAAACAATTTTAATTGCTTTGCCGAAAAATTGTAAAATTATAAAATATATGCGAACACTGTGCCGGACCTACTAGTGCGTATGTGCAGTGTAACAAGTGCAAGAGTAGTTCGTAATTAAATAAAATTTAATTAGCGTGAATTGAAAATGGGCTATCGTGTGGTGTCCATCATCGTTTTCGGATTATTGCTGCACAGTTGGACTAATTGCAATACCCAAGGTAAATTCGAATACTAAAAAGTTCCAGTCCTTCCGAAATGGCGCATTCCAGGATCCGCTGCATATATTTTCGCGCCATATTTGAGGCATCTCTTCAACATGTCGCATTCCCTTGCTATTTGGCGCTCAGTAACGTTAATCTTCCTCCTGATCCTGTCCAGGGACACGCTGCCCAGGAAGCATACCATCAGGCTTGATATATTCCCTCGTTCATTTCGGAATTCCATAAATTTCGATTGGAAATTCTGAATGAAATTAAATACGGTTTAGTTCGATGGAAATTAGTGCGCTTTACTGAAAATTGATAACGAATTGCTGGGTTTGGAGATATACCGCGGTTGCCGTATCTTGTGGTTATAATTAAACGCGTTGAATCTAATTTACGCGATCCACCCTAGGGGACAAGGTCAGAAGATTGCAAGTTCGAAGAAATGAATACTTGATATGATACATTGAAAGTAATTTGTTTAATTTGAATATGTAATTGCGATTACCTAACACAAAACTTGATGCAAATGCAACACTGAATACCGAGTACCTCATAATTCATACCTCCCACAACAAAAGTTGATACAACTCGGATTGCAAAGAGTCTCAATCGTAAATTTCAAAACCATTTTAAGGACATTTAGTGTTATCTAGAATTTACAAGAAAATGTTTCTAAAATCTTTGAAATTCTTTATTTTCTTTTTGTTTCGGAAATTGACGAGTCCTAAGCCCGCCTTTCCCTTGATGGCGGACCAGACCAGTTGGAAAGCAATTTACTTCCCCGGTTGTGGTCCACGGACCCTTCGGTCTTAGGTAAGCAACCAAGTTGCAAAATAGGATTTCCGCTTTCATCAAAGACAAAGGCAACTCGACAGATACTCTGTCATCTCTGCTTTGGGCATGTTGCTCCCAGATTACAGGGTCGTATTTGCTCCCTTTTATAAATCCCCCTTCCCTCTTAATTTGAAGTTTTACAAGAAAATACCAAGTGTAAATATCGAAAATATAGGAAACTAGTAATTATATACTTCCAGCAAGTTTGTTACAAAGAATTCGATGATCAGCGGAAAAGTTTCTGTTGAATGAATTGTTATCCGGGCTTACCATCGCAAAATCTGAAATCAAAGCAAGAAGTCTCCAAAACACCAGAGTGCGGTGACACAGATGCATCGTATCTACCCCGTCCCGTAATGTGAAAGATAATAAGTTACAAGGAACATAAAAAGTGAACATGAAATCAGTGATGAAGGAAATCAAGATACCTTGCCCCTGGATTCTTTGAAAATATTGAACCAATGTTAGGCAACCGTGTTCAATTAACAAGCATTCACGTAGGTGTATTTTAATACTATTCTCCAACCATATCCGCAATGTAAGGACTTTTCAATGTACAACAGATAAAGTTAATACTCGTACTTAGTATAGAAAGGACCAACATTCCTCACACTTTTCAGCCCGATAAAAATACGAGAACTACCAAGCGAGTTCTGGAAGATCTGAAGGAAAGTAATTTTGGAGGATTAATTCGTTCAAAATGGGATTTATTACGCAGCCACATTTGAAGGTCAAATGTTAATTTTAATGGTATTGTAACCACTGGCGAAGTTGTCCATGTAGAATTATTAACTTATTTTAAATTTAGTACTTTACTCGTATAACGAGTTTGGCCAATTATCTCCAACGAGTTTAATATGCGTTTTCCCTAACACAGACACCAACAATGGACTTACAATGGCAAACGAAACTGGATACAAAACGGAGTAAATGGAATAAATGCTTCAAAGAAATTAATCTTCCACGAATTTGCTATTTCACCTCTTAAATAAAAAAAACTTATAAATATATTTGCATCAGTGTGTAAAAAACAGCATAATTCAATTTATCTTCTTTTCCTTCGTCCGTTTGATAGCGGGGTCGGTCAGTCTAGATTAGATTCTCGCCCCCTCCTTCAGAGGCTCTCAAATTACCATCCTTCCAGCAGCGATCACGGCAAACTAAATATCCTACACTATGATTTCTGGTAGATTATATTATATGTGGATTTAAAGGAGCCAAAGGAGCTGTTATCGAAAGTCTCTGGTATAACCTTCCTTTTGCCATTAAATGAGGTTTCAATATTCGATACAAGCTAACGCAAAATTCCTTCACAGAATTTCCGAGACTTTCAAATATGCTCGTTGGGTTCAAAAGGACAAGTCATCGCCATTTTGGTTATGTGTTCTTCAATTCACTTTTCGAAAGATTTGGTAAGAAAGGAAGCCTAACTGATTACTCCATAGGCTCTAGCCCCAGCTTTATATTTGATTTCCTCTCACTGACACTTCCGCCATCTCATCGCCATGCCCAGACGTATCTGGTCTCTACGTAGACGAAGTCTCAGGTTATAGTACCCTCTTGACACGAAGCGCATGTGAGTTGATGAAACCCTGCAGCTTCCGAGTAACAGTTACTACCTCTGTTACTCGGAAGCTGCAGGTTTTCATCAACTCACGCTGACTTCGTGTCAAGAGGGTACTATAACCTGAGCTGAAGCTGACAAACTGGCTCATCAAGGTCCTGGATCCACAATAGTGGAGCCAGAAACAGCTTCTGGCATGCGGCCATCCATTATCAAGTCTAGTTTGAAGAGGGAAATCGTAAGAATTCACGCAGCCGAATGAAGAAACCTCAACTTCAGCCGGCAGGCGTATACCTTCGTGGAGGAACCCAGGGTAGCTAGAGTGGCATTTTTGTTATCCCTTAAGAAGTGGGAAAGGAAAACCCTGGTAGGGCTTTTAACGGAACAGTTCACCTTAAACTACCACATGAAAAATTGGAATGGCTGTCTCCACCATATGCAGCCAATGTGAGGAGGAGGAACAAACGGCCCTGGACTTCGTATGCAGCTGCCTAGCCTCCTCAGATTTGAGACGAAGATACTCTAGTATGGATGTCTTCCGAGAAGAGTCTGCCTATTCTCTGTTTCTGGAAAATGTTCTTAGATTCACGAAAGCGAATACCGTAGGCAAGAGGCCGTTAAATAGGCAATCTCCAAGGATAGTATAATCGGCCTAAGAAAAGGTCTGAGTGCTTGAAACTGCGGCTCCTCCACTAAACTAAACAAACTAACTAATAGAGGTGATCACTTTCCATATACTGCTTCCATATGGTATATAGTTTATACGTCCAACTATATTAAGTGCGGTTCCACTGTCGCAGAAAAATTCTTCCTAGATATTCAAATTGTTCGGCGCCTTCCATAGTATGTGTATTAATGTTATAAGGAAAATTGGTCCTGTGGAATAGAATGCCGGTTTTGTTCGTGTTTGTCTGCAGTTAGACTTTGCCTGCCTTCTTCTC
This sequence comes from Hermetia illucens, assembly GCF_905115235.1. Classification (NCBI taxonomy): domain Eukaryota; kingdom Metazoa; phylum Arthropoda; class Insecta; order Diptera; family Stratiomyidae; genus Hermetia; species Hermetia illucens. The sequence goes on from NC_051853.1 coordinate 69,269,537, forward strand.
TAAGTCCTCAGCCGTTTGGTGAAGGTCCATTGCTCGGCGAGAGAACAAACAACCCTGGTAAATTCTACTTTGGAGAGTTGAAACTTCATCGTATGATGTATGGTTGTGAATCGTGGGGAAGTATTCCTACGACCTTTTCAGCTCGCCATCATCCTGAATGAGGAACCGACTGTTAGCAACCATTTCTGGGCCGTAGAAGTAAATCCCTCCGCGTTGAAGTCTGTAATTAATGAGGCAGCTTTTCCTTCCATGATCAACGCAATAGGAAATTCCCTTTTTTCACTATACCCCCTGCGCTACACTTCCCAAGATTTTTCATGATATTATAACTATGCGCCTCGTTTACCAGCACTCACAGCAACCAATTGACCATGCAATTCTTCGCGTTGATGACATGATCGCCCACTTGAGTAGGGTTTGACAAAAGAACATTTTTAATGGAGGCCCAATGACCCTCAATATTCTCAGGCGAAATATTTGAAAACAACATGATAGTTCTCTCTCTGTCTAACAGTAGCTGCATTCTAAAAACGGTCGTAATGAAACTTGGTGGTTTGAAGCCCCCAACTTTGCGAGAAGTAGCAAGCGAAGCAATCATGGATCCCTTGCAAAGTAAATGTCAGTCCCCTCTTGTTGTGAATATCCAAGGAACAATTCCTGAATCTACTACTAATCGCAATGTAGTCGACCTGGTTGCTCGTGCGTTGTCGGTCGGTTAAAACCCATTTGCGCTGAAGAAAGGCTCTGTACTCGAACTATATGTCGGCAATGACGAGAAACTGGCTCCTGTAGAATTCCACAAAACCTTTCAACATTATTCCTGCTACCACCACCACCGTGTTCTCCCAATCTCACGTCCAAGCGAGGAACTATCAGAGCCCAAAGGCAAGGAGAGCGGGGATTAGTTTTTCTTTGCTTCATGTGTGGTACTCTCAACTCTTCTGTCAGCTGTATTACAAACCCCCTGTCCGGTGTCTGCGCTTAATTGTAAAAATTTAAATTGTTTTTATTTTTTTTTCAGAAGAGACCACATGGGTCATTATATTAATTTTCAAGACGTTGGTTAGTTCTGCTACAAACGAAGCCAATTCTCGGCTGTGTTGTTTTTGTTTAATCCTTATCGTTTTTTAGGGCGAGTAGAAATACTTGAATAGGTGTCGATAATGGAGTTAGTTGTGTAGTCAAAATGATCCCGCCTGAACTTTTATAATAGGTGTTGAAAAATATCTAATTAATTCTGGGCATAATTTTCAAGTCATATTTAGCTGACTCTTGGCATACATATTTTCAATCTAAATCTATCTTGGAAAGTCACGAAGATCTTGCCGTTATTAGCACAGGTTTGAACGCAGTGGACCTCTGAGGAATTTTGAATAAAAGAGTTGGAAAGTTCTGAGGTAGGTGCACCATCAAGCCCACCATCAACCAGGTGAATCACCGATAGTATTTTTTCGTAGAAATTTCCCAGCCAGAGCCATCAGGGCTATAGGATAAAGTGTATTGTTCCCGGTTTTCTTTGTAAAATAAGGAGATAATAGGCCTATATTGGGGCAGGGTACCTGATAGTTGTTGGGCAACATTCCATCTGTATAGAGAGTGCACGTTCACGGCAAAATTAAACTTCCACATTAGAAAGTCGCGTGTTACAAAATTTATCTGTTTTAGCTTTTCGTAACGTTTAAAATATATTCTTCTTTGTTTTTTTTGCATCCCTCATTCTAGTCAGCGCAAATATCTTATCTGGCTCACTATGCAAGTCTGTCATGTTCTTTAAGCGAAAAACAAACATCGGCTGAGATCATGACGTTTCGGCAATGCTGAAGATCAGATAAATTCCATAGCCTTGTGTTCGACTACGAAATTTCTAATCAAAACTGTGCATTCCTAGTATCTAGTGAGCATTGAAGGCTGACTCGAGCAACGGCAGTTTAAACTTTTTTGGTTACACCTTTGCATTTGCTCCCCTCTTCTTCTTTCGTGATGTGCTTTGATACATCCCGGGATTATTTAAGCCATTATCTTTGCGACGGCAGTGAGCTTGTAGGTCCCTCCAATTGTCACACTCAAAACTTGTGCCCTTGCTCTTTCGTTATGCGGTATACATTTCTGCAATCATTGCAGTCTGCGGCATCTTCCGCTTTCCTGACTTGCGCAATAGGAAATTCTTTTGTGCCATGGCGTACATTGTGCTGAACTTCTCATGATTTCACTCAGTATCGGAATTTGAGCAAGTCACATCCACTATCGCTCGCAGCGGTCAGTAGAGCTTTCAACTCCTTCCTTTCACCGACCCCTTTGCACCATTCCACTGTCAGCCAGATCTTATGACGTTCCTTCAGTACGTGACTAACGACTTGTGCAGTCCCCGACAAAAGAGTATTTTTGATGGCCAGTGCTTATCGATATTGTGCTGCCCTGTGAGTTGGGGCTTAAAAATACATTTAAAGCCTTCCCTGCTTGCCGTAAGACGCGCGGGATAGAAATTTGTGGGTTAGCATTATTGCTTTATGGTTATCGAAAACAGACTATGGTTGTCGTCGACAACGTTACGGTCAACCTTAATAAGGAACTTCAGACAGCCCAGTTTTGCGCCAATCCGATATCCCTAAAAGCTGTCTGGCGTCTTGGCCAACGCCATTATTCCATTTCAGGCAGGGTCTGTCTCGTCTTCTTTTTCTTTTCATGGACTTTTCGGGTTGGATCATGCTCATCCATACGGATTTAGTGCCCCGCCCACCGCAACCTATTAAGCCGGATTTTATCCACAACCAGACGGTCATGGTTACATTCATAGATTTCGTCGTTTTATTGGGTGCGGAGGCTACAAAATGTCAGTTGGGTTTCAACTAACCGGCGTGCACGAGCAATAAGATCGAGACTTTGCGATCAGCATTATTTTAGCAGCTGTCTCCTGCATGTGCGTAACAAGAGAATCGTTGGCATCGGCCTCGAAAGGGATCACTTGATTGTTGCGTCCGTCACTTCCCTCAACATTAAATGCTTGCATGGTCGAGCTGTCACTCGACAGTGGTATCTTGCTGACCGGACGGATCAAGTATCGACGAGCACTTTCTGAAATGGAGTTGACTAAATTCTACGAAAGCATTTCCCTCTACCAGTACCAACTGTTGAAATCCTTGAAAAGTCGAGTGTTGCATACTTTTTCAGCAATTGCAAATAATTCTGAATTTTCCGATTGAATTATTCTTTTTGGCAGGTTTTTGTGCATATAAGCTACTCTCCTGCGGTTTTCGTGTAACTATCCGCCTGCTCCATTGAACTCCACTTTCTTCCATACACAGACTTCTAATGTAACCCGTTGTTTGCAATCGATCTCTTTACCAAGTGATCTCGTCGTAAAGAAAAAAAATTTACATTTTCCGATGATATGGGAATTTCCATTTGATCGTTTTCACCTATTTTTCCTACAACGTGGCATTCTTAACACTACCTTCAAATTAGTTGCAAAACTTCAGACGAATTGGTTTAATTCCAATCATAAGACTTCAATTTATCAGGTAGCAAAAACCATTGCCCTCCAAGTAGAGTTGGACTACGTGTTAACATTTCTATGTCCGCTACGGTTTTGGGAAGGCAAACTGTCATTATGGTATATTATCCTCAGCACATGTCAACAGTTCTGTTCAGTTCCAGTCTGGGAATTTAGGGGCTGCAATCCAAAGCGATTCCACAGTGTCCTCCGTTATGCATTCCAACAGCATAAAACCTGGTCGAAGACGTATGCCGCTGAAAAGGCTCAATGCCTTGCGTACCTGCAGGACGTAAAGGTCTACGGTCTTTCCCTGCTCTTCATAGATGAGTATTTGTTCCGAAAAGGATTTCAGCAGTATCGCCAGACTGATGACCTCACTGCACTAGCATAGTTGGTTGGGTTTCTTGGGAGCATCCCCATTTTATGTGGTGATGTCCTTTATTCGTGCATGTACATATATTGCTTTCGTGCGAGGTAACAATCGAACTTCACCAAGGCATTATTGAAAGATTATGTTGGCGACTTTTAAATTTCAAAGTTGAAGGACTTTCAGTTTAAGTCAGCAATATGATGACATGCCCACATATGTTGTACATATGCACATGTGAAACTCACAATTTCTATAGAAGCAATCTTTAAATTGTTTTCCAAAATGCCCAAAAAGAAATCGTTTTCCTTAAATACTTCTTCGCGATTTCTATTCAATTTTCCAACCTGCGCCATCGAAAGCCCCCAGGGAAGTCCTTGGAATTCGGTCGACTGAATCGTGCTGTGTGGCTTATGAATGTGCCAGAATATTTGAGACAATTTTCTTATCTTGAACTGGATTCCAATGTTTCCTTCTCCAAAAGGGTTACATAACATTTTCCATTTGTTTATTTTCTCAGGCTTTTGTTGTCGTTTCATTGGTGGGAAAATCTGCTTTTCATTATTTCCAATGATATTTCAAACGTTTATCTGTTTACTGTTGCCTTGAGGATATGTACCAATTTTCAATTTCAATGGAAAATGATTTTTCCAAAGAAATCAATGAACGGAACAATTCTTTTGCATTTTTCATGATACTTAGGTAATATTTGCCAGGCGTATTTACGTGTAATTTTCCTTTTGCGTTTGCATAAATTTCCTTATATTTTCTAATATTGTAGATAAGATGAGGTCTAGATAAAATTCGGAATATTGCGTTGGCTCCTTAATTTGACTATGGACGATATTCAGGAGGCAATCAAGTTCTTTTCTTGAACCTGCATCTTCATTTCTGCTTGGTTGTTGACCTTCGGTATTTACCCCCCATATAGGCAAAAGCAAAGGGTTTTCAATTTGGAAATTAATTAGAACGCTTTTCCCTATTTGGCTTGTTACATGAATAAATTTTTTATTTAATTTCTGCATGGCCGGCATCCATAAATTACCTTGGGTCCAGTATTTGTTCTACAAATTGTGCACCGCACGGCCTACATCTCAATTTTCCATGGAATGAAGCTTTTATTTCACCCGACTTTCCACGGGACAGCGGTGGCGGTCCATAAATATACATTGCCTGAAAAGAATGCACTCTCTGTGTTTTGGGGTCGCCACATATTTATTGTTTGTCGCATTTTAATTAATAAATCCGTAACAATAACAAATTTTGCTTGGACGGCGAATGCACCTAGCCAGGAATCCACAAATATTTTTTGGCACTAAATTAAATTGAGTGCGGGCACTTTTGTCGATGCCCACACCCAACTGTGTACGAGAATATGCACACATATGTATGTATGTGCAAGGCAATCGGAAACTAAATATCCCTTCCAGATATTCCTTGCTGCAATTGTAGTTTAATGTAATTCCGAGTAAATGGGAATTCGGAATTTTATTTGCTGTTTGCGAACAGTCCATTGTTGTGCTCTTAATTGACTGACTACAAATGAAAGCATCAAATGCACATGCAGATGCAAATGGACCACATCAAAGCTTTGAAAATTGCAAATATGCGGAAAAGATTGGAAGATGGCTGAGGGTAATGCAAATACGGTCAGATTTTGGAGAACATTGATTAGTTTTAAAAATTCATGTTTCGAAAATATTTAAAATATTCCATCATACTCAGTTGGCAGTTCTAAAGATATTGCAAACTGGAACCTGTGAAAACTGTTATATGTTAGAATTGGACGAATATGAAACTATTCCAAGATAGCTAAAGATGACCTGCTTCTTCTTTTTCTTTAGCTTTTGTCCCGTTCACAAGCGGGGTAGGCACGTCGTAATCGGTTGCACCATTGTTCTCTGGTTGCCCGATCTGGATGCAGTCGCGAGGCTTCCAAATCAAAATCGCTTGCCTGTACAACCAGGGATCTCTCCCACGTGGAATCACCATTAGGCATTATATCAGGAGCGGCGTTAGTTTAGCTTAGCTCAGTCTGCTCTCTTTCATGCGCGACGTTGAAAATTGTGTCTCCCTGCCCTTTTCCACATAAAATTTTCTGGTAATAGTATTTCGCCTAGAGTTTCCTCTAAGTTGTTTCCTTCTTCCACGAATCTCGGACATTGCGAGAATACGTTCGCTGAGTCCTCGCGACCCACATCGCAGTTTGCAAACTCAGGTGAGGTGTCCTGTTCAAAACTCTACACGTATTGACGGTATCTTACATGGGCTATGAGAAAATAGGCGAGGCTGTTATTGATAACCTAACGCTTTTCCTCCACACTCTAATGACCAGTCTTCTATCTCCTTCTTCTTCCTCATATCTCCTGTGTCAAATGACCCTTTTTTGAGTGGCTCTATCGCTGTTGCCATTTTCTTAAAAAACTTTCCCTTTCCGCGAGAAATGGACTCATCGTTATATATGTTCGTCATTTTGTCTGGGAACCGACCAACATATTCTAGAAGACATATCGGTCTATAGGATGATGGTACGTTTACCAGTTTTAAGCCCGACATCCACGTTAAGTTCGGTCAATCAGTTACGCCGAATGAGCCCGCAATGTTTCAACCATCACCAGTTGAACTGAAAGCGTCATCCAAGTTCCGGCAAGCCAGAACTACATCAGTTCAACTCTTGACGTGAAAGGCACCGAGACGCGAATTTGGGATATTTTTACGTGTGGGCATTTATCAAAACTGTTCACCAGCGATAAAGATGACCATAAAATGATCGTTCACATCCCAAATAAACATGAAATCCTCGTTCACAGCCTAAACAAGCATGGCTGGCCGGTTTGCCGGAACATTTTCCTTCAATCGCTGACTGCCTGAGTAGTTAAAACTCAAAGACCAACTGCACGTTACGGCTACCGGTCATATGCGGACTCTTCAGGTGACAAGCCGAACTGAATGTGAATGGCAGGCCGCTTCCATGTTTGAAGAAATATTCACCCAGCTATGCACACTTCGAACAACTCATGTTTGGTCTTTTCACGCTATTCTGATCTCACGGCTAGCTTAAGGATCTTCTTCGATATGTCGGTCAGACAGGCAGCTTTTCTGTTCCACCCTAGATCTCCATCTAGTCATTTCTTGTTACTGCCGGGTTTTACTTCAGCGGTACAGATCCACTGTTCTATGGCTCCTTTCATGGTTCAGAAGTGCAAACTCAGCGCTGACAAAAGTGGCGTCTTCAATTGTATCAGACCGTCTTTGCGAAAGCTGTTTACATCACCTTCGCTAGCCAGTGCTATATCTTACTATGTAAATAATAATAATTGTTGAAGCGGCAATGCAATTGGGTCTGGGTCATTAAACTTGTTTGAGCATTTCATTCCAGGTCGTAATGATACCCTACGGGACTATGGTACCCTCCAGGAAGCAATGTCGTCACTATTGCCAAGCTCGTGGTGGTATCTGATATTTGGTCACGATACAAATCCCTTTGCCATCGGTGAGACTTGAACCGCGCGACATTCTACTACGACAGTCTAATGTTCTAATAAACTGCACGAGCCTTACTGCTTCCCCACTCGTTGGCCTATTACCTTTGAACTTCGCCCACTGGCGTCGAGAACTCTTTTTCTGGTTCTCCATTATACCTACTTTGCTAGCAAACGGTTACAACCATTTTTTAAGATATAGAAATCTTTGAAAGAATGTCTTCAGAGTTGACGTGTCCCGAAACCATCCGATTTTTACTCACAAAAGCTACTTCTTCTATTCGCTTTAGTAACGTTACATAATTAAAAAAAGTCGGAAGCCGTTTTCAATTCAATATTGTAGTATTTATACCCATTTTCCTAACTATGGGGGGGGGGGGCTATCCTTTTTCTTTTTTTCCCCAGATAACTTTTCTTGCCGATGAAACGGATTTTATAATTGTGTTCACCAGTATGTCTCCTGATCAATTAGAAAAGCCAGGAGTATTCGTTGCCTTTATGCCTGTTGTTTCTGGGTTTTATAAATTTCCAAACTTTTGGCCACATCTAACTAAGGTTTTAGCTGGCTATTCCTGCTTCCCACTTTCGTTTCATCGATAAAGACATTTAGTTGAATTCCAAAGCTATTCTCTGTCTGAGTTGTTGACCCGGAGTCAATTTGGTGAGCACCTGCCATTGACGCGTCCTTTTCCGTTTGATGATCATTCTGATGATGGTCCAAGTGCTGTATCCATTCAATCACCACGTCTTCCGAGGGAATGGGAAGGGTTAGCATCCCGTGGGTTATATGGTTGAACGTGGCAGCTTTGTGGGTGCGGTTCGAATTGCCGGGGGTAAAACGTTTTGTATCTCCTGGTTTCCTGTAGGCTTCAAGGCCTGAATTCTATTGCATTTCCCTCGACAGCAGATCCAAGAAAGGTGATTGACATTCCTTTTCCATCTTCAGAGTGAACTCGATACTGGGATCCAGTCTATTGAGGATATCGAGCGTATTTTCGATTTCGTTAGTCTTTCAAAACCTTCACATCTGATCGCTGAAGTTAACCTTTTGCTGTTGGACCCTGTAGTCATCTTACACTACCAAGTTAAGGACAAAAGGAGAAACACAATATTTGCCTTATATTTGCCTCTGTTTACTTTCCCTATGATTTTCCGACTCAACTGGTTTAGCGTTCCGAAAATTCAATATGTTTGTTAGTGAAATTGTAAAATCGCTCCTAGCTCAGAGATGCTATTTGATTTCATCATTTGACCTCATTACTATCAACGTAGGATTTGGTTGATTTCACAATTTATACTTTGGAGATGTTAAAGTTGACTAAAGGCCGGTTTACTGTCTTCCCTACTTCCCTACTTAGAATTTAGATTGTTTCGAGCAATGTAATGAGAGCCACTCATAAACTAACTCGGATAAGACTTTGGGGAAATGATGAAGGTGAATGGCCCCCGAGAAGTATTGAAAGAACCGGGTCCATTTCTTGTAATGGCTTCTGATTCTGATGGTCTTCAAGCAAAATCTGTTCCCTTGCGGTCCCTTTCAACTAGTGCCGCATAGCTATTCACCCGATGGAGGCAAGCTGGATAGTTGCTCACTTAAAATTCATATTAAAAAATTCTTTGAGAGTCCTTACAACGAAACCTTTCGACCTTTCGGCTCCTGAAGTAGTCCTACGTTTTTCTGGTTTGTGGTTTCAGCTAGTTCCCTCACAAAATGTAACAGCACACTGGCTTCCACCGTACCAGGTTAAAACCAATCCAGAATCACAGTGGAAGGTCGCAAAGCAAGTTTTACTTCAATGCACGGGGATATCAGCTATGTCCTGTTTAAAGGGAAGTATAATAATCCCCGCAGTCAGGAAGGATAGAACTTCCTGGGGCTGACTGATAAGTCGATTATAATTTATGCCAACCGGTGGACCAATAAAGGTAAACTTTTTGAAATTCTGCCGTCGATCCATACTGGGACCCTCTCAGTTGCTTGTGGTTCGTCGAAATTCCCCAAAAATCGTTCCCTTAATTCTGCCTCAGGAATTTTTGGGATATTATTTAGTGGTTGAGCAAGTAAGTTTGCGAATGCTTTCCAAAAAGGTGAGGGTGCTCTTATTTAATTTGGTAAGTTTCGAAGGAGGAGGAGGATATATCGAAAGAAACAAATTCGAAGGGAATTTTGCCTCATTGGGTAAAATTTTGTTCATTACAAATCACACATATTGTATAATATTTTATCAGTATGTGTGATTCGATTTAAGAGAGCTCATTTAAGGGGGCAGTTATTTCCTGAAATACAGTGTTTGTGAAAACCACCCCTCGAATTTGATCTTTTTCTAAATTCCCTGGGAAACCTTGCAACGAGGTCGTTAGGGTCGACTAATACTCGAAGGTTTTGTCGAAATCGTCCCGCTATTAATAAAATTATAGTATGCCGAAGTCACCACTTTAGTGCAAGACATCATATTCAGAATGTCATCATCGCATTAAAGTCAATTGTGAAGTATACTTTATGCTTATACATATGTTACAAGCTCCCTATATAAAAGAATGAGACCTTTTGTAAACCGCAGAGCTTACTATATCAAACTAGGTTTTCATTTGCTGTTTTTCATCGAGTTCTATGGAACGCTCCAATGTAATTTTTGTTTCAAATTGTTGGCACATCTTTTAAAGCATTTACGATAAGCAGGGTGGGGAAGAAAGCGGGTTCACTCCGGCGTCTATTTAAGGCCTGAGAACAAGCTCTTCTTTGGGGTCCAGAAAAAGTGATTTTAATGAAAACAAGTCGGAATACCGGAAGCTCGCGCTTCGGGTATAAAGGTTTTGTGTTCATCTTATGTGAGAAACTTCAACGCACATTTTCCTGTCCGTATATAGCTACAAATCCAACATAATCCTTCATATTTTTCCAAACTACGAGACATACGTACATATTACAGCCATAGATATCACGCTCACCCTAAACAAACAAACTGCCTATTACCAAATACTGTACAAATATATGCACGCATATAAATTGATCGTACCCATATTTCCGATTTACTTCTTATATCTATCTGAATTAGGCACTACCCGCAAAGTTCATTAGCACGCATATATTATATACCTACATACACACATGTCTGGCTGACAAATAACTAAAAAACTAAAACAAAATAATTCTCTGCAACCCAATTCATAAGAACTCATTTCGTTGTGGTATTGATGAATTGATATGTGATGATGACGTCATGCAGGTTGTAGAGTGCACGAAATTCACAAAAAATTGTAAAGTTTCACCCCCTATAACTTTGTTAATAATAGTTGGATTGTCTTCAAACTTGACCAAACTGTGCACTATGTTCTTAATTACACGGATGCCAAATTTTGTACTTCTGGGATGAACATAAGGGGGGTGCCGGGTACATTTCTAAAATGTGGAAATATACTATTATTAACTTTATTTGTGCAGATATCGGAACCGGATATATTTTGAGGCCTAGATTTCGTAGAGATGCACCACTGTGATTTTTTTCAGATTTTTCGGTTGGATAGGTTCTGAGAACGAGACCTGTTACACTTTTTGTGGGTCATATTTTCAACCCTCATTCCCCTATGTTTCATCTAATATCAAATATTGAACCTGATTCGAAAAGTACTAATTGAGACCTTTCATTTGATACCCTACATGGCTACATTCTGTGAAAAAAAAATTTGCACCCTCCATTCACATGTATGGGGAGCCCCCCCTTAAACTTAACACAAGATGGCGCCACTTACTGCATGTAAAGGGATCACCAGATTACATACTCTCACCAATTTTCGTGACAATCGGTCTAGTCGTTTCCGAATAAATCGGGTGTGACAGACAGACAGACAGACAGACAGACAGACAGACAGACAGACGGACAGACGGACAGACAGACACCGTCTCGATTCTAATAAGGTTTTGTTTCACACAAAACCTTAAAAAGGGAAAATAGGAAAACCTGCGTAACTCTCACCCGACGTGGTGATTCGGAATAGTTTTCACCCGCGTCTGTCTCAAGGGGATTGGGTTTGACAAAGCCAGATGTCATTTTCAATTTAGTTTTTTTATTGCCCTTGCTCATGAGCACTGAACCTAATACATGTGTGTAAATAAAGACGCTGTGTCAGCATTTTATGAGAACAAGAACTTTTTCGGGGTGGCAAGAAATTTGACCAGTTTTGCTAATTGTTTATTCAATGGATTTTCGCTCTGTAAATTGGCTGCTGTAAAATTGTATATAGAAAAAGCTTGAAATTATAAATAGAATCAGAACAAAAGTTCACAACATATCGCGAAAAAATATCTGATGGTATTTTCAAAATACCGGTCATGCTTATTATGCTCCGGGTTTCATTAATAGCGTTAACATCTGATAGAGAGCTTTGCAGGTGCCACTGCTTCTTTGGACCGCAGTATATAAATTTGGCTTCATAAACGCGTAAAACTTATAAGCGTTTTCATTTAAACGCGAAGATAATAGGTAGAAACAAAACACCGCGAATAAATTCCACCTTTTCTTTTCACTATTGCTGTGAGAGGAACTGCATTCTTCTCGAACAGCTTTGTCTGAACGACCACCTCGTCTCTTAGTTTTTTGATAATCATTAAGTTTAGTAGTTTAAGGTCGAACTGACCCAATCATCTCATAACTGGTGGCTCACTTCCACAATCGACTCATTTGCCATTTGTCAAATTGGTTCGTAATAATCGGTTACGAAAAAAGTCACAAAACATGGAAAGCCTAATATAGTAGCAGTAGAAGTTTGACCAATACTATACTACCATATAGGAACACTAAAAGCACACAAGCACACAACAATGTTGATTTTTCGTCGGACTCTATTTGCTTCTCTTTCTATAATATATCCAGGGCAATTTGGATAAAGTCCATGACCCAGTGGGAGAGCAAACAGATGTCATCAGTACAACGGAAGTGTTTCAGGGAAAATATTAATATCCATTGAACTCCTCCACGTCCTCTGGCCAAGGCAGCATGAATAAAGTCATCAATAATGAGAATAAATGATAATAAGATGCTACTCTTGGAGACTCTGGTTTGGACCTCAAAATCCTCTGAGGTCGGAACCCTGTTCAGCACATGACATTTTGTACCACCATATGTCGTTCCGATAATGTCTGTTAATTTCTCCGGAATGCCCCTCCTGCGTAAACCACGCCAGATACATTCCCTGTTCACGCTATCGAAAGCCTTCTCGAAATCGATGAAGAGCAGCTGAAACGAAGCGCCATTGATCTTGACAATGTAGGGGAATCCGCATGCCCTCTGTTGATAAAGCTCTCACGACTTTCTTTGATCCGTTTTAGGATTATTGTTGTTATTATAATTGAGACAACAGCGAGCATGTATATTCTCCACCAATGGGCACACCCGAAACGGGTGCCCGTTCACATTTGTTCTAGGCAACAACATAAGTAAGAAATACACAAGGACTGACAAGAACATTGTCTTGTACAGTGAGAGTTTTTACTCTATGGAACGACGTTTCGACTAGAGACGTTTCTGTAAGCTGAAATAACCGTGTGCGAATTTCATCATCGTAGCTATTATGCGTTGTGATTTCCAACCCTAGATAGTAGAAATTACATACGGTTTGTGATGCTGATGTTACAACCGTATGTTCCGCCTTCCCTTCATTAATGTACCGTCCAAGATCTCGTACCATTCGGTGCTTACTCGATCGAATTTCGATGTCGTAAACATAGGCCAGTAGTTGGATAAACTTAAAAGAGGTGGTACCTCTCGCATTTACTTCAGCATCACGGATCTCTTTCTTCAAGTTAAAAAAAACGCATGACAGGGCACCCCCTTGTCTTAGACTGTTGTTGGTGTTGATATGTGGCCTCGTACATTAGTTCGGGTTAGCCTTAGTTTAGTCGAAATACCCAATTCATGGCCGTGCACAAATTTATACTGGAAACACTATAATAGGTGGCCTTAAAGTCGATGGACAGATGGTGCAACTGATGGACATATTTCAACAGTTCATTTGGCAGACACAGAAAATCCGATCCATTGCTAATTTGCCTAGAGTGAAGAATGTTTGGTATGGGCTAATGATGTTCTGAGCGCATGGGCCTATCCGATCCAGCAAGTTAGCGAAGAATATCTTATAGATGGTATTCAGAAACGTGATACCTCTATAATTGCTGCAGTCTGCGACATCCCCATTTTTATATGTGGTAAAGATCTTGCCTCTTTCCCTGTCATCAGGCATTGATTCGCTGATGTTTCTGGTGTGGGACATCGGCGCCTGGTAACTCATGATTCTTAGGTCGATGAATCGCACGGACTGTTTCTTCCATGGTTTGTGGTGGCAGAAGTTTTCTGTTGTCTTCAGTTGGCGGTACGCCTATATTTTGGTTGTTGAGCAGTTCATCAAATATTAAACTCATCGCCCATACGGTCGGAAACTTGGTTTCTTCCTTCGTTTGAACGGGATGCATAAGGCTTCATCCTACTGACTTGCTGGTAAAACATGCATGCATAGTGCGATCACTTCCTGTACTTTTAGAGTTCACAGACCTGTTGGTTCTCCCAGGCTTTTTTTCAGTCTGGGAAGTTGTTTCTCAACTCGATGAAGTTCGTATAGGCCGATGCGTTTGCCTTGTAATATTACTCGGTATGCGGCAATCTTTGTTTTGTAGGTACTTACAACAACCGTTTTGTGCGACACTGTGAATTGAATAATCCACAGTCCGTTATCATTGTGAGTTATGGGAGCGAGGACAGGATTCGAGGGTTTTTTCTACCGCCTCATCGAAGGTATGCTTCCCCGACTCTGCAATCTCCTCTGTAGGGTCGAGAATGTTAATTAAACTTCTTTACCATATGCAAGACAAATTCACTATTCGTAAAATAAAATTAATGATTTGATGATGCTGTTGAAACTAACTATTTCGCAAATGAATTTAATTTTTTAATATCTGAAATACCATTTGTTGAAAAGTTAACTTTATTTGATAAATAATTAACTTCATTTGTTGAAGCGTTAAAATAATTTGACCAGTAAATATATACCAGTTGTCTAGCAGATGGTATACATCGAAATATTTCTCGTGCGCTGGCTTCAATTGCTGTGTGTGTATCAAAACCGCTTCTTATCTCATTTGGGGTTCATCAAGGAACTCTCACCATTCCTGTTTGTTCTTGTTATGGACACCGTCACACGGGGCATCCAACGTCCATCGCCCTATACACTGCTTTATGCAGTCGATTTTTTCCCAGCGTCTAATAGCAGGAATGATCTCGAGCAACATCGCCTGCCATAAAATAAAAATGCGGTAACAGCAGATTTTATTTTATGGCAGACTAAGAAACCTACTTCTAGCACATGGTTCTTTGGATGGTCACTCTTATATATGGTGCACTGCGTTTTCTCCCGGAAACCGGTCCCTGTCCAGAGCATCTCTTGTAACGCTGTTACATCAACCTTATATTGGGACAGGGTATCGGCTAATTATTCAGCGGCATTCGATTTGAAGCGTACGTCCAATAAAAAAATGCGCAAATCCGCAAGTCCGTGTTTGTTGCCGAGTTTATCTTTGTAATATGCATCCAATAAGAGGCTCCCTTTGTCGTTTCGTAACAAGTTATTTTCCGTGTAGCCTTATCAGCCCTACTGAACCCTCAGCCTGCAGGACCGGTTGGTACAATTTGCCTCACGAAACGTACATCGATCACCACTTGGAGGTGGAGACAGGGTTTGGTAGCGTTGGTGTTGGTTTGGTAGCTGTTTTTTGGTTAAGCAGGTGTTTCCCTGGTTTTATGCTCCACCGTGGGTACCGATTAACTTTTTCGCCCTAGGACCCATACTAGCCTTTGACTATAGCTACAATAGGTTTAGTTGAAATTTGAGAGAGAAGAGAGAAAATGTCCAAAAATGGAATCAAATATACAAGTCTCTGGTATTTATTCGTCCCGCAATAGGGTAAGGTCTTGATTGCCATTTCCGTAACAATAATAACAAGTCTTACGAAACTGTGCTACTCTACAAGAAATTCTATGAATCAAGTGTATCTAAATACGTATACTATATAAACCTTTAATAAATCTTTGGAAATAATCTCTTTCAACAATTCGCCTTCTTGTCCACTTAACCATAAACAATTCCACGTCCAATTTCGACACTTTCCTCTGCGAATAAACAAATACTTTTCATACTATCCAAAGGTACTGTGGAATGGAAACTAAATAAACTAAACAATACAAACCATTAACTCTGAAACCATGTCGAAAGTATCTCTAATTGAATTTATCCGAAACCATTTTGCAGAATGCAAAATATAATATAGCATTTCATGTAATAAATCATCCCTCAACCAATGGAATATTCGGAAAGAGACTCTCGTCTGCATTTGGACGTGCCTAAGCCGCAACATTTCTGGTCGATTCGTTTTCAATTGGATGATATCCTGATAAGAATTAATACAATTCCTATTTCATCTGGATTTATCTAAACCATTTCAGAGTATTTAAAACGTAACAGTCAGTTAAAATGTGCACAGATACGAAAAATCACCATAGAAATGGAAGTGTGTGTATGACGCTGTGCTGGTATAATCGGATTTGTGGCTGGCATAGATAGCGAATTGTTGTGGCTTTCGGTAGACCAATATCCGATACTTTTTTCGCTCTGAAAGTTTGATGTTGGTTCATGTAATTCTCGAGGCCTTGATAATCAGAAGATTTTCAAAATTCATGATCACCAGATGTATGCGAACGTGAAAAACAAGGTAACGTACGATGGCGGTTATTATAAACCGGATTTTCAGATGAGGAAAACTTTCAGAACTTTTAACGTCGTTTATGCTTTGGCAAAAAAGATAATTATTACAACAAAAAATTCTGAAACAATATATGTATATTAATGATGATCGATGAAGCATACTAATGGTTCTCCTAGCAACATGGGAGCCATGTCATTCCACGCACATCACACCTCTAGGAATGTTGCGAAATTTGTATAATTCATCAAATTATCCAATAGGCAACATTCATTTAAAATACGTAATTTTACTGTACAAGATATCACTAATAGAGTTTCGATCAAGTCTATTGTATTACGCCAACTCAAAGTGATTCCCAATGCAATTTATATAACCGAAGTATCTCGCTAGCATTAGATTCGTTTTTATCTGGATATAAAATAGAAGATTAATTTTTGGTATCCAAACCAGATGTTTAGATTCATTTGTTGGTTCTATGGTGTCAGTGGTTAGCTAATTCAAATTGGACAATGCAGACTGCCTAGGGTTGTTTTTGTAATCTTTGATAGTCAGAATGGTGATCAATTTTTGAGTTCTTGTACATGAACTCGATGATTTTACAATACAATAGTAGAAAAGTGCCTTGAAGCTCAAATACATACTCAATTTGAAGGTGTGTTGGCCGAGTTAATTGAAAGTTTGCCTCTCGACCTCTTTGGTTTGGGTACGAATTTCGATTCGTATTTGTGCTGTTTCGCTACTGTATGCGTATCATTTGAACAGCATTAACTTTAGCAAAAATTTCATGCGCTATTCCCTAAGAAGGAAGTACTACAATATTTCTGTCCTGCTTGTCATTTTCTGTGTTAAGGGGGTCATCCCGTGTATCGGATTCGCGGAATCGATTTTTTTTGGCATTAATTGTATCTAGATGTAGTGCAGAATATATTGGCAAAGTGATTTTTTGATATCCGGAGTAGTTCAGAAATTATAGTGTTAAACACGTGATAAGTCACATGCCAGATTTACGTCGATCGCCGTAATAAAGGGCGTATTTATCAGTCCGAAAGATGTTCGAATGACTTCGCTAAAAGGACAAGAATTGAAGCCAAGGCTGTACATGCGTTTTTTGAAGAAACCTAAGGTTTATGGACTAGGTATAGCAGATTAATGGTCAGTTAAGGTTAAGGTTAAAAATCGCATTCTACTTTTTAAGGGGGTCATCCCGTGTGAAAGCCGTTTTTTCGCTTTCTTTATAAATTTTTTGTAAGGAACTGAATAAAGATACAAATACGAATTTTTCACCATATATTTACTAATATCTTGAGCATACATAGTAATTTTTCCAACCCGATAGCACAGTTCGTTATTGAAATACAGAGCAATTTATACACCCATCTCCAAAAAAGGCGTTTTTTCTGCTGCCACGCTAGAGGGCGCTGTGATTATCTTAAAGAAAAAAGTAAACGGCATTTTAACGTACAGACTTAACTAAAGTCCGCAAACTAGGATTATTAAAAAATATTAAAAGCTAAATTTTTGGTGCCGGGTTAAACTTTTTTTGAGAATTTTGGTGTTTTTGAAGGCTTCTTTAATTAATAAAAAAACTACTAAATGAATCGCAATTATCCTAGTTTGCGGACCATAGAAATATTTTCTAAATAAGTCGTGAATATTTCAAAGAATTTGGTTGGATAGATTTTGGGCTATGGTGGCAGCCGATTTTCAATATGCAGTTTCGAGAAAAACGTATTTAAAAAGTAGAATGCGATTTTTAGCCATAAAACCTTAACTGACCATTAATCTGCTATACTTAGTCCAAAAACCTTAGGTTTCTTCGTCATTCGGACCGATAAATACGAACTTTATTACGGCGATCTACATAAATCTGGCATGTGAATTATCACGTGTTTAACACTATAATTTCTGAACGACTCCGACTATCAAAAAATCAATTTGCCCATAAATTCTACAATATATCTAGATACAATTAATACCAACAAAAAAAAATTTGATTCCGCGAATCCGACACACGGGATGACCCCCTTAAATGCGTTTTTCTCGAAACTGCAAGTTGAAAATCTGCTGCCACCATAGCCCAAAATCTATTCAATGAAATGACTTATTCACAATAATTTCTACGGTCCGCACACTAAAATAATTGGGATTCATTCAGTAGTTTTTTTATTTTATTCATTGAAGAAGCGTGGAAAAACACCAAAATTCACAAAAAAAGTTTAAGACGGCACCAAAAATTTAGCTTTTAATATTTTTTAATAATTCTAGTTTGCGGACTGGAGTTAAGTCTGTACATTAAAATGCCGTTTATTTTTTTTCTTTAGGATGATCACAGCACCCTCTAGCGTAGCAGCAGAAAAACATTTTTTTTTGGAGATGGGTGCTTAAATTGCTCTGTAATTCAATAACCAACTATGCGATCGGGCTGGAAAAAGTACTATGCATGCTCAAGATAATAGTAAATCTATGGTGAAAAATTCGTATTTGTATCTTTATCCAGTTCTTCACGAAAAATTTCTAAAAGAAGCCGAAAAAAAACGGCCTTCACACGGGTTAACTCCCTTAATCTATTACAGAAAGTTTCTAATCGTCTGCTGGCTTGTTGGTTTTGGAAATTTTTGGCCTCCAAAAATTTTAGGAAACTGAAGAATTTATGGTATACCTCGACCGAGCCTGTTTGAAGTGTATTTCTTTGTTTTCATGGTAACTGACATTTACTTGTTCTCAATTTGGCAAAAATGTCATCGTTTTTTTCATATCGGCAAACTGGAAAGGGAAGGGTTCTTCAACTTCGCATCCCTTGAGGTCGGTTCGTTGATTTTATTAGTTTCTTTTCTTTTTAATTTTCTCGCATTCAGTTAGGTTTTTTTTTTTCAAAATAGTAGAATTTTATCCGGGAAAAACCTAGGCATAAAAAAATTGACAACACGAAAGAGTAACTGAAATACATATAATAGAAAAATAAAATATTCTATTTCATTGGCTTGGGAATTCTAAGTTTGCCAGAATTATTATGGACTCTCTATGAGCTAGTGATTCCCCATCATAATCAATAAAGTCATAGCCGGTATCCGGTTCAACGCTGCTTTACTCAGAAACTCGCCCGAGATCTACCATTTCAATATCCTTAGCCGCTGCCCGGCGTTCTGGCCTACACTGTCGCTCTATATGAGGCACGGTTTTTTTGTCCTGCCAAGATATTGCCCT
The DNA here is from genome assembly GCF_905115235.1 of Hermetia illucens. Classification (NCBI taxonomy): domain Eukaryota; kingdom Metazoa; phylum Arthropoda; class Insecta; order Diptera; family Stratiomyidae; genus Hermetia; species Hermetia illucens. Next base: position 69,288,832 of record NC_051853.1, read on the forward strand.
TAAAGACTTACTGGGCACGATTATTCTTTATGCATAGGAATTTGGTGACTCGGCCACCGCAGCCTATCGAACTAGTGATTACATCGTGTCATTTGTTTATCTGTCGCAAGCAAACCAGGGGGATTTTTTCCTATAGTTGGTAATTTATTTTTCCCCAAAAATCGAAAGTTTTCAGGAGTCTCGTATAGAATCATTCGCTTAAATTCTCCCGAGGTCCCTTGAGGTTATTAGAGATGTGGGGTTACATATGATATTCCGTTGTGTTGCATAAGTTCTGTGAAAGGGTTAGAACTTCCAATAATTCCACAGGCATCTTTATCTGCACAATCGGCATTGGTATGCATTGATTCATTTTCGGATTATAGGCTATTGGTAAAGCGTAATAAATTAAATCTCTTATTGTTTCGGTAACTTAGGAAAAATTAGAACTTCTGCCATGCCACGAAACAATTGCTTTCCCTAGTGGCGCCTTCTTGTCAACCACGATCGACCTTATGATACCTGTGCATCCTTTCATTTTCCAAGTAGAGATACCTATCTTCACTACATGGAATATGCATCTAACCGTAGAAAATGCTCATCAATTGGTCACCCGTTAGGAACTGAAATGATATTGGTATTGGTTGTCATTGTCAGGATTCGTAGGAACAGCTTTTAGGGGGCGATCGGTAATAAATCATTGGGTGGCATGATAAACGTCGACGAGAGATGAATTTGGTCAGAACCGTGCGGAGAACATTGCTGACAGTTACCTAACGGGCTATTTGCCATGATCATAGTGTTGACAGCTAACAGAGTTAGGTTTTCCCTCAAAGGCGATAAAATTTGGGCTATCAGGAAGCTTCAGGGAACGCGATATATTTTCTGTTACATATGCGAGACAGCTTCCTAAAAATGCTGGACTGTTAAAGTTAGCTCCCTTTCCATTTTTCTGCTCTCTACATTGAGGCAATCTAATTATTTGTATTGATTCAAGCAAATTTAATCCCACCACTGGTTATTTCTGGAAAAGAAGAGTGGATAAAGCGCAAATTAAAACGCTTGACAGCTCGCTTGCGAAAATATGTAGCAAGGGGTAACGTTGATCCGTACTTCTGAGCGGCAAGCCATCCACGACATCGGACTTTGAGTGGAGATTACAATTTTGGGTGCATGAGTTAACTGATGGACACCGGTGCCATCGTGGATCGCTTGCGAACGAATTGTGCGGTAAAACTACTTAATGACGGATGCCATAAAGAGATAAATAATGCATTGACTTCAGGACAGCTGAAGAGACCCAAAAAAAAGCACAGTTTCAGCTGATATATATAACTTTTCGTGATTGATGATCAGGATCAATATGTGGTTGCCCCAATCGTGGAAAAATTACAAGAGAGGCAGAGTCGGTGGTATCGTTATGTAATTCGCGCCAACGAAAATTCACTTGTTTAAAAATGACCAAAAGGCCGGCCAAAACAACGATGGTTTGATGCGCTGGATGATAATTCGACAGCCTTGCGACTGGATCCAGACCAGGCATCTGACAGAGCAAAATGGTGCAAACAATCAAATCCCGGCTTTTGAAAGGGGCAGAGGGTGAAGATGAAGAAAGTGGAATCAGTTTAGTTGTTCGTTATGCCGTCAAAAACGTAGCTGCTAGTTTTTGAAAATTCGAACTAGCGGGAAACCTACACTTTTTTATGTTTCATAGAAAATATTTGGTTTTGAATGAAGTGCTTTAACACACTTCAAGGCCCTGATCCAATATGGATTGTTGTCCCAACGATTATTATTATTATATAGAAAATATTGAAAACAGCAGATAACACCAGTTAACAAACTCACAGAAGTAAGGATGGTGGCTTTAATTGTGTCATTGGTAGTTTTCCATTCTTTAAGGCAGAAAACTTAACATCTAAAGAAGACTTAGATGCTGTGTGGTAATACGTCATTGGGAAACTGCTCCATACGGAGATGAACCCTTATGCTGACAGTAGGAATCATCGAGAAGTCACAAAGTCCCTACACATCGCCAGTCCGTCTCATGGTGAAACCCAGTAAATAACGTTACTGTAAACGATATTTATATTCTATTCCTCACCGACGGCACTTTAAGTCATTCCTGGACTGATAGACAACGCCAGTCCGATGGGGGAATTGGTTGTACGTAAGCGTCCCCTTCCCCATATTCTGATTGCCCCAGTTTCAAATCTCGATGCATCCTAAGTGTTCGTTCTTGTTTTTATGTTGTTCATCAGCTTTGGGCTAATCCCTTGCCCAGCATAAAGCGTGAAAATCAAAAATAGCGAAAATAGCACGAAGAAGAGACACTATAGATGCTCTAATGCAGAGCAGTAGAGAGAATCTGAACCCAGGGTGGTGAAAATTATGTGGTCAAACCTGGGGTGTATATTACACGGTCCTTCTTGTTATTCTTTATCATCTGGAGTCAAATCGTTGACATATGACAATTAAGTTCCTCCAAATCCGACGCTGACAAACCTACCTTGATTTTGCGTCGAAGTCCGCTGGTTCGATATCCTTAGTTGCGCCATCACTTCATCGGAGTTAGGATCTGCCACGACTTTTTTTTCTACCAGAGAGATTGCCCCTATTGTGTTTCAGGTTTCAGCCGTATGCATAGCCTGTCTACCGCAACATATTGCGCTAAATTTCATACATAATTAAACCGACGTGATATCGCGAAATAGATTGAAACTAGCAAGAACATTGCCTTGTACGATAGGAGCTCTGATAAAATGGTGGGACGTTAAGACCGTTGTTAATAGTTATTGAGCTAGCACATTAGTCAGGTTCAGCCTAGTCAGCTTTATTTATTTTGTCAGGATATATAGGCGGCCGTTATGTGGATGAAACTATAGTGTAATTCATGCTCATATTCTAGGCTGATACGTTGATATTTCTGCGACCAGCGCAGAATATAAAGCCATTCGTCTACGTTCTCTTGCAACCAACAACGCAACTAATATCCACTTCGGAAAAAAACACGTTTGATACTCCACATGACTAAATTCAGTGAAAAAAAACCCTCTTTTACGTATATGATGACTTCCAAGTCCGAATTTCATGTCAGTAGGTGCAACCGATTCTGGGAAAGGTTCGTAGGACAGTTGGACAGACATATAGTAATCCGATTTTAATTAGGTTTCGTTTTCTCAACAAAATTTTAAAAAGAATGCTGCAGTTTTTATCGCCAAACATAAGATATACAAGACGTGGAAATTTGATTACACAGACCACTTACGAACCCGAAGTGGATACTTCGGGACCATATAGAAGACAATATGTGGGTCAAGAAAAATGTATAGAGGTGGAGCAAATCCAGCGGTGATAAATTTATTAGTGTGCTGATGTTTCGGTAGTTTTCTTGTGTGTTTCCCCACCATAAACAGTTGGGTAATGCCACATGCTCGCAACCGGGTGCGCGCACACCACTGCACTGCATCATCTACACGATATTAATTCCAAACCTTATGCGCAGAAATTTTCAGCCGCAACTGCCGACGCGGTCCGAGATACGCAATGATCTTTCTGCCCATAAAATTTCGAAGAATGCGCTGGGAATTAAACCTCATATATAGACATGGGTTAACGATTTAATTGGTGGGATAGCCATGCTAACTAATTTACAATGGGCGGAGGTTGGTGCTGGACTTATTTGTAGCTGCTATGCTCCACCAAATCTCACATTGCGTGATTTTGAGGACATGGTCGAAAAATTTGTTCTCAATGCAAGTGGGTGAAGTCTAAGGGTCGTTGAAAACGAGCCCGTGGCCCTTCGATTAGGGAAGTAGAAAAAGTGAATTATGAAGGTGCAGCAATAGCGAGCGGCTCAAAGATGGGTGAATAAAATAAAAAAAGAGTATGCCTATAAGGAACAAGAGAGGATGCGTGAAGAAACTTTGATAAGAATCGAATTGTAAAATAACGACTCAGACCTCCTTCATCTCTAAACATCACGTACTCCATTCTGATGCTGTTCCCGTGGTTATTCCTCTAGCAAGAGAGGGGCAGTAATTGCTTTCATAATCCTTCGAATGCAACGAATGGATAAAGGAAGTAGCTTTCACAACCAAAGTGACAAAGTATCCACCGCGAGTATATGCTCTGCACCAGAAGCCAAAGTTCTTTAAGAAAATTCGGAAACCTTTCGTTGCTTTTCTTTTTTGGGTCTGTCGTAGTCTATCCAATCCAGTCCAAAGTACCCTTCATGAATCCGTAATGGGATGAAATTATCCGCCCTACACCAACCCCAAAACTATTGCACGGCTGCCCTCAATTCATTCATTCCATTATCTCAATTTGCGTTATGAAAGAACTTCCAGCAACCACTACATAAAAGTGGAGGCAAGCTTTAGCAGCAGAGCTGTAAGTAATGATTCAGAATGTGTTCCATTTTTTTTTTGCTCCATGATGGGTACTAATCTGCCTTTTTGTCCTTGGATTTAGGACCGCCTGTACTGTGGTCAATAAAAATACCTAAGGCTTCATCTAGTCATCTAGTCAGTTTATCACTGCTTAAGAGGGTTTTCCTATATGACGCCTACCAGAAATATCGTGTGTTACATAGGAAAACCCCCTTTAGCATCATTCTTTCATTGAGCTTGAATAAGCCTTCGACTATTAAAGGGCAGAAAAGTCTCTTCAAACCTACAAAACTGATATCGCTTCTGAAGATTGTGTGCCACCTAAGCATCCATCCAGATGAAACTAATTAGGTGCAAGCTGCTGATACTTCCTTATATCAACTATATATCATTAGTATCTGTTGTAAAGCAGATTTAGCCGCGTAGATGAAAATAAAATCTGCTAGTACCATCAGGTTGAAAAAAAAAACAAATATATTCGTGAACGATTATTCAGCACGTTCTAATGATCTTTGGAAGATTGTAGTACAATTCTCAGCAAAAAATTTAACACTTTCATCCGGCACAGATCTCAGAGAAATCAACACAATTTGATTAGCTTTTTCGGAATTCAAGCTTCTTCAAAGCAAAAGGGTCTTTCGGCTGGTTGATGAAAAGATCATTATATTTTCTTTCGGTTACTGAGTTCAACTAATAATTTTTCTTATTTCTCTCTTCCCAGCCCAACTGCTTCGGAATGCACTTTTTGGCTCTCAACGTTATCAAGATGGCTCAGCTTCAAACGCCAACAGCGGCGCGTTCTCCCGAAATGTTGGAATCGGCAACTTAGGTGGAATAAGCACGTCTGGAACTCGTTCTCAGTCTGTCACTCGAGAAAATGGAGGAATTGAAATTGACAAAAGTAAATCCATTTCAAAAGGAGTCAACATTGGCAATTTAGGAATTTCCAGCTCCCTTTCGTCATCAAAGTCGTACTCAACAAACGGAGGTCTTGGAGGAGGACTTAGTCATGACGTAAATGTAGGAAAGGTGGGTTTAGAAACGAGTTTATCCACTGATAACTTGCGGAATGGTTTCGGATTGAAGAAAGATAAGAATGGTGGCCTAACATTGGATCTCGGACTATTGGAATTTGATTTGCATAAAAACAAACAAAATCCTGTAGGCGGTTCACAAGCACAAACCAATGCTGGGGCTTTTGCTACTGGAGCTGGAGCTCAAACAAACGCCCAATCCCAATCACAATCAAATGATCGAAAGTTTGGACTGCTCGATATTTCTTCATCAAGATCTAGATCGAAATCTAACGCTGTTTCACAAAATGGTCAGACAGGAGCATACGCTGATGGTCTAGCAAATGCAGCTCAATCTGGGGGCCGAACTCAAGGCCTTTTTGGCCGTTTTAAGAGGCAAGATATTGTCTTTCCAGAAGAATTACATACTACAGAGCGGAGACATGCTGCCGGATTTGGTGGACGTAACAGGGGAGGTGGTGGCGGATTCAAGAGCCCCGGATTTGAACAACAAAGTGCTGCAAATACCCAAACCCAATCAGAGCGCAATAAGCACGGAAACTTCCAAAATAATGCAGCGTCCAGTCAGGGATCAAATTTAGCTCAAGATGGATCCTCGGGACAGTTGAGCAGTGCGAACACCATGCAACAGAATTTTCAGACCGCTGGCCAATCCGGAAATAAAAACAGTGCGCAAAGTCAGAGCTTAAACTTTGATAAAACCAACACAGATGCTTCTTCATCTAACGCCGATACTTCCCATATAATCGGGCATAATTCAGAAACCTTTGAGGCCAATAGCGGTTCAATGTCTCATCAACAAAATCAATTTGGATCAGCCAGCAACTCAGCTCAAACTAACTCGAAGACAATTAATGAGAAGGGAATTCAAGGATCACAGAGCAGCGGTCAAAGTCAGTCCATTTTCACTGGACCAAATGGCGGAAACTCAGCATCTAACAGTGCATCAAATGCCCAATCATCTAAAGGACCCGGATTTTCGAGTAGCTCCGCTTCATCAAGCTCTTCCAGTTTCAGCAATGGACGTGGTGGACAAACTAGTTCGTCGTCATCATCATCATCCGGAACGGCAGGAGGTAACTCATTCAGTTCTGCTGGCAGCAATTCATTTTCGGGCGGTGGCGGTGGATTTGGCCAATTTGATCCATTTGGTGGTAGACACAGACAACCTGGACTTGTTTTCGGTTAATTTCTGTATGAATTGTGGATTTTCAAATAACGTAAATATAAAGGTTTTTTTTTATAAATTGGATTGTGTGGTTTGAATTTTCTTTTCAAAGTTTTTTTTTTTAGTTTGGATATTTAGTAAAAAGTTGCAACCACCTTTGTTCGTCACAAAATTATCAGACCAAAGTAGATTTTGCTGGAATTGAAAACTATTTGTGTGACAAATTTCAATTATTTGAACTGAGTGTTTGCACATGATTACGGAATCAAGATTTGCACAGAGTTTATTTCGGAACATTGGCCACTCAATTTGAAATGCTATTGTTGGGCAAACTTGCTTTTTTCAGGACGCCATCATCATGTCAGATCGTTGCGAAATTTCAAAGCCAATAGCACCGAAGTAGAAATACCAAACAACGGCATTGCTCTGCAATATAACGCTGCTGGGGATGCCAAATATCAAAATGGGTCCAAAGAGTATCAAGTCCAGCCTCGCACGTTCGACATCATTTTCAGTGCGATAGCTGGCTTATTCGCTCCTACTACTACGAGGATTCCGCCCTGTGTTCTTTATCCCTGCAGACCTCCTATGCCCCCACCATGTGGTTCGTATCCTTGTGGACCTCCGATGCGTCCGCCTGTGATGGCTCCAGCTCCTCCTCCCCCTGTGCCTGTACCTATGCCTCCTCGCTACCCTTGCTGCGCTCAATGCTTACAACCTTGCTATCGTCCCTACCCTTATTATCCACCGATAATAATAGGAGGAACATATCCGCCATTTTTCACCACCACGGCGGCATCGTTTTTCGGATTTGGAGCAACAACGCCAAATTATAATAATATTTACGTCTTTCCAAATGGTGGACCTTATTATCCCTTCGGGTATTACCGAGCGAGGAATGGAAGAATTTGGCACAGTGGCAATTCCTCAGAAGTCCAACATTTTTCGGACTCGCAGAAGAAAAATTCGGAAAGATAAGACTTCTTAATTATAATTTATTTAGGAATCTACGGTTTGTAACTTCATAGCACCTAATGTAAATATAATTGTATATACACTGGAAATTCCAATAAATTTTTATTTTTATCCAGTAGTAGTTTTATTAGCTACTATATTTGTATATCCTTTGGAAATATACTTTAGAAGTGTGAGAGCTGGAAGCTGCAATTAACTAAAATCAAATTGAAGTGTTCATCTTAATATTGTATATTGATTTGTAAATAATAAGGATACCTTGCTGGCGGTTTACTGCATTTGTAAATATGTGTCTGCCTCACATTCCCACGGGGTTGAAAATTTGAACAATGATCTGTTTCTGCACATTGCTGTAAAACCATCACAAATCCACTGGCTTCCCATTTCAGGACTTCAATCTGCGTTTCGAAACAGCCAAGGTTTGATACAGCGACGTGATAATTTGAAGAAAAGAAAATCCTTAAACGTAGCTTCAGTCAATGTGCGAAATAAGCAACACCTTGATAAAGACAAGAACCGATCTCAAAATGAATCTGCAGAATACCAAAGCCAACCTCGAACATTCGATATAATATACGACTATATTGTAAATCTAATAAGTCCTACAACAACTATAATCCCTCCTTGCGTACTCTATCCATGCAATCCTCCTCCAATACCGTCATGTGTATCGTATCCTTGCGGCCCACCTGTTCGGCCACCGGTGGTTCCTCCACCTATGCCGATCCCTCCTCGCTACCCTTGCTGCCCACAGTGTGGACAATTCTGTTATCGTCCGTATCCTTATTATCCGTTACTGGCTGTTGGAGGAACTTATAACCCATATGGGTATTATTCATTGGTTCCGGGAATTGGAAGGACTATCCAAAGCAACGGAAATATACAAAATGTTGGAAGCGCCGTACAAAATGCTGGAGGCTACATATATCTTCAGTGAGTCAATATTATCTACGGAGTTCCACGGAGTTCCATGGCTAATAGAACAAATAAATAAGAAATGCAGGATAAACCTATGTAGGCAGATGTGCCAATCTAGCGTAAGGTTAAATTTATAATTTATTCCTTAGAGTTTAAGAGTTATTTCTAGATTTAATAAACTAATGCGATATATTTAAAAGAGTAGCCTTTTGACAATATAGTTATTTGAAAGTTGTATGATGAGGCGGCAGAAGTGGCAATGGATTGGTTACACTCTAAGGAGGGGCGACAATTCCGTTACTGGCTACGCCTTGCAGTGGAGCTTACTCTCTTTAGATGGCTGATCAAGAGGTAAGTAAGTAGCCTTCAGAATATTTGTTTGCTTAATACCAGCGTGTAACATTTCTCCCATAATGAGACCGTAATGAAGCCTTTGAAAATAATTAAACTTTTTATCGAATAGTTATTACGAGTACTGCCGCACCTGAAGGATAGGTCGAGATATTTCATTGGAGCTTTCCAGCTATACCTTTCGAGTTGAAACACCAACTACATAGTAACGTAAAATTTAGGCTAGTGAAAGTTTTCCGCGTTGTGATAGGGAGAGGCAACAGAGAGCTGGGCGCAGCACCCTTCCAAGATCCTGCTTTGAATGCTTTAACATAAGGATTACAATCTTCAAATAACTCAGGTTCCCTTCAATTCAGCCTTAAATGCTTTCCCAAAACATTCGTATAAAACGTCTGTTCGAGTGCTTCGCACGAAATATTTGGGGAGTTCAACATGAAAGACAAAATTGAACAAGAAGGACCAACAATGTATGCACAGAAAACCTTCATAAAAGTTCAAACAACAACAACAACCAACTTAACGAAACACGAATGTCAACCGAACAAGTTGGGAACCCGGAAGCTGGACACTTCAGGTACGAAAGCTTTTGTGTATTCCTTCTATAAAAATATATATGCTCTATTAGAACCCAGTACGTAATATATACATATGTTATGTAAGAATACCCAGTTTCTCGTGATACTGACAAAGTCTTGGATTTGCACAGCAGGGACAATTTTAACCTATTATAACTTGGTTAGTAATAGTGCGATTTCTGCTTTAATAAGGAACTCCAGACATCCTGGTTTTGTGCCGAAGTTCACTAATACGATATCCCTGGAAACTGTCTGGCATCCTGACCTACGCCATCGCTCCATCTCAGGCAGGGTCTTCTTCCCGTCTTCTTCTTCTACCATAGATATTGTCTTCATAGACATTCCGGGCTGGATCATCCATACGGACTGGTAGGAGTATGCTCCATCTTATAGTGCACATTGTTCTAAAATTCGGTCATCCTAGGATGAACTTAAGGGGGGTTTTGCAGCCAATTACTAATAATTATACTATTATTAACTTTATTTGAATAGATATCGGTATGAAGGGTATTTCAGAGCCTAGGCACCATATAGTGGTAGCCTCTTTATTTACTTTCACATTTATCTATTGGGTAGTTTCTGAGAATGGGTCCGTGAAAGTAATGATTACTTTCGGCCACCCGCACTCCCCACCTTTCCAGCCGATGTCAAAACTAAGACCAGCATCGGAAAGTACTAATCAAGACTTTTCATTTAATACCCCACATGGCTATATTTGGTAAAAAAGAAATGTGCCCCCCCCCCTTCTTTTCCTTATTTGGTATCAATCGTTACAATGGTTTCCGAGAAAAATGCTTGTGACAGACAGACGGGCAGACAAATAGACAGACAGATAGACAGTAAACCGACTTTAATAAGTTTTTCATTATCAACGGCGCAACAACCGGTATCTGGTCTAGGATTGCTTTAATAAGGCACTCCAGACATCCCGGTTTTGCGCCGAGGTCCACCAATACGATATCCCTAAAAGCTGTCTGGCATCCTGACCTACGCCATCGCTTAATCTCAGGCAGACTCTGCCTCGTCCTCTTTTTCTACCATAGATATTTCCCTTATAGATTTTTCGGGCTCGATCATCGTCATCCATACGGATTAAGTGACCCGCCCACCGCAACCTGTTGAGCAGGATTTTATCCACAACCGTCGTGGTATCGCTCATCGTCGTTATGTAGGCTACAGAATCGTCCATCCTCATGTAGGGGGCCAAACATTTTTCGGAGAATTCTTCTCTCGAACGCGGCCAAGAGTTTTTGGTAAGCTGAAATAAGATCTGTTGGCAGTCAACAACCGTGTGCGGATTTCATTGTCATAGCTGTTATCGGCTGGGATTTTCGACCCTAGATAGGGGAAATTGTCAAAAGTTCTCAAAGTTGTAGTCTCCTATCTTCATTGTTTTCGTTTCACCAGTGCGATTCGATGTTATTCGTTCTTTTGATTTTGGCGCTGACGTTGCGACCATGTATTTCGTCTTGCCTTCATTAATGTGCAGCACAAGATCTCGGCCAGCCTGCTCGATCTGGATGATCATCATGGGTTGTTCTTCCCATGATGTCGATATCATCAGCGTAGGCAGCGTAGTTGCGTCCACTTGAAGAGGATGGTGTCTCTCGCATTTCTGCAGGGTCATGTTGAAGAGGACGCATTACAGAGCATCTCCTTGTCTTAGACCGTTGTTGATGTTGAATGGTCTCGAGAGTGATCCTGCTACTTTTATCTGTACTCGCACATTGGTCAGGGTCAGCCTAGTCAATCTTTTCAATTTGGTCGGGATACCGGATTCTTTAATGGCCGTGTACAGTTTTACCCGGATTATGCTCTCATATGTGGCTTTAAACTCGATGAACAGATGGTGCAACTGATGTCCATATTCCAACAGTTTTTCCATCGCTTGCCGCACAGACTCTGATCCTTTGCCGCACAGAATCTGATCCTTTGTTTTGCCCGTTTGCCTGGTTGACTGAAGCGATACCTCTTTGATATGGACCAATAATGTTCTGGGCGTATGGGGCTAGATAGCAGAGAATATGTTATAGATGGTACTCAGCAACGTGATACCTCTGTAATTGCTGCACTGTGTGATATCTCCTTTTTATGTATGAGACAGATAATGCCTAGTTGGCAGTCGTCAGGCGTTGATTCGTTGTTTCGCACCTTGAGCACAAGTTAATGAACCACTTGGTATAATTGGTCGTTTCCATATTTAACCAATTCGGCTGTTATTCCATCGACCCCTGGCGACTTAGGATTTTTAAGCCGATGAACTGCACGGACTGTTTTTCCAATACTTGGCGGTGCCAGTATTTGTCCGTCTTCTTCAGTTGGCGGGACCTCCAGCTCGCCGATGTTCTGGTTGTTCAGTAGTTAATCAAAGTACCCAACCCATCGCTCCAACATGCCCATTCTGTCGGAAATCAGATTTCCCTCTTTGTCTCAGCAGGATGATCATCGAAGTGTGTAAGAATTCATCCAGCTGACTTGTTTGTAAAACTTCCGCGCCTGGTGCGGTTGCTCCCTGTACTTTTCAAGTTGGCAGACCTGTTGGTTCTCCCAGGTTTCCTTTCTCCGTCTGTGAAGTTGCTTCTCCGCTCGACGGAGTTCGTGATAAGTCTCTGCACGTGCCCGCGTTCGTTGTGAATGCAACATTACTCCGTATGCAGCATTCTTGCGTTCCGTAGCTAGCTTACGATCATTGTTAAACCAGCCGTTCCGTCTTTTCTTGCGGCTTGGGCCAAGTATCGTTGTGTCCGAATATATGATAAGTTTCCGCAGGTGATTGTGAAGGTCACACCAAAATTTCTGTTGACTCCATTCATTTCCCTCTTTTAAGTATTGCGGAGGGCTTTGTTGTGAATGGCTTCAGTATTTCCTCTCAGCTGATTGTCAGAGGGGATTTTAGGTGGTGTCGTAATTCCAGCTCGGAGCACTATGCCAACGAGATAGTGATGCGGGCCTATATTGGTCCCCCTATATGTTCTGACATTCATGAAGTCTGAGAGGTGGCGGCGTTCAATCTGTACTTTTTTAAAAGTGGTCCCGTCTGGAGGGGCCCACATATGTTTGTGGACCACTTTCCGCGCAAACTAGGTACTTCCAATAACCATTTCGTGCGATACTGCTAACTGAATAATGTGCAGTCCATTATCATTGGTATCCCTATGTAGGCTATGGTAGCCAACGTATCGTGGGAATGCGGGCTCCTTCCTTCCATCCCCAAGTATAAATTTTGATATCACACTTGGGACAGGCTTGGAGGGTTGGTTGTACTGCATTGCAGAAGGTATACTCCGACTCTGCAGTCTCCTCTATAGGGGCGTGTACGTTAGTGAGGCTTATATTTCTAAATTTACCTTATATTTTCAAAGCCGATAACAGCAGGTTTCATTTTTGGCTGACTAAGAAACCTACTCCGAGCACATGGTTTACTGGATCGTCACAATAGATGGTGTAGCGAATCTTCGCCATGAAACCGATCCCTGTCCAACGCATCTTCTGGAACACTGTTATATCAGCCCTATATTGGGACAGCGTGTCGGCTGCTTGGCAGCTCCCTCTGTACAGGGAGCCTACGTTCCAAGAGAAAATCGCAAATCGTTATTATATTATCAGTCCAGTCCGAAGCTCCTGTTGTGGCTTCGTAACAAGTTGTTTTCCATATAGGGTTGTCAGCCCTACCAAACCTCCAAGCTGGAGGACCAGTTGGTACAACTTGTCCCGTTTTTAGGCGCGGGGGACTAGCCTTCTTTCTTTTCCATCTGCAGCTTTTCATTAAGAAAGAGTTTTCAGCGGTCATCAAGTGAAGTTGAAGATAGGATTTGATAGTAGAGCTGTTGGTGTTGGTTCAGCAGGAGTTTTAGAGGTGTTATGCTCCATCGTGGGTACCAATCGACGTTCCGCCCTGAGATGTATACTACCCTTTGACCACCTGGAGCTCTGTTGCCACATATTCGGTTCCGAACTGCAGGAATTCGACTATGATCGCTGTCGTTACATTTAGAGGTCTTTAAAAGACATAAGCGCCCCTATCTAGCTGGTGGAATAACCCTTGAATGATTTTGAAGAAGAGAATAAGGCACGTGATCTGTGGAGATGACTGGCTTCTGAATCATCCCATCACATCGCTATAGGCGCTCCCCTACGGGTTTATTTCCGCCGCAGGGCAGAGCTCCTTAAAATATTCCCCTTTGCTCCGCTGGATACAAACTTGACATTTTTGTGGGCTTCTTTTATACATTTTTTTTTCCACCTGGTCGATCCTACTTAGCGCTCTCTGGGCCGTTCTTCTGCTCCTGTGGCAGGTTGATCGAAGGTCGGCCAGTTCACTATTCCACCAATAGTCGGGTTTTCTACTGGGCAAGGTGTATCTCCTAGGCATGGCCGCGTGACATCCCTCAGAGACGTATTATGTGACATGGCCAGCTTTTTTTGCGGTGCGGCCAGCCGTAGTAGGTTGGTGCAAACACAGATTTGGACCGACCTGATGTCCCTCTCGGCTTTAAGTATATTATTTGCCTACCATGTGACTTCCTCTTTAATTCAATGTTGGGTCTAGTTCTCGATAACAGTCATTATTATTATTCTGTTAAGGGAAAGTCGCATCGCGTCCTTGAAGAACTATTTTGCCCCTTTTACTGATTATAGTGTACCTATTGATCATAGTATCTCAAGCAGGCCTGTAACCGTTAGGAACTTTAGTATGTTCCCCACTTCCAGATCTGTCAGCTTTGCATCTGGTATTAAGTGTTCTCCCAGATGTCTCGACCTACTTTGCACAAGTGCCGGACACTGTCCCAGGACGTGTATAGAGGTTTCGTCCTCCTCCTCACAAAACCTGCAGGCAGTGTCTGTAGATATCCCTAGCTTCCCTAGGTGATAGTTGAGCCGACAATGACCAGTGAGAATTCCCACTATGATTCGGAGGTTGTTTTTGGTGAGTTTTAAGCAATCCTTTGTGCATAGGGGTTCGTATCCCCCAATAAGCACCCTGGACTGCTCCATCCCTGGTAGGCCTGCCCAGTATAGTTCCCTCAACCGTTCCTCTTCACTTCTTAGATTCATAGCCATGAAACCGTTTCCGATTCCACAGAAGGGTTCTGGCCCGTATAAAGGCGTCCCTGTTCCCTTCTTGGCTAGTTCGTCCGTTGCCTCGTTGCCTCCCGATAACGGTCATACAATGCCTCAGTGCAGCCCTGTCAAAGGTTAGGTAGGATTGAAGCAGACCCTTCATTCCAAAAGGTACTTACATTACCTTCGTTGGCAAGACCAACATCTAACTGGGCAAAGCCTGTAACAGACTTCGACCCTTTAGATTATTCTCTCTGCTTACCTATTCCAAGACCCACGGATTAAAATCACCCGCCCCTTTCACCTTGAACAAAGTTGTCCAACACGTTTTCAAACTCAGACAATGTAATATTGAGTGTGGCTTGATTACTTACTTTTTTCCACACGAAGCCACTCATCGACTGATTCCGTGAGCCCATAACCGTGACCTATACGCCATGGTTCACTTACAGTCACAAGCTCCATTTCAGACTCATGATAATGATAAAATACTCGTTGGCATAACAATCCATATTGGCTCAGGGCCTTGTAGTGTGTTGAAGAGCACTCCATTCAAGATCGAAACGGCACACTTCAGGATAGCCTGCAGGAGGCAATGTGGTCAGCACTGCGCTCGCCCGAGACTATTACCCTGATTATACTCAGGTATTCATTCACAGCTGAGTCGACTGGAATCCGAGGTCGCTTCACGATACAAATTCCATTACCACCAGTGAGATTTGTACCGCGACATTCCGCTACGACAGCCCATCGCTCTAACCATTTGGGCCATCCGGACATACGACCCTGCAATGATTAAGGTTTATTTGAATAAACCTCATTTTTTCATTCTTTTCTTCACACAATAGGTGTTTGGGTCACCATTCCTTGCCAATATGATCTTTCTCACTTTGCCTTCGTCACTTGAGGCACCTCTCTGCTCTATCAAACGGCAGACAACCGTTTCGATTCGAACTTTCCCTGTGGCTAATAGTTTTCGCGATGCTTCCACTGGAAGTCGCATTGCGGCCATTTAAGTACTACTAAAAGGTTTATTCAGGCTCAGAAATGCTAACTGCGTTGAAAGAGCAATTCGAGCTAGGGGATCTATATGACACAGATCCTCCAACTCAAATTGCTCTTTCGACGGAGTTATTATCCTTGCACTATATATAGATTTTATTTTTTTGGGTCCATACCGTAACATGTTCCCAAATAATGATTGCGAAAACTGTCAGTTTTGCCAAGCTAGATTTTTTTTAGCTTAAACATGAGATCGCATTTCTAGGTCCTTCGGATCTTGCTGACATTTCCACCTAGATTTATGAGACCGAAGTCAGCTTTGACCTTGTTAGTATCTCAGCGCAGGACAAATTGCCCTTGGTGGAGATAGCAATTGCCTCTGATCAAATTCGCACCTTGGATTTCTTCTTTGCCTTTTTGTGAGTAACCTTCGTCCATTTACCATAATCGGTTCCCTTTGCAAACAATGACACTAAGGGCTCAAGCTTATTTACTTTCATCATCATCATGATCATCATCAACGGCGCAACAACCGGTATCCGGTCTAGGCCTGCCTTAATAAGGAACTCCAGACATCCCGGTTTTGCGCCGAGGTCCACCAATTCGATATCCCTAAAAGCTGTCTGGCGTCCTGACCTACGCCATCGCTCCATCTTAGGCAGGGTCTGCCTCGTCTTCTTTTTCTTCTACCATAGATATTGCCCTTATAGACTTTCCGGGTGGGATCATCCTCATCCATACGGATTAAGTCACCCGCCCACCGTAACCTATTGAGCCGGATTTTATCCACAACCGGACGGTCATGGTATCGCTCATAGATTTCGTCATTGTGTAGGCGCGGCCAAGAGTTCGCAATTTTTCTTGCTAAGAACCCAAGTTTCCGAGGAATACATGAGGACTGGCAAGATCATAGTCTTGTACAGTAAGAGCTTTGACCCTATGGTGAGACGTTTCGAGCGGAACAGTCTTTGTAAGCTATTTATTTACTTTCCATACTTTTAGCTTCATTCTTCGGAGCTACTAGTGTGCCCTCTTCCTTCTTAGGCGCCAGCTGATAAATAGTCATTTCTTCGCCGCACTCTTTTATTTACTGGCAGGTCGATGGCTCTATGGTTAGATGACACATGGGTCGCCTGTGACACTGTATAGATGGCTGGTGGCAGCTTTTGCTTTGGTACTCTTTCATCTTTTTAATAGCTTGGTAAATGAAAAACTCTAAGTATTTTTATTCTAAGCTACATGAAGGGTGTCAGGGTTTTGTTCTCGATCAACCATACAGACTCCGTCGCCCTTAGCTTTTAATGTACTTTTCAGATTTTTTGCGTCTTTGTCATGGGTGGAAATTGGAGAATTGAAGAGCTTCTACTGAATCAGTGAATCTTTCGATCTTGGAGTATTTCTTACAGCCGCCCTTCTTGGATAGATGCGGTGTGTGTCGAAACGGTCTCCGTGGGCTAGTAGTTTCCATTCAGTCCACCTTCATTATTGCTGTTCTTGGTAAGGTTTCACTTCGCACTTCTTTTTCCAAATCTGAATCACTTGTAGCCGCCGGTGGCAGGGTTTCAAACCCTCCGCCGTAAATTTACTTCTTGCTTCTTCCATTTTTGTTTTATTTTTTTTTTTCTTGTTAAAATTTTCCACGGGTGTTATGCACTGCTCCAGCTTTAACGACATGCCGTCTTGCGTCTTATAACACATGCAGCCTAGATATTTTCAAAGCGCCCTCCGTGGATCTCTAAATCTATTTCCATTTAGAGATTCCAAGATTTTGTGGAAGTTATAATGGGCAACAGCTTAGTCCCTTAAATTTCTCTTCCTTCAGTATTTCTAAGAATAGATTAAGGTTCTTGCTTTCTCGTCCTTCTGAAGGTAATAAGTAACTGGACTCTATTCTGTCCATTGTTTGCTAATAAATAAATGAACCTCCACAATCATTGCCATAAATGGCTCTGAAATCTTCTATCTCGAGTAACGACTTAGTAATTAAAGGTTGATGTCATTCGCGAGAATATTTTCCATTAATTGCAGCAAATCCCAATCAAGAGCTCCGAATGCCCGCGTAATTATTCATACCTAAATTAACCAAATGGGCTAGGTAGCATGCAAAATATTTCCAATCAACCAGGACATTTTTCAAACATTTGTTAAACAAAAACATGCGTCGCATGTTCCTTTGTGTATTTCATTTCGATGGAAAATCACATCTCTTGGCTCCAATCTAATGGCGTGTCAAATTCATAAACACACATTCAAAGCAAATATGTAGATACGTATCTATCGAAAACAAATAGATAATTCAGAACCTGATATACCCATGGAAGTGCGACCCCCAACTACCGGACCAGTTGGAACAACAACCTGCCGTTCTTCACCACGATCATGGCCATTTCAAGTGTTATATTTGAACATTATCAATTCATCGATCTACTCTCACCTTCACTGGGCTGGATGGCACGAAATGTTTATGTCATTTAATTGGTCATTTTAATTGATTCAATGTTCGATTCGTTGAATGATTCAAGAGTAATTACCCCCATGGAAATTCAGCCCCGAAAACAAGTTATCTCATCTTGCAATTATGAGGAGCGAGCGACCAATGGCGGTCGATTAGGCCAACCCGTTCCGAAGGCAGTGGTAGCGGTTAAGGTTTGCAGATGACCTTAACCATAGCCATGCCGACGGATATCTAATCTACATATATTTACTCATAATATATGTACATGTGTCCATTAATCTCTGAAAAGCAGTATGAGTTCCGCTAAACTAACGAACAGGTATTTCAGGTGAGGGGATTCACCAGATCGAGTTTTTGTTGACCAAGCTAGCGATTGTATAATAAGATTAACTGGTCAATATTTAGCGATTCCAGTTGAGCTACTGGGGCGGGAATCTTCCACAGAACGCCATGAACCATCGTCTTGCGGAGGAATATGGCGACATTGCTGGTACACGTGATGTTTATTCTGGTACTCGTAATATGCATAAACTGCAGCCGCATAGGTTGGCTTTTTTGGCATTCAAGTGTTTTATAAATATTAAGGCATCTATTTGGAGGGATATTTCAGAATAAGCACTATGAGAAATCTAAACTGTATACGGACGAATTGTGCAGTCATCACGAGAGAATGTCCAAAAACCCAAGAATTCCTTGTGTGAAGCGAACACCCGTAGATGAAGCATTCATTTAATTCGACCAACATCGAATTCTACTTAACCAGACCTGCAAATGCTACTCGTACTCCTTGAAACATTCGCCCAGCGACGGCGGGGATGGTTTGACCTGACCACCTGCCGACATGACTGGAATCCCCCCTACTTAAACTAATTCTATGACACAGGCACATCATCATGTATGAAAGTATATGCATTGTATTTTAACCAACTGACATGACTTCTCCCATATAAAGTACAAACCGGATATCTTTCCCCAAAGGATTATTCACATGTCGCCATATATTTGCCAAGCTAATGCAAAAGCCTGTTTCTGTGATAATTTAATGTGCTCGTGTTCAAAAGGGCAGAGACACACACAATACCTTCCCCCGGTGTGTGTGTATGAATTCGGGCTTAATGTGGAGGAACAAGCGAGGGACATAATACTGCAGACAAGGACCTCTCGACTTCACAACTACTAAATGGGCACACATCACGAAGACCAAGCAAAAAAATTTCAACTGAAGAAAATCCTGAAGCAGATTAAAGGCTTTTCCTGCAGGAACATAGTTTTAGGCATTGTCCTTGTACGGGGGAACTTGGGGGCGGCAGGCTGGTGCTCGTCCTCGTTTGATAGATACTCGACATGAGGAAGCAATGGAAGTGTTGCAGGAATATGGTCCGGTCCATCTGCAAATACACATTGGCTAGAAATCCTCTTGCATGGGTCACTTGCTCCAGTCGGACATTATTTTCATTTTAAACCATGCCTTCAAGGGACTTTTTGATAGCATTCCAAAAGCCGAATAGAGACGACAGTTGTTTTTCAGCTAAATGTTTAAAGATATCTCTTTGCCTACCATGGAGAGGGTAGTACGTCATACGAATGTGTACGTTTCACGTATGTTGGAAGAGTTTTTCAAGTTGGGGCTGTGGTCAAATCGTTACTTGTTTTGTTTTTAGCTCTCCCAACTTTTGGAATATATTTGCAGTTCGTCGAAAGAGTCCGTTTTCTGTGGCAATCTTGAAAGGTATCGTGTCTGCAGGACTCGAATGACAATGACGACTGTAATTAAAATGCATTCATGCTTCAGTTCAGGGTTTGAGTTCACTGCTAATTCCAGATTTTGTTTCAGGGAGTCCAGATAAAGCTGGATTTAAATGTGCCAAACATAGTCTACACAACGAAAACTTTTCAAAGGAACTAAAGAAGCTTTTGAAAGAGCAAAGCGGATCGAGGAATTGTAGCGGTGGAACAACAACGTGATGTAAAACTGATCGATTTTTACTTGACTTCCGGCTAAATTGGACATAAATAGGGAAACAAATGTATTCGGACTTGTGGTCTCTTTCAGATACTTTCTTTTTTAGAGCTAATTTTTGTGGTTTAGTGCAACTCAGGCTCTCAAAAATATATTTCCCACCATCCTACCATTGTATTTCACTTTTAAGTGGAGTAGAAAGCAATTCAGTGAATACTTGCCGACTGAAACAGTCTAGGAAATTTGATAAAGAAAGTTTCTTTTTCACACCCCTACAGAGCATTCTGGTCTTTAGCAACTTCGTTGATAAATGCTTTAATTCACGACAGGAGCTACATGCCATTTATACTGATTTCTCCAAAGCTTTTTATACCATTGACCATAATTTTTCCCTATATAAACTCTCTCTACTCAACTTCCCTCCCTCAATCATCTCCTGGCTTTCCTCTTATCTCGCATGGTTACTCGTTCCTTCTCTTCTTCCCCAAGGCGCTATACTGGGCTCCCTACTCTTCCTGTTTTTTATCAATGACCTCGCATCAAACCTCACCTGCCCATGTTTGCTTTACGCAGACAATCTTAAATTATGTGCCTCCGTTTCGTTTCCGCTGGACTGAGCTCTCTTGCAGTTCAACCTTGATAATCTGATCCGTTGGTGATCGGTCAACAAGCAGACACTGAATATCAGCAAATGCTACTGGATGTGCTATTCGCTTGAACCGTCCCCAACATTCTTCTCCCATTCTCTTAGTAGAAAATCCATTTCACTACTGAACTCCTTCCAAGAATTGAGCGTAATATTCGACGACGAAGTCCGTTTCATTTCCCACTTCGTTTATATCATCAATAGAGCTTCCAAAATGTCTGGTTTTGTCTTACGTTCCTCCTCCAACTTTACCTCAATTCAACCCTCCTTAACACTCTTCAACTCCCTAGTCAGAAACATTCTTGAATATTGCTGAGTAGTCTGGTCCCCTTCCGCATACGTGACTGTCGCGCTGTTGAAGTGTACAACGTAAATTCACCCTGACCCCCTTTTACAAAATGAACCTTCCATGGGTTGACTATCTGTCACGAGTCCTCACCCTCAATCTGCCTTTCCTGCAGCAACGCCGCATCTTCCTTGATATGTGTACTCTTTTCAAACTCTCCAATTGCCCGATGGACTGCTCTGCCAACTTAGATATTACTTTCCGCAATACCTCTCATAACACACATAGTGCAGACACTTCTGAAGTACCCTTCGCGGAGCTTGAGATTTAGTTTTACTCCCCGATTCCGAGGCTATGCCGTTCCTAAAACACGGCTTGGGTCTTTTGTCTCTGACCGAGTTTCATGGCACCTTGACATATCAGGTACCGCGGCCATATGGGTTCGGGACGGCAGCCTCCTTCGGGTTCTTAACCAAGGCCGTGGGGTCGGCTTTGTGTGGACTCGGTGTTCAGGGATAATGTTTTTCAGTGTCTATCTTACGCCGAATGAGACGATGCTGGACTTTCGACGCAGACTTGATAATTTGGAGGACGCTGATAGGCGGATCCTGGTCGAGGGTGACTTCAATGGGGTATGCCTCATACAAACTCCAGAGGGAAATGAATTATGGAAATGGCGGCGAGAACAGGACTCGCAGTTCTAAACACCGGATGCACACCAACGTTCCGACGTCCAGGCTGCGAGGGAAGCATTCCAGACGTACCCTTCGCGTCGGAATCACTAGTGTCGCTGGTGGACGAGTGGCAAGTTCTGGAAGACTTCTCGGCAAGTGATCATCAATTCATTGCCTTCGAAGTGATGGATGCAAATTCTCGGTGTGCGCCACCCCGGCGGAATTCCCGTGTAGGAACGTCACGGAAGTGAACACCGGGAGGTTTGTCGAAACTTTTGGAACAGTCGCGGCTGCGTTGGAGGGTACTGATAACGACGGCCTGTGGAGCCTCCAAGGTCTAGAGGGCATCGAGAAGTGGTAAACCTTCTATGTATTGGTGGACGGTAGAAATTGCTGAGCTCCGGAAAGAATGTCACAAGCTTCGTCGCTTAACACAAAGTTTAAGCGACCGGGAGGAGTCATGTACCATAATGGCGGAGTACAAATCAGCTAAAAGGAGACTTTGCAGCGCAGTAAACAAAAGCAAAGCTCATTGCCGATGGGACCTGGTCGACGAGGGAAATTGAGGGATTCGGTTACAAACTGGTGACCCGAAAAATCGGGGCTCAGTGGAAACCCAGTTCACTCAAGGCAGATGGACCGTATTGGGATGCGCGTATGGGATGATGACGACGGCGCGGAGAGCACGGAGGGCTGCCCGCTTTTCTCTATAAAGAGTTGGAACAGGCAGCCCTCCCTATGAAAAGCAACAAGGCGCCAGGGCCTGATGGAATTCCAGCGGTATAAAAACTGGTATTTCAACACCGGCCAGACCTACTGCTCGGCGCATTCAACGCTTGACTGAAAGAGGGCACTTCCCCTGCCCGTTGGAAGGTGACGAAACTTGCGCTGATCCACAAAGGGAAAGGCGACCCCAGTTACCGTCTTCATACCGCCCACTATGTAGGCTTGACACTGCTGGAAAAGTGTTCGAAAAGCTCATGAGAAGTAGACTCACTGAAGTGATACGCGATGTGGAAGATTTATCTCTACGGCTGTTCGGTTTTAGAGTAGGGAGGTCCGTAGTTGACGCTGTCATGCACGTCGTGGATGCCATTCGACGAGCGGAGACACATAGCCCGAACTCGACAGGTGGTGCTCCTCGTAACGCTTGACGTCAGAAACGTAAAAAATTTATAGAGTAGCTTACTCCAAACTACAATTTTATTTTATTATGTATATTATATCGGGAGCAGCTTACTCCCTTCATCAGTACAAAGCTACTATTTTTCAGTAGCTTTGTACTGATGAAGGGAGTAAATTGCTCCCTTTCACAGGGGAGGCTTGGAGATTCACTCCCAGAGATAATGATGGTTACTACCCAAAGCCATATTATTTCTAGATTTACCGGGGAAATCAGAAAGGAATGCAGATAGTCTCCGCATAGAAATAATTGCTTTTGGTGAAAACGTGAGGGAGACGCAATCAGAACGGGGTTTTCAGGAATGTATAAGTAAACCAGGCGAGCTCATAAAAGAGAGGCGGAATATCCATCAGTATATTTGGTATTTGATAAAAGGCATTCAGTGGTATTAGGGCACAGGAAAAGAAAATGTCCAAGAGTTAACGGAGAAAGTCAAGCAAAAAGCACAGGTGACTGCTTTTCAACATAAAACAGGCGAAAAAGGGAGCAAACGAAGTAGAGAAGGGCCAGTGGGCTCTCGGGATCCAGCCAGTTGCGAAGAACAAAAAGCTTCTTCCCCGATGAAATTTGAGCTGGCGAAAGTAGCTACTTTTACAACACAGGGTACCCCGAAGAATAGACAAAAGTTGACATCAAGAAGAAAATAAGTCAAAACGGGTAGATATCTGTGCGGAGGGTATCTAGAGGCCTAAACACTCTATAGAGGCAACTTTACTCGGGAGTTTACTCACAGTTTCCACGTTGTGCACACCGCGGAACACTGCGACAGATACATTCAAATAAACACATCAAGTTTAACAAAAAGGATTTCACTAAATTTATGCTGCTAACCATTTATCTAACTGGCAAAAGTCGTGACCCCAAATTCAAAAGAAGAATTGCCGGGTTCATAGTAAACGTGGTAGTGGTCAAAGGGCAGTATAGGTTCCCCGCCTGCTGAACCAACACCAACGGCTCTACTACCAAACCCTATCTCCACCTCTACCTGGTGACCGCTGGGAGCTGTTTCTTAACAAAAAGCTGCAAACAGAGAAGGATATAGGCGAGTCTCCCGCGCTTAAGAATGGGAAAAGTTGTACCAACTGGTCCTGTTACGAAGCCACAAAAGGAGCACCGGACTGGATTGACTACGGAACGGCGGACCCAGAAACGACAATAACGATTAATAAATATAACGATTAGCGCATTTTCTCATGGAATGTGCGCTGCCTGTAAATAGATGGAGCTGCCAAACAGCTAGCCGATACCCTGTCCCAATATAGGGCTGATGTAGCAGCATTGCAGGAGATACGTTGGACAGGGACCGGTTTCCTGGAGAAGAGTCAATACACCATATAGTATAGTGGCCATCTACTAAACCATGTGCTCGGAGAATGCCCAAAAATGAAACCTGCCGTTATCGGCTTTGAAAACATAAGTCAACGGCAATGCGCTCTGCTCTTGCGAGGCAAATTTAGAAATATAAGCTCGAATAACAACACCACCCAGACTACCCTCTGACAATCAGGTGAGAGTTTACACTGAAGTCATCCACAACACAGTTCTTCGCAACACCTATAACAGGGAAATGGATGCCGCAATAACCACAGTCAACAGAGATCCTGGAGGTGAAGCATCAACAAATGGTCTTCACAATCACCTGAAGAACGTTTTCATAAATACGGCCACAAACATACTTGGCCCCAGTCGCAAAAAGAGTCGGAACAGCTGGTTTGGAGATGAATGTAAGCTAGCAACGGAACGGAAGAATGCCGCATATCGAGTAATATTGCATTCTCAAAGGACGCGCGGAAGCTTTTCACGATCTTCGGCGAGAGAAGTAGCGACTTGTGAAGTCGGACGAAAAAAAGAAGTCTGTGAACTCGAAAAGTACAGGGAGCAACCACACCAGGCGCGGAAGTTTTACCAACAAGTCAGCAAGATGACGCCTTACACACCTCGATGCCCATCCTCCCCAGAGAGAGACGGAAATTTGATTTCCGACAGAATGGGCATATTGGAGCGATGGGTGGAGTATTTTAATGAACTGCTTAACAACTAGAACTTCAGCGAGTTGGGGTCCCGCCAACTGAAGACGACGGATAAATACTGCCACCACCAAGTGTAGAAGAAACAGTCCATGCAATTCATCGGCTTGAGAATCATAAGGCGCCAGGTGGTGATGGAATTACAGCGAATCTGTTGCGATCTGATGACTGGCAACGAGGTATTATATGTCCCATACATAAGAAGGGAGATATTACACAGTGCAGCAATTATAGAGGTACCACGTTGCTGAGTACCATGTATAAGATATTCTCTGCTATCTAGCCCCATAAGCCCAGAACATTATTGTTCCATAACAAAGAGGTTTCACTCCAGGCAAATCAGCAATAGATCAGATCTGCTCTCTACGTCAAGCGATGGAAAAATTGGTAGAATATGGATATCAGTTACACCATCTTTTCATCGACTTAAAAGTCGCCTATGATAGCATAGCCAGGGCTAATCTGTATACGACTATGAGAGAATTCGGTATCCCGAAGAAATTGATAAGGCTGATTAGGCTAACCCTCGCCAATGTGCGAGTGCAGATAAAAGCAGCAGGATCATTCTCGAGACCATTCACCATCGCCAACGGTCTAAGACAAGGAGATGCCCTATCATGTGTCCTCTTTAACCTGACCCTAAAAAAAGTGATGCGTGATCCTGAGGTAAATGCGAAGGGCACGATCCTCCGTAAGTCCCCCAACTATTAGCCTAAGCTGACGATATCGACATCATGGGAAGAACGACCAGATACGAATAGTCTGCCTTCATCCAGATCTTGGGCTGCGCATCAATGAAGGTAAGGCAAAATATATGGTAGTAAAGTTAGCATCATAAACCTACCAACCAACAACATCAAACCGCACTGGTCAAGCAGGAAGAATAAAGATAGGAGTCGACAACTTTAAGACCGTTGATAATTTCTCCTATCTAGGGTCGAAAGTCACAGCCGATAACAGCTATGACGATGAAATCCGCGCACGGTTGTTGGCAGCCAACATTGCCTATTTCAGCTTCCAAAAACTGTTTCGCTCGAAAAGTATCACCATAGGGTCAAAGTTCTTACTGTACAAGACGATGATCTTGCCAGTCCTCATGTATTCCTCGGAGACTTGGGTTCTTAGCAAGAAAAATTGCGAACTCTTGGCCGCGTTCGAGAGAAAAATCCTCCAAATCCCGGACGATTCACTGACCTACAATCTATGAGCGATACCACGACCTTTTGGGTGTGGACAAAATCCGACTCAATAAGTTACGATGGCGGGTCATTTAATCCGTATGGATGAGGATGGTCCAGCCCGGAAATTCTATAAGGGCAGTATCTATGGTAAAAAAGAAGACGAGGCAAATACTGCCTGAGATAGAGCGATGATGTAGACCAGGACGCAATTCAGCTATCAATCCAGATATCAATTTGGAGTTCCTTGGACTTCCTTATTAAGACAGGCCTAGACCGAATACCGGTTGTTACGTTATTGATGATGATGGTAAACATAAAAGCAGTGACGGTGAAAATGCCGAAAGCACGTAACATGTGTGCAAACACAAAGTGCGCACCAAGATTTCCCGATGACCCCGAAATTTTGTTTGAAATAGATCATGCATGAACACTCCGTCGCCTGCAGTGCCTCGGCGGTACCGCAGTTCCAGAGCCACTGATGCGAAGTCTGTAGTTAAAGTGGTTGCCTACTGCTCTTCCAACCATTATGGCGGCGATGGATGGTCAACCCGCACAAACTGTAGTTGCAGTTGATAAGGTCTAGCCACTGGCAGACACTGCACCGTCACTGCAATTTACGCGATGGATGCGCTGATTTATTCACCTTGGAATATTTTACAACAGGTCTATTACCTCAGGAAAGGCGGTGGATGAAAGTTACATGAAGGGAAGCATTCCCCCTACCCATGGCTACCTATTAACAAGATTAACTTGTGACGGTTGCAGACCCGTTTAATGGGTCATACCATCATCCGCAGTTCATGCAAGCGCCTGACCCCATGCCGCTTTATGTTTGCAACTATGGTCGGGATTTGCAACGAGTTTAAATTTTTCCAGTTTTCTTCCCTACCTTTGATTATTGGAATTGATTCACTCTTTTCAATTAAGTCGGAAAATTGAATAGATGCGAGTATATCTCGGTACAACATATGTAGATAAAGAGATAGATGCACGTCCTCCCATCAGGTATATCAGCCATAGTCGTTTCATTGTTATTTCAATACTGCAATATTTCAACTAAAGGTGCAACACAGTGTGAATAATTCAAAAGCCAAATTGCTCCATTGCCGATCGTTCGGTAATATTAAACGAAGGGAAGAAAGCTCACTTTCAGATGATGTCAGAACTAAGGAAACTGATATCTCACTATAGCGAACGGAAAGTACCCTTCGTCGCTGCTTCGATGCCGTTCCCATCGGGAAAAGACGGAGGAGCTTGTTATTTCGTGAAGCACTTGAAGAAAAAAAGGCAGAAGAATGTCGTTTCCAACTGCATCCGTCGAGGTAAGGAGAATGTAGTGATTAATATTAATCAATATCTTGCCTCAAAACCGTTTTCAGTGAAAGCATCCTTCTGTTATGGTGTAGCTGGACCTATTCTGTGATATTCCTCCAAATTTTCTACTCAAATTTCGGACAGTTAGGCATATCACCACTTTCCCAGTGTCATCACTCGATATTTACAACATGCATGCTGAAAGGGATCTCCAGCAACGAAAGGACGAAGAAATCTGTAACAACGCTCACAATGAAAATCGATTGATACAACGACCTCATAAAATGACCATTTTTGGGTAATACAAATTGAACCCAGTGATCCGTGCTAGACAATTTAGATAACATACAAGAAACATTACCTACGCCAGTCTTGCTGTTGTCAAGATGAAACGAATCGTGCGGTCCGTGGTCTACCTTCGTCCTCCTGATACTAATTCCAATATTGTCTCTTTTGTCAATTTCGTTGCTATGTCTTTTGTTCCAGCTAAATTCCTCGTGCGACGCTTGTGCTTGTTATTGAATTTCAGTGACGAAACGATGGAAAGTTTCAAATCCAATCATCAAACGTCCTGTTTTTTATGTTTCCATTGAACAAAAGATTCCTTCCCTGTAACGATGTCAGGGATTGAGGGAAATTCGGAACATTCTTGCAAGTCCTACCCCATTGTCTTGTGCAATCATCCAGAACACATTGCAGATGGAAGAGGTGTAATGTGTGAAAGTTTTGGATAGTGATTTAGATACGTGAATTGAGAAATAACAGGGAATGGGAATGTGCAACCGCGAACCATGTCATTTGAAATAACCATTCGAGCAGAAAGATGTATTGATGGTAGGTTATTGAAATCGCAACTGTGGCGGTTAGGGGAGAGTCTTTTGTATGCACCCCCGTTATTTGTAATTTTAAGTGTGAAGTTACCCCCTACGGGGAGTTCAAAATGTTATGAATTCATCGGCATACTATAGGCCAGACTCCTGTCTTAGATAGACTACCGGCTAAAGCACGGACCTGTTGCGTTTAGGACACTAATCTGGAATCGTTTGACCATTACCTCAGGCCAAGCATGTTCAATTTAGGAGCAAAATCTCGTGGTTTAAGGAGCCTCAACTACTTTGGTGACTCTCTTTCTATCTGCCGCCTTTTCGCCTTTCTTCTTTTATGAATCGCGCGGTCATTTTACCTCTCGATTGCTGCCACGCCCTGAGATTGTGTGTTTTCACTTCATAAACGATGGTATCTCTATTTCCTTTTTCTTTTCCTGAAATATATAGACCTCCACTCAGCAACATGGAGAGTGATCTATTCCGAGACGGTACGATAGGGGGCGCAACTCGCAAAGTCTCTCACCTTTGTATTTGCACTAGGCGATTGCAGTACATTTGCTTGCTGAAGGCGTTAGTCCACCCCTCGGAACGTTAAAAAAGTATAGACTGAATGCATCCATCAGTAAACGACGCATACATGATAAGAAGAAATTGAACATCAACCGGCAAATAGCAAACATTGCACTCGTAGCATTGGCTGCGGTGTTCAAAATCTGTTCGAAAAAGCTAATCTTCATGTCGGTCATGATGCCGACTTCGACAAGACTTTGACTTCAAGAACCTGGATACGGAAGAGTGTGGGCCCCTCTTCTTGGTCAGGATGACCACTTAAGTTTTTTCCGGAGCTAGGGAGAACATATGCTCAGTTATCTGTTGACTTTCCGCAACACCATTCCCAGTCTTGTTCGTCCGTGAATATAGCAATCAGTGTCCGACCAGATACGACTCATCAGGCATCTCAAGTCACAGCAAGCTAAGGATAGATCCCTGGGAGACTCCGATGTAACCTTCTTTTTTTTGCTGTCCCTTCTAGGTTTCGTAGAACAGAACATAATCCGACAAACAGTCCATGAATATCTGCCAAAGGTAGCCTGGAATATTGGAAACAATTTTGCAGCTTCCCGAGCATGTGGCACAACTTGCTGGAGTTAAAGGCGTTTCTTATATCTAGCGTCACAATAAACAGCAGCCAGTTTTATCGTTTGGACGATTTTCCCAATCGCATGAGTTTTGGATCGCTTCCCTCTAAAACCATATTCATTCGGTGAGTAGTCTCCCGCAGCACGTATTGTGTCAGTCAATCTTGACTTGATAAGCGTCTCGAACAGTTTCTCCGCTGTGTTCAATATACTGAGAGGGCAGTATGCTGACGACTCGGCGTTGTCTTTACCCTTGTTTATCAGCACAACACTAGCAATCTTCCAGAGGGAGGCAAAAATTTGCTGCCAAAAATGCACTGAATGTAGTAGGTGGTAAGTCCGGTTTATACTTATAGTTTCAGCTTCTCACTTGAAATACCCATTCGTTCCTGGTGTCTCATGGATAAGACTCCTTTTTAGTTCTTATGCAGTGATAAGTTCTTCTAGACTCCCTCTTCACCGATAATGCAGCTCAAATAGGGTGGACAGGAAAAGTAGCCGTACGATTTCTTCAATTTTCACTGCCTTCATCCCACAGTGATTGATGGGTACCCAGTTTTTTAGTAACTAACTTACATCTGTTAACGTCTCTGATTAGCTCCTGCCAGCAGCTACCCTTGGGTAAGATTTTAGCTTTAGCAAGTGGCGCAGACTGAAGTCGGGAGCCTGGAGTACTGACAGAATGGACCTGCTTCGGATCGCCCGTTAAAAGCAGGGTCCCAATTGCATTGCTACTCAATTGAATGAGTCGAGAATCTGAGTCTAGATTCAGATTTACCTCTGATGATCTCAGTGTCGCCGCTTCACTCACAATTGGATCGTCGTCGTTAAGAACGAAATTTAACTCGGATTTGAATTTTCCATTTTCATAACTGGCCTTTATTTTACCGGGGAAAGTAAGTCAGCCTGGGGAGCCCCACAGTTCAGCGCTCATGGATATATCTTAATCTCTGCAACCATTCAACCCAACCACGGTAGTTGCACCTTAGCTTGGGGTGTTAGTGGGGTTCCCGCTTAGATTGAGGTGTCTGACATGACAAGAAAATTAATCATTGAGGGAGGGCTATTAAGAAAAATCTTACTTGAACCTCAAGGTATTTGAGGTATTCAGAATCCGCATACTAGAATCTAAGGCAGCCCTTAGGGTATGATTTCTACCTTGGCTTGGAATTCTATTAGCACCTTTTTTAATACTTAGCTGTTACCTGGGTTCATCTCTTGTCACCAAAACATAAACAACAGAGCAACGCACTCTTTACTGCAGTCGCCTTTAAACCCATTCCCATATTCTTCCCAATCAAAACTTAAGCGAACAACGAAGGAATCGAAAGCAATGCGGACTGTGCGTCAAAGTTTTGGCTTCAATTCACGTTTGCCCTACATTCTCAACTATATTAGTCACTCCTACTGGTCCATATTAAACCATCCATAGGATAGAATCCTGAACGAAATAAATCTCCTCCTTTTCACCCAAGTTTTGACGCGCAATATCTTTATGTATAATATACTGAAATTAGCCAATCAATCATGATATTCTTTGCACCACAGATACATGACCTACTTTCTATATTCAGACAGGAACTCATGAAGTGATTATCCTTTTAATAACAACAAGAAGCTGCAGAAACAACATTCAAATCCGAATATCATCAATACATCAAATGAAATAAATCTCACGCTTGGACAGCATCCCTAAACAAAAATGAGAACGATAAAAGGAATCTTGAGGATATTCGAGGATATTCCCTTTCATACCTTAGTTGAAAACCCAGCAAGGATGAGGCGAATGGGAAAAGAAATCTCGCAAGGATTTGAAATTTCTATTGCGGAAAGGCTATTCGTCGTCCGTTGCAGCTTATCTTGGCAGCGCCCTGCTAAAATCCTATGCTACCCCGAAATCCGGTCCAAACATACGCTCGATACACATCCGACTTCTTCCTTCTATTGATGCTCGCCTCACTGAAATCGATTTTGTTTTATCGGAAGAACTCATCCGGTTTAAAGATTTATAAAGTTACAAATATGTAAAGGCAATATTTTCAACTACATCTATTTCTTGGATCCGATTCAATACGGAAGCAGGACAAGGAGGTTCGACCCGCTCTTCTTGTTTCTAAAAATCAATCCAAAGGAGGATATGGGACCATGTGCGCCTTTGATTGGCTTTGCAGGCTATTATCATTGCAGAATTCGGATTTAGTGCACAATTTTATTTTATCTAAATCCACTTTCGGCTATCTGAGCCGGGTTTGCGACAATTCCGAACTGACGGGGCTAAGTGGGCAATACATTTGCATTTAATTTGCTCCAGCAGCCTCTCATTTTTATAGGGGATGTAATATACGAGGAGCGTTCAGCACCGATATTTGGAGCCCATCCCTTTCACGTCTAGCCCGCCCCACAGTATTATTGCTGCTCGTTAAAATTAAATTATTTATGGAGATACACACTTTATTGGGTTACTCCTCAGTAAAATATTTCAATCAAAAAGGATATGTGAGAATTAACGCTTATATTAAACCCCTCAACGGCCCCGCAATTGCTCGGCTGCAATTGGGGAATTTACGATGTAAACAAAACCAACTTATAAATATAAATTTTTATGCCCTAAAAAAGTTATTAGTATCCCGACATTGTAGGTAGTAATTTTGGTCCACAGAATCCCAGGCATAACCCCCGGCAGCTCCCAGGATCAGGGAGCAATGAGTTCGATTCCAGTGCTGACTTTTGTGTACTTGTGCGTCTTCTCATCGAGAATTCGAGCAATGGCGGCATTCAAGTTGGAAATGGCAACGGTAGCAGCATCTCAATTTGCTTTTTGGACTTCATTTAGCCCCGGAGAGAGTTGGGCGGATAAATGAAATTTACAGCACATAAGGGAAATAATATTCCAAAAGACGTTTTATATGGGCACCACGTTTCTCGTTACTTTTCGTTCGTTTGTTCGTTTTGGTCCTTCATTTCAGTCGTTTTATTTGTTCCGGTTCATCGAGCCAAAGTATCATAACTTATGATCCATTTGGGGGGGATTTTTATGAGAATTAGGCTCCACTGTTAATATCCGCATCGACGTATATTTTGTGTTTTTGGTTAGTGTAATAAATTCTATTTATGGATTTGAATGAGAAAGTGATTAGCGTAGAGTGCTATAGCCTCAGCAGGAGCCCAACAAGCTCCACCAAAAAAAGTTCTCCTTCAATTTCGCTCCTTGGCATAATTTGATAGATTGAGTTATGATGTCTCGGAAGCATTGAGTGGAAACGAATGAAGCGTGTTTTCGGGAGTTTGCTTCTTTCTTGGTATCAATGGCACAATTGCGCTGTTGCTGTGAAACAAGTTTAATGAATTTCGGTAATTTAATTAATTATGAGATTCATTCAACAACAAAAAATTGGTACAATGCAATAGGCCCCCAGCTGTCATTTTCTAATTTCTCCTTGACCAAATATCCTACTTTGCTCCTATTTTTTCTGAAACAGAATTGACCTTGTAATGCATGAATGCATGTGGTTGTATAGATATTCTTCTTCTTCTTTTGTTTCAATGGTGCTACAGGACGAACCGGTGCTTCGCCTATAGGACACCTCTTCCGAGCATTTCGTAGAGTATCATAGATCACGCTTATGCCTTTAAAGTTCGTAGATTTTTTCCAGAACATAAAACCACTATGGGAGACGTGAGGAGGAAACTTACGGTGCAGGGGCTCGGAACCTCAGTACCGGTGGCTTTTGGGAGTGAGGAAGCGGTGAGGAAGGCTCCCGGTCGTCGATATTCCTCGACCGCAGTGACTCGGTGGTGGACAACTTGGCCACCTTGGCATCTAATGCTACAAGTGTTTTAAATTTGGAAAAGGAAGTGATCAAGCGAAGTAGCCCTCTACCAAGGACACCACTAACAAAATCGAAGAAGGACGAATTGAAGCAGATCCCTGGACGACGAAAACAGTACCAACACCGACCGCACATATTCAAGAGCAGCAGCAGCAGGAGGTACTCCACGATCAGGAAAAGGATCCATTCAGAAGAACGGACTCATGCAGAGCAGAGTCCTGAGGCAGAGGAACTATCCTCCACACAGCTTGATGCAAAATTAGTGGAGCTGTCTGAGTTCATCATTCTCGACGCAAGGGGTCGTTGTCCAAGGGTGATCGCTGGTGACTTCAATGCTTGTGCCCGTGAGTGGGGTAGCAGAGAGGCAAATGAAAGGGGCCGCAGTCTGTTGGACGCTTTTGCACAATTGGATATAATTCTGGCCAACGATCGTGTCAGCCCTGCTCTGGCACCTGGTATGTCCTGGTGCGTCAGCACACTACACCCGCAAGTGCAACGAGGAACTTGTTTGCACTGATGAAGGGAACAAGTGGTTCCCGAAATATCGGTATTTGCAAGAATAAATACCCACACCAACGAAAAAGAAACAACAAGTTTTTATTATTTCAACCTCGAAGATGTTGAGTTATATTCATGCGAAGCGATCAGTGCCGTTAAGGGCTGGCTAAAAAGTTCTGGTCTGACTTTTGCGGAGGAAAAAACGGAAGCAGTTTTCATCACCAAGCCCTGTAAAAGAAATTTTGCCCGTATTTAAATTGCGAATCATATCACCACTTCTAAGCCTGCCATAAAATACTTGGGAGTGATGATAGACAGGAAGCTTAGCTATAACCAACACTTGCAGTATGTTTATGAGAAAACATCTACTGCAAGTGTGGCCCTGGCAAAGATGATGCCGAATGTGGGGGGACCATGACATGCCTCCAGGTTGCGTATAGCTAGGGTAGTGAGTTCGATCCTGCTCAATGCAGCTCCAGTTTGAGGAAAGGCATGGCAGATTACATTTAGCACTAACAAACTAAGTTGAATCTACAGAAGAACAGCCCGAAGAGTGTGCTCAGCATTCAGGACTGTCTCAGAGGATGCAGCATTCGTCATCTCTGGAATGATGTCCAATGACATCTTGTCAGATGAAATGACGAATATATACAATGCGAAGTTTATCTCTCCTTTATCGAAGAGGAACAACGCCGAAAGGAAGAGATCAATAAATAGATGACAAGAGCATTGAAAACACTCGGCGAAAAGTCGGTGGTCACGCAGACTCATCCCTGCCATCAAGGAGTGGTTAGAGAGACGGCACGGTGAGATTAATTATAATCTTACCCAGTTTCTGACGGGGCATGGAGGATATCGCCAGTACCTGTTCAGGTTTAAACTATACACCTCACTCGATTGTTCAAACTGCGCTGGAGTCCCAGAGGACCCAGAGCATGTATTCTTCCACTGTCCAAGATTTGTGCAGCAATGGAAGAACTTAAAGGAGACTTTAGGAGAGGTACTCGTACTAGAAAATCTTGTGCGAAAAATGTTAGCATGTCAGGAGGACTGGGATGTGTTCAGTTCTAAAGTTGGAAACTGCGAAAGGCAGAGGAGACTAGAAAAGCCCGGTTACGTACGGCGCGTAGAGATGAAAGGGGACCAAAAAGAAAAAAAAAATGGCTGTTATACCATATGGTCGTTCCACGGGGCTTGGGGGGAGTCGGGGGTGGTTATAGTGGGTAAGAATCCCACACGCTGGCGTGTCCAAGCCAGTGCCTTTTGAAGATTTGCAGCTCCTCAGAAAAAAAAGACTGATGCGAAACTTGCTATTAACAAAATGTCACTGAAGTAGACTGTCGAAAATCATCTCCTCCAATCCAGGATGTTAAGCGAACCGGGCTTTACATTGGTGGGATTCTGCCTTGTCTGAGATTAGTGAAGTGCACGTTCTTCGAACGCGCCAACGACCGGAAAGAAAGCGGACGGTTACAAGGCCGGTTCAAAAGAGGAATCGAAGATAGATGCTTAGGAAGACGCCGCGGGTAAAAAATTTAGCGAGATTCCTGTAGGAATTGAGATGACTATTTGGACCGAAATTACATGAAGATCCTGGTGGTTTAATGCGACTTCGGACAAGAATTGATTTGGAAATTACAATCAGAGTCCCGCCGTGGCTAACACAACGGTACTGGTTTGTACTGAGTGGAGGCTCAGCATTCATACCAGTCGATGCGAAGCCAATCTAATACTTCTGCCGCAATTAAGGAGTACTACCCAACTCTGCAAGAAGCTCTGACCGCGATAGCGATAGCGGCATAGCCATAACCACCATGAAATTCCCGTAAGGGGAGGCCGAGAGTGCATCCTGCACGAATTCTCCTGGAACATATTTGAGGGCTTCCTAAAGTTGATATTGTCATCGTGATGGGTGATCTGAATCCCAAGGTGGGCTCCGAAAACACCTTACTCGGACATGTGATGGGAAATAACGACAACCGCAACGATAATTGGGGGAAGTTTATACATTACTGCAAATTCCGCCGCCTTCTTATGGGTGGCACATTGTACGAGCACAGAGCTTACCATCAGTAGTACAAGTAATAAGATTGACCACTTTATGTTTAGCAGCAGATTTAGGAGTTGTCCTCTGAATTTGGGTAACAAGAGAAGCGCTGATATCGGCCTCGAGATCAGATCACCATCTGATAGTCGCCTACGCCTCTGCCACGTCCCGCAGCGTTAGAGAGCTGCGACCCCCAAGTTCACCGCTTGTGTGACCTGGAGTGTTACTCGACAGTGGGCGAGTTATCTTGCGGATCGGAAGGCAGATATACTGAGTAACCCACCTGTATTGGGCCCTCATAAAAATGTTCTATTCTCTCGGAAGGGACGACATAAGATTTGGTTGACTGAAGAAGAGTGGAAGACGATCGATGAACGGAAGGGATTCAGGATTGCATTGGTCGCTTAAATCCCAGGAAGTTCAGCATAGTCAGCATCGTGGCAAAACGGAACTTGTTATTACGCTGGTTAGAGAAGTAGGTAGGATGTGGCCGGAAATTGTTCGATGATCCTGCTAAGTAAGTTTACCTTCGTCTACAAACAACGAGCAGTTGAAGAGGTGGAAGGAACATTTCGCTACGGTTCTTAATCACGTAACTTCTAGTGAGTTTTCTAGCTTGTGAATGAAATGGCTAGTCACCGTAATAAGTGGCTTTCGGTTCCTCCAACCAGGAGATAAATTATTTGGGTTATCAACGCACCCAAACGGAGTAAAGCCTTCCGACAGTCTCCCTACTTGTAGATCTGCTACTGCAATTCGTACGGAAATTTTGGTACTCCGAGACCTTTCCCAGAGGGTGCGAGGAGAAGATCATTATTAAAATTTCACCCTTTTTGAGTACGGATCATTCTGGAGCAGTCAGCATCTCAAGGTGGCTTAAGGTATGTAACCGATATTATTTCTTCTTGTATCTGAAATTTTTTTTTTTGTTCAATGGACGATAATATCTTTCCTCAAACGCCTCGACAACGCTGCTAACATCTGCTTGCTCTCTTCATGACCTTGGCCAAATGGCTCTGGATTTTGAAAGAGAAGTAAAAAGATGAACAAAACCAAGGTTCTCAGTCTGACGGGTAACCGCGCTTCTCCAATCTGAATTTGCAGGCAGAGCACCGAAAAAGTTGATCAATTTGTATATATATCTAGGAAGCGTGGTTTTTGCTGATGGAGGCACCGAACTGGATATTGTTTCACGCATTAACGTCGCTAGATCCATCTTCGCTGTCTTCTCTAGAATCTGGAAATGCAGTCATCTTAATACGAAGATCAAGTTGAACTAGTTCAGTGCTGGTGCTTGTTTTGTGGGAATAGCACATTGAAAGCGACCACCGCTGTCACTGGTAGGCTCCAAACCTTCGTCAGCAGCTATCTTCGACGTATGATAGGAATATACCCATATCACTATTACAAACTGAAAGCTTGGACTATATGCAAGCTTGCACTCGTACGCGATGTGATCAGAATGCTGAAGTGGCAGTGGATAGGTCACACACTGAGGAGGGGCGACAAATGCATGCGAGCGATCGTAATTAGAGGCATGTTCGACGCGCTATATCCCACCAAGGAATAACTGGTAACTATAAGCTTCGTGTTGTCATCACAACCTATCAATTCGTTTATTTTTCCCTACGGTTTGTGACCGGTTTTATCCAGGTCAGCAGAAGAAATCTACAGGCTTTACATCCTTATCTGGTTCAATTTGACGAAAGTTAGATCGCTTTAACCTAGGTTCAGATAGAGAAGGGTGTGCAGTCCTTTTCTGGTAAGGGTACTTGCTTTAGGCCTGTACCGATTAGTATCTGTAGTATTTTGATATATGATAGATAGTAATATTGTTAATATTTGGATTGGAGCCCTTTGATGATCGGTGATCGTTTTTTTCCATCATGGGCTACTTTATTGACAGTCAGAGAACAGGTTACCTAAGGCACACTTTCAGCGCTGCAGACTTATCTGCTCTATCGTCAGTATGGTCTGCGTACGTATGTATGAGAACGATAGGTCCAGTCAAATCGTGGATCTTCATTAATGAGGAATAAGAAAAAACGCATTGATGGGAATTTCGGGGCTCTGAAGGCGTATGTAGTAGACGAACAACTCTTATTTTCCCTTCGAATTTATATAAGAAGAACTAGTTTTTATGCGAATCAGCCTACGAATTTTGGTGACCCTTTTATTGGGCATCTATTACAAAGATAATCCTGGAGATGCAAGTCAAAATGAAATTATAGAAAATTCCGGCTCAAATAGCTAACACCCGTCTTAACCTCATACTATGTCGTTCAGTACATAGCGAGTTGGTTGCTCTTGGTAGAGATCTTAAATCGATTGGACACTTTGACCTTTTCAAATATCAGAAACCGTCAACTGCATCACCAAACACATCTTTAAGACATTTATAGATATGAACTGTCTCAGCTTTCCGCACTTCGCTCCAACTTCGCCAAGATTCAGTCCCCAAATTATTGATTGACAGTGCAGTATGCTCAGACAGACATTCAAGCAAACATCTGTACAAATAAATCTAAATATAAACACTGCAGTGTTGGAAGTGTTCCCCCGAAAACTAATTTGCTCTCGTCCGACGTTCATAAATGTCATGTCGATATTAAAATTTATTAGTGGGGCATTAGTAATTTAATGCGGCATGCAACAATTATGGGTAAAAGAACAACATGGAATTGACCTCAACCCCTTTGAATGCAGCTCGCAGTAGGAAGGTGCCCAGCCCGCGGCAGACTTCAACCTTCAGGTCGTTCTATTATTCATCGGCACTACTCAGTACGGCAGTGTGTTGTCCTGGGAGATATACTTCGATATCTTAATGCCGTGTGGAATACTACAGCGTTCATGCAGACCTATTCGCAGGGGACGTGGGAAATTAATGTCGGAATATTTATTGTAGATGGGGCGAACTTCCGATAGGTCTGCTCCTACTCCCATTGATAGCGGAAGCGCACGGGTAATTATTAACGGGCTCCAAGAAGTTTCGAATATTCCCTTTCATCTGTTCAATACTATTCAAAGTCCTTTGAGTCAAACTTGAAGGTCTAGGTTAAGATCGGTACTCGTCACTCGACATTCATTTGCTGAGTTCGTTCTATGAAAATATGATCAAATGTTTCTTAGAATTCCTATCTTTTGACGCGAAATGATTTGAAGTTCAGTAGCCTTGCCTCTCTGATACTTCTGCCCGTGAATGGCTTCTTAACAAATGTCCAGCCACGAGACTGTTAACTGCAGTATGGTCCCATTGAAATTTGTTCATAACTGGATGTCTACCCTTTCTGCGTAAGGATCCAAACAATATGGTATTAGAGATTCCGCCATCTGCAAACTTCAAATGCTGAACAATTGGCCAAAGTAACACAAATTCCCTCTTCATGTTACATTTAAACGATAGCCTGTAGCTTGGAAGTGTAACATCCTATTGTGTGCACGTCCTGGGTAGCTGGCTTTATGCTGGCATTTTCTAATTCAGAATTGGAAACCACCGATACATTTACATGACACGACCAGCGGATAATATTATCCCAAATTCTAAATTCTATGGGTCCACTATATCATGTACCTTTATCTATTATTCGAAAGTGTTCTCAGATCCTTCGGGTCTTTTGTCTGATATCTGTTGATCCCTGGTATTAACATTTAAAATTCGCCTGAAGTTGGGACAAAGTATGCAGACATTGGTACGTTTTATGGCTGGAAATTGTAATGTTTTGTCCTCGGCATGAAAGGTATTGTCAGTGGAAATTTATTAGGAAAAAATACATGTCTCCGATAATCTTTTTACGAATTTACATATATGTGTTTCGATATGGGAGACGATTGCTCTTTTGTTCATTGCTGGAGTTTTCAAAGACCTAATTCTGGTATGAAAGGGGAATAGAATACACGGAACTGAAAGGAGTACTTGATTTGTCCCTTGGGACATAGTGGCCACTAAATAGACTTGACTTTACCGAGTGGAGGTACAAAACGGAGCCCATACTGCCAATCGCAATCGGACCTTGTGCACCGTTTCCATCTTTTATGAAATTAACTTGTACCTTGTACTAGTCAATTATCGGAAATTGTCTACACATTTATCTGTCTGTCCTCCAAACAAATTCTTCTCTGTATTTGCCGAACAACTCGCCGAGCCCGGTGCAGGTTTGGAAGGCACTCCCTAAAACATGAGCCAGCAGGCTATGGCCCATTCGGTTCGTTTTGGTAATTCTATGTAAAATTATTACCGCCGAAGGAGCTCGATATCAGATCTGACTTGTATTTACTCCAGCGCAATGGGAAAAGCTAATTGATCAGAAATGTTTTGTTACTTTTCATATGGCTCACTTTGTGCCTATGGCATATGGGTGGGATCCCAGGACTTTATAGTGTTGAAAAATGTCCACATGAGTAATTCTTTTGAGGGAGAATAATTCAAGTTTTCATAGTAAGTTCAATGTTTGGGAATTATAGTCGTGGGGAGGTAGGCGTGGAAGATAAGAATGCGAATTTTTGAAAGAGAATTTGAAATTTTTATGTATCAGTTTGTAGAACATACAGCCTTACATGCGTTGATAGATTTGTTTGAGTAGACTTAGTGCTTGAAGTATTTTCAGATATTGTAGATTTGGTCATTTCCATGACTTTTACAAGTTGTTTGTAAATGTCTGAAAGCAAAGGTACAATATTGTACAGCTTTGTTTCTTAGTGCCTGATATACATTCTGCTACCTTCATCTTTTACACAATCAATTCAGTAGAACTTTTTTCAAACGTTGACATGGTCTTCTCTTGAGGCTC
This sequence comes from Hermetia illucens, assembly GCF_905115235.1. Classification (NCBI taxonomy): domain Eukaryota; kingdom Metazoa; phylum Arthropoda; class Insecta; order Diptera; family Stratiomyidae; genus Hermetia; species Hermetia illucens. The sequence goes on from NC_051853.1 coordinate 69,329,140, forward strand.
GTTTAAAAAATTTCGAATCAGTTCACCATGTGTCTGCCATTCTGTGAAAAGGGATATCATCTAAAAATAGAGGGTCATATAAAAAACCATTGTAAGACTTTCATCCGCTGAATCCATCTGCTTTCCAGCCCTTTTTCATGTGGAACTACGGGAAAATATTACATGGCGAGGTGGATCTGGCTGAAATTACCTTTTTTCTTGCCAAATTTGAACCGCGTTTTCTTAACCCCTCCTTCCCTTCCTTAGGTGCTATTATAGGTCTCCTCCAAACTGTTTTTCGAGGTTTTTTGTGCAGATTCATTGTCTCTCAGTCTGGGAACTTTTGAAGGAGGCCGAAATTTTAGAAAGGCTTTAGCCTGGAGAGGCTAGCTTGCGGACTTCTGCACACTGAATGCACTCAATACTCCGCGAAACTACCATAAGGTCTGCTTTTTTCAGCAGGGACTTTATTAAAATCGGTTTACTATCTGTCTTTGTTGATTGACACCAAATTTGGTAGAAAGGCGGGAACTATGAACGCTCATACGTATAATGAGTTACATCCTTCTACGTCGAATTTTAGGGGGGGGGGAGGGGGGTCTCCATACATGCAAAAGAGGGGTGTACATTTTTTTCATCAAATATAGTCACGTGGGGTTTCAAATTAAAGGTGTCCGTTAGTACTTTTCGAAGCCGGTATTAGTTTTGACATTTGTTGGAAATGTGGGGAATGCGGGGGGTTGGAAATTAAACATTTCTTTAACGGACCCATTCCCAGAAACTACTTAACCGAAAAATCTGAAAAAAGTCAAGACGGTGCCACTTTATGGTGTCTAGGTCTATACCGATACCTGTTCGAATAAAGTTAATAATAGTACAATACTATAATTTTTGGTAATTGGCAGGAAAATCCCCCTTAACCTCCTCCTGGAATCACGAAGCAATGTAGGCTACAGCATAGAGCATGATCCTACCAAATTTGGTGAAAATCGCGATATTACTAACAAAGTTATAGTAGGTCAAAGCTGTCGCTTCTGTGAAAATTCAAGACTTTGAATGTCAATATCACTTGAAAGTAGATATTTTCACGTAATATATGCATATATTGCGTGCTACATACTAATGGGACAAATCCACACTCAAATCTCTTTATAAAAGAAATACATAAAACCCTTTCATACCTGAAGCGTCTACCTTCCGGTTTCCCGACTTGTTTAAGGTTTCGTGTGAAACAAAATCTTATTAAAATCAGTTTATTGTCAGTCTTTCTATTTTTTTTCTTGTCAGGGGGAATTCATAATGGTTACGCCTGCTAGACTCTTATCAACTAAAACTTTTCATATTTTCAGCACACTCTCCCCGCGGGATCCACCGTTCTGGCATTACTTCGCCGGCTTCTTCAGTTATTAACTGTTCATGGATTAGCTGCTACCGTTTTATGTGGTGTTACTTGCATTGGTTTTACTTCAATGCCTCCGTTCAACTTCTGCTTCTTTCACCAACTACTGCCTTCCCACCGTTAAGGAGGGCCCAGCTCATTTTCGAAGTTTCTCCTTGGGCTTTCAAGTTTCGAGCAAATACACCTTCACATGTAGGGCAATTTGGCGTTTCATCCAAACCGAATCTGTAGAGATATGTTCTGTACCTACAGTGTCTGACTAAGAACCGAGTCAAATCTTATCTTACCGTGGTTTCATCTAATCCACATAGTTGTGACCAAAATTAACTTATTTGTCCACCGATCATTCTTCGTCTAGTCCCATGCTGTTTACAATCCGCTCAGTTTGCCTGCTAAGGTTCGCTTCCTGTTTTTCATACAAGCATTTTTCTTCATCGGCTGAAATATCCACCGAAATATGTGTTTTACACAAAACCTTAAAATCAGATCTAATGATTGGCGATAGAAGTAATTATTGACTATGTTTCAGGCCATCTATATTTGGAGGAATCCTTGTTAATGTCAGTAAGCTTTGGGGTTTAAAGCTCAGCTTTGAGTCGAAAATTGCTCCCAGGTATTTGAACCGATTCAGATCTGAATGAGTTTTGTTTCCGCCGCTTTGTAAAAAGTACCAACTCCGTTTTCTGTTCGGAAAGCTTCTACCCCAAGTCTTCTAGTCAAGACTTGATCGTACAGATAGCCTCGCTCAGATAAATCTCTATTTCGTCAGGGTGATTGGACGTTATGATCACCCAACCCACGACAACGGCTTTCTTGTGTTGAGAACAGTAAGACGCTATCATAGATTCTACTCCATATCAAAGAACTCAAAACGCGGAACTCCTAGCATTATATCCTACATTTTTGACCCTTCATCCAAATCGTAAAGTTGATGCCGGGAGTCCCCATGCGCAGTAGTTTCCCTTATCAAAGGCTTTCCTGGCTATTGTATTCAGAAGAATATAGAATATTGGTTCGTCTATCGATCTACCTAGCTTCATAATCAATACAAATTTTTTTAATTTTCACTCTGCGGGGAAAGATCCTTTTAGAGAATACCGACCAAATTATTAGGACTGACAGGCTGACCCTGACGAATGTGCGAGGCCAGATAAAAGCATGTTAGGCGATGACTGCTTTACAGTTTCTTACCAGGGCAGAGGCAAATCGTCAGACGCTAACTCATATCTTCCCTGGGAGCAGCTTGACCGAAGCGGCTCGCAGATGCTAAGTGCTCCTTTATATAGTTTACAGAAGACAACATGACTACGAATTATATTGAGTGCAAATCCGGCAATTCTATTGACCAAAACTTGGCTAGAGTTGAAAACATTTTTTTGAGTAGTTTCAAGAAAACAGATAACAGCAGTAGTATCACTCTCGAGATCATTCAACATTAACAAGGATCTAAGACAATGGGATGCCCTGTCATGCGTCCTCTTCAACCTGGCCCTAGAGAAAGTGATTCGCGATGCAGACGTAAATGCGATAGGCATCATCCTCTTGAAGTCCTCCCAACTGTTGGCCTACCCCGACGATATTGGCATTATGGAAAGAGTAACCCGAGACGTAGAGTCTACCTTCATCCAGATCGAGCAGGTGGTGCGAGATCTCGGGCAACGTCAGCGGCAAAAACCAAAGAATGAACAACATCAAATCGCACTGGTCAAACAAAAACAATGAAGATAGGAGACTACAAGTTTGAGATCGTTGAAAATTTATCTTATCTAGGGTCGAAAATCAGAACCGATAGTACCTATGACGATGAAATCAGCGCACGGTTGTTGGCAGCCAGTAGAGCCAATCTCGCTGCTCTGGGTTCGAATACCAGTCATCAAGGGTATCTGTGTTCTTAGTATATTTGTAGGGAATTTCCTGGCCATAACCATTTATTTATGGTCTTGAGAGTTACGTTCGTGCTTTTATCTGACCTCACACGCTTGGTCAGGGTCGACCTCGCCAGTCTTATTAATTTGGTCTGAATACCTAATTTTCCCACGCCTTTATATAGTTTTACTTTGGTTCTGCTATAATAGGCGATCTTGAAATTGACGAAAATATGGCGTAACTGATGGCCATATTCCGCCAGCTTTTCCATCGCTTGCCACAAATCTGATCTGTTGTTTGTTTACCTGGAGTTCCTTTTTGGTATGCGCCAATTATATGGTGGGCGTATGAAGCTATTCGGCGTAGCAAGATAGTGTAGAATATCTTATACTCTTATACGGAACTCAGCTATATGTTACCTCTGTAGTTGCTACATTGTGGGTCAGAAATTGCCTCGTTGGTGACTGCCACGTCAGACCATAATACTCAGCTGCTGTGGTCACCCCCATATTTAACCAGTTCGGTTGCAATTTGGTTCTTGACGATTTATTATTTGATGCATCAAAGTACTCAACCATTCGTTCCAATATGCCCATGCGGTCGAAAGTCAGATTTCCTCCTTTATTTCGACAGGATCAGCATCAAGGTGCGTACGGATTCATCCTGCCGATTTTTTGGTGAAACTTCTGCCTCGTACAGTTGCTCCCTAAAGTTTTTGAGTTCACAGACCTGTTGATTTTCACAGAGTGCCTTTTTCAGGCTGTGAAGTGCTATTGCATAGGCTGGAGTACAACATTTTTCTCCTCCGTTGGTAGTATACGTTCATCGTCGAAGCAACGGCCCAAGTTTGTTATTTGATCGCTTTCCACGCAAACTAGGAACTTTCAATGACCGTTTAGTGTGACACTGCTGCAGACGTTTTTATGAAAGCTATAGGAGCCAACTTACTACATATATGCGAGCTCCGTTCTTCCTTGGCTGTTAAATTCTCCAAGTATGATTTTGACATCATACCAGGAGCAGACATCCAATGTCTGCTTCGCTGCCTCGTAGAAGGTATCTTTCTTTGACTCTTCAGTCTGCTCTTTAAGGTCGTGAATGCTATTGAGGCTCAAGTTTCGAAATTTGCCCTGCCAGTGTAGACTGGGTAGCCGCGCGCTTATCTTTTCGACGCCGACGATAGCAAGTTTCATTTTTCGGATGACTAAAGGATCTGATCTGCCCAGAAAGCTTACTGTATGGCCGTTATAATACATAGTATAAAGGTTCCTTTCCAAAAAACTGGTCCCTGTCCAGCGCATCTCTTTTAACGTTGTGATATCAGCCTCGCATTGAGACAGGGTGTCGGCTACCTGATTAGCAACACCTGTTCTATACAGGGGACGGACATCCCTGAGAAAATGCACAAATCGTTTATCTGTTTCCATTCTTGGGTCGGTCGTTATATAATCCATCCTTTGCGAGGCTCCTTTTGTGGCTTCGTAACAGTTTTTCCAGTTTTTTGTCAAGGAAGAATTCCCAGCGATCATCACGTAGAGGATTTAGTAGTAGAGCTGTTGGTATTAGTCCAGTAGGCATTTGCCGCTCCATCGTTGGTACTAATCCACGTTCTTACTCTGGAACTTAAGCTACTCCCTAATCGACATGGAGGGCTCACTAGGGTTTTTTTAGTTTCAGTTCTTTCTAGTTTAGTTTTTCAATAATTATTAAATTAATAATAAAATAGATTTAATTACTCGATAATATCTGCAGGGGCGTAGATTTATTATTAAAATCTAACTTTATGTTGATTATTTGATATGAAAAGCTGGACACGGTTGGGCTTGATATTCATTACGATTTATGCAAGGAATGATTACTAACTTGTTACGCTAGTCAATCATGAGCCATTGAATAACACTTGCTTAGTAGGTTGCATTAGCAGCCACAATTGAATATTTTAGAGAAGCTTTGAAAAGGCTTTCCACCGTAACCTCTACAAGGTGCATTCCAGAAATGTTCATAAATTCAATAGAATTGGAGGCATTCAAACGTTTGAAATAAGAGGACTGTATTCTCAAAGGCTTTGGGAAGCCACCGATAGTTCGATATCCATGCGGATATTAAACGCTATCAGGGAAATTACATGCTAACCAAAAGTGAATCGCCCAACATCCTTCCATCTAATTAAAGCTGCATTGGAACACAACACTAAGCCACGAGTCCTAAACGCAGCATAAGACTCATCAAATATCTCAAATTGCCCTAATTGGCGTATACCGCACACGAGCATTTAATTAAGGTATGAATATCCTGGCTGGCCCAGCATTTATGCAGTCATCCTGCCACCACCAACTTTATGCTGTTACGAAATTTCTGCACCCCCAGTGCTTGCTCTGATAGTCTGGTAAACCGACCTTCCCCTAAACAAAGCCATTGCCTAATGCATCCTCGGCAAGCCAGTGTGTGCATGTGTGTGTGAGTAACTGTATGCATATCTACGTACTCTGTCAAAATGAAATTCATTACTAGATAATCTGGTCCTTGTATTTCGGAACGTAATTTATGCAGTCTATTGTTGGATTTATATTGCCGGCAGCGCAAAACCGCTATGCCGATTCAATGAATTGAATTTGAAATGCATAGAAGTGCGCATTCAAGTGCGAATCTGTGTTTGTGCAGGACGAGTTGCCAGGCAAAATTTCGACAGTTATACGAGGATTCCATTCGAGGTAGCCCTCGGTTGATTTTTGGAGGAGAATCCCATGCCGGAAATTTGATGCTATGCGACAAAGCTCGAGTGTTCACGGTAAAAAAAATCGCACTCAATAGGAGAAAGATGCGCTTCTGGGAGAGCTCTGGGAAAAATAAACCAAACATGGCTAAAAATGGATTACTACCGACTAAATAAATTCTTTGGAGCCTTCTAGCCCGATGTCAAGGTCAACAGTACTTTTGAAGTTACGATCCGTTACAGAGCATGATTTCGACTAAATTCAGCCCTCAATTCTTCCGGAGGAAAATAAACGAAATTAGGCTCGCACCCTATCTGCATCTTAGAAAAGTACTTTAAAAAGTTGCAATATGATTCTGGATTATGAAATGCTCATCCACTTGGTAGCACCTATGGCGACGTAGCTCATTGTTGTAGATTGATCGAAGCCAGAGTGGGTTAGGATGTGTTGAGAGATTGGGGGCGGCTTCTCCAAGCACTCAGGCTTTTTTCTAAACCCATGCGAGGCAGGGCCATTTTTCCGTCGGAGATTACACCCTGATTCTGTTTTGCGGTAGTTAAAAGCAGCTGCTCTCGAAAAAAATATTTTACTCTAAATATCTCTGGTTCTCTCACAAAGGTATTCTTCTGCCGGCAAGAATTCAAATTTCTTCATTTGGTTGCGTGAACCCTTGCAAATTCATAACTCAGAATAAACTTGACAGAGGCTAACTTATTCTAAATGTTGACTTTCGCCCCATCATTGTGGAGCCACACCATCGGCGAGCCAATTTGTTAGTTTCCTGATTGCTAGCGATGATGCCGGCCGACTTTCAGCGGCAACTGCTGGAAGCTGCACAATAACTGGCTTGATATGATGTTACAATGTAACGCTGATAACACTGTTGCACTCTGATATGTTAGAATGGTGATATGGAATCATTTTTGCCGCTGATATGCTTGGCTGACATTCTCCTGCTTCCAATAAAATTGCATATATTTCCGCTTGCTGATGACATCATGGCAGGCAACCTGGTCACACGGCTGAAAAGACAGACGCTAACAGGTGCCATAGAGGAAGTGCATTTGGAGCGCGCAATGACGGTGGCGAGCGTACAGACGATTTTACGGACATCCATTAGTTTGTACTTATGAATACACGGTTCATCAAACGATTGTCTCAAATTCCCTCATTTTATCGTGGGAACAGTAATACACAAATGGATCAAAAGACGCCTACATTTTACCACCGTCAATGACTGCATAGCCGTTCTTTATGAAACCATCGCGCCTCAACTTTGACCGTTGATTACCGTCTTGCGACAAAACAGGGTGAGGAACGCACTGGCCCTCCGCGCATTAAATGGTGGTGACTTCGTGGGAAAAAAGAGACGACTGCATTTATGCGGCTACCAACAAGTAAGAACATCAAAGAATCGTGGAACCAAGTCAAAGACATGATCCACAAGGTGGCCTAGGTGGCCCTCGGAGTCAACAAGTCGGGTAAGCCGTTCATAAACCGAGATACTTGGCTTTGGAGTGACGATGTACTTTGCTGCCAACATCCGGAGCGATTCCACCTGTCAGTGCAACTGAAGTCGAAGAAAGCAATAAAACGAATAAAATAGAGGAAAACAACAGGACCTACGGCATGACATCTGAGAACTGGAAAGTGAAGAGCTGGGACCCAACATTGTAGCTCAGTGAATTCTCCAATCGAGCTATTGAGGAAGGTGGAACACCATTTAATTGGCATAAAAATACCACTGTTCCAATATGGAAATAGAAAGATAGTCCAGCAGAATGTTCAAATTACCGAACGCATTCCTGACAATCAAATTTTAGACATCGTTCAAATAACCGTCAATCGATGCGGGCTTGTCTAGAACTTCGGAACTACTGACGCAATACACGCTGCGCCGTTACTCATGGAGAAACATCGCACTGCCCTCTCTACATTGCATTTCAGGATTTGGAGAAAACGTTTGACTGTGTGCCACTTGAACTCATCTGGGATGCTCTACGCAACACTACCAGAAGAGCTCGTGCGCTGGGTTCAATTGGTCTGCCATGACTCGCAAAGTAAAGTTCAAAGTGTGGCGGGTGTATCAAAACCGCTTCATGTCTCTGTCCGTATTCACCAAGGAAGTGCCCTATCACCACCCCTCTTTGTTCTTGTAATGGACACTGTCACACGAACATCCAACGTCCACCGCCCTATACACTCCTTTATGCAGATGATGTTTTCCTGGCATCTCATAGCAAACATGATCTTGAGCAGCTTATTCAAAAATAGAGTAATGGAATAGAATGAATCTAAAAATCTAAAACTGAATTTTTGACGAGCGTTCCCAATGAAACAGACACTCTTACTGTCAGTGACTTGCCAAGGAAGCATTACTGAAATCTGGACAAAGTGGCGTTCCACAACTACAGTTCTTTGTGATCGAACGTCCTGCCGCTCTCTATGGTTCTGAGTGTTACCCAACTGTAAAGGACAATGAAGAGCATCTTGCGGTAATGGAAACAAAGATGTTGGGTTGGGTTAGTGGAGCAATACATCTTGATCACATCCGAAATGAGGATATCAGCGCTCGATATGGAATTGCACCAATCGTGCAAAAATTACGACAGAGGCATCTTCTATGGTATGGTCATGTAGTTCGAGCTAACGAGGATTCACTTGTCACTTTTCTAATGGCGAGCCGCACTAAATGAGGCGATCAGTCAGAACTTGCCGGTGCTAATACATGCTGTAAGCAGAACTATCAATTATGCTTGCGGCTCATGGTCACTGGTCGTTCTCTACCCGTTCTTTCATTATGACCTTTTTGTAAGCTCGGGTGGCGACCACGCCATCCTGAATGGCACACATGAACCCCTCCGTCTCAGCAAAGAGCTCCCCAATACACAGCCATCTCTTCGGCAAGTACAAATCGACAAAATGCTGCCAAAGACAATTCAAGTGTTTACGGTGCCTCAGCTTCGACTTCTATTCATCGATCCCCCACTCGGTTCACTTATTATTATTACTGTTCCATCCAGACATTAGCATCATGGGTATTCAAATTTGGAATAAAGTGGAAATATTCAGATGCGTATATATACATATGAAGCAGACTTGGAGACTACAAAAGTTCGAAGTAGTCCCAGTAGTAATTTCAGCGACGGGATTAGTCCCGCAGAACTTACATAAACCGCTGAAAACGCTCGATCTTAGGGCTGGACTATACATGGAGATGTAAAAAGCGGTTATCCTTGCAACCTGTGCTACAGTCCGAAGAGTCCTGTCCGGTAACAATCTGACCTAATGGGTTTCAGTCTTGATCCGCACTGTCTTTGATATAAGATCCATGTCTCTGTAGTGTAGAACCTCCGCGTCATTGGCTAAAGTGTTTGCGATATTGCCTTCAGCCCATCCTTAGGTTGGTCGCCCCTAGGTCCGGTTGGGCGGGAAGAGGGTCCATGGGCTTTTCTAACCATATATGTAAACATCAATGTGTGTTAATAGGCAATGTCTGCTTAGGATGAGCATAGCATTTATGCCTTCAATATGTACATATATCTTTTTTTTTTTATGGGTGGAACTGGAAATCTTAGAAAGACGCTGCTGCGCCAGGTTGCAGCAGTGTGTGGGATTCACACCCACTAAAACCACTCCCACTCTTCCGCCCCTCCCCGCGGGACCACCGTGAAGTATTACTTCGCGGGGGAGGCTCTGGTTCGCTATACCAGCTCCTCCGTGTCGCGTCGCCTTCCGAGGTCGATCCAACTCCAGGAGTTTTGACTGCACCACGGCTACTCCCTCAATTACCGCCATCCAGTTTTCCTCCGACTTCAGCATCTCTTCCACCAGGTTCGAGGGCTCGATGTCCGCCCCTAAGATGCTGTTCAACCTCTTTTTCTGCTGCAGAAATCTGGGACAATGGAACATAACGGGCTCCGGGTCCTCGGGTGTAGCACCGCATTCAGGACAGTTGGGAGACTCGTCCAACTCGAAGCGATACAAGTACTTCCTATAGCCACCGTGTCCCGTAAGGAACTGTGTCAAGTGGTAATTCAATTCTCCGTGCTTTCGGTTGACCCATTTCTTGATACACGGGATCAATGTATGGTTCCACTGGGAGTGGGAGTTATCCCACCGTTGTTGCCACTTGCCACGGAACTCTCTCCTAATGGCTTTTCGGAAATCCGCATTCACCCCGGCTGGATTTGCCATCCGTTTTATGTAGAGCCAGTGTGCCCCGCTCGCTAGAAGATCTATAGGGATCATTCCTGCGATGACACACACCGCCTCCGTAGACGCAGTCCTAAATGCGCTGCACACCCTTAGCCCAATTGGCCGGTATGCCGAACTTATCTTCCTCCGGTTGATAGCGTGGTTCAACGCTCCCGCCCAGACAGGGGCCGCGTATAGCAGCATCGACCTCACCACTCTCGCGATGAGTAGCCTGCGACTATACTTCGGCCCTCCCACATTAGGCATCATCCTTGCAAGGGATGAGCTGGCATTTGCTGCCTTCTCTCGCGCATAATCCAAGTGTCCCCTGAAACTCAGCTTGGCATCGATCATCACCCCCAGGTATTTGACAACCGATTTTGAGACGACCTCACGATTACCAACCTGGATGGTAACCGTGTTGTTCTTCCTACGGTTGGTAATGAGGACCGCCTCCGTCTTTTCGTCCGCCAGGTCCAACTTCGCCATTCGTAACTATGAGTTGATGGTATGAATGGCTTCATTTGCATAAAGCTCCACGTCCTCGGGATGCTTTGCAATTGCAACTACCGACAAGTCGTCCGCAAAACCAATCAGCGTTGTCTCCTCCAGCACGCGAAGACCAAGCACTCCATCGTACACTATGTTCCACAGCAGCGCTACCAATACAGAACCTTGAGGCACACCTGCTGTCACAATGTACTCCTTCGGCCCGTCGTCCGTCTCGTACCGGAGAAGTCTGTCCGAAAGGTAACTCTCAATGAGCCGAGCTAAGTAGCTAGCAACACTCAATTTGGCCAAAGTGCCCTTAATACAGCCCCAGTTGGCTGAGTTAAAAGCATTTTTGACGTCCAGCGTCACCAGAGCACAGCATTTGCCCATGGCCATTGCATTTCGAGCCAATTCCACGACTTTTGCTACTGCATCGATCGTAGAACGGGCTTGCCGGAACCTATATTACCGCTTTGAAAGACCACCCGCAAGCTCGATGAATGGGAGCAGCCTGTTGTATATCACCCCCTCCAACATCCTCCCCATGGTGTCTAAGAGACTAATAGGGCGATATGAAGAGGGCACGCTGGGTGGTTTTTGGGGCGTCGTTGACTGGTCCCCCCGTTCCCAATGCGGAGGAAGATGGCCTGGTGGTCACTGTGGGTGTAGTGCTCACTCACTTGCCAAACCATCTCCCTCACCAGTGAAGTGCTAACAAATGTCAGGTCAACGATCGAACCCGACCCTCTTCCTCGAAAGGTGGGCATGCATCCAACGTTGGCCAACACGATGTCGAGCTCCGCAAATGACTCCAACAGAAGTTGACCTCTGGTGTTTGTCGATCGACTTTCCCACTCCAGGGCCCACGTGTTGATATCGCCCGCAATGATTTTAGGGCTGTGGTGTCTAGCGTCCAACACCAGACTGTCTAACATCTCCTCATATTGTGCTAAGGTTGCACTAGGAGGAGCGTAGCATGGACACCGTTGACCTTCGCCCTTATAAAACCGGCTGCGGGGGGGCTATGAATTCCTAAATGGCCTGTCTTCCGCACGCCCAGATTGCGACGTTGCCAGACGCATCCACCGCCCAAGTCGCACCGCCGTGGTTTCTGTACGGCTCGCAAATAACCGCGACATCGACATTCGACTCTCGAATGGTTTGTGAGAGCAGGTCCTGAGCTGCCTCGCAGTGATTCAGATTGATTTGTATCAATCTCATTTGCCTGTGCGGTTCAGCTCCCTCCTATATACCGGACATCTGCTGCTTCCCGCAACATGCCGGTCGTCTACACCCTCTTTCCCACTACATAGCATACACCGTGGATCTTTGGTGCAATCTTTGATGAGGTGGCCCTCTTCACCACACTTCCTGCAACTCCTCGACCTATAATGCTGGATAGTGCATGCCGCCGCAAAATGGCCGAAATCGAGGCATCTGAAGCATCTCTTTAGAGAGATTTGCTCCCTGAGCCTGCACACGACCCAGCCTACTCTTACCTTGCCCGCAGTAATTAACTTAATAGCTGATTCCGCTGGCAAACTAATAATAGCGGTCTGTGTGCCGCCATATGCCTTCTTCATCCTTTTTATGGCACTCTGGTCTATATCGCTAAGGTTGAACTGCTGCTTTAGCGCAGCACAGAGGTCCTCCCGTGAGGTGACCTCATCTAGGTCCTTGCATTCAACCACTATCTCCTGTTTCCGAGCTCTTACCTCAGCTTCCTCTCCTAGTATACTTTCCACCTTCCCGCAGAAGTTATCGGCCGACTTGTCGGCGTATCTACTTAACTCCAGCATCAGATCCCCTCTCTGTGTTCGCCTGATACGGCTTACACTATCCCCTAAATCCTTCAATTCCGGGTCTGACTTCACCTTTCGGAGGATGTCGGCATAGAACATATTTCCCTTCTTGGAAATAATTATTATTTGCGGGCGAAGCTCATTTTTGTCCTTTTTCCTCTTGTTACTCACCTTAGTCCATTGTTCGGGCCTCCGGCCGTTGGTTTCTTCCACTTTTGTGGGTGTTGTGGCTGCAATCGTGAGATTACCGACTACTGTATGTACATATATCTGAAAGTTTGGAAATACATATTATATATGATTAAATATTTTGAATTTGTAGCAATCTGCGAAATGAAAAACGTGCACAGGAAATTCCTTACATAAGATGATTACAAAACCTTTATACCTGAAACGCCCAGCTTCCAGTATTCGGACTTATTACTTTACCGTTAGCAATTTGAACGCTGCTTCAACCGGTAAGCTGAATGTTGCGTTTACGTGCCGCCATATAGGCCTTCTCCAGTCCTCTGATTGCGGATTTTTTACACATCGAGTGGTCTGATTCTTTTTTCTAGGGCCGCTCGTATATCTTCCTTGGTCGTCGCTTCGCTAATGTCTTTGCATGGTATCACCATCTCTTGCTTTTTGGTTCGTGTTCATTCCTCTTCCCTAAAGAGTTCTCCAGCTTTATGAGCAAATTTTCAACAGCCCTGCTCGGAAGCTTCTTCAGCTGGAGCGTCAGTTACCAATGACCTTCCTGAAAATATGGGCGACATATCGTTTTTTGTAGAGATGATAATTTGGGCCGTATTTCTTTTTCATGCGTCACGTTGTTTTTCCCACTAGGATGACATTTACTTGTTTCAAGGCATCTTTTTCCTCCTTGACAGGAGGAACTTTTGAATTGAACTCGTTCAACTTTATTATTTTTTCTCCTAGCCAGGTGAACGATGATTTACCCGTATTCGGACACTGTTCCTCTGATGGTTTTCTCACCGTTCATTTCTGATTTTATTAGCTTTACGGAAGATTCCCTGATTTCCATTTTTCATCAACATTGGCTTCGGGAAACGTAGAATGGTTGAACTTCGCCTATATGGTATATGGTAGCAATTGTTCATGTGATATCTCCCGACCAGTTATAGTCACTCTACTGTGAGCTCCTTATGCGAAGCATTGAAAGAGCGAACGTGGTTCTAGTCAGCGAACCATACCAAATACTAGATAATAATGCGTGGATTCATGACAAGAGCAAACAGGTCGCTATGTGGGCATGCGGGCAGCAGGCGTTTTAAGAAATCCAAGAGCGCTTAAAAGGTCTCATCCGACCTCAAATAAATGGCAACAGCTTGTATAGCAGCTGTACCTAGTACCAAACCTAGTTGAACAATAGAAGAATTCCAGGCAATGGTAGACAATGTGGCGGTAGACGCAAACACTAACATAAAAGTCCACTAATTATCCCAACGCGTGGGCAACAGAGTGGCGCAGCAAGCAAACTGAGATCAAAGGTCGTATATCGTACATCTTGGGAATTAGAAATTGCAAATAATAGGGAATAATAGGGTCGAAAATCACAACCGATAACAGCTATGACGATGAAATTCGCGTACCTTTGTTGACAGCCAACAGAGCCTACCTTAGCTTACACGAACTGCTTACTGTACAAGACTAAGATCTTGCCAGTCCTCGTGTATTCCTCGGAGACTTGGGTTCTTAGCAAAAAAAACTTTGAACTTTTGGCCGCATTCGAAAGAAGAATCCTCCGAAGAATTTTTGGCCCCCTACATGAGGATGGGCGATCCTATAGCTACGTAACGACGAAATCTATGAGCGGTATCATGACCGTCAGGTTTTGGATGAAATCCGGCTCAATAGGTTACGGTGGGCGGGCCACTTAATTCGTATGGATGAGGATGATCCCGCCCGGAAAGTCGATAAGGGCAACATCTATGGTAGAAAAAGAAGACGAAGCAGACCCCGCCTGCGATGGAGCGATGGCGTAGGTCAGGATGCCAGACAACTTTAAGGGATAAAAAATGGTTGACCTCGGCGCAAAACCGGGATGTTTGCAGTTCCTTATTAAGGCAGGCCTAGACCGGATACCGGTTGTTCCGGGGTTGATGATCCCTTTGGCCAGGTTTTCCCTTCAGCCTAAGATCAGCTGGTGGGTTAGCGAAGAATTCACCCACAGTGATTACCAGGCAGTAGTGTTTGAAATCAAACAGCACAAAGTGGCGCAGAATCTCAAATGACAGGTCTCAGTTCTGACATTAGTGGTGAGACGGAAAATATACATTTAAAGTAACCGTATATTTTTAGGAAATACCCATCCGAAAAATTTGTGTTTGTGTGTCGGTCTTCGCTAATAAATACGGCTTGCTCTACATGTAATGATTAATAAGAAACCCGAAATAAAAGTTGCTGCGATCTTAGCCTAAGTTGTACAGCTATATTCCTTCCCCCGTAATGGCAACCCCTGTAACTGCCCCAAAGATATACAGTGTGGGCGAAGCAAAGCGGTACCATTTCAAGTATTTAACTATTTTTCTCCGATTGTGTTTCAGATAGCATCATTCACGATTCCAAGTTATGTGAAGTGGGTACCTATTGTACCAACAAAGTACCTGAAAGTTTACTTTCTACAATTGCAGTTTTGCCTTTTGCTGTGCTTGCCTTTGCCTCCTCGACAAGTAAGTGCTCAAGTCCCCGCACCGCCCTGCCCCGATGATGTTCAAGCTATTTACTTATTGTAACAAGAAATGCTTTTCAGTTAAAAAAGAAACGCCAGAGCAAAACAAAATTCTAGCATTTCTTCCTGAAAAGCGGAACGAGGAAAGGAAAGCAGCTGGAAAAAATAAAATAACGAATAAGTACTAGAATGGAGCTCGCTTTTCGCGTGCAGCACGAGGCGCATTTCTTTCACAAGTATTTTAAAAGAGGAAATTCAGGAGAGTTTTCTTCTTTGCCTTCCGCAAAACTCAAGTAGTGCGGTTCATTAAAGGTGAATTATAGACTTCCTTTAGTTATAGATGTAACTTTTCGTTTTATTTTCCACGTCTTTAACGAAAAAGTGCCGCGTTCTGCTCCTCAGGACTGCTGCGTACGTTGCGACAAAATGCTTGCGGACCGTACAACCAGGCAAATCGGGAAATGCTAACTTATGGCTCGTAAATTATCCTCCATGATAACATCCATCGGGTCTGGATAGGAAGGGCTGGAAACGCCGAGATTGATACTCGAGGATTGATTTACCAAGCAAATATCTTAGTAGTTTCAGGCTAAGAAAGTGGGGGTGAATGTGAAATAAATATTGTAAAGAAGGGAAAGGGTGTCTGCGAATAAAAAAGTAAGGATGCTTGAGAATATGGCGTGAACACTTTCCATGCTGTAAGGCCATCAAAAGTTAAATAGTTTCCGCCAGTCAAGAAGTTTCCAAAGCCTCCTCTGACCCATTTAATACCTTTCAATAAACACATTGTCAGCTATCCGCCTGTAAACCCCAACTGACCTTTTTTATCGCCCCAAAGTGGAATTGCAATCAATCTATCAAGTGTCAACTCAAACACTTTGCAATGTGTAATTTAACAGCAATAAATGGGTGGCGTCTGTAGCACAACATCTTATTGACTATCTATCCCCGCTGTCGGATCCTCCACCTCGAAGTCTCATGATGATTTGAAAGGGACGCTGGCGCCTCTGTGGAAAGTGTTCTATGCTAGCCGTCGCCGCAAGTTTTCAATAAATATTTGACAGAGTATTTGACTTTTAGCAAAACGCTTGATAGGCCATGATTGCATTATCCTCTTGCCTGTCAATTTTTTACTTATCTTTGAAATGTGACACGTGTGAGCATATGTAGGATAAACGAGGATTGAGACATACATGTAGATGTAAGTGGTTGGCCATCTAGGATACTAGAGGATGATAGAATAAAAATAGGGAAGACCCTATGTGTACATCACTCGGGTATTGTTGGAGATAAATAGAAAGGAGAGAAGCACTATAAGCTCTACAAAATATCGATTCTAATATAAGACATTAACCGAATCCAAACAGTCTTTTGGGAAATTTCGCAAATATACTATTCATTGAAATTTTGTCTGGGCACAACCTCTAGGCAGCGAAACAGCAGCAGTAGTAACTGAAAAACGTATTAATACTGGTTCACTGTCAGTCTGCCTTTTTACGCATTTTGTTCTAGATAGATGCGATCATGAAGATGATCCTGATTTGCGGACATTCTTCGCAAAAGATTCCCTGGTACCAGTATCTCTCCCAGAGTCTTCTCTAGTCTTCCTCGATGAATCTTGAAAAGCGGAAGAATATGGACCCCTTCGTAGTACAGATATTCGAGCGAGGTGTCAAGTTTAAAACCGTAAAGGCATTAGCGATATCCTCCATGCCTGTTTAGAACCTAGCTGCGATTATAATTAATCTCACTCATCCTTTTTTTGTGTGAAACAAAACCTTATTAGAATCGAGTCGGTGTCTATCTGTCCGTCAGTCTATCTGTCTGTCCGCCTTTGTTTTTTTTTTTGAGGAGGTGGAAATCTTCAAAAGTCACTAGCCTGGACACGACAGCGTGTGGAATTTTTCCACACTAAAACCACCCCCGACTCTCCCCAAGTCCCGTGGAACCTCCGTACGGTATTACACCACGGGGCGGAATCAGCTTATTTTAGCTTGGTCCCCTCTTGTCCTCAATTTGAATAATCGGGTGAGGTATCTAGTTTAAACTTGAACAGATACTGGCGGTATCCTCCATGCCCCGTCAGAAACTGAGTAAGATTATAATTAATCTCACCGTGCCGTCTCTCCAACCACTCCTTGATGGCAGGAATGAGCCTATGTGTCCACCGACCCTTTCTCGAGCGTTCCCAACGCTCTTGCCATCTATTTAGAGATCTCTCCCTTTTGGAGTCTTTCGCCTGCGATAAAGGAGAGATAGACTTCGCATTATATATATTCGTCATCTCATCTGCCAAGATGTCATTGAACATCATTCCAGAGATGACGAATACAGCATAATCTGAGACAGTCCTGAATGTCGAGCACATCCTTAGGGCTGTTCTTCTGTAGACTGAACTCAGTTTGTTAGCGTTAAATGCAACCTGCAATGCCTTTCCCCAAACTGGAGCTGCATTGAGCAGGATCGAACACACTACCCTAACTATAAGCAACCGTCGCCCTCCCACGTTCGGTATCATCCTTGCCAGGGTCCCACTTGCAGTGGATGCTTTGTCATAAAGAAACTACACGTGTTGCTCATAGCTAAACTTCCCGTCTATTATCACTCTCAAGTATTTGATTTCTTTTGCGGCGCTTGGGGATGAGGACCGCTTTCGTTTTCCCGCTGCAAGTGTCAGACCAGAACTCTCTAACTAATTCTTAACAGCACTGATCGCTTCGCATGAGTATAACTCAGCATCTTCGAGATGCTTTGCGACCACAACCAGCGCTATATCGTCAGCGTAGCCCACCACCGTGGCTTCCTCCGGAAGAGGAAGAATAATTACGTCGTTGTACATGATGTTCCACAGCAGTGGACCAGTACGGAGCCCTGTGGGACACCCGCGGAGACAACATACTCCTGGGCTCCGTCATCGGTGTCATACCAAAGCCTCTTTGCCAGAGATTCCAGTATTAGGTTCCAATTGGCCGAATTGAATGCATTTCTCACATCCAGGGTCACTACTATGCAATATTTGCTAGTACTGCCCTTTTCGTGGATTGCATCTTGAGCCAAGCGAGTATCCATTTGATAGCATCAGTGGTTGATCTGGCTTTACAGAACTCATACTGGCGATCTGTGAGATCACCCTGGCTCTCAACAACGGGAAGTAATCTATTATAGATTACACGCTCTAGCATTTTGCTCACAGTGTCCAAAATACTAATAGGTCTGTAGGAGAATGGCTAACTTCTGTCGTTTTCATGATGCAGGAAACTTCCCCCCGGGCATGCAGCCTTCGAGAACATATCCGGTCTGAATTTCACGGCACGCCATCCAGACTTGGAGCTTTGTTATCTCCTATCCTAGCGCAGATCTCCAGCTCGTCACTGGTGACTGGCAGTATTGTCCTGTCGTTCAGAGGTCGTTGGAAGCTATTTACGCCTTCCCCTTGCTGGGAGAATAACCTCTGGATAATTTTTAACAAGAGTGAAGGGCACGTGATCTTCGAAGATGATCGACCTCTGAATCGCCCCATCATGATTTTATAGGCGCTCCCCCACGAATTTACGTCCGCTTCCGAACATAGATAGGATGGCAAGCTTTTGGGTTTTGCGGGCTTCTTTATAGGCGCGCTCTTTTCGCCCTTGGTCGCTTTTCTGGCTCGGTGACAGGCTGATCGAAGGCTGGCCAGCTCAGTATTCCAGCAGTAGTTTGGTGTTCTACTAGGGAATGAGCACCTCCTAGGCATGGACGCGTGACATGCTTGGCGATGCATTGTAGTACATGGGCAGCTCTTTCCGTAGAGGCGCCGGATTTATTAGGTTTGTCTAACCACATCTCTATGAAGGTCTGCTCATCCAGAGCTTTAGCGGACTAACCTGCTATCTTTCTCGGTTTCGATCATGATGGTCTTCTCCCGGTGGATCCACCCATAGCCCAAATAAGATTGCCTGGTGATCGGACATACCACGTGCCAGTGCAGGGCTGACAAAAGTTAGGTCTACTATTGAGGCAGACGCCCTTTCTGAAAAGTGGTTACATATCATTCGTTGGCCAGAATGATACCCAACTGTGCGAAAGCGTCTAATAGACTGCGGCCCCTTGCATTTGTCTCTCTGCTACCCTACTCACAGGCCCAAGCATTGAAGTCACCAGCAATCACCCTTGGACCACGACCCCTTCCGTCGAGAACAAGACTGTCAAACATTTCCTCGAATTCGGGCAGTGTCAAGCTCGGTGGAGCATAACAGTTGTACACGTATACCCCGTTTATTTTCGCCCACACAAACACGTTGATTGTTTGACCCCCACTACGTTGTATGGCTTGTCGCCCATATGCCCATATCGCCGCTTCACCATTCGAATCTGTAACCCATACGCCACCGTGACGGTTTTTATAAGGTTCGCTAATGATGGCAATTTCCACCTCGGATTCGTAGATGTTCTGCTCGAGTAAATCTTGAGCGACCCTAAATTGCTTGAGGTTTATTTGAATAAACCTCATTTTTTTTCATTGAAGTTAAATTCCGGGCATTTACCACTTCCGGCAATGTGCTGGTAATCCCATCCCTCACTTCCTTCGCACAATAAGCATTGCAGGCTTTGGTATTATGGCCTTTCTCCCCCGTACCTTCTCCAACGATCGGACCGATCAATGCAATATTTGTCTATCTGTCTGCCACACCCGATTTATTCGATAATGGCTAGATGGATACTCACGATCAATGGCAATCGGTAAGAACGTGTGATCTGTTGTGATCTTTAAGTCCACCCAACTACCGGCCTATGCTGACGATATCGACATCATGGGAAAAACCACCCGAGACTTACAAACTGCCTTCATCCAGATCGAGCAGGTGGCAATCGAGGCGAGATCTTGGGCTGCACATCAATGAAGGCAAGACAAAGTATATGGTGCAACGTCAGCACCGAAAACCAACCAATCAACAACATCGAACCGCACTGGTCAAACGGGAAGAATAAGGATAGGAGAATACAACTTTGAGACAGTTGATAATTTCTCTTATCTAGGGTCGAAAATCACAACCGATAACAGCTACCACACACAACCGAAATCTGCACACGGTTGTTGGCAGTCAACAGAGCCTATTTCAGCTTACAAATACTGTTCCACTCGAAACGTCTCATCATAGGGTCAAAGCTCTTACTGTACAAGACAATGATTTTGCCAGTCCTCATGTATTCCTCGGAGACTTGGGTTCTTAGCAAGAAGAATTGCGAACTCTTGGCCGCGTTCGAGTGAAGAATCCTCCAAAGAATTTTTGGCGCCCTACATGAGGATGGACGATTTCGTAACCTACATAACGACGAAATCTATGAGCGATACCATGACCGTCCGATTGTGAATAAAATCCAGTTCAATAGATTACGGTGGGCGGGTCACTTAATCCGTATGGGTGAGGATGATCCAGCTCGGAAAGTCTATAAGGACAATATCTACGGTAGAAAAAGAAGACGAGCCAGACCCTGCCTAAGATGAAGCGATGGCGTAGGTCAGGAATTTAGGGGGGGGGGGGGGGGGGGATCCCCATACATGTGAATAGAGGGTGCAACATTTTTTTTTAAAAAATGTGGCCATGTGGGGTATCAAACGAAAGGACTCAATTAGTACTTTTCGAAACTGGCTCTAGATTTGATATTGCATGAAACAAAGGGGAGTGAGGGCTCAAAATATGACCCCCAAAAAGGGCAACAGGTCTCGTTCTCAGAACCTACCCAACCGGGTAGTGTCTTATTTGTACATTAAACCAGCCGAATTTAATATACGTACTAAAATATATATGTAAATATGTAGCTTTTGTGCACGAAGTAAATCGTAAATATGGGTAGTAGTTTATATACGCGCATATAAATGTACAGTATTCGGAAATAAGCAAAGTCTCTGACGTCAAGGGAATGATCACTGGAAAGAGATTAAGCGCCGATGAATAGGTGATCACCGAAACTGAGGCCTATTTTGCGGTTAAAGGCAAATCGTACTATAAAAATTTTATCGAAAAATTGTATGACGGCTGTAATTGCTGTATCACCCTCAGAGGCAACCATGCTGAATAATAAAATTTTATGAAAAATTATTTTTCCTTGTTAACCTACGAACTTTTCAGCCCACCGCTGCACATGCTATTTTGAATCTGATGGATTCTACTTACCGCCCTCTGAGCCGTTCGTCTGGCGTATGTGCACTTCTAGGTATGGACATGTGACGCGTCCTGCACCTGTATGTTTTTGTAATTTGTAATTTATGTCATACGACTCTACAATGCCGCGACTGAAGCTCCATTAGAGTAGGAAATCACCCTATTGGTGGAAAGAAGAAATCGCGCTGTTGACAGTATCGTGTTTGCGAGCAAGGAGGCTTTATCAAATGACAAGGGAAAGCCAGAAGATCGACAGTAGGAGAAAGAATACCACAGTGTTCGAAGTATCCTTAAGGATGCTATACGGGGTGTTAAGGAATCGGTGCAAGCAATTGCGCCCTTAGGCAGATACGAGCCCATCAGGGGTTGCGAGCAAACTTCAACAGGATGTCTTCACAATCCCACCGAGGAGGAACTACGGGAAATTTGTGGACAAATTGGGGTAATAAGGCCTTGAAGTTGGCTGCCTCATAATTTAGAAGCATATTTGAATGCATGCATGCTGGAAGGAGTGTTTACCGCCCAGGGGAAAAGCAAGATGTTGGCCCTGCTACCGAAGCCCCAAAAATCACCTGATGCACCCTCTTCGTATCGCCCTATCTGTCTTTTTGACACTATGGGGAAGATGTTGAAGAGGGTGATATACAACAGACTGCTTCCGTTTGTCGAGCTCGCCGTGGTCTACCGGAGCGGAAATATAGGTTTCGTAGACCAGACTTTTAACTCGGCCTCCTGAGGTTTGATTAAGGGCACATTGGCTATACTGGGTGTCTCCTAGTTATTTAGCTTGGATAATTGAGAGTTACCTCCCAAAAAGACTTCTTTGATACGAGACGGACTACGGATCGAAGGAATATGTTGTGACAGCAGGTATTTCCCAAGGTCCCTCCTATGTAACATAATTTATGACGAAGGCAACGTTGATTGGTTTTTCAGACGACCTGGCGGTGGTGGTAGTTGTAAAACATCCCAGGACGTGGAACTGTATAGAAGTGAAACCATTCATGGCATCAAAGCACGGCTCCAAATAGTGAAACTGAACGTGGCGGATGATAAGAAGAGGGCAGTCCTTATTACCAATCGCAAACAATACAGCTTCGGGTATAATGGTTTTGTGTTCATCTTATGTGAGGAACTTCTACACGCATTTTCGTATCTGTCTATAACTACCAATCCAATATATTCCTTCATATTTTTCCAAACTACAAAATAGGCGTGCGGCTTTTCTTCAAATTTGACCAAATTGTGCCTTATGTCGTCCTTTACATAAATCCAAAATTTTGTAGTTCTAGCGCGAACTTAAGGGGGGTTTCCGGCTAAATTTCTAAAATATGCTAATATACTATTAGTAACTTTATTTATGCATCGGACATCGGAACCGGATGTATTTTGAGGTCTAGATTTCGTTTAGATACACCACTGTGATTTTGTTCAGATTTTTCGGGTAGATAGGTCCTGAGAACGAGACCTGTTATACTTTTTGATGGTCATATTTTGAGTCCAAATTCCTCTATGTTTCACCTGACATCTAATATGTAACCAGTGTTGAAAAGTACTAATTGCGCTCTTTCATTTGATACCCCACATGGCTATATTATTGAAAAAAAATTGTGCACCATTTATTCACATGAATGGAGAGCACACCTTTAAAGTTAACATAAAGGTTTTGTGTTCATCTTATGTAAGAAATTTCAACGCAAATTTTTCTATCCGTATATGGCTACAAATCCAAACTAGGAGACATACGTACATATTACAGCCATACATATTACGCTCACCTTAAACAAACAAACTGCCTATTTCCAAACGCTGTACACATATATGCAAGTATATAAATTTATCGTACCCATATTTCCGATTTACTTCATATATCTATCTGAATTAGGTACTACCCCCAAAGTTCATTAGCACGCAGCTATTATATACCTACATACACACATGTCTGGTTGACAAATAACTAAAAAACTAAAACAAAATAATTCTCTGCGACCCAATTCATAAGAATTCATTTCATTGTGGTATTGACGAATTGATATGTGATGATGACGTCATGTACGTTATAGAATGCACGAAATTCACCAAAAATTGTGAAGTTTCACCTCCTATAACTTTGTTAATAATGGTTGGATTTTCTTCAAACTTGATTAAACTGTGCATTATGTTCTTTATTACATACATGGTAAATTTTGTACTTCTGGGATGAACATAAGGGGGGTGCCGGGTAAATTTCTAAAATGTGTAAAATTTACTGTTATTAACTTTATTTGTGCAGATATCGGAACCGGATATATTTTGAGGCCTAGATTTCATAGGGATGCATCACTGTGATTTTTTTCAGATTTTTCGGTTGGATAAGTTCTGAGAACGAGACCTGTTACACTTTTCCGGGGTCATATTTTGAGCCCTCACTCCCCTATGTTTCACCCAACATCAAATATTGAACCAGTTTCGAAAAGTACTAATTGAGACCTTTCATTTGATACCCCACATGGCTACATTGTGTAAAAAAAAAATTTACACCCTCCATTCACATGTATGGGGAGCCCCCCCTTAAACTTAACACGCTACTTAATTAATGTAAATGTTAATGTAAAGGGAACACCAGATTACATACTCTCACCAATTTTCGTGACAATCGGTCTAGCCGTTTCCGAATAAATTCCGACAGACAGACAGACAGACAGACAGACACCGTCTCGATTCTAATAAGGTTTTGTTTCAAACAAAACCTTAACCAAAAATGGTGCCACTTGCTATATGTAACGGGAACATCAGACCACATGCTCTTACAAGTTTTCATGACATTCAGTCCAGCTGCTTTCGAATAAATCGGTTGTGACAGACAGACAGACCCTGTGAAGAGTGGCCAGATCTCCCATCAAGCGCGACTCCAGCTGGCGAATTGGGACATACCTATTGATGTGTAAATATGTGCTCATGCACTTTTCTTTTCTGACTGTGCATGGGCTGGTGTTTGCTTATCACTGGTGCGTGGCTATGGGAAGGATACCCAGAACCACCATAGAAGGCGAGAGAAAGGGGGAACCTACAGTGCAGGGGCTAGAAACCCCAGTACCGGCGCTTTTGTGAGTGAGCAAGCACGCTTCCGGTCGTCGATATCCCTCGACCGCAGTGCCTCGGTGGTGGACAACGTTGGCATATAATGTTACAAGTGATTTGGATCTGGAGAAGAAGGTGTTCAGACCAAACCAGGATGAACTGAAGGCAGATCGTTGGACGACAAAAACCATGGTAACACGTTCAAGATGCGCGACAGCAAGAGGTGCTCCAGGAACAAGAAAGCGATCCATTCAGAAGAAGCTTTGAGATCTCCACTAATGTCAAAGACAGTGAACGATACAGGCAAGGCCAATAAATGCCAAAAGCGAAGGAGCGTATAAAAGGAGTAACCCTGCCAGGGCTTATAGAAAGCAGAGTCCCGATCCGGAGGAATTATCCTCCACCCAGCTTGGGGCAAAAATAGTTGACCTGTCCGAGTTTATCAAGGACAAGCACAACGTGCACCAAGCCATAAAGGACATAGTGAGGGCTATTAGAGTCCTCTATAATAGATCGCTGATGGAGGAAAAGAATAATAAGGATACGCCGAACGCCACTGTGCCAACAGTGTCACAAGCGACCCAATTGCCGTCTAACCGTACTACCATCGAATCACGATTACGTGAAAAGAGGGGAATCCCCTAAATAATCAGTAGGCGTCTAAGAGAAAAAAAGGCGGACAGGATATTCTGAAAACCAGCACCAATTCAGAAGGAGGAAAGCATACAGCGAATGTAGGGAAGTGGACCAGCGTTGCGAAGTCCAAACCGAACGAAAACCATGAATGGACTAAAGTTACCAGCAAAAAAGCAAAAGGAAAATCAAAAGAGAGGTGCGGGAACCAGAAAATTTGGTGCCCCTCCATGATTGCATCTCTCCAAACCAAACTGCGAAAGGCAGAGGAGAGGAGAAAAGCGCGGTTACGTGCGCCGCGTATAGAAGAAAGGTGACTAAGCTAGAGTGAGCTGATTCCGCCCCGTGATGTAATACCTTATGGTGGTTCCACGGGGCAGGGAGGGAGTCCGGGGTGGCTTTAGTGGGTTAAAATCCCACATGCTGGTGTGTCCAGACCAGTGTCTTTTGATTATTTGCACCTCCTCAGACAGACAGACAGACATCGAATCGATTCTAGCAAGGTTTTGTTTGATACAAAACCTTAAAAACCGGGTTGGTAATCACGAGGTCGTTTCATAATCGGTCATTAGGTATCTGGGAGTAATAATCGATGCCAATTTGAGTTTCGAGGGCCACCTGGATTATATGCGCGAAAAGGCAGGCAAAAGCTAACTCATATCTAGTAAGGATGATGGAGTACCAAAATCTAATTACCGACACACAGATACACAACCCAATAAAGCTAAGATCTAGGTGGAATCTATGGAAACAAGTAACTTCTGATGAAGATTTCGGAACTACTTCCCATGAATCCCGCACTAACTCGCATCTGACCGTCCTACCTAAGGCTTGGGGAATTCGTCTACTGCCTCAATGTGGATACGTTGTTTCCCCGTGCAACTGCTTAGAGGTTTTCACTGGCCACTTGGTGTTAATTCAGCTGCCTGTCTGCTTCCTCCCCAGCCCTGGAGCACCTATGAATAAGGAGAAAATTAAAATTCCTAGAGATGAAAACGTCCGTTGCATTTTCTCAAATGAAATATTCGTTCGAATTGAAGTGCATGATGCGGAAAATTTGCTTAATAAATCTGGGTTCAGGTGGAAAAACCAAATGAAAATTCAGCGGATAATTATTTATTGGAATTTGTGAGAAGAAAATTTGCGAATCTACTGACAAGTACCTATCAGGTACATTAAAACCACAAAGAAACAGTAATTTTTTTTTGTTCTTTTCTAAATTTTACTTTTGAGTCAATACTTTACGAAATCACTTCACCAAAAATCCATTTTCGGTGGATTCTTTTCAGTTTTAAAATGAACTCCAAAAGCATAATTAAATGGAATCCCCAGAACTTCGACGAGAAGTTTATTTCATAAGAATTTTCCCGGTTTTTGTATATTCCGGTCGTTCATAAAACTTCTTCCAAATTCATTAGAGTCAGCGGAACTGGCTTGTGTATGCACAAGCATTTCAAATGGCGAATCCTTGGCCGAAAAGAACACATACTCCGCTAAAATAACACGAAAAGAAAGTATGTCGAATAGAGCGAAAGTTAGTAAAGGAGAGAAAAAAACATTTTCCTAATTCCAAAGTCATTTTCCACAAAGACGGAAAAAGGCGGATATGTACTCGCATACACAGACAACGTACTTAATGGCGTTCAAGTGCTCGGCTGGAAGCTTATTTTGTACATTTTCGTAGCTCCGAGTTATAGCGTTGCAAAAACTTTCTCAAAGATGAGTCAACAATAAGGACACAATGTACGAGTGAGTGATGCATGGCACTTTAATCGCACTTTGAAAGGGGTGCAGGGGGTGCCATTTTTGGAACAAATGTCTGCAGAAAGTCCTGTTAAAGAAATTTGTTCCAGAAGTTACCTGTTCAGTAGCGGCTGGGAGAGAGCCTTAAGATGGCAATGGATCCTGAGCGCTCTTCGGACAGCAAAAACCCAGTTGTCGTCTACGGGAGACGGCATGGTCAATTTATCGCCTACTCCGGAACTACAAAGTTCTAAATTTTTCAAAGGCTGACTAATGTCGCTGTTCGCCTAACTTACATATATCCTGGAGTTTACTTTGGAAAATTAAATTTGTCCTCTTAATACTTTCCACACTGTTCCGCAAATATTGGCGAGGGCTGATGAGCGAGCATGTAACATGGGTGCAAATTTTCTTGGTATTACTTAAAGTTTTCCCATTTGTTTGCCATCTCTTCGAGCACGAGGGCAAGTCGACTGGTATAAATTAGCTTCGACAAATCGCAGAGGCTTAAAGTTTCCGCTCCCTGGGAAATTTCAATGGCCGTTCAGTCGAGCACTTCTGTAGGTTCGCGCCCTCATTGGCCTATTGGGCATGACAAAGTATTTTGCATATTTCCCGGAAATGCAGATAAGGGTTGCACAGCTGGGACTCACTTTCCGTCCCTACGAATGATGTCTTATCGAAGTGCATCATCTGCAGTTTTCTGATTGAATGTTTAGATGTCGTATTTGACATCAGTTCCTTGTACCAGATATTGACATAAGCGTAGCAAAGTCGTCCTTGGAAAATCCTAATTTGATTTTTGTTCGATAATACAATATGATCATGATTTCTGCATTGAGGCTGCATGGAGCTCTCCCATATGTCGGTCATGCCAGTTTCATCATTCTCCGTCTAAACCTACTTACCTTGCGTCAAAGGCTCCCACATGTATGCCAAGAAACGTAAGTTTACTGCGAAATGAGAATTCCTCCCCCACCCCCATGTGACCTAACGAGCCATAAAGGTCTTCAAAGCACTCAATTGACTTCTAGTGCATCCGTAATTCATCAAGAGCTTTTCTTGTCGACTGACATTCATTTCCTGTAATTTTCCTTGACTCGTCATTCAAGACAACTACCAGGACCACGATGATGACGATGCTATCTTTACAGTTGATGCATTATCTCCTCTTACATTCGGATGCGTATTATACCCATATGTATACGTGTGTATCTGCCAGCCCGGAATATGCTTCCAGGATCTGCATCGCTTTTGCTTGTGCAGCTGTTTGTTTCGCAATATCATTGGATATCCTTTGAAGACGGAGCAGCAGTAGACAGCTCCGTTATGAATATCTGAATAGCATTTTCCATGCATTAACAACTTCTTTAAAATACTGTCAGTCGCAACTTGAGAAAGTTTTGCGTATCTTGTGCAGCAAATTTAGAGTGGTGCAGAGAATAAATAGGAAACTCGAGGTGATTGTGAAATGCACATCATTAGGAAAAACGGAGTAAGTGTTGCACGCCTGCATGCATTAATTTGGTTATCTAATCTTGCATTTATGTACTTTGGTTTTGACGAGGAGTCATGATTTTCACATAATAGGGAGTTAATTAATTTAATGAATTCTATTTGAATGAAATCCTGCTTGCGTTGGAGATCAGGGAATGTGGGATGAACACAGAACTAGCTAACAATAGCGAAATTATCGAATGAGCAATGTAGTGGTACCAGCTTGGTACGTCTGATAAGGATGTGGGCTTAAAATCCAATTGCAAATTGAGTGAAAGACCTATTAAGTCTTTTAAAGACTGTGAAAGGATAAGGGAAAATCTTAGAAAATTTAGCATAAGACGGAATCTTTAAAGGGAGTCTGAGAATGGCGTCATCAACACCATGGAGAACGGTTTTAGTTAGTTAGTTA
The DNA here is from genome assembly GCF_905115235.1 of Hermetia illucens. Taxonomy (NCBI): domain Eukaryota; kingdom Metazoa; phylum Arthropoda; class Insecta; order Diptera; family Stratiomyidae; genus Hermetia; species Hermetia illucens. The sequence continues at coordinate 69,357,751 of NC_051853.1, forward strand.
AGTTTAGTGGAGAGAGCCGCTACTCAAAGCACTCAGACCTTTGTTAGGCTTGCGGGCTTCGCAGGCTTCCGCGAATCTAAGAACATTCTCCAGAGATAGAGAATCCGCAGACTTTTCATTGAAGAATACCTTACCAAGGTATCTTCGTCTAAGGTCTAAAAGCCCTACTATAGTTTTCATATTTCACTTCTTAAAGGACAGCACAAATGCCACTCTAGCCTCCCGGGTTCCTTAAGAAAGATGCCAAAAGCTGGTTTTGGCCCTACCATTGTAGATCTAGAGCCTTGGTGAGTCAGTCTGCAGCTTCCTCATTCCTAAATTTAGGGTAGTTTCTTTTAGTGCGTAGTCGGCATATTACTCATTATAAAATAATAATAATCGTTGGCGCAACAATCCAATTCGATCAGGTCGTTGAAGTGTATTAGAGCACTTCATTTAAGACCGTAACGGTACACCATAGGATGACTGTACTGGTCAACATTGATTGAGCATTGATTTGATTCAAATTCTCATTCACAGCTGAGTCGACTGGTATCCAACTTCGAATCATGATACAAATCCCACTGCCACCAGTAAGATTTTAACCGCAACCTTTCGTACGACAGCCTACTCGTTGCTCCCGTAATACTTAGGCAACCTAGCCTCTGAATCTGTGTCAGCAGCTTCCGGCTGTTAGCAAAGTTCAGTCTCGGCCACCAAGCGATGCATGCATATTATGAATGTATACATCCAATGAATCCGTTTTGGTGAAAGATCCTAGGTCTTACTTATTACAGTCCTGCAGCACCTGAGCAATCTGCAGGATTTCTGATATTGCTCCTAGATTTGGTAGGCACGTTAACTTGAAGTGGAGATATGCTCCCAAATATTTGACTTTTTGTACCAGCTGGATGTATGCCCCTGCTAAGGTGGGTAGCGGGTAGCTGTCCCACTTAACATTCCAAGTGAACTAGTCCAGTCTTCCTAACGTTCACCGTGAGTCCATTTTGGAGGCACCAACTGTAGATTACATGCAGTGTAGTATTTAGGCAATCACCTACTGTGCCCATAGGCTTGGCGATAATTATTACGGGTAGATCGTCCGCAAATGCTTGCGCGAAGAACTTTGTGCCTTCCAAGAGCCATAGCAAGATGTACACTACCAGAGGCTATAACAGAGGACAGAGAACCTTTCTCTGGGGGCAACTCCTAAGACACCTTGCCTCAATGGACTTCTGTCCGACCAATATGTTGGTCTTTCTCCACTCTAGCGTGTGAGGGATCCAACTGATTAACAGCGGATCGATTTCATGCTGCCTTGCCGCGTTACAAATCGTCGCGAATGAAGCATAATTGAAGGCGCCTTTTTTATCGGACATTGTCGTTTTTGTCGTTAACTCGTGGAGTGCTGTCTCCGTAGATTTTCCTTTCTGGTGGAAATGTTGCCTACCTTGAAGTGGCGACCTAGGGACATGTGCATCCCTTATAAACCAATCTACTAGTTTTTCTAGTCCTTTTATCAGAAAGGAAGTTAGACTGATCCATCGGAAGCTTTCTGTGTCTGTGTAGGTGTATTTCCTTGGTTTGGGATTAAATATTACCTTCACGTCATGCCAGCTGGTTGGAATATACGCGTGTGTTAGGCAAGCACGGTATATATTTCGAATGTGTAGACCCTGGGCATTCATTCCCTTTATTACAGGAGCAGGAATAATACCATTTGGACCAGGAGGCTTGTATCTATGGAAAGAGTTAAATGCCCATTTCACTCTTTCCAGTGAAACTACTTTGCATGCCAGAGTCCAATCTTCCAGTTGAAAGATACATTTGTCTACCGGTTCCGAGATAAAATTTTGGATGTTGCCTGGGAAGTGTACTTTAAGTAAATGGTTTGCTGTTTCTTTATCGCTTTCTGTGTACCTTCCGCTCTATAGATATAGATAACCCAACTGCTAATTTATTTTTGAGGGTGCTCAAGGGAGTCGGCCGACCTTATGCTCTTCTTTAGAGCCTCTTGTACCGCATCCAACAAGCGGCTGAATCAGACTTTAGAGCTCCGTTGAGGAGCAACCTTGCCGATCTCCTCAGTTCCATCAAATCGGAGTTCTGCCATGGTATTTTACCCTTCTCTGGCATCGTGAGTGGACAGCTCTTTTCGAAAGCTTCTCTCATGCTGGTAGTAATCATCTGGGTTGTTTTCTCAATTCCAGTAATGGATTGGATGCCTCTCCCAGGGACTGTAACTCAGGCGCTCAGTTCTGTTGATATGATGAATTTGATATCGTTTAAAACTCTCCTTCTTCTGTTTTTCCTTCCGCTTTTATCGCGTTTACAAACTGGGTTGGCTGGTCCACTCTCCGGCAATAGCCGCAATGTCAGGGGATGCCACCGTGATGTCGATGACCTCTTGCTTGAGCACGTTGGGTTCATTACCCAAATTAAGGATCTGCAGCTCGGTTCTAACCAGATATTCCAGTAGTATCGATCCTCTCGAGTTGATGTTGGAACTTCCTCAGTATATATGGCGGTCGTTAACATCAAATCGTGCTATTATTCCCATGCCTTTACTTTTGGCATATTACTTAGCTCTGATGAATGCTCCACGGGGAACTTCGTCTACGTCATAAGGCTTTTCATAGTCCATTTAATCGCTGCGGTGCCATCACCTATGTAAGGTTGTTAACCAAGATAGATTCGAGGTCTTTTGAAACCTCCATGCAGAAGCGGGGTCTATCACTTCTGTCGGTATACAACAAGGTTGCATGTCAGAACTTAAAGCCCGTAATTTCCCCATCAACAATTTTTGGTTCTTGCATGAGAGAGAACGGTTAAGAAGTGCACCTGGAGAAGGCAAAAAAGGGTAAGAGGAAATACCGCGCCTGCCGACAGAAAACCCTTTACCAAAAGTCAAGCCAGGTGCATATGATGGCTTCCTGGATCGCCGGCTTCGCTGATTAAACTGACGGAATGCAAAACCTTTGAGGAACTCCTCAGCGAGATATGCTGTAGTAAAAATGCATTTCATACAAACGAAGAATAGCAGAAGGCTTTGCTTTCACTTTTTTACAGGACAGACGGAAGCGGAAGAGACCATCCAACGTGAATGTGCAGTAGTAATCAATCGTCGCATAGTTATCACCACCCCGAATTGTCTATGAGAAAGGCTCACTATTGTGGAAGGTGCCGAACAAAGCTCGGTTTTTTTTTGGGAACAGCAGAAAAATCAAATCAAAAGATAGTATGCACGTAATTATGTGGTGCGGCAGGATTCGCAACATTCGAAATTTATTTCGAATGTTGCGAATGCGAACAAATAGATGGCGCGGAACGTTCCACTTTGTAGAGCTCGCTACGGGAGTGGAGGACTAGCGAGGAAAGTGCGCCATGAGAACCACATGGAGACGGATCGTTCTCTTCTGTCTCTAATTTTTGGATAGTCGGTTGTCTGGCGGTGCAGCCTTTGAATTTAAACTCTTTCGTTCCAATTATTCGTAACTCTTACGTTCTAAAAGTGATTTCCAAGTTGTTAAATATATACAATAATATGAAATTACTGAGTTTGGTCTCAAGGGTGTAAAGAATCAATTAAATGCGGAAATCGTTAAGAATACTAGAGTTTAAATTAATTACGAATAATTGGAACAAAAGAGTTTAAATTCAAAGGCTGCACCGCCAGACAACCGACTATCCAAAAATTAGAGACAGAAGAGAACGATCCGTCTCCATGTGATTCTCATGGCACACTTTCCTCGCTAGTCCTCCACTCCCGTGGCGAGCTCTACAAAGTGGAAATTTCCGCGCCAACATTCGAAATAAATTTCGAATCCTGCGAATCCTGCCGCGCCACAATTAAATTATCGAAGTCCGCTGCTGGGAATCTGATAGAAGGGTGCCATGCCACAGATGCGCCGTGGATAGATCACAAGGCGAAGGTTTCCAACGAAAAGGAGAGCTGCATTCTTTGCGGGGATTGTTGCGACCAGTCTTCAGGGTAGAACTGGACAAGGCTACAATGCGCCTAACATTATCCGCATTCTACAAATCAACATGAACCGGAGAGTAACTGCTCACGGTTTGCTAACGAAGTTCGCTGCGGAGGTAAGAGTTGATTTAATGTTAATGAGCGAACCGTACCGGAACAAGATGCCATGCGGCTGGGTCCTTAGCCGCATGGCATCTAAAAGTGACAAACCTTCTGTGTGTTAGTGGACGGTAGAGATTGCCAACCAGCGAAAGGAATGTCATAAACTCCACCGTTTAGCACAACGTTTAAACGACAAGGAGAATTGGAATATACATTCCAGCTAAAGAGAGAGTCGACGGGTAAGTCGCCGGCAAAATTAGGCCTCCATGGATGCCCTAGTCGTTTAATGGATGGCATATGGACCGCATCAATCCGTGAGGATTGATGACAACAGTGTGGAAACCGCAGAGGATTGTCAACTTTTCACCATGAAACAGCTAGAAAGGCATTTCTCTCTATGGAAAATAAGAAAACGAAGGAATCGAACGCTACCCCGACAGAGGTAAATAAAGTGGGGTTCTACCATCGGCTAGACTACTGCTCGGTACATTTAATGTTTTCCAGACGAGTACGCTGCATCCGCTAACCAACAAAAGCAAAGTAAACCTCTCTGTACGTTTGACACACCTGCAAAAGTGTTTGAAAAGCCCATCATAAGTCGTCTTCCATTCCTTACATAGGGATACCAATGATAACGAATTGTGGGTTATCCAGGAATCCATCCGCGGAAGTTTTACTAACAAGTCAGCAGATGAAGCCTTATACAACTCGATGCTCATCCTGCCGAGACAAAGATTGAAACCTGATTTCCGACAGACTGGGCATATTGGAGCGATCGAGTGAGTATTTTGATGAACTGCTCAATAATCAACACATCGGCTAGTTGGCGCTCCCACCAACTGAAGACGACGGACAAATGCTGCCGCCACTAAATATTGAAGAAACAATCTGTACAATCTACCGGCTTAAAAACCATTAGTCGCTAGGGGCCGATGGAATTACAGCCGAATTGGTTAAATATGGAGACAACCAACTACATCAAGTGGTTCATCAACTGATGCCCAAGGTGTGGGACAGCCAGAAGTGCCAGGTTGCTGAGTACCATCTACAAGATACGTCCATACGTCCAGAGCATCATTGGCCCTTACAAAGACGCTTCACTCCAGGCAAATAAGCAATACATCAGATTTTCTCTCTGCAGCAGGTGATGGAAAAACTGTTGGTGAATGGACATCGGTTGTACCATCTCTTCATCGTCTTTAAGGCCGCCTATGACAGCATAGCCAGGGTAAAACTGTGCACTGTGAGAGAATTCGGTACCCCGACGAAATTAATAAGGCTGACTAGGCTGACCCTGACCAATGTGCGAGGCCACATAAAAGCAGCGGGATCACTCTCGAGACTTTTCAACATCAACAACGGTCTAAGACAAGGGGATGCCCTACCATCATGTATCCTCTTCAACCTGGCCCTAGAGAAAGTGACTTGCGATCCAGACGTAAATGCGAGAGGGACCATCCTCTTCAAGTCCATCCAGCTACTGGCCTACGCTGACGATGTTGACATCATGGGAAGAACAACCCGAGACGTTCAGTCTACCTTCATCCAGATCGAGCAGGCGGCGCGTGATCTTGGGCTGCACTTTAATGAAGGCAAGACGAAGTACATGATAGCAACGTCAGCGCTAAAACCAAAAGAACGAACAACATCGAATCGCACTGGTCAAACGAAAACAATAACGATAGGAGACTACAACTTTGAGACATTTGGAAGTTTCTCGTATCTACCGTCGAAAATGACAAACGATAGCAGCTACGACGATGAAATCCGCACACGATTGTTGGCTGCCAAAAGAGCTTTTTTCAGCTTACAAAAACTGTTTCGCTGGAAACGTCTCACCATAGGGTCAAAGCTCTTACTTCTTACTGTACGAGACTATGATCTTGCCAGTCCTTATGTATTCCTCGGAAACCTAGGTTCTTGGCAACAAAATTGCGAACTCTTGGCCGCGTTCGAGAGAAGAATCCTCCAAAGAATTTTTGGCCCCTTGCATGAGACGACGATTCCAAAGCCTACATAACGACGAAATCTATGAGCGATACCACGACCGTCTTGGTTATGGATAAAATCCGTTAAGTCGGAGGTTGTGATGGGCGGGTCACTTAATCCGTATGGATGAAGATGATGCAGTCCGGAAAGTCTATAAGGGCAATATCTATGGTAGAAAAAGAAGACGAGGCAAACCCTGCCTGATATGGAGTGATGGCGTAGGTGAGGACGCCAGATAGCTTTTAGGGATATCGAATTGGTGGACCTCGGCGCAAAACCGGGTTGTCTGGAGTTGCTTATTAAAGCAGACCTAGACCGGACACCGGCTTTTGCGCCGTTCATGATGATGATATAGTCTCTTTGATATGGACCGATGACTTTCTGGGCGTGTGGGGCTCTTCAATTTAGGAAGTTAGCGAAAAAATTCTTATATATAGTAGTTAGAAACATGATGCCTCTATCATTGGTGCGCAATATGATAACCTTTTGTTAGCTGGGCTTATTGCGGCATTTACTTCCCCCTTATAGGTGTTATGGAGGGCTTTGTTGTAAATGCTTCAGTGTTCACTCTCGCCTGATTGTCAGTGGGAGTTCTTGGTGGTGTTATAATTCGAGCCCGGAACACGACTCCAACAAGATGGTGATCAGAGTTTTAACGTAAATCCGTTTTCGTTGCCTAGCCTGTCAGTCCGATGCTCCTTTTTTAAATTCAGTTTTTCGTATAGGATTATCAGTCCCATCCAATTCCCAATCTGGAAGGGGTACAGAAAGTACAATTTGCCTTTTTTTAGCGCGGGAAACTCGCCTTCATCCTGCCATCTGCAGTTTTTCATTAAGCATCATCACGTACGGGGGAAAATAGGGTGTATTAGTAGAGATGTTGTTGTGGGTTTAGCAGGCGTTCCCCATGTTTTGTGCCCCATCGTCGGGACCAATCGACGTTTCGTCCTGGTTTCTATACTACTCTTTGACCCTTATATATTTGTAATTCGTACTGCTGAAATCTCACTTGGAGTGATTGACAGAGCATCGAGTTGATGGAATACGACCAAAAGACAGACTGAAACAACAATGGCTTGATATGCTAGATCCCAGATTAGACCTTTGACCGACAAAAATGACGCAATTTATCAAAACAAACTGAGCCCGCTACTGGATTGGAAAGAAGGCTAAAAATTAAGAATAAAAAGGATCTATCTGGACCGATAGGCATAAGTATTGTTTACCTGAGCAAATTATGGCCACTTGCAGACGCAAGACATATGTCTTAAAACTAAAAATAGGTCTTATTTTAAAATTTACCATTCTAGTAACAAAAGCCTTTAATTTGGAATTTTTTAACACCATTTAAAGAACACAACTAAAACTTTCCGCAGTTTTTTTACAATTTGCTTCAACAATGGTTGTCGTTTGACCTTTCCCCTGAAAATGTGTGTTCAATAGTCTCTGCAAAGATTTCAATAACCGATTTAAAGCGAACCTTTGCTAAATTATTACTTTCTAATCAAAACTGAAATTTCCTTCAATTTACCCCATTAAACTCGGCAGCAGTATAAGGGCTTTAAACTCGCTATATTTAAATGGAACCGACAGAAAAGGCTCACTTAAGTACCTGGAAATTGAGTCCCCATCCCTCCGAAAAGCTTTCAATCCTTTCTTTTCGTCTCCGAATAATGGAAAAAAAGGAATTTCCATAACAAACGAATCGTCGACACTCATTTACCAGTCCTGCGTTAAACCCCATTGATATAATATTCCCAAGGTTTCGAAGAACTCGAAAGCCTACTGCCGTGAGCCTACCACTTTCCCTCATTTACCGTAATGTTAAGCTCTATTTAAAGGGCTGTAATCAAATGAGGACTGCGCGACCGTTGCCGGGGCTATCAACGACCCAGAGTACATTCCTCATCAGAAAAGCGGCATTAACTAAACGCGTTTTGTTGATGGAACAGGACATCCCTGGAAAGAGGGAACAATGCTGGGGGTAGGCATATTAGTAGTGGTTTGATGGCCAGACGGGGACGGGCCAGAATATAAGGACAAACAGGTGAAACAAGCGAACAATTAAAATATTGATTTTACGAGCACTCGAAGCACATTGCCCCAGACGAAGGACAAATGTTTGGAGAAAGCAAATATGTCGATGTCTCTCGTGTCATTAAGTCGCGGCTGAAAACGCACGCAAAGTCCACCGGGGCAAAAGATATGTCAGGGTCCTTTTCATATTCGTATTGGCATGGCTATCACGCCAGCAATAACGAACATTTCTTAGTCCTTTGAGACGTAAACAAAATGCCAGTTTACCATCGAACTATGTAAAATTCCGATAATGCGGCAGTGCGTTTAAGAGAGAATGGGAACTTACATCCTTTCCGCCAGTCTAAAATGTACTCCCTTACGGGATTTTATGAGATTTGATAGTAATGGGAGAGGTGTAAACCGCGCATGTTTTCTCATTCGTTGTATTTTCCTAATGGGAAATTCTCAAAAGAGAGAAACCTTAAAGAGAGTCCGGACAATGAGAAATCGTTTACTCTTAAACTAGACGCCAAGGTTGGGAGCAGTGGAGTCTCAAGGGAATACATCTTCCTCAGAAATACCTCAGAACAGTATTTGGAGCGAGTTGCTAAGGAACGATTTATGTGGACTTTATTCCAGAAACACATTTTTAGGACTCGTTTAAGGTTCGTTTGCTCGCTGAAATCAAGCAAATGTAATGACAGCAATGAGTTTTGCAAGTGGTCATTAGGTACTCGTACTTCCTTGCTGAGAAATAATTTGGGAAGCTGTCAATTGGAGCAGTACTATGAAGTGCTACAAGTTCCAAATTTAAGGAACTTTAATACGCAGGGATGAGGATGTGAAAGAAGACAGAAAGGATTAAAGTTAGCCTGCATTGGTGGGTTCTATTGAAGGCATTCCAGTAAACTAAGGAAGTGTAAAGCATGCGGCATGTTTTGGTGGCGGTAATGCTGCTGGACTTTTAACCTTATATTTTTTTTGGTCAGTTAAGCATAAAACCATGGTACATAGCATTCTGATCGTCGACGCCGACGTCCACCAATGATCAAAGCAAGTCAAAAAGGACCAGAACTGTGAACAAAAGGAACACCTCACCAAGAATTGCACCAGAGCGCCATGGTGAATGATGCGCAATGGATAACATACTGTGGATTTGCATGTTGTTGGTAGCGGCAAGTTTTTGGTGCATAGAGGGACTCTGTACCGTACAGGCCAATTAGGTTGTCATTTCAGTGGTTCTCTACCACTGACAGAGAGTTTTCGGGAAATAAAGACTATCTGCATTTTAGGTTTAGTATTGGATATTGGAGATCTAAATACCAAAATAATTTCTAGCGATTTCAAGACGGAGAGAAGTAGCTAGTTGATGAAGACAAGGGGGACAACACGGTGGGAAGAAGATGGGATGACTGATGAGCGGGCCCTATAATTCGAGTGTCTATCAAAATTCGTAATATTAGAAATGAAGTAATCGGCAATAGTAAGTGGTCTGGCAACGCGACAGCTAGGGTGAAAGGCTGGTCCTTCAGAGTTTTTGAATATATTCTCAGTGGAATTAGAAACGGAGATGTTGGCTTTCCGAACCAGGAGACTGAAATCTAGAGGTCGTTCTGCATAATAAGCAGGAAGGTTGTACAATAAGCAAAAGGGAGACCGAATAACAAAAAGCCGGAGCGGAAACCTCCAAATTTCGATAACTTTGAGTGACCTATACTGAGGAGCTAGACAAAATGCTAGAGCTGCGAATGGGATATTATAAGCTACGCCCTTTGGCACATCAGTTGAACGATCGGGAGGAAGAAGGAAACACAGAATACAGATATGCCAAAAAGAGACTACGCAGTGCAGTAAACAGGAGGATAGCCTACTAGTCTACTAGTGGATTCGGTTATAAACCAGCAATCCGAAAAATCTAAGCTCTTCGCCACCCTGCTTACTAAATTCCGAATAGGTGGACCGTATTGTACATTAGTTGTCAGAGGCAGTCATCTCTATGGAGATGAGGCAGTCATCTCTATGGAAAACAAGAAGATGCCGGGATCCGATAGTATCCCGGCAGAGGCATATAAATTGGTCTTCCACCGTCGACCAGGCATACTTTTCACAATTTGCATTTGCATGAAAGAGGGCATTTTTCCTTTCCACTGGAAGATGGCGAGAAATGCGCTGCGTAACAGGGGATCATGAGCTGCCGTCAGCATTCCATTTTGTGTGCTGGACACGTACGGCAAAGTCCTTGAAAAGTTCATTAATTGTAGACTCGTTGAAGCGCTACATGCTGCCTGGTACTTATCTCCAAGACAGTTTGGTTTTAGAGTAGGGAAATTCACGCGGCATGCTTTTATGCATGACGTGGACGCGACTCATCAAGCTGAAGCACATAGTCTGCCAAAAGCGACACCTGAGTCGGAACCGTCTGCTGCGACAATCTGGTGCTCTAATCAATGAGCCATTCGGACTCAGAAAAAAGGCCAGCGGTTGAATAATTTCCATTAACGCTCGACTGGAAGGTAAGCTTTTTCGAACAATTCCAACCGCTCTACGACGCGGAGGTATGAGCGGATGCTCTTCGCAAGGAAGTGTATAGTAAGCCTTTACGGAAACGGAGAGACGGGAAGTTTACCTAGTGGCGACTGCCTTAAAACTAGGTGTGATCGTGATCGCGAGAGTGATTTCCGTTGGTCTCCTTGCTAAGACGCGTAAATATACAAGGGGGGAGATGGTTCTCATGAAGAACGGAACACACACTAATGAGTTTCAATTCCCTTGGCAAAAAGATTCAATAGGCAAATGTGTACTGCATGACTCGCTGACAACTTAGTTCTGTGGGTGAATTGAAAGTATGGTGAGACTGAACATTTCGTTACCCAGCTTCTAAGTGGATACGAAGGTTTTCAATCTCACCTTCGAAACATGCGATCCCCAGACAATGTAGTCTGCAATGGGCTGTCGATGTCATTATTCACATTTTATAAGGTTTTGTGTGGAACAAAACCTTATTAGAATCTAGACGAACTCTGTCTGTCACACTCAATTTATTTGGAAACGGCTGGATCGATTGTCTGTGGTTTGTAGATCCCTTTGCATACAGTGGCGCCAGTTTATGTTGATTTTAAGGGGGAGGGCTCCCCACACATGCGAAAGGAGTGTGCACACTTTTTTTCACAGAATGTAACCATATAAGGTAGCTAATTGGACTCAATTAGTGATTTTCGAAGCTAATCCCATATTTGGTCTCAGGTGAAATGTAGGGAAGTGAAGGCTCAAAAGATGACCCTCAAAAAGTGTAACAGGTCTCGTTCTCAGAATCTAATCTTAAGGTCATGTTAGAACTACAACGGCAGTGGCATAAAGGATGACATAAGGCATAATTTTGCGTAGTTTGAATGAAATCGAACTGTTATTTAGAAAATTATTGGAGTTGAAACTCCTAACTTAACAATTCGCTTCACTCTCTCCGCTCCCGCTGGCGAAAAGAATACCCTAGCTCTATGAGCCAGAACAGTGGGAAGGCCAGCTACAAAAGATTCCAGGGGAGTTCTCTGATGACGGGACTATGTTTACTTCGTAGTCCGGCGGCGTACTGTTGCGGGAATCCTGTGTATAAAGGCTTTCCCTCAGCCTACCCAAACAAAAAATGAGTCGAACATTGAGGGCGTCTATCTTGATAATATTGTTTCAGCTGATGGTGGCCCCGAATTTGATGCTACCGAAACATTAGCAGCTCTAACTCTTCATTCTTTTTTCTACAATCAAGAAATGCAGATACTACAACATCAGCATCAATTTTAGGCTGATCTGCGTCAGTGTTTTTATGTGCCGTTATTGGGGGCAGCACATATTGTCCAAAGAGTTCAATTCATCATTTACGCCTGTGTCCGGCGTGTATTCGGGGTACTCTGGAACGTCCAGACCGTCTGGAACGAAGAACTACTTTGAGCCGCCTGTCAAGTACCGATAGAAGTGTTGATTAGAATGCGGAAGTGCCAAATAATAGGTCACACTTTCAACTAACCCAGAGTGGCCGATGAATAGGTCGCTTTAGGAATGGTGTTGTCAGGAGGACCTGAAGAGCTGAAGCAAATTTCAATGAACGTGGTTTACGCTGCGTGTCTCAGTTAAAAAAGGCAACTCTATATTACCGGACTTCGTGACTTCGACAGTGTATCATCATCATCAACGTCGCAACAATCCGCATCCGGTCTAGCCCTGCTTTAATAAGGAACTCCAGACATGCCGGTTTTGCAGAGAAATCAACTAATTCGATATTCCTAAAAGCTTTCTGGCTTCCTGCGCTACATCGTCATTCCAGTTGAGGCAGGGTTTGCAAGGTCCTCTTTTTCTACCATAAAAATTGTCCTTATAGCCTTTCTGGGCTCTATCGTCTTCACCCCTACGGATTAAGTGACCCGGCCACCACAATTTATTCAGCCGGATTTCGTCCACAGCCAGACGACCATAGGATCGCTCATAAACGCTACACAATTATCCATTTTCTTAGAGGGGCCAAAATTCTTCGGCGGATTCTTCTCTCAAACGCGACTAACAATTTGCAAATTTTATTTGAGAAAATGTGTCTCCGAAGAATAAATGATGGCTGGTAAGATCATTGTCTTGTACAGCAAAAACTTTAACCTTATGAGATGGGGAGTTTTGAGCGGAATAGTTTTTGTAAGCTGAAATAGGTTCACAAAAACCGTGCGCGAATTTCATTGTTGTTGTAATCAATAATAATAATAATCGTTGGCACAACAATCCATATTGGATCAGGGCCTTGAACTGTGTTAGAGCACTTCATTCAAGACCGTAACGGTACACTACAGTACACTGTAGGAGGCAACGTGGTCAGCATTGCCCTCGCCCGAAGATTATTACCCTGATTTGACTCAGGTACTCATTCACAGCTGAGTCGACTGGTATCCGACGTCAAATCACGATACAAATCCCTCTGCCACCAGCGAGATTTGAACCGCGACCTTTCGTACAATAGCCTTGTGCTCTAAAGACTGAGTTATCCGGACACTGTGGATATTAAGAAAATATGGAATCCATAAATGATGTTTTTATTACTTTCAGAGATCATGTAGAATTTTCCTTTGCATTCTAATTTGCTCCTAAATACTCACACATGCGGAAACTTTCATTTTGGGACAGCCTTGTGCTCTAACCACTCAGCTATCCGTAATCGGTTGTGATTTTTCGACCCTAACTAAGAGGAATTATCAACCGTCTCAAAGTTGTAGTCTTCTATCTTCATTACTCTTATGTGACTAGTGCGATTTGATGTAGTTGCTTCTATATATATATTCTATATATTTCGTATCGTGACTAGATGGCGGAGACCAGTAGATTTAGCTATGAATGGCATACCTGAGTCAGATGAGCGTAATAATCTCGGGCGAGCGCAATGCTGACCAAATTGCCTCCTACAGCGTACTACAATTCTGTAGTGTACCGTGACTGTCTTGAATGAAGTGCTCTGACACACCTCAAGGCCCGAATTCAATTGGAATGCTGAGCCAAACATTATTATTCTTTATTAAAGTGACGGCGCAATGGTTGAGATGGTAGAGAGTCAGTCCCAATCTCGCTGCTCTGGATTGGAATCCCAGTCGTCATGTGTGTGTGTGTTTTCGTCTTGTGTTTGGCTCGCTACTGTGAGCTTACCACTTGCACAGAGTTAAGTGTGACGATATCTGTGTGGATTCCCTATACTCCACCAAGGAGTGAATAGGAAAAACCAATGTGCAGCCCAAGATCTCGCGCCGCATGCTCGATCTGGATGAAAGTACAGGGTGCGGCAGCATAACTTCCTTTTTTCAAAACTCAATAAAAACGATTGTATGCATCCGAAAATATTTATTTATAATGTAGGTACACGTCTAAAGTTTTTATTTACATTGTTTTGAAGATCAAATCTGTTAGGTGATGTCCCCCATTTTCCATAGATTGCGTAAACCGATTTCTGGCGTTTGTCATGACTCTTGTTAACATAGCAGGTGTTATGTTGGCAATTTCTTCTTGGATGTTGGTCTTCAAATCTTGTAGGGTTCTTGGGCGGTTCACATAAACACGGGATTTCAAAAAATTCAATTTCAATTTCAAAAATCACAAGGGGACAGATCGGGAGAGCGTGCCGGCCATTCCAAATCGCCTCTAATTGAGATAAGGCGCTCTGGAAAGTGTTCCCTCAAAACAGCCATCGATGCTCTTGAAGTGTGTGCTGTTGCACCGTCTTGTTGGAACCAAGTGTCCCCCAAATCCAAATTTTCTAGCCGTGGCAAAAAAAAATCTGTAGCATGTTTACATACCGGTCCGAATTCACTGTCACTGTAACCTCATTTTCCTCAAAAAACCAGGGACCAATGATTCCAGCTGAGGAAATTACACACCACACTGTGAGTTTGGGTGAATGCAAAGGCTTTTGATGCAATTCTCGAGGGTTGGTGTCAGCCCAGTAGCCTATGTTTTGTTTGTTAACCGACCCACACAAATGAAAATGGGCTTCATCGCTAAAAAAAACAATAGCACCCTCGGGAACGACATCAAGAAGAAGCTCAAACGCGTTCATCCGAGAATTGAAGTCACGTTCTGAAAGTTCCTGCACTATCGCCATCTTATAGGGATGAAAATGAAGATCATCACGAAGAATTCTTCTCACAGAACGATCGGATAGTCTAAGGGCAGATGCGTGTTTGCGCGCAGAACGCCGTGGCAATCGCAACATTGACGCTCTCACTGCTTCAATGTTCTCAGGTGATCTAACGGGCCGAGGGACTCCAGTTCTTCGTTTTGCCGCACTTGCAATTTGTCTGAATGTAATGACCCATGTAACAATTGATTTGCGGTCTGGGATGGGAGCCAACGGGGCTAAATTAAAGCGATTCCGAAATGCACGCTGTGTTGCAATAACCGAACATCCGCTTGAAAAGTAAACCTCAACGGCAAAGGCACGCCCCTCACTATTCCAACGCATGATGGCGACTGAACCGTGTCGGGGCAAAACTTTTACAGTATCCCCTCTTGAACGAGACCACTAGCGCTCCGCTATGACATCAACTAACTGAGTGGCGCGCATTTTAAAAAAGGAAGCTATGCTGCCGCGCTTTGTAGTTTGAACATCTTTGGTCTTGCATGATGTCAATATCGTCAGCATAGACCAGTAGTTGGGTGGACTTAAAGAGGATGGTGCCTCTCACATTAACATCAGCATCATGGATCACTTTTTCCAGGGCCACATTAACAAGCCGGAAACCAGAAGCTCGGCGATTCAAATAAAAAACATTTTGTTTGTTACCTATGTCATCATATTTGACTGAAAAACTATCCCATTTGCACGTAGCATGTGTATGTATATTTAAACTCTCAAACTACTAACTTTAGTGTGATATTGATAGATATTTAGATATCATGCTCCCTCCCCTGCTATAGTCTATATTACTACTAATTTTTATAACGCTAGCAAAAACTTATTTGGGTTTCTAAACAATTTCCCCAAAACATATACTACTATCTATTATATATATACTATTACTAATTGAGTAGATATCAATATGGAGAGTATTATGAAACCTGGACACCGTATAGAGACAGCTTTATGATTTTTTTCAGTTTTTTTCGGTTTGGTAGTTTCTAAGAATGGGTTTGTTAAATAAACCATTACTTTCGACCCCGCACTTCCCGCCTCAACAACAAATGTCAAAACTAAGAGTGGCTTCGAAGAGTACTAATCAAAACTATTTGATACCTCACATGAATGTGTTCGGTAAAAAAAGCAAGTTACACCCCCTTTTGCGTATATAAAGACTCTTTTAAACTCAGCTAGAAAAATGTAACTTGCTGCATGTGTGGTTGTTCACAGTTTCCACATTTTAGGGTCAATCGGTATACCCGTTTCTGAGAAATGTGACAGATAGGCAAATAGACAAGTTTCAAGTGAATCGAACTTGCCAACTGTCCAGATAGATCTCGATGAAATTCCTGAATTAACCACTGAAGAAGCTTTTTAAGCCACGAAGCAGATTCTCGAAAATAAAGCCCCTGACTTAGGCCGTATTCTGAATAAAGCTCTGGTAATGAATTTCTAAACATTTCCAAAGTGTTTAGCTGAAACATTTACGACATGCCTTGAAAAAGGATTTTCCGGGAAAAGTGGAAAAAACAGATGCTTATGCTAACTCCGAAGCCAAAAGAACTTTTGGGACATCCTTCGTCTTATAAGTCTATATGCCTATTAAACGGAGTCGGCAAACTTTTCGTGCAGTTCATCGATAATAGGCTTGTACTGACCACAGACAGCGAGGGCGGTCTCTCTAATTATGTGTTTTTAAGTACCTGCTTTGCATAGTCAAAGAATTTCTTCGGGAAAGGTCATTGTGCTATGATTCTGATGATGGACTTACGATGTGTAGAACAACCTCGGTCCCTATGGATAGTATGTGACGGAATTTTGAAGCTATAACTACCCAAAGGAGTGACAATCTTTGGCTTCGTAGACGAGATCGGAGTGACTATCGTGCCACAAGATGTTGAGGAGAACGAGGTCCCCACAAACGAGATAATTTTCGAAATTAGATCTTGGTTCGAAGCCGCTGATCTGGTGCGTGCAGAGCATAAAACCAAAGTAGTTTTGACTACTAAGCTAAGGAAGCAAACGTCAGTAAAGATTAGGATTTTCGAAAATATTATACATTGGCAATCAATGCTTACATATGTAGGAGTCATGATTAACCGAAGGTTGAAATTCAATCCAGATCTTGGGTATTTCGCAATAAAGGCTTTCAGGGTTGCAACATTGTTGACAAGAATGCTACCGAATATAGGTAGCCCTAGGCAAAGCCGTAGGTTATTTATCTCAAGAGTTGTCTGCACCAGCTTGCTTTATGTAGCTTCAGTCTGGACATCTCGATTGAAGCTAGAAACAAATAGAAGAAAAATTGCAGCCCCGTACCGATTGAGTGCATTTCGGATGCCATGCGCTTACCGCGAAATATCAGACGAAGCAGCATGTGTGGTAGCAGGCATGGTCCCCATCAAAATCTTGGCGAACGAGGGATGAAGACTCCTTGACCAATCACATGCAATCAACGAGTCCTGTACCCTCGTCGGCAATTAGCACGAGTGGACTGGCAAAAACATAGGACGATTTATTTAAAGGATGCTGGACTCACTGGATGGATCAAACGAAGGCACGGTGAAGTTAGCTACAACCTAACTCAATACCTAAGCGGACACGGAAAGTCCCGTGCATGCCTTTATCGCTTTGGACATGACGAGACCCCATATTGCTCGACATGTGAAATGATTCCAAAAGACGTGGAAGATGTGGAGATGTGTTTTTCACTGTCCGAAGTTCGCCGCACATAGGGCGGAAATTGATGCCGAGGCACGGTTGTTATCCGGGAATAGCCTCTGAAACAGATTGGAGGGCGGTGTAAAAATTTATGAAGCCGGTCCACAATCTTTTCAGGAAGGTAAAGCTTCAGAGGAAAGTATTCCTCAGTTCGTAACTGAACCTACGCCGCGACGCAATATCAAAATGGCAGTCCTGGGCGGTAAGCGAAGGAGGAGGAGGTAGTTTTAATGAGTAGAAGTCTCACACAACTACAAGCCAACCCTGAAAAGGGATGCTCGATAGAGCTTCTCCTTGTCTTAGACCGTTGTTGATGTTGAATGATTTCAAAAGTGACCTTGAAGTTCCACCTAGTCAGTCTTATCCACTTTATCATCATACCGAACTCACTGTGTGCAGCTTCACCCTGACTATACTATCATAGGTCGTCTGGAAATCGATGAAAGAATGATGCAGCTGCTGATCATATTACAACCATTTTTCTATGGCTTGCGAAGAGAGAAACAGTTATGTGTTGCTAATTTTTTCTGTAGTGAATTCTCTTTGGCTGATGATGTTCTGAGCAGCAGCGGCAACTTAGCAGATCACTCTGGAACTGTTTTTACTGCCCTGGGTAAAAAGATCATGAAGCTGTGTGAATTCATAAAGGAGCGCAGAAACATTCACCAGAATATAAGGGCCATCATAAGGGGCATTCTTTTGGCGTACGGCAAGATCCAGGACGAACGGAGGGCAAAGCCGTCGATTAAAAAAGTGATCCAGGCGACTTAATAACGCCTGTTCAAAATACAAAAGGGCAGAAACCGGGGAAGAGGCTGCGCGAAAATCTGAACGACTGAACAGGCCAAACCCCGAAGAGAAAAAAGGATTCAATTCTCAAAAAGGCGCATATCATGAAAACTAAGACTCAAGCTGCCAGTGAAACTGTTGCAACGGCGACCTCAAGAAAAGGGACCGGACCTTCAAAGGCGGATGCAGAAGCTTGGAGGAAAGTGGAACCGCGGAAAAGAAATGATCGGAGCAAGATAAGACTTGAGGTGATTATCATTTCCAAACATGGTGAAGGGTCATACGCCGACATTCTCAGGAGAGTCAAGGAATACTCCGAACTCACAAAAACTTGGGAGACAATGCCAGCCACTGCGAAGCGGCGCAGGATCTACTCTCGCAATCCATCCGCGAGAAGAACATCGATGTGGCCATAATAAGTGAGCCATATGGAAACGACGGTGGTAGCATTTGGCTCAAAGACTGAAGGAGTCAAGCAGCGCTATGGGCTTGTGGAGAACAAGCCTTCGAGGAACTAATGGAGCACTCGGCGAAGGTGAAAAACTACCCAGCGCTACATTGGCCGAGTATGAGCAGATGTTTGCTGCTCTGGTTTTGGATGCAACAGGACGTTGATGCGTGGGCTCTTGAATGGGGCAGCCGAATAACTAATGTGAGGGCACGTGTTCTCCTCGAAGCATTTGCGGAGCTAGACATGGTACGCACACTTTCCGGGGAAGGGGCCTCGGATCTATAGTGGACCTGACATACGTGAGTGCCACTTTAGCCAGTAGAGTCGCTTGGCATGTTAGTGAGGACTATACTCACAGCGACCATCAGGCAATCTGCATAGAAATCAAGGGCGGATTGAGCTCAAAAAAGAGTTCTCGCTGAATGTCGGGTGGTATGCTTGGCTGGACGGCGAAAGCTTTCAAGGGGGACACGTTTTCCGTTGTGCTGAAACTCGACATATCCCTGAATGGTATGGCTAGAGAAAAAGCCACCCAAATCACCCGATGGGTGATGGAAGCATGCGATGCTACAATGCCCAGAAGCCGATTGCTCCCCAGTAGACAACCCAACTACTGGTAGGATAATAAAATCGCAAACTTACAAGGCGAAGTAGGGGAAGGTGGTTGTCCAGCTTAATTAGGGCATAATACTTCCAGCAACTGTCTAGGAACTGCGGGACCTTTCCACCAACACCTTCGAGGTATGCCTAAAAGAAGGAATGTTCCCTGTCCAGTTGAAAATGCAAAAGTTGTTGTTGCTTCCGAAACCGACCTAAAAACCCAGCGTCGTATCGTCCTATCTACCTGCTGGATGCAATGGGGAGATGATGGAGAGAGTCATCAACAACAAATTCCTACCCATCGTCGAAGCCAGCAATGGTTTGTCGGAACTCAAGCTTGGTTTCCGACGTGCCCGCTCTACGGTGGACGCAATTAGCACGGTAGTAAACCAGGAAAAAGATGCACTGATCTCTGGCGGCTGCTGTGCGTGGATATAAAAAACGCATTCAACTCGGTCAACTGGAATAGAATTAAAAGGGCGTCGGCTGACATAAGTGTCCCCGGCTAGCGAATTTGGTGGAAAACTACCTCTCACAGAGGACTCTCTGGTACGGGACGGATAATTGTCCCAGAGAGTACATTGCCATAGGCGAGGTACCACAGGGATCGGTACCTAGTCCCCTGTTGTGGAATATCATGTATAATGGAGTGCTTGCTATTCCTGTTCCAGAGGGGATTACGATTGTCGGCTTTGCTGATGACGTAGTCGTGGTTGTTGCAGCAAAACACCCAGAGGATGTAGTGACGGAAACAGTGAGAGCGGTAAAGTCCTGGCTAGAAAGGACCGGTCTGATCTTGGCGGACGCGAAAACAGAAGCGGTCTTAATAACTAACCGCAGGAAAAAAAACACTATGAAAGTGGAGGTCGATAGATATACGGCCGTATCAAAGCCGACTATCAAATACCTGGGGGTGATAATTGACACGAACTTGAGCTTTTTAGAACACCTGCAATATGCATGCCAAAAGGCAGCCAGTGCCACCATGGCACTTGCAAAAATATTGCTAAGTATTGGTGGGCCAAAACACTGCCGGAGATTATTGCTAGCCGGAGTGGTGCACTCCGTCCTGCTCTACACGTCACTTATGTGGGCAGAGGCGCTTGCAAACTCTCAGAGATGGAAGCAGGTGAATTCGGTTTACCGGCTGATGGCTTTGAGGGTTTGCAGTGCTTTTAGAACCACATGAGATGAGGCAGTATTGGTGGTGGCAAACAAGATCCCTGTCGACATTCTGACTAAAGAAATGAGTGTCCTGTACCATGCAAGACGTATGAAGGGGCAACGCAGATTATACGAGTTTACGAAAGGTCAGTGGACACAGGTTCATTCCCAACATTGGGGTGTGGGTTGAGCGGAAACATGGGAAGACCCACTACCACATTACTAGTTCCTCACGGGACATGGTGGTTATTACAGACAGTTTCTGCACCTCTATGGGTTGGATGATTCCCCAAATTGTTCCAGATGCGATGGTATACCGGAGGATCCAAAGCATGTGATGTTTCACTGCCCAAGATTTGTAATGGAGAAGAGAAGCTTAAACCAGGTGCTGGGCAGGAGCGTGACCCCGGAGAGCATGGTTGCGGAGATGCTGAAGTTCGAGGAGAAGTGGCTTACGGTTTGCTCCGCAATCATGCAAATGCAGGAGGAGTTGCTGAAGGAACAAAGAAGGAGGAAAGCCGCAAATATGAGGACGAGTGCCTAAGGGCAAACCTACCCCGCGAAGTAATACCTAAATGGTGGTCCCGCGGGGCTGGAGCTCGAGAGACCAGAGGTGGTTTTTAGTGGGTGCGGATCCGACACTCGCCCGCTGTAGCTCCGGATGTGTCTTTCTAAAATTTTCCACCTCTGTGTAGGAAAAAAAAAAATGCGGTGGATCATTCGTTGTCAATTCGCTGCCCCACCTTCAGCATCAGCTCATGAATCGTATGGTCCAATCGGTCGCCTCCATATTTAAACAATTTGGCTATAATTTCATCCGTCCCTGGCGACTTATGATTTTTAAGCCAATGAATTCCACGGCACGGATCGTCTCTTCCATGCCTGATGGTGGCAGCATTTGTCTATCGTCTGGAGCTCCAACTAGCCGATATTATGGTTGTTGAGCAGTTCATAAAAATACTCGACCCAATATGCTCATTCTGTCGGAATTAGGTTTTCTCCCTGTGTCTTGGTAGGATGAGAATCGAGGTATATACGTCTTCACCTTGATGATCTGTTAGTAAAGTTTGCATCTGATGCGGTTGCTACCCACACTTTTCCAGTTTACTGAGCTGATTTATTTTTTTCTCACAGCACGTGCTCGCGTTCTTGAAATGTGCAGCCTTACCCGGTATACATCATTCTTCCGTCCCGTTGCTAGCGTACAATGATTGTCGAACAAGTCGCCCCGACTATGACCAAGTATGTTTGTGACCATGTTAATGATAACGTTCTTCAGATGATTGTGAAGATCATTTGGCGATGCTTCTACGACCTCTGTTGACTGCGGTTATAGGTGTTAGGGAAGGCACTTAATTATCAGAAGGGATACTGGAGGGCGTTGGTATCGAGTCCGTCTCACCCTACCAACAAGATAGTGGCTAGACTGGGCCCCCTATATGTTCCGACATGCATTTAGGCTGAGACGTGGTCAACTCAGTTGAAAGTGACCACTTTTGGAGGCGTCCACCTTTGCATGAGGACCGCTTTCTGCCCAAACTCTGTAGTTCGAACAACCATTTCGTAAAACACTTCCTGACTATTCTTCAGGAATCTGGTCCTGTCCAGCGAGTCTCTTCTAGGGTTATATTGGGACAGGGTATCGGTTAGCTGTTCGGAAGCATTTAATCTGTAGAGGGAGAGCACGTTCCATGGGAGCAAATTATTAGTCTGTTTTTGTTGCCGAGTTCGCCTTTCTAAAATCTATCCTGTCCTTGACTCCTTTCGTCTTTTCGTAACGTCGGTTTTCCGTGTAGGGTTGTCAGCCTTATGCAAGCCTCAACCTTGTTACGATTTATCTCGCTTTTAGACGTGGGAGACTCACCTTCATTTTTCTCCATCTGAAGCTTTTTGTTAAGAAAGAAAAGCCAGGGGTCACCACGTGGAGGTGGAGATAGAGTTTGATAGTAGAACTGTTGGTTCAGTAGGCGTTTCCCAGGTTAGCTCCACAGTTTCGCCCTGAAACTTACGCTGCACTTTGACCGCCAGTCCGCTTTATGGAACTTTTCTTAGTTTTATTTCTCATTTCTTCGACGCTCGTAATGGCTGGTGGTCGTGTGAGTAAAATCATTTCTTTTTTTCGTGAAATCGTCACGGTTTCTCTCGTGATGAGTCTGTGTTTCTTCGCTTTTTTCAACGATGCCTTGATTTAAAAATAAATAACGTTGCAGTGGTGTCGTATGGATTAACTTGTCATCATTGTTGATTTGCGACTTATTTTAGATTAGTAAGTGTATATAAATATTTAAATTACCACAGTGATAGGCTATGAAAGTTTGTGGTTTGATAAAAATTCCCCCTCATTAACAAACTACCGAAGGGTTCAATTTCAGCTATCTTTCAAATATCTAACTGAAGAATAATGTTGGGTAATAGTGAATGTGTATCTCTCTTGCGCAGGCATCATAGCACACCCGGAAATAATATCGACTATCTTTCTCCCATGTGTACCCAAAAGTTTTCCCCCCAATTTTGTTACATAATAGAACTATTATACAAATTTCGTCCCCCTTAAAGCGACCAGCTTCCGGTTTCGGGCTAGTTTTACTTCCCTTTAATTAAAACATTGTCCCAAGGATGCTTTACTTCCATCCATTGAATTCAGGTACGCAAAAACATAAAACTTTTATGAGCTGCTGGAAACTTTCAAAATGACTCCGAAATATCTTATTAAGCTGAGTGTCAAAGTAAGACATTTCAAAATATAACAACGTTGTTTACCTTGAGCAAAACAAAGTGTTTTGTTTACCGAAAGCAAACTATATATGTTCGCCTCCTTACATTATTTGGCACTTTCGCTGCCTGTCCTTTGATAAATTTCCACCCACCTGACACCATCGTGGTTAGATTGGTGCGTGTTAGACCCTTTATTATTTTTCTGCCATCCCGTGGAAATATAAGCGTGCACTTGTCATGACACATATCCATTCCACAGGATATTCTTGCGTTCGTTGGGGTGATATCGTACATAAACACATGCCCGCATATAGGAACCTCCATGACTCCATAATAGAGGCTAGAATTGTGTACGAAACAGAGGAGCCTACAAGCTGGCATATGCCACCGAGGAATATTCTGCAAATAAACATCAGCACTTGGAGAATTTATGGCAGAGAGGTTCCGAACATACACAAAAGGAGTCCCTTTGATAAACTTCCTGCCAACTTGGGTTCGCTCCGTGTGTTTTTCTTGTTGGCAAAGAGACTAGGATGATTTTTGGGTGTGCACTCTGTATGACATGGAGGACTATAAATAATAATTTGTTGTACTCTAAGAGCATTGTTGCTTGTGCTACACATTTGCAGGCACTTCTATTATGTAGCATTTATCATGTGACGCTACGCACGTTACATGCGTGTTCACCCATGTGTGCGCTTTGTTTCACTCTAATTTCACCACGCCAGCTATGTAGCAAGGATGATGGTGAAATATCGACCTACCGCATTGGAGAAATGATTCCTCGAGGACACTGCCAATTCAGGATTACCCCGACCTTTGGCATTTAGGCCCAAGCACATCCATTCTTCAAAACTGCACTTTAGAGGCGAGACTGGTCTTGAAAAAAACTTGCCAATTCTCAGTACTTTCTCTGCGCCTCATATGGAAGCAAACTAGCTTACCATAAGGTATCGCAACTCGTCGATCTGCTGAGTCTAACCCGTAACCATTTGATGAAACGCAGCAGTCAGACCGGGGGTGCTTGCCGTTTACTCACCCAACCTCCCCTCCCACTTGCTTCGAACATTCTTCAGATGCCATGGTGTGATACATTTTTGTGTGTCCTCTATCCCAGCGTCACCGTAACGCATGTATTTCAATTCAAATGTGAGGAACAGGTGTTTTTAGGTCGAATTGAATTTTAGATGCTCATCAGTGTTGGGTAGGGTCGATTTTATTGCCACTCAAAGTGATGTTCGACATTACACCTTATTCTGGCGAATCTATCATCGGTTACTGGTTCAGAAAGACAAAAAAATGTGGGGGGAAATAAGAATGCTGAAATTGAGAGGAAGTGATGTTTCCAAAATGAGGTTGCCTACGCAACATTTGCAGCCCTCCTGAAGGTCTATAGAGCAACAAGCATTTAAATCAGTCCCAAGGAAAGTCAATATTCATCAATCCCATGGTTGTATCTGAAACTGTACCACTTTCTTCAGATGAATCCCCACCGAAGTAATTTGTCATCCTAACATGCTCCCTAATTCATTGAAAATCAACTGTTATCCGCATTTGCAGGGTCGTGGGTTTGGCTCGTTTTTGAAGTTCGCCGTTTGTTAATTCAACGCTCGACTTGCAGAAAATGTCCCGATACCAAAAAACTTCCACCCTCATTATACCTCGGTTATTTGCGGGATAAATAAAGTACGTAAATCTTTCATTACGATATTAACGTATTCATAACATCCAGCACGAATGCGAATTCTTGAAAACTTTTCAAAAATTTTCAGTCACACGTTGGCTCTGCGAAAAAGGAAACTTATCAAAGGGAAACGAGCCCATTTCAAATTCTTCAGAGACAAAACTTTTATTTCATTTTCCGCCCTGTATCCCCGTATCGAGTCAAGTCAGGCTCCTGCTCTGCTCCGGTGTTTGGAACTCGAAAGACGTATTGCATTATGGAATATTGAAAGTTATTGATCTAAATAAGTTTTATCTTGAATGAATGAGATTAGTGATTTGAATTTATAATCAACGAATTCATGGATACGATGGATACGAAAATCCGAGGATATTCCCTTGCGGAGCGAACCACACGCTATGTACGCCCAAGCGTACGTAGCCACGAAATGCAAAATGATTTCGGAAAATTTCATTTCGTAATAAATTTGATTTAGGTGGAAATTCCGGGCACGTTGGTTTTAATTTTCTACTTTAATATTCTATTCGCCTAACAAAGGGACAATGCACTGATTTGGTTGCATAGTAAGAACCCAATTAATTATAACATTTTAATCATTATTCCGTGCGGTGGTGAATTGAATAGTTAATAATATTCGGAGAATGGATAATTGAATGGCTTAGGCCGGCCGGTGCGGCGCTTATTATTTTGCATACAAGCCTGATTAGTGGAAAAAGCATGTTCCGATTTCCAAACGTGTTTATTATCCACGCCCTCCAATGTAGAATTCGAGCGTAATTGCTCACAGTAAAGTAATCAAAATGTCATTTAATTACATTTAGTTCTTGCTAACCGAATAGAACGTTCGTTCGCAGATTTCAGAGGTTGATACCATATGCATGTCGGCGTGAAAGCAGACATTGGAAATACGTAAATAGATTATCGTAATTCAGTTAAAGAGCATCAAAAATAAAAACACAAATCAAAAACTCTGCTACTATCTACACGTGTGCAACATGAAATTCATATAAAAAAAGATTCGAGGATTTCAATTGCATCCCTGTGTCAGTTGTTGTCTATCCAGAGTTAGAAAAGAATCTGTTCTCTAATTACTCACTTATTAGAGGATTTAATACCTTTTACGAATGGAAACTCTGAGGGAGAATCTGAATCACCGACTCCCGTCGGACTCCACCTTGCCGTGGTGGGGCAACTTGAAGTAGCTTCTACTACACGAAGATAAAAGCTACGGATTTTAAATCTTCTCTTTGACTCTGAGACAAATGCGTGTGATGGACAAACAGACAGACAGATAGACAGACAGACACAGACTCCCTGCGCAGAGTTGCCAGATCTTTCATCAGGCGCGTCCCTTCGTGCGGATAAGAGAGTGCTCGGCGGATATGTAGGAATACGCACATGTACGCACTTGGAGGTGTGGGTTCATAGGCATGTTTATGCACGGGTCGGGTAGGTGGGAGAAAAACATCCACTCGTGGACAAAAATGGCTATGGGAAGGACACACAGAACAAGAAACCAATATGGAAAAAGAAAGGAGAGAAAAATTTACGGTGCAGGGACTCGGAACCCCCAGTACCGGCGACTTTTGGGAGTGGGCAAGTAGGCTCCCGGCGGTCGATATCCGTTGATTACAGTGTCTCGGTGGTGGATTACTTGACCACCATTGTATCGAATACTACAAGTAGCATGGAGAAAGAGGCATTTAAAAGGAGTACATCACTCCCAAGAACGGCTATTCAAAATACACAGAAAGATGCTCCACAAACTTGCCTTTCATTAGCCCAGAGTGGGGTGACTAAACCTGGTCGCAGGACCTGTTTGATCCATTTAGGATAAGCTCGACGATCCTACGATCTCCTCCGAAATCAACGTTGGTGAAGGAAGGAAATCAGGAAAGTTTCCTCAAGGCCAATAAATACGGAAGTGTCCAGTGGGGGTAGAGTCGTCCAAATTTATAAAGGACAAACACAATGTGCACCAGGCCATCAAAAACATGGTCCGCACAATTCGTCGACTGTACAATAGTGGCAAGGACGAAAACATGCCTCGAAGAAATCAAGCGTTACCCAGGCAACACAAGTGACATCTCCTCAAAATCCAAAGGGCAGTGAGCTTAAAAAGAGGAGTAGAGAGAACTCGAATGATTCCTTTGGATCCTTGCAGGACGCGAAAAGGCAAAAAAGCCTCTCACCGGCAAAGGAGAAGGCAAACAAAGCTTCCAAAATCGTGGAAGCTGCGGTGCTGGCTCTGATCGACCCAAGGGAGTTAAGGTTCTAAAAAGGAACCAAGGAAGCATGGACCAAGGTTGCCGGAAAGAAAAATGCGATCCGTAAAAGAAGATTGCGGCCGGAATTAATTATCATCTCCATAAAAGGTTATATGACTTACGCCGATATCTTCAGTCGTCAGCCGAATCAGGCGGTGGTCTAAGGGTTGTATAGGCCCCAGGGGGAATTGGTACCCGCGATGGAGCATAAAACCTGGGAAACGCCTGCTCAACCAACACCTAAAGGTCTACTACCAAACCATATCTCCACCTCTCCACTTCTTAACAAAAAGCTGCAGATGGAGAAGAATGAAGGCGAGTCTCCCGCGCCTAAAAACAGGGCAAATTGTACCAACTGGTCCACCAGGTTGGAGGTTGGGTAGGGCTGACAACCCTATACAGAAAACCGAAGTCACAAAGCCACAACAGGAGCCTTGGACTGGACGGATAACACAACGACGACTCCAGCAACGACAAAGGAGTAACAATTTGCACATTTTCTCATGGTACGTGCGCTCCCTGTATAGAGATGAAGCTGCCAAGCAGCTAGCCTGTCCCAATATAGGGCTGGAGGGACTGGGACTGGTTTTCTGGAGAAGAGTCGCTAGACCATATATTATATCTAGGAAACAAGCTGCTCGGACTGGGTCAGCCAAAAACTAAAACCTGCTGTGATCGGCTTTGAAAACATGAGCAAAAGGCTACGCACTCTGCGCTTGCCAGGCAAATTTAGAAATATAAACTTCATTAACGTTCATGCCCCTACAGAGGAGACTGCAGAGTCGGAAAAGGATACCTTCTATTAAGCAGGACCAGGAACGAACCCTCCAAGCCTGTCCCAGATATGATATCAAAATCATACTTGGGGATTTTAACAGTCAAGTAGGGAAGGAGCCCGTAGTCAGGCGATACGTTGGCAAATACAAATACAAATAATAACGGACTGCGGATTCTTCAATTAATAGTGTCACATGAAATGGTTTTTGGAAGTAACTTTTTTGCGCGGAACGCGGTCCACAAACATACGTGGGCCTCTGCAGAAGGTACCCCTTTCAACCAAATTGACCACGTGTTGATCGAACGCCGCCACCTCTCAGTCTTGATGAATGTCAGAGCATATAGGGAGGCCAATATAGACTCGGATTACGATCCCTTTGGCATGGTGCTTCGAGCTCGACTAACAACACCACCCAGAATCCCCTCTGATAATCAGGTGAAAGCTAGCATCGAAGCCATCCACAACACAGCCCTCCGCAACACTTATAAGAGGGAGAATGGATGCCGCAATAACCGTAGTAAACAGAGATCCTGGAAATGAAACACCAACAATTGATCTTCACAATTACCTGAATAACGTTATCATAAATACGGCCACAAACATACTTGGCCCCAACCCAAAAAAAGATTCGGAACGGCTGGTTTGACGATGACTGTAAGCTAACAACGGAACGGAAAAATGCTACATACCGAGTAACGCTGCATTCTCAAAGAACGCGGGGACGCGCAGAGACTTATCACGAACTCCAGCGAGCGGAAAAGCGACTTCCCAGACGGAAAACGAAGCCTGGGAAAACCGACAGGTCTGTGACCTCGAAAAGTACAGGGAACAACCGCACCAGGCACGCAAGTTTTACCAACAAGTCAGCAGGATGAAGCTTTACACACCTCGATGTTCATCCTGCCGAGACAAAGAGGGAAATCTGATTTCCGACAGAATGGGCATATTGGAGCGATGGGTTGAGTACTTTGATGAAATGCTCAACAACCGGAACATTGGCGAGGTGGAATCAATGCCTGACGACTGACAACGAAGCATTATCTGTCCCATATATAAAAAGGGAGATATGACACAGCGCAGCAATTATAGAGGTTGCTGAGTACCATCTATAAGATATTCTACGCCCAGAACATCATTGGCCCATACCAAAGATTTCATTCAAAGCAAATCAGCAACAGATCAGATTTTCTCTCTGCGGCAAATGATGAAAAAACAGAACGAGTAGGCGCAGCACATTAATGAAGGCAAGACAAAGTACATGGTGACAACTTCAGTACCAAAAGCCAAAGTCAAACCAAAACAATAAAGATAGGAGACTACAAATTTGAGACCGTTGAAAATTTCTCCTGTCTAGGGTCGAAAATCACAACCTTTAACAGCTATATGATGAAATCCACGCACGCTTGTTGGCTGCCAACAGAGCCTATTTCAGCTTACAAAAACTTTTCCGCTCGAAACGTCTCACGATAGGGTCGACGATCTTACTGTACAAGACAATGATCTTGCAAACCTTCATATATTCCTCGGAGACTTGGGGTCTTAGCAAGAAAAATTGGGAACTCTTGGTCGGATTCGAGGGAAGAATAATAATAATAATCGTTCGCACAACGATTGGATCAGGGTCTTGAAGTGTGTTAGAGTATTTCATTCAAGACCTTAATGGTACACTACAGAACACTGTAGGAGGCAATGTGATCAGCATTACGCTCGCCCGAGATTATTACCCTGATTTTGACTCAGGTACTCATTCACAGCTGAGTCGACTGGTATCCGACGTCAAATCACGATACAAATCCCACTGTCATCAGCGAGATTTGAACCGCGACCTTCCGTACGAGAACTTTGTGCTCTAACCACTCAGCTATCCGGGCACAGAGTCCTCCGAAGAATTTTTGGCTCCCTACATCAGGATGGACGATTTCGTAGCCTACATAACGACGAAATCTATGAGCGATACCATGACCGTCAAGTTGTGGATAAAATTCGGCTCAATAGGTTGAGGTCGGCGGATCACTTAATCCGTATGGATGAGATGGAGCGATGGCGTAGGTCAATATGCCAGACCTCAGCACAAAATGGGGAGGAGATCTTTATTAAGGCGGGCCTAGGCCAGATATCGGTTGTTGCGCCGTAGGTAATGATATGCTGTTTTCACGTCAGATTAGACCGAAGATTTCGTCATGTAGATCACCCCCTTCCAGTTTCTCGATTTTTGAAGTAATTTAGTTGCCTCCGTGAATTGCTTTTCCCGTAAACATGCTGAGTGCAATCAAGCGGAATGGGTATATTCCTTATAAACCGTTCTGCAAGTCGGTCCAATAGAGGTTAGACAGATCACTTGGAAGCTATTTCTGTGTCCGTGTAGCTGGGCTTCTCCGGTTTAGGAAATGCCTGGTAATTGGATTATAGGCGACTGTTGAGCATGCAAAATTTTCAATCAGGGAGTGCATTCCTTTAGGATGACATCATTTGAGTTCCCAGATTCAAATCTATTAAAAGAGTTTTATGCTCTCTTGCGCAGCACGGTTTTACAGGTCAAAGTCCAACTTCTCGATTAAAGGCTGTATATAGCTATCAGCCTGAACTTGTAATTTCCTCATAGTCCGTAGTGTACCTGCCACTGTTAAAGGAGGACTCATTCTAACTTCGAGGTCTCCCTGAGGTAGTTAGTCTTTTCCTAGAAGTAAGGAGTACTTTAGTGGTTTTCATTTGTTTTCTAATGTTACGGTGTTTTTTTCTGTCTGCGACATAAGAGGACAGTCTTCTTCGAAAGCTTCCCTCATACTGTTTGTGATGATGTTTTCTCAATTTCGTGACTCGACTTGACGGGCTCCCTGTCGCTTTCTGAGAAAACCTACACTCCACCTCTAATGTTCTGTGTCACTTGTCTCTAAATCAAATTACAGTAACTCTAGAAAGCCCCATGTATAGGTGCTTATAATTGCTATCTTAGGGTAGGAGTTAAATTTTATTAAAATTTTTAGGCTCAGCAATAAACAAGTATCGCAAATAATTGCCCCGTTTGGTAGTATAAATTTCCTCAACCCAGAGAGATCATGTCCATATGTTAATGTTCATACAATTCCATACTTCACGTTCTATTATAATTCGAAAAGAAAATATCCTGCCAGGCTTTGACGTAGCAACAAGTTCCTCTTATTTCCAGAGGCTTGACCACGTCGCTCTAATCCTCATTAGTCGGTTTTTAAACTTACCCCTTCATGAATGTAACTTCAAACACATTTGAAATATTTACCGAGTTATTAAAAAATTATCATTGCACTATTTCAATGGAAATTCACTTGCATTTAGCATTCCAATATATCATCAGGGAAGACTTGCGAGAAGACAGAACGAAGGCAACCCACTCATAAATTCATACTGGAAGTCTCCTCATCGCTCCTTTTACGTTTGCTTTGCACTCGACTAGTCAAATGTCGACACTTGAAAGTTCCCTTTCGCAGCACGTCAATGCGATTCGATGAATAAAACATTATTATTCTGTTCCAATGCTGCAAAAAAGACGGGGCTAAATGTAAAATACGTATTAGCTGGATGCTGGCGGCGTGGAAGAGCAAAGATAACTGGGAAAGTCCAGATGCATTTTAATATATCATCATAAAATCTGAATTTTTTAACCAATCCACGTAAGGACTTCTAGGGTTGAAATTGTTGTGCTCCACTAGTACCCAATTGGATGAAATGACGAAAGCGAATAATTTAGGTGACGTCATGATGTTATTTCAGTTGAATAATAAAAGATTAATTTGCTCAAATTGGTTTTCAGTTCATTGTATTGTATTCGCGGGTGTTTATATAAAGTAACAAACTGTATAGAAATCCCAAAGTTTAATTGCTCATTTGGGATGATGCATACTCTCTGCTAAAAAAAGATATTATAAAAAGATATTCATGGTTTAATCCAAAAAGGAGCTGAGGCTATTACGCTATGATATTTACATTGTCTGACAGTGACCCCGAAATATCTGGCTTTCTTTTCTAGTATTACATCAAGCATGAGTTCCCCCTCGGACACCACCTTGTCATGGTGAGGGAGTTTGTGGTAGTTTACTACTACACGAAAAATATCCAAAAACACATGAAGATGGAAGCAAAAGATTGTAAGTCTCCAACTGGTAAGAAGTCACAGACTTCGAATCCACACGCGACTCTGAGAAATCAGGTCGTGGCCGAGGCACGGATTTTGGAGGCCTCACCTAATTCGTGTTCCCCACGGAGAAATCTGTGGAAGACAGACTCTCCACTTCAGTGGAAAACCTACACCCGGTGTCTACGGCGCGATCAGCCAAAAAGGATAGTACAGTAACTCCCTCAATGAGAGGACCTGGAAATCTGACTTCGGGCGGTCGGTCGGTGACACTGACACTGTTCTAAAATGCAAGGGAGGAAGGCTCGGCAGAAGGAAACTTCAGCCGCAAAGGAGAAGGGACTACAGGTTTGCCTGTCAAAACCTTCTCCTCCGCCTGTACCCGGAGAACAGAAGAAAGGGAAGCAGGTAATGCGGACGCAACTGTGAAAATAGATCCATGCAGCTCGGACTCCGTGAACCTGGGAGGCCTTTTAGCCGACGACAACGGAAGGCACTGGGAAAGTTGGTGAAGTCTCTTAGGAATGAGGACAGGGATGTTGCTACACCACCAAGTGTGGCGATATCCAGAGAATTCGGACACAAGAAAACGGAACTTTCGGTGGAAGGTGTGCACAAGCTGGTAAATCCGGTGAGATCCACACTGAACACAGCAGACTTTTCAGTTAACGGCAGTTTTCATATTAGAATGCACTTATAGCTACAAACATAAGAGTTAGTCAAATCAACTTGCAGCATGCCAAAGTTTTTCCTATCTACTGGCGGCAAAGTTGGCAATGTTGCAGGACTGTTCTTATATATTTCTGGTTCAAGAACCATGGGTTTCTTTTTAACAGAATCTGAGCTATTTGATTAGTCAAGGGGACAAGTATCTTCTTCGATGAAAGAACCTCGAGACCGAGGGCCTGCGTTCATATGTCAAAATTGTTAGAGGTAGAGGTGTTGTTAGAGGCATTCTGCCAGGACCTTGTTGCGATCAACTTACAATACCAAGTTAATGGTAAGGGGAGAAACGTTATAGTTGCTTCTGCCTACTTACCCTATGATTCTTTGTGTCTTTTGAGGCAAGAACTAAGGGAGCTGGTAGTGTATGCAGAACCAAATGGCCTTGAAGTTTTAATAGGTTGTGATGCGAACGCTCAGGGTATTTGTTGGGCCGGTAGCAAATGCAATCCTAGAGGAGAGATTTTATCACTTCAGCTAGTCTGATGACCGCGGCCCTACGTTCCTGGGACCAAGAAGAAGTGAAGTAATTGACCTAATAATCTGTACTTCGAATTTGTTAGAGTTGATTGGAAACTGGCGGGTACTAGATGAAGTCTCACCCGCAGGTCACCGTTACTTAGAATTTAGTCTAACCATTACAGGTGAACCAGCCTGTAATACAAAGACGTAATCCTAGGAAAACGGATTGGACAAAGTTCAATGAACTTCTTGTTGACAAAGTTGAGCTCCCTAGGCGACTAAGGACTCCTTTGGCGATAGAAGATTAAATGCAAACTCTGAATCGCACACTTTTAGACTGCTTTGAAGAGGCTGGTCCTATTTCCCGAATCCAAAGTGATAAAACGGTTCCATGGTGGAACCAAGAACTGCAGAGACTCAGGAAATCAACCAGACGACTTCTAAATCGTGCTTGCAAAAGCAATAAAGATGAAGACTGGCTAAACTTTCGGAACTCACAACGTGAATATAAGAGGCTCGTAAGACGTTCAAAACGACAATCTTTTAGACCGTACTGTAAGGAACTGGAAGGTGAAAGGGAGACTTCTAGGTTGTATAGAATCCTTAATAAGGATGAGTTCGCCAAGTTGGACTATTTTAGAAAACCGGATGGTATTTTCACCAACTCCAGAGTTGAGTCTGTAAAGACTCTCTTGGAAGTACACCACTCGGGAGAACAGGTCTCAGAAGTAGGAAGACTGGAATTGGCGGTTTCTGCAAACCCTTGTAACACTTTCGACGCTTCGAGAGCGGTTATTACCAATGAAAAAGCGACAGCTGCTGTACTGTCATTTGAACACTTCAAAACACCTGGTGTGGACGGCATCTACCCAGCGATGCTAAAGGAGGGTATAGAGCACTTAGAGCAACTTCTCAGAAATATTTTTCGAGGATATCTTGCTCTGGGCTACGTGTCTTCCTCTTGGCAGAAGGTGAAGGTAGTCTTCATACCAAAGCCTGGGAAAGATGACTGTTTTAATCCAAAGAACTTCAGGCAGATTAGCCTAGCATCATTTTCGCTGAAATGTCTGGAGAGACTGGTTGAGCATCACATTCGCGAGAAGACGCTAAAGTCGCACCCCCTAGAAGAAAACTAACATGCTTACCAACGTGGAAAGTCCTGTAAGTCTGCTCTTCATTCTTTGTTTTCAAAGATAGAGGATGCAACTCTGTAGGGTGAGTACGCGATGGGGGTGTTTCGTGGACATTGGAGGGGCTTTTGATTGTGCGACCTTCCAAAAGCTCTGTGGTGCCGCCAGAGAGCATGGTGTTTACGAAACTCAAGAGATCTCGCAATGGTGTGTAAAAATACACAACGCGCCGTTCATTTGATTGACAGTTGGTGTCTCAGGCATGGACTTTTAATAAATCCAAATAAAACCACAATGGTATTATTTATAAAAAGAAGGAAACTGAATGGTCTTTGCCTTCTATAGATGAAGGGTACAACTAAATAGAAAATGGTTCCGAAGCAGTAGTCCACCTCTAGAATAAAAACGAAAAGTGGGCTTTCCTTTGGGACAATACACAACGGTCTTTTAGGCTGAAGGCTGCAACCTGGATGATTAACGAGCGGTTGAAGGGCAGGCGCATCGCAATCTGTAGCGATAGTCAAGCTACATTGAGGGCGTTGAGTAGTACTTTGATCACTTCAAAAATCGTTCAGGAATGTAGAAACTGATTGAATTCTGTTTCTAAATCCAATTCCGTGGATTTACTCTGGGTACCTGGTCATTGTGGTACAGAGGAAAATGAAATCTCGGATGTCTTAACAAAAGAGGCTTCAACTTTCCCCAACTTCCCCCCCCCCCCTTTCAGTCTGTGTTAATTTCCGGCAATAGATGTGAATCTGTCGGTTTATAAGGACGAAGATGTCGATAGTCCCCATTCTGGCTATTTCTCTGTTTTGTTTTCTGTTTCGTCAAATCTAAGCACTTGATCTTCTGTATAATGCACTAATCGTTGTCAGGTTCCAAGTCTTTTTCCCACAAAACTTTTCCTTTAATGTCAGCGCCCATAACGAAGCTGCATAGAGCAAGATCAAGCTAACAAGTTTTGTCAGCACTGCACTTGATTCAGATGCTTTTGTTTGAATTTCATTTTTACATCACACGGCAGCCTAATAGTGGCGGAGCCTTCGTTGAATCAGACGAAAAACAACAAACATGGGTACTATCGCCGAGCCGGTCAAGGAACTATTGGAAGAGAAGGCTCTGGTTTCTAGTCAAGAACCTATGTGCTGTCTGGAAACCGGAGATCTTCACTGCCTCATAGAAAAAAGCGAAGCGGAGGAAGCCAGGATAGTGTGCTCACCATGTAGACACAAGCTTATGGCCTGAAAGGGATCTGATAGAAGGGCAGCATACGGTAGACGTGGCAAGGCAGGTTACAATGCTAAGCATTCCAGTGAGAAGTAGAGTTGCATCACTACAGGGAGATGTACTGCTGATCAGTGAACAGTACTGGAATAAAGACACAGCTTTATGGCGTTATTGTTTATCGGGTGTATCGCGGGTTGGGTACGTCACGAGACTTTGGGTTCTTGCCCAAAGAAGAGGGGATGGATTTGTGTGGAATCGGTATTTAAGGACAACGTATATTATCGTTTACGGACAAGACAATGTCGAACTTCCGGGCTCGCTTGATTTTCTAGAGGACACCGTATAGAGCAGGGAAGAGTGGATCCTAGCAAGGGGTGAGTTAAGTGCCAAGGTGTTTAATGAGGCATGCCTTACCTAAAGTCGTGAGGGAAACGAATTTTTCAAATGGCAGCGGGAGAGCGCTAGTAGTTTCGGATCTACGACAACGTTCATGCGTTCCGGCAGCGAACGAAGCATCTTCAACGTAATCTTTGTTTCGAAATAACTGGCTTCTCGGCTAGCGCTCACTAACACTAATGTTCGAAGTGGTTGACCCTACTCCTCAGGGTGCGCCAGGGAGCACTGCTATTTGGTACGGCGTTTAAGAGAACAGATCAGGTAAAAGGAGATCCCATAGTACACTGAAGAAAACAAAGCACCTAGTCGATGAGATGAATGGGGATCCGTGGGAACTCTGCTATATGATCCGGAAAATAAGAGCCCTTGGGAGCTTTCCTCATTGATTGTCAGTCAAAGGGGACGCATTTATAGGCATTATTCTCTAAACATCGGGTACGGGTTGTTGACAACAGCGTGGTTGGTGCCGGGAACTGCCAGCTTTTCAACATGATGGAGGCTTTTCGCCTTAGTTCTTCAAAGTGACAAGGCTTGAGCTTACCGGGAAAGGGAAAGCAGACCTTTAGTTGCGGTTTGCATACCGGCCACTCGCGGTTGTCACCGGTGGAAAAGTGTCGACCCATTTTTCCTCATTACAGCTAAATGCAGTCTGCGTCTACTGGTGGGCCATCGGAGTGGAACTTTTTCTGGCCAGGTCAACTACCTTCTCGATCTCCTTAATTTTCTTGCGTTCAATAATCCAGAGGTCGTCACTAGTGCGACGCAACATCTTTGTGTCCATTACCTGCGAGACGCCGTTCATTGCATATTGTAGTGAGCCAACACTCAGAACCATGAGGGTTGACAGGGCGGACGACAATTTTAGCTAGCAGTCGTTCGTTGATATGGCGATCACAAAGAACAACAATTGTGGAATGCCACTTCATCCAGTTTGCATTAATGCGTAATCCCCATTGGTTGGTAACATTGACCCGAGTTATTTAAATCACTCAGTTCTGAGCAGGTCACTACCACTGACGGTGATGTTTCATAGGGATCAGTCGACAATCAACCGTGTTACATAAGCTGATCATTCCGTTTTTGGACAAGACGCTAGGTAGACAACATCTGCATAAAGCAGTGTATAAGACGCTGGGCGTTGGATGTCTCGCGTCACGGTGTCCACAACAAGAACACAGAGGAGTGGTGAGAGGGCGCTTACTTGATGAACATCGACAGAGACACGAAGCAGTTTTAATATACTCGCCACAGTTCGCACTTTACTCTTCGGATCTTGGTAGAACAATTTAACCCAACGCACTAATTGTTGTCGTAAAGCATACCAGACTCTAGTGGCACACGGGAAAATTTCTCCAGATGTAGAAGTGCAATGTAAAGAGGGCGGTGCTTGTCATGGTGTTTTTCCGCGGGTAACTGCACAACGTGTATTGGCTCAGTAATTCCACAGTTCTTGACACATGATGACATGACGCTTGATTCACGGCTATTTAAACGATTTTCCGAATATGGTTATCGTGAATGCGTTTAAAAATATTCATTGTGTTGGACAGCAACCGGATCGGATAATTTTGAATATTCTTCCGGAACACCTTTCTTTTTATATATAGGAGCAGTGGTGCTTTCTTCCCAGTCAAATGGTGTTCTACCTTCCCGAATGACCTAAGGCACTGAGGCTTAGTGTTGGGTCTCAGCTCTGCGCCTTCCAGAGCTCAGATGCGATGTCGTCAGGTTCTGTTATTTGCCCTGATGTCATTCGCTTTATTGCTTCCTCAACTTCAGTGTCACTGGCAGGTAGAACTGCTGCAAATGTCGGGCGTGCTTTTGGGTGTGGAGGACGGTTGGATTCTTCCGTTGGAATTTACTCGGCTCGTTCATCGGTAGCAAATTACCATTTTTGTCATCAACTCTACAGAAGTGTTTAATGTCCTGGGTACGTTAGTATCGGCTTTTGATAAGTCGATACTGATCTCACTTGCCATTCTGAGTGTCCGACATATCATAAAGATCTTTGTAATGGACCACCCGGGTAGCAGCGATTATTTTCTTTGCTTCCCGATTGGCATTCTCGTAATTAGCTTAGGTCAATATTTTATCGCTGGGAGTTATCTTGCAAGTCAAAGAGGGGGTGAAAAATATATCATCAACAATATTGGTGTTGTTAATTGCTGAAGAAAACTTCGCTTGGCATTTACTGCCTAGCCTCTGGGAGAACCTTAAGAGATTCTGTGAATGCAAATGCTGCTTATGTATCATACATGGTATATGTATGGGTTTCGCCTGCTAAGGTGACTTTTCCTTTCCCTTTAACATACAAGAAATCTAAATGTCTACCAATTATTGGCGGATTCTTGTTTCAACTGGAGGAAATGGGTACCATCTATACTAATCAGTTGTGGATTGTCGAAATGGTGCTCCTTTACAAAACTAAGAAATAGCTTCTTCAATCTCCGAATAATAACCAAAATATGTAAATACTCCTTAACTCCAAATTCCCAAACACCAGCCCAAACACAGTAACTACTTGTAAATAGTTTTATTATTACATGTGTTTCTCAACCATCAACAGAAATCGTTGGAACAAGTTAATAAACTTTCACATTTGAGCTCCCAGAAATATCAAACCGCAAAATCCAACTAAATCCCGACATCAAATTAACATACCCCCAAGGATTGTAATATGTTAACAAGCACATACAGAACCCATATTGAAGGCATCTGCATTTGCAGTCTTCCGGGGTAAGGGTAGAGATGGGGTTGAAATATTTATCATAGTTTTATGTCTGAATTTGCTTTTTGACTTCCGAAGTGTTCTTTGAAGTATGGATATGACACTTTCCTATATGAATATGTCACGAAGTTTAGTTTTGTGGCAAATTAGGATACTTATGTACTTATAGATGTGTACGTGGTCCCGGCAGCATTGCATGGATGTACCAGAAAATTTTTAAAGAGAACGAAGCGCATGACGCAGGAACTGTCCACATGGATTTAAAATTTAGCTCGTATAACTTGGTAGTCTTTTTATATATATTCTTCCCACTTTACGCGCAGAAACTACATATAGATCTACATTTTACTAAAATTATCAAATAAACTACGCTGTAAACGTTCTTGCCTCGAAGGCT
The DNA here is from genome assembly GCF_905115235.1 of Hermetia illucens. Taxonomy (NCBI): domain Eukaryota; kingdom Metazoa; phylum Arthropoda; class Insecta; order Diptera; family Stratiomyidae; genus Hermetia; species Hermetia illucens. Next base: position 69,396,799 of record NC_051853.1, read on the forward strand.
CTATTAGGGCTTTCAAAGCAATCGATTGAACTCTTCTTGGATATCAAAAGTGACTTTCATTATTGAGAAAAATAAACTAAAGGAAAGATTATCACTTACGATAATATATAAATACATATATGGTTACCATTTACTTTTTGGTGGGGGCTAGTTCGACAACTACACCAACGCGCCATCGTTCGCAGTTGTCTAAATTGCGCTTCAGCCCTACCCACGACTTTCCGAGACCCCCGTACTCCTCTTTTACTGCTTTGCGCCAAGTGCTCTTGGTGCCACCCGCTCCTCGACCATCTTGGGAAAATGGATTCCACTGCATGGCAAAATATGTTACCCATCCACTGCCACTTCCATCTTCCGATCACAGTACGTAGGAGTGCCAGGCTTGTGCGCTGACCAAGTTTCCAGCATACTCAGATAACACGACGCAGACAGGTGTTGGCGGAACCTTGAAGCTTTCAAGTAACAGTGAGTGTCACCCATTAGACCGAGGACCTTGGTTTTGTTGGTGTTTATCTCCAGTCCGATTCTATTTGCTTCTTTTTCCAAATTCAAAGCCGTTTGGCCAAGGTTGATGACCCAGTGAGAGAATAAACAGATGCAATCAGCATAGTTGAGGTATATGACGAAAGATATCATAGTACTTTGAATTTCTTCGTCTTTTTTGTTCCTCATAAATAGAAAAGGCGGTGTGGAAAGTGCGGTTCGGATTTAGGGAGACAAGAAAGTGCTCCGTTCCTCGACGTTGGGCGATGATCTGGACCCACTCGGCAGGGTCAACGAGCTGTTGTGGCAGATGGGGTCCAACGGGGACTGATGAACCCTCAAGTTAAGCAGATCGCGCGGAACGCGTATAAATCACATTAATACAGGAGTCCTGTATTAAAGGAGGCCGAACCATCAAAGGGTTCCAAAGCAAATATCCATATTCCACAATGGAAGAAGCACTGATCGGAGCTGACCTAGACCATGTATCATTGCCAGAAAGGGCCTGCACGCTTTTTAAGGTTTGTACCAAAACAAAACCATGTTAAAATAGGTTCACTGTTCGCCAGTCCGTCTGTCTGTCTGTTTGTCACATTTACTATCTCAGAAACGGTTACTCCTATTTATACAAAATAGGGTGCACATCTGGGACCTGTGAACCCCATTGCAAGTGGTGAGTAACATGGTTCCACGTTGAATTTAAGGGGTAGTCCCCATGCATATAAAAGGGAGTATAAAATTTTACTTCAAGAACTAGTTCTCAGAAACTACACATGGTATCTAGGCTTCAAAATACTTTCCATATTGATATCTGTTTAAATCAAGTTGATAATAGTATATTACCATATTTAGAGCATGATACTACCAAGGTTGGTGAAAATTGCACTATCACCAACAAAGTTATAATAGGTTAAAGTTGTGCCTTTTTCAAATTTCGTGCATTCTAAGATTTTAATTGATCGCTTCACTCCAAAGTGAATGGTTTGACAAACTAATTTTAGAGTAGCTCGATCATTGGAAGAGGTGAGCTTCATTTTGTTGTTATCATTAACACAAACCTATTGGGGTGTAATAGGGGCAGTACACTAACCTTCCATTTCCTTTGCTTGTAGAACTGCTACAAGGAATCTCCTTGAATCTCCCACCGACAATATGACTGTTAGAGTAGAGAAATTGAGAGTGTCTCACCAGAGATTATTTTCAGATAACAGTTGGATGCTCCTCAATCTAAATCTCGATATAGAGGTATCCTATCCTTTAAAAGATCCCAGGAGGATCGACTGGAGGAAATTTGGTAAAGTTGTCAAAAATAAACTGTCCGACTCTCAACATGATGACGTTGACATGACAGACGAACTAGAACAAAAGTCCGAGGATTTAGGTCTGCATACCTTCGAAGTACAGTAAAAAGGCATTGTTGCCGTGGTCAAACGAAAATCTGTAAAACGTCATAAATCTGACTAGAGAAGTCTTTAACTACTACTGCAGGCACAAATCCTGACAGAAGTTCAAGGATCAGGCTGGACTACGAGTGTTGTAGGAACATTGAAAACATTAGCGAGGCTGGGAGTTCAGCAAGATTCTCTCCAAAAAATAGGAGCATATCCTTTTTGGAAGGCCTATAATGATGAGCTACCCTCCACCAACGAGGAAGACTTTGGGAAAGAACTTCGTTTGAGGAGTACGAAGCCCTAGTCGTGTGAGGTTATCAAGTCGGTAATTACCGAAGATAAAATCAGCTGGGCTATAAGCCGTTCCTCCGCATGTGTTTCTCCGGGCCTGGATGGTTTATATTATGTGGCATTATTGCAAGCCATGCTTCAGAAATGGCAGCAGAATGGTGTGCCATGGTTTGTAAAAATTTACTGCATTTCGTTTGGACATGTACCGAACTTCGGAAGACGTTCGGGTGATATTGGTGTCGGGTATATTTCCTTCGATTATAAGTGACATCGTGTAGGGCACGTTAGGAAAGGTGTGCATGTGGGCTAGAAGATAAAGACTCGGCGTATATGCCACCAAAAAGGAAATAGGAATAGGAAAGGATACCCAAATTTCGCCTCCCACAGCCAAATCTTCGCTCATTAGCACTTTTCTACAATGTAGGTGCTCTGCGGTGCTGCCCGATAGACTCTAGACCTCCACCCTAAATGCATTGCGATATTAGGCAGCGGAACTGTAAGGCCATAGTAATATTTCAGATGAAGTGTCTCAGAAACTGCGGGCATTTCTATAGAACTACGCCACACGGAAGTCCAGATTTACGAGCAACTTTGCTGTGGGCATTCCAACCACGAAGAGTAGGCAATGGCAATGTATGACCTAGTGTTTTTCAGTGATGGATCAACAATGCTCTGTACATAGGCACTGGCGATACTGGCATAACATAGTCATTTGGAACTATCGTCAAACGGATATCAAAAGTTTTTATTTAGCGAAACTTTGAAACTCTCGTGCTACTGAAACGTCAACAACGCCTCGGATAGAGATTGATCTCACAGTTGTGACCTTTGGCTATCGAAAACGGACTATGATTCATTTCTGCAATGTGCGCATATTCTTCGAGAACGGTAACAACGCTTGCTTTCTCCAATTTGAGCAGGAATTCTAACGATATAAGCTAGACATTCTGGGTCTAAGCGAAGTATTATAAAATGGTCGGACTCTACTACTCCTCTCCCTCTTCGGGTAATATGTTTTTGTACTCTGGAATACCAAGTGGTAGCAGACAAATCTTGCGTTGGGTTGACGGCTACCACAAGGTAGCCATCTGGGAGCCGCTTTCAAACAGAACTCCAACTGCAAGATTCCGGTCTAGGGTAAAGCTCATCCAAATTGTGCAATGCTATTCACCGAAAGAGACTTCTGATATAGTGGAGAAGGATGTTTTCTACGAGCAAGTACACGCAGTTCAGGGCAGGTTTCATAAAGTGACACTGTAATCGTGATGGGTGATCTGAATGTCAAGGTGAGATCTGACAACACCTTCTTCGCACATATGATGGGAAACACGGTCTTGGCGATCGTAGCGATAATGGTGGTAGGTTTGTGGATTTCTGCAATTTCGACCGCCTCGCCATTGGTGATGCATTGTTCGAGCACGGAACCTGCCATAGGGTTAGTTGTGTTTCGAATGACCGACTCTGCGCGAGCAAATTGACCATTGTGCGATTAACAATATATTTAAGAGTTGTCTCTTGGATGTGTGTAATAAAAAAAGGGGTAGACATGAGCCTCGAAAGAGATCATCATCAGACAGTCGCCTACATTCGCTTGCGTGTTGCGTCCGCCACTTCGCAGGGTTGGACAGTTGCGACCCGTCAAGTTTAACATCGACCGCTTGTATGACTCAGCTGCCGCTCGACAATGAGAGGTCAATCTTGCAGTCGGACGGCGGGTGTACTCAGTAACCCACCTGAGATTACGAATACTCATTAGAATTGGTTTTTTAATCGGGTGGTACACAGGTCCACTGCCACGTGCCAGAGGGGCATCATAAGGTCTGGCTAACTGCGGAATGGTGGAAGTGGATCGATGAATGGATGAACGGAAGGACTCTATTGGCCGCGGCTTCGACTTCTCATCCACGATGACAAACAACTGTAGAGGTGGAAAGAACACTTCACCATGGTTCTTAATTGTGCCACACCCGGTAGAGTTAACATGCGAATATGGATATGGATGGATTATTCTGCCCAAGCTGAAGAGAAATAATTTCTAATCGTTAAGATTCCAAAACGGGCGCCAGTTTTGAGTGTGACAATTGGAGAGGTACCTGTCTGCTGCCTGCCGTCGCAAAAATAATAACTCAGATAATCCTGAAACCCATCAAGAGGAGTGTATTTGCAGTGCTCTACGCAGAAGGAGCATTATGTAGAAACTAATAAATATTTGTAGAGCGCCATATGGCGGTGTAAAATGCCACGGGTCACGTCTAAAGTGTAGTTCGCCAGAGTTGTATTTCGTCACCGATATTATTTCTTCTCGTGATCGGTAATATTCTTGACCCAGCCTGGCCCGGAGAGCATGGAGGAATTCAACGAACTGTAACATCTTTCCTCAAATACCTCGATTAAGCTCATGACATCTGTTTGCTCTCTCACCAAGTTATAGACTTTGAGCAAACGGCTCTGAATTTGAAAAGAGGGGCAAGTGGAATTAGAGTGAAGACAAACACCAACAGAACCAAGGTTCTCAGTCTGATGGGTCATCGCACTCTCCCTATCTTGCCCTGGAAACCGATCGCTTGCATCTGGTTGCTGAAGGTTTGCATGGAGAAGGACTGGCTCGTCTAATCCCTGCGTCTTCAAACCCCCGGGAATCCTATGAAAGACAGGGTTGTTATCAAGGAGGAGGAACCCCAGACAAACAGCCAGCCTTTTCTACTTCGTATAAACGGAGAGTGCCTGGAGGCATTGTAAAAGGTCAACTATAAAGTGCGGTTCGAAGTCAGGAACGCAAAGGTGTTCTGCTCAGCAAAATCAGACGACGGCCTAGACCCAATCGACGCCGTCAACGAGCTGTTGGAGGAGATGAGGATCGACGGGGACTGACGAACCCTTCACACAAGCAGATCATGCTGAGGATAACGCAGATAAATATGCAGCGCTTGAAGTGCGCCTTGGCTAATCTGCTTGTTTTCCTCCTAGAGGAAGACATCGACATCGCAGTAATACAAGATCCTTGGGTCGGAGGCGACCGAATCATTAAAGGGCTGCAAAGCAAATATTTTAATTTATTCCATAGCGCAGGAGACGCTGATCAGGACAGACCTAGAGCAGTATCCTCGCGAAGAAGAGTCTGTACGCTTTTCTGTGTGCTGACCTGAGTTTCAGCGACCTAGGCGTGGTCAAACTGGAGCAGGCAGTGGCAGAAGACATGTATATTTACTCGGTTTATATGGCTCACGACCGATCAGCTCCGCCAGAAAAACTACAACGTTTGAAGAGCAACAAAGAACGCCAACCTCTGGATAGGCTGCGAAGGTAATGCAAGGCATACGCTTTGGAACAGTCCGGAAGTCAGTCATTCTCTGATTTTATTATTAATACCAAGCAATCGATGTGAAACGGGGGCGTACACCAACCTTCCATTTCCCCAGTTCGGAGAACTGTGACGGTTGGGAGGAGGTCCTTGATATCACCCTAATAACCGACAATGCGATTCTTATGGTGGAGAACTGGAGATTGTCTGACCAATGATCTATCTCAGACCACAGTTGGATACTTTTGAGTGTAGATCTCAACGCAAAGGTTTCCAAACTCTTTAGAGACCCCAGAAGGATTGACTGGAGAAAGTTTGGTCAAGTAATTGAGGACAAACGACAAGAGGCGGTTGTTGGACTATTGCCAGAACATCGAAAGCATCAGCAAATCCGCGAGGCTCAGTAAGATTCTGTCCAAGGAACATAGGAACCCATCCTTTCCTAAAAAGTCGGAAGGCTCCTGGACAGAATTTTTTAGTGAAAACTTGGAGCGCTGGTTCAAACGCACTTCCCGCCAGCGAGGAGGATTGTGAGTCAGAGCCTTGCTTGGAGGGCTTGGGGCCATCCCAACCTTGCGAGGCTATCAAATCGGTAATTACCGAGTAAGATCGGCTGGGCTATAAACAGCTTCTCCGCATATAAATCTCCGGGCCCAAATGGCATAATGCCAGTTATGCTACAGAAGCAGCAGGAAAGGGTTGTGCTGTAGCTTCTTGAGGCTTAACGGAGCTGTATCTCCTTAGGTTACGTACCATATTCCTGAAGAGGCGCACGAGCGGTTTTCATACCGAAAGCTGACAGGCTCCAATCAGCCTCACCTCTTTCGTGCTGAAGGTCCAGAGCGCGTCCTGGACATTCACTTAAGGGCGATTATGGAGAGAACGCCTTTCTTTAAGTCTCAGCCTGTTTACCTCAAAAGAAAATTCACAGAAACCTGGAGAGCGGTTTTGTAATTGAAGTAATTGAAATGGTTGAGCGGTCACCGCAGTACAAACAGTATACCCTAGTTGCCTTCTTGACTATAGAGGGAATATTCACCAACGTTAGTACCAACGCCATCAAGGAAGCCTTGACCAGTATTGGACTGGAGGGGTATCTTACGCATGGATTATATCCATCGTAAGTACCAGGATAATTCAGTCGGATCTGGGAGGCAACCACTTTACCAGAACTGTGAACAGAGGAAGGCCTCAGGGTGGCACCATCTCTCCGGTGCTCTGGTAAATAGTGATGGACAATATTTTACGAATATTGGACAGCACTGGGGTAAAGGTAGTGCGGGGTGCCGACAACTTGGTGATATTATGATATTTAGCGATATCATGGAACAAGCGTTGCGAAAGGTATGCCTGTGAGCCGTAAGATGTGGACTCGGCATAAGCCAAGCCAACCGGAACTGACGTTATTCACTACCAACAGAGGGGTACTGGAATTCCATCCACCGTGGATGAATGAACAAAGATTGGTTCCCTCCTCCAATGTAAAGTATTTGGACGTAATCGTGGATCCCAAACTAAATTGGAGATTGAACACAGAACTGAGGGTATGCTACTTCTGTAATTATGCTCGGCAGATGCTCTCAATCTATTGCTGCGTCTCCTCCCCCTACACCTCCACGTTAAATGCATTGAACGTGCAGTGCCGTCAGATTACGTGAGTGCGGGTGCCGGATAGCGAAGTCCTGCGGCCACAGTAACATCCTAGACAAAGTACCTCTGGAAATCTGGCCATTCCCCTCGGACTATGCCACACGTACGCCACACAGGGTAGAGTGGAAGACCGGCGGCGTGTTGCAAGGTTATGGCACAGTATTTTTTACCGATGGATCAAAGATGCTCTGCGGAGTCGGGTGGAGGTTTCTCGAATACACACAGTGTATCCGCGTCGTGTAGCCTCCCAGGTTTCGCCAATGTATTCGAAACGGAAGTACTGGCGATACTGGAAGTGTGTCGATGGCTGGAGAATAATCTGAGCCCCAACATAGCCATTCTGACCGACAGTCTGGGCGGCACATTCAAGGTCACCCTCCTCTGGGTTTTCGGGCATATGAACAGAGAAGGAAATGAGCGCGCTGATGGATTGGCCAGGCTGGGCTGTGTTCTTGGCAGCCCTTCGGCGGGTACAGTCGGTGTCCCGCTGACGGCTGTCAAGGGCGAAATCTACTCGCACTACTTGGCAGCCGCGGGCTTTAGATGACGAAGGCTTACCACCTGTGCCAAGTCAAGGACGATTTGGCCCGCTGATAACATAGCCCAATTACGAGAGCTCCTGTGCAAGACGCGTGCAAATGCATTCAAAATTACCACGGTCTGTATAGGGCACTGGCCTATAGGCGACCCTGTCGTTAGGCTCGGCACATCCTATAATTTGTTTTGCCGAAGCTGCGGAGAAGGGGGGAACCTTCATGCACTTCCTCTGCGATTGCCCAGATCTAGCTAGAGTTAGGCTACGGACACTGGATAAACCATTTCTTGGGGACATCAGAGAGATTTTTAGCTCCAGGGCGGGAGAGCTGCTTTCCTTTGTGAATGCGGGCTGGCTCTGAAGATCCGAGCCACTGGACTCTGCTTTCCTGCTCTCATATCAGCAGTTACGGTCTTAGAAGATTGTGGCATCGAAACGACACACCACAGCGCTAATTGCGCTCCTCGAAGCGGTCGCTACCTACCTGCCTTTCTATCTGCATTAATAGGCAGAGCATCGAAGACTTGAATCAGTTTGTATATCTAGGAACCCTGATTTCAGCCGTCTGTGGTGCCTAATTGGATGTTGGCCGACGTATTATCAGTGTCAGATCGACCTGCTTTTGCTGCATTGACAAGAATCTGAAAATAAAGTTATTTCAATACCAAGATCAAGTTGAGACTGTTCCGTGCTAGTGCTTTCTCTGTATTGTTATGTGGGAGTAGTGTGGCGGAGCGATCAACTTACGGACGCAAGTGTGAATCTTGGTAGCCATGACATCAAAAAACAATTTTTGACAGCGAAACGACCAGTTGAGTGTGTCGTCAGCTGGTCTACAAATAAGAGCGATAATAATATTAAGAAAAATAATACGCCTTCAGTACAAAGTAAATCAGCGAATAAATTTTAATTTAAATGTTATAATATATAAGTTATTAGTTGTTAGTTAATTAACAATATTAGCATATAAATCAATTTCAGTTTTTACTTAAAAACTCCAAGCCTTCGTGAACAACTGTCAACGTGGAATCAGCGGTGTACGCAGCCTGATACCATCTCAAACAAAGAACTTGGTCGATGCAAAAGCCTAGCACCCGTACATACTTGTATCGGAAGGAAGTGGCAATGGATAAGTCACACATTAAGAGGGGGCGATAATTACATTGCGGGCTACGCCATGTGGGGTGGTTATTTGGTGCAGTAGAGAAAGAATACAGGGATCTCGGGAAATCGCTGAAGCGCATTTCAGGTAACCGCAAACGACCGGCGTGGTTGACGCGCTATACCTCACAAAGGAGTGATTGTCAACCATGTACATCCTTCTGGCTGGTGAGGAAGTGAAGGAACGCGCTGAATTGACTGGGCGGTACGCTCAAAGTCCCCTTTTCTGGGTTTCCGCGCAGGCGTGGTTCTGCTTTTGACAGTCTTCTGTTGGGTGCAGTTAGCGACTGTCAAGGGTGGAATCTACTTACACTACTTAATAGCTGCTGACTTTAACTGGCGAAGGCTCATCATCTATGTCAAGAGAATTTGGTTGTCTCCTTTTTTGGCATCAAATTCGCTTAAATTCCGCTTGATTACAAGCCATCATAATATTATATATCGCCAGACCAGAGAACCAAATGAACTGGGCGCCTAGAATTATTCTGGATAGCATAATTGGAGTGAGCCCCGACAAGAGTAGAAGTTTATTGCAAAGAATCCTCAATGATAGATGTAAGCCTAATATGAAAGCAATCATTTCAATGGCAGGTATAGTGATGTAACTGTAGCCACCCCCACCCTCCAGGAGCCTATCTGAAGCCGAATGCATAGCTGTACGAAAGCAGGCAACCCACACTTTGAATGCTATGAAATTTCCGGGTTGATAAAAGTGCAATTCAAGTGTTCCTTCAATGTACGTTCTATAGATAGTTCATTATTTTTTGTTGTGACAGTGATTTCGGAGAGTTCCTTGAATATGATTATCCCAATTAGCATTACGCTTTAAGTCTGGACACATTTTTTTTGCAATTGAATTTGATTTCTGACTGAATATTCTTGCATTTCACGAAGGGTGCCAAACCCCGCTCCTCCTATCAGGGAGACCTGTGCAGGGATTGTAAGTCACCCAACTTCAAAATCGGAAACATCTCCTTAAAATGTGCAGATAAAATATCAATGACTAAGTTTTCCGCCACTTTAGCCCCGTATGCAATATTGATCAAGTCCAGACAACATGATTAATCCATTATCTACCCCCGTACAAACAGTCCAAGTTTTGTTTGATGAAACGGATTCGTCTTCTTGGTCCATTAGTAACTGACCGTTATCGAATGGTTTTCAGCCAGGAAGGTAAGCGAAAGTCAAAATCCGAAATATTAACTTTTCACAAGACTATTGCCTACAGCAGCAATGGGAGCACCGAAGCATTGGAGCGGACAACAACGCTCCCTAAAAGGAATCAGAATTTCACTTAACAATGGAAGCAGCAAAATGGATTTCCCTCGGAAATAGATTTATTGATGCGAAAATTTCATTACGTGTGGCGATGAAAACACTATTTTTGGCATACGCCCGTCACGGTTCCTATTGCCACTGGATTGCTGGCCAGACGATAGCGGCGGTATCGAACGATGGACTCTAATGAGTCATTCATTTTGTGTTTCCATTCAAAAGGTGCAAAATACCCATTTTACGTGTTTAGACGTTTATCAGGAGTGGGTAGAGATATGCAAGGACGTAGGGTGAAGTCTCTCAAGTGGTTCAATGTGGAGAAAGTGGATAGTCTGATTCTATAAAGGTAAAAGAAAATCTTCAGATCGCAATTAAGGCTGGGAAGGGTGGGCTCTATCGTTATTTTTGAATAGGTAGAGATACAGATATTCATATAAATCCATGCAACGAAGGTTGATTATTTGAGTCAACTATACCTCCCACTCTGACAACTTGATTGATTGCTTCGGCAGAAAAGCTGACGTATACCCTTAAGGTATATTGTTACACACTTCCCATCACATTATTACATATGACCACATCAAATTTGAATTCCGACAGTGAATATCATCCAATGCAACTATCGCAAATAAGTAGTCCCCTAGAACCAAACCCGGTAATTTGCCATACGCCACTGGTTGTGGCTGAACGAGGAAAGGACATTCGTCACAATACCGATCCGTTTTGCACCAATATTCCCATATTTCCCAGAGACATTTCAATTAGGAGTAATGCGGTCGCCCGAGTCTATTAAGGTGAAATTCCGGAAACACTCCAGTGATTTCTATTCAGGCTGCAATTACGCAAATGAAATTACAAATTCCTCGTAATTTGTTTACCAATTCCTGCGTTCTGACTTTATTAAAGCACTCCCGAATGGGGCTATTCATATTGATCAACTTGAATATAGAAAGTATCTTTTACTATTTCCAGCAGAGTCTATTTCTAGGAATATCAAAGCATGGGCTCCGATAATGATGGAGGGAGTTTAATGAGTTCTAAGCTAAATTCGGATCTAGATAGATACTTGCCTTTGAGTTTGGTGAAGTATTGAAATGGACGGGAGAGGGTTGGGGAGCGAGAGTCCAACTTATTTGTATCTTTCAAGAGATGTGCGCCCTCCTTCTCGTATGTTTTGAAGAAATTTGATCTGCCTTTCTAATTAGTTTCTAATTTCGATTCAATGATAAATTCAATACCGTTTCCTTGGAGGCTGATGAATATGTAAAAATTTCAAGTAAAAATTCAGTTCAATGAGTCTTTCTAAACATTGTTCCACTGGAATTTCATCAGATTTTGAAACAATTATATTAGTGAAGCTTCTTTTAGATTCAATTGAAATTGAAAAGATCTCTGGACAAGAGGCACCTTTAACTATCAACAAATCGGAATGCCAGAAGCAGAAAGCTTGGGGTATAAAGGTTTTGTGTTCATCATGTGCGAGGAACTTTCTTTGCACGTTTTTCCACTCGTGCTCAGCTAAAAATTCTAAATATTCCTTGATATTCCTCCAAACTCCAACTCTGTCGTTCATATTAGTTTACTTTAAAAGATGATGACACACATGTCTTAGAGTGCAATAAATTCATGTGAAAGATAAACAAACATTTGACCTGCTATCACTTTGTTAATAATCCACAATAGCTCAGCAGATTTCGGATAAATGGAGTGTGACAGACGAATAAACACGTGTGAGCAGATGCCAAATTTCCCATCAAATGTGTCCCTTCGTGCGGACTAGCGAATTCCCGAGATCTATGAACATACAATTGTACGCATTTCGACAAAAAATGGCTATGGAAAATATACATAAGACAGAAAACCAAAAGTCGTTGGTTTATGAAGACTGGTTGGAAGTAACTATGCGTCCCAGGCACACATCCACGCCAGAACTGTCAGTGGGACATCCATGTTCCTCTCCGCATGGGCAAAGGCGGTGGTAAGGTTGGTGCATGCATTAACGCACAAGGAATTACTTTCAACAACGGAAGGAAGGAGACTGTCAGTTGCCAGTTGCCAGACTGCCATCCACCGCCTCCACCAGCCGAGCTCTATCTTCTTTGCAACGAGAAGAATCAGAACTTAACAACAACAAGAACGCAACATGACTTCACCTGTAAGCGTTCCTCAGCATCTCCTCAACAATGATGTCGGGAGAGAGGTCCCCTGTGTTTCAATAGAGCTGCTGACGAATCCTACCTCACTTTCCATAAGAAAAAAAGGTGTGATGGGCGTCGTCCACAACTCCATTCCAAGACACCCAACCACGAGATCATGCCTTTCCAATCTTGTGTAGGTAAGAGCGAAAACAGCCATGCCCACTTAAGAACTGGGTAAGGACATAGTCAATCTCCTCATGCTTCCGATTCAGCAATGCACTTAAGTTGCCAATGAGCTGCACGGTCCATCAACCTCTAGTTTCATTTTACCTGGAGAATTGCCACTTATTTAAGGTGTATTGCCGTTATTCACGATGCCACCCGCAGAGCTCACCATCTTTGTTCTTCCGCGAGACGATATGCGATATACCACCTTGCTAAGAGCGTCAGTCCATACCCATGCGCTGTTGAGCAGCATAAACTGCGTTGAACTCATCGACAGACGTCGCCTTCAAGACGTAGGGCTCCTCATATTGGCCATTAGGCGACTTAACGCCGAAACTCCAGCTGCAGCCATGTTCACTTCCAGTTAAAAGAGATGAAAGAACGACTGGGTGAAAGTGACCTCCTATGGATTACCACGGCTGAGATTCTGTGACTTGAATTTGGGGGAAATACCAGAACAAACTTATGGATGAAGGAAACGAAATACCATTAATATTGAAGGACAAAGCAGCTATTCTTGCTAATTATGGGACTATCGGAACAAATACAAATAGAAATGGTATGGAGAACATAATGAACCTTGATCAATTTAGGCGAAATGATAAAGTGCTACGCTCTCTACCCAGGTCCGTAAAAACGAATGGACGACTAGTTATTGATGATGGCAAAGGCTGTACCGGGCAAAGCAAGGAAACAGCGGTGCATCCCAACGACGAGACAATGGATGCATTGCCAGCAAAAGTACTGAGGATGGAAAATGACTTGAAGGAATGGGTAATACCCTGAACACGCTTTACGAATTTGTTAGGCCGAAGCATGATCTTCACCGCTATATTAAGGTGATTGGTAAAGATACCTGCGAAAAGGAATGAGGAAGCTAAGTTCGACGAACCAGTGACAGTTATAAAATCCTACGGTGACTCCATTGTGGCAGGTAACTATTGCTACAAAAAGAATGGAACTTGTCACTCCAACAGGTCCAAAGTGAAAAGTTGTAGAGGGTGTAAAGAGGAACAGAGGAAGGAAATGCCGAGGGTCCCAAGAACCAGTTAGGGAGGGATGAATTTCCAGATGAAATTCCAGAAGATAGAAGCAAATGTTTGGACAACTGTGAAACCAAGAAGGCAGGTAAAATGGAGGAACAACAATTATTATCGAAAACAGAGCAGGTTTCTCTTCCACAGAGATTCTGTGGAAGTTCAAGGGTGATTGAACGCTAAGCGGTTAATGTCACACGAACCAAAATAACGCAGAAGGAAGAACTGTTCCGGAGCTTCGGAAGACACAGGATGCACCGCTACCACAATTTGGTTGGTAGGTCCTTAGGTGAGGAGGAAGCCAAATGCAAATAGTAAACCAGGTTTTTTCAAATAAATCTCACCCATTTTGAGGCCACACAATCCTTTGAAGCTATCGGTGCAAGAGGTCGATGTGAACGTGGCAATTATTAGCGAACCAAACAACCAAACAGATATCGCGATGTGAACCACCGATAAAAGTGGAAAGTGTGCGATATGGACGACAGGACGATACCCATTCCAGGAAATGTTGGCAACGCCTGGTAACGGGTTCGTAAGAACCAAAATGAACCAAAGTTTCTAATAACGGAGGGCTGATACTGCTCTTTCTTCGCCGGACATTGTTCTTGCTAATATCGAAAGTACTTATACCTTCCGTAAAGGGAGAAAGGGTTCAGTGGTAGATATTAGACTATATACATTATTCCGTTTGCCTAATCATAAATCCGTATTATGTGGGTCATTTTCGACGCCACTCACATTAGTTCACTACCAAGCTAATTGATCGTTATGCGCGTGCACTCACTAAGAGTTGTCAGTCGACTTAGTTTGAAAATCAACAAGAATTGCTGTCATCCAGCCCTATCTGCCTGAAATCATTTGTTCCCCCGATCGCATTAGTCTGGAAGTGAAATGTCTCAACACACATCCAGGCTTAGGTTTAAAATGGGAAATTTCGTTGGCGGTTATTATATTTGACAGAAATAATACTGACAATCTAAATGAGTTGTTAGGGTTTTTTAATGGAAAGAGTTGGAAATCTTAAAATGACGCTGCTGCGTTAGGTTGCATGTGGATTTCTCACACACTAAAACCACCTTACTTCCCCGTCCATCCCTACGAGACCACCGTGCAGTATTACTTCACAAGGAGGGCTCTTGTTTACATCACCACCATACAAGCATGCAACAGTGGCCCTTTCTGAACTCCAGTTCCTGCAACTTTTCGTGGACAGCAGTTACTATTGCGTGTACCACGCTCCAATTTACTTCGAACCTCAGCATTTTCTACACGGGATTATGGGTTCCCATAACTGCATCGAGGGCGTCGTTTAATCCCCCCGCAATCTCGGAAAATGAAACACCAAATGTTCCGGGTCCTCGGGTATAGCGGCACATTCGGGACTCGTTCAAACGGAAATGATGCTAGTATTTCCTGTGTCCATCGCGTCCGGTAAGAAACTATGTTAGGTGGTAATAAAATACATCATATTTTTGCTCGACGCATTTCTCAATACAAGGGATTAGTGTATGGGTCCAACTGTCATCTCCTGTACAGCTATTTCTTAGTGGCTTTTCGGAAGTCCATAGTTAGATTGGCCGGAATCATTCTCATTTTCTATTAGAGATAGTGTGCCTCATTAGTTGAAAGACTCAAGGGAATCGTCCTCACGATAATATACACTGCCTCACCGGAAACTGTCCTATATGCCACCTTAGCATTCAAACCAGTTATCACGATCACAATGTCATCTTTAGAAAGCTTTTCTTAAATTGCTGGTAATTTCTCATAAGAAGCATCCTTTACAATTGTGGTGCTCCTTAACATGAACCGAAATCATGTAATCAGAATCTTATCAGAAACCGGCTCCCAGGTTAAACGGTAGCCGTCAGAGACAATTAGGCACTATATATGCGGCAAGGAAAAGAGGACTTCTCTCCCAAATTACACAACTTACTTCGTGTAAGCTCATCTTCGAATTGAAGAAAGCGACCACTCCCAATATCGTTGTCGTGCGCACATTCCAGAAACCAGTCGGAGAAAGGATTCTGACACGATATTGAATACGTGAGCTACCAAATAGAGGAGTTTATAAATGTTTCTACCCCGTATGCATGTCACAGCTATTGGCACCACACCATCGGGTTTCCTGTAGAGTGCAAATATCTTGTAGAGTGGCAATATCGATATGCGTCTTCTGAGTTTCTTCGTCTCACTACGAAACATAACAATATTTATCGAAAAGTGTACCAATACTTCACCATAACTAGGAAAATGAGGGGAGCTGAATCCAGAAGGCTCAGATCTATATAGCCGGCTGGTAGCATTCATGAAGGTTAGGAGCTCTCCCACGTCCCTTCAGGTTCCGGAACATTGTTTACCTAGCGTTTGCAGTCTGGCTCAAGCTAGAGGTCTTCCTCTCCACAGCAACTACAATATAATCTATAAGATATGCCGACTCTGGCGCCAGTGCACAAAAACTCTCACCATCGGGACTTTTTACATAAACGCCAAATCCTCTTTGACTCGTTAGACCTTCACCAACGCACCCTGGATGATTTTATTCATAACGAAGGAAAGTATCCCCAATACTAATGTCACCGAATCGTCGGCATATTTCACCACCTTCACCCCATTCCTTTTCAATATATATAGAGTTTTCTTGTTGGCTTTAATGCGACGTAATTATTTTCCTTTCATAGGAATGTTGGCATACTAGCTAGAGTATATTCCAAGTGCTTCAGATTTATCTACGCTACACTTAGCATGATCCGTTTGCGCATGCGGTTCGTCAGTCTCCGTCGGGCTGTCTATTCTCGTATCCTCCAATAGCTTGGCAGCGTCGACTCGATCGAGACTGCCGTCCAATTTCGCGGTGCAGAGCATTTTTAGAGGTTACTTACTTACTCACTTACTTATGTAACTTTGTACTGATGAAGGAAGTAAGTTGCTCCCGAAATATAAATACACATAATAAAATAAAATTGTAGTTTGGGGTAAGCTACTGGCCTATCAATTTTAGAGCATTTTAGCCTTTGCGTTGCCGACCTCGAACCGCACTTTATAGTTCGTCTTCTCCAGTTCCAGTAAGCACACTTAATTTATTCAAATTGGAAAAAGTTGACTACTCACGAGGGTTCGGTTCTTCTGATTGCTACTCATCGTCTTTGACGATGCTAAGGGTTTGAAGATGGCTTGGACAAGTATGTACTTTTCCATGCGGATCCTCAATAACCAGATGGGAGCAACCAGTCTCATGAGTCGTTTAGGCTGATGTTAGCAACGCACGATCCGAGGAAAGCCCTGGAGAACTGCTATCGTATGTGTCATGTGGAACCTTGCTACCTTTGTCATCCAAGTGGTGCTCGATGATCATCCCTGACAACTTCTCCTCAGCATTGGTTTACACCTTCGGCCCCAGTGTGCTCGTAACGAAATTGTCATCAGCCAGTGCCACCCGCTGAAGGATTTTACATTGCGTAATTAGTTGGTCGGGCGTTGCCGTTTAATTGTTTGAAGAGGTCGCCTCATGGTTGAGCCCTTTTACACTTTGCAGCAAGGAGGGCTTTTTTATTCAACCAAATCTTGAGATCAACTGTCCTTGAAGGCTGTACGTTTCGATTTTGATTGGTTTCCCAAACGTATATTATTGCATTTTTCTACAATCACCTGGTAATTATCGAGGCCCTTTTCATCCCGCTTGTTAACAGTACTGACCCCTTTTTTTATTGCAATTTTGATCAGAATGTATGACCTTTTGGCACTAGCTCTTGAGCAGCGGGTATCCAGTTCTTCGTTGATATCCAGTGACCCGCATTCGTCTCGGTCTTTGTTACTTGAGAACTAAGACCTAAACGATTTCAAAGCAGGAGTACTACTGGTGGTATTCACTACAACTAGTTCGACGACAGTGGTTTCCCAGCTGTAAACCACTAGTCCATTTGGCGCCTCACTCCCGAAGGTTTCTGTTGTTGGTTTCAGCACGTCCGCACTATGCCTGGCACCGACAGTACTGCCTTCGACGTCTGCTGTTTCCAAGCTGTATGTCAGCAGTTCGTCCTCTGATGATGCGCCTGGCATCACCAGCTCTTCTCCTTTAACCGTCTGTTCTTAAGATCTTGTGTGAAATATTTTCTTTTTAGTTAAAGAGCTCCTTCACATACATGCAAAAGGAGGTGTCACTTTTTTTCCCAGAATATGGTCATGTTGGGTACCAAATGAAAGGATATGATTGGTACTGTTCAAGTGAATCTTTCTCTTGCACAGATTATGCGGCACAAACATTCAAGGGCAAGTTGGCATTGAAGGGCAGCTTTCGTAACAATCATTGTGCCAGGTAAACCCAAACATAATGTAGCAGCTGAGTATGTGCAAGACGGAGTCAACAGTCAAAAATTGCAAATAGTTGTTTACGCGGAAATTCTGCCACTCTTGTGTCATCGCTTTTCGACCCTCGTAGCGTTGTCGGTTTGTTTATTCGTCAGCCATCATAAAAAATCATCAGCCTAGATAAATGTAATTTGCTATTGGTTTTACTAATTAGTTAAGACTTCCTGCAGAGTAGAATTAATTTATTAATAAAATATTCTAATTAAAACTATTTAGTGATTTTTTGTCCCAACAGGTGCGTATCCCATCCAAGGTAATTATTTTAGTTTACAGACATTTCAGCCTTAACAGCTAGCCTGCAGGAATTATAGGCAGTTCATCCACTTAAAGGATTCTAGATAGTGACGAGCTTAGATAGTTTTGGAGGACCACGTTAGACTTCTTGTAAATATATTGGTCCTTCTAGCCGGATGCAGCAAGTTTGGATAAAGCGATACAATCTCTGAGTATTCCTCAATACTAAAGTTTGGAAAAAAAGAGTGAGAGTGAAACGAAGTACTGCAAGTGAAGGCCGAATAAATTTTGTGCATTTTGGAAACGCAAAAATTTTTGCTTGTCCGCATAGTTGATAGCTGAGTGGTTAGAGCACAAGGCTGTCGTACGGAAGGTCGCGGTTCAAATCTCACTGGTGGCAGTGGAATTTGTATCGTGATTTGACGTCGGATACCAGTCGACTCAGCTGTGAATGAGCGCAATGCTGACCACATTGCCTCCTAGTGTACCGTTACGGTTTTAAATGAAGTGCTCTAACACACTTCAAGGCCGTCATCCAACAGGGATTTTTTTTTGTTTGACGTGTTCCTCTTGAGTAAGGGGACCCGTACACTAAATTGTTAATTTCTGTTTTGCAAAAAAAGAAACAAGTCAAACCGGAAACGGTGCTTTGAGTATAAAGATTTTGTGTTCTTTTTATGTGAGAAATTTTCTATGAACATTTTTCCAAAGCTATGCCCTACGTTATCCCTTATGCAAGTGCCGGATTTTGTAGTTCGAGCTTAAACTTAAGCGCTCAATTTCTAAAATATATCTATATACTATTATTAACTTTATTTGTGCAGATATCGGAACGGGATTTATTTTGAGGCCTCGATTTCGTTTAGATACACCGCTGTGATTTTTTTCCAGATTTTTTGGTTGAGCTCTTTCATTTGATAGGCCACATGGTCACATTCTGTGAAAAAAAAATGTTACACCCTCCATTCACATATATGAGAAGCCCATAAACTTAACGTAAAATTGCACCATTTACCGGATGTACATTGAACAATACACCACATGATCTCACCAATTTTCGTGGCAATCGGTTTAGCCGTTTCTGAATAAATCAGATGGGTAGACAGGGAGACAGACATCGACTCGATTCTAATAAGGTTTTGTTTCACACAAAACATTAAAAAGAACTGAGGAGAAGTTGATTTTTCATGAATGGAATTTTAATAATAAACGTTAGCATCTTATTTGTATGGCTTATGATGAATTAATTCGCACAAAATTGATAAGTTTCAACTGTTATGACTTTGACACTAATGTATCAAATCAGCTAGGATAAAATTAGGGGTTTTTTTAGTCAATTTCTAGAAAATGGTAGTAGACTATTATTAAGTTTTTTTGGGCAGATACAGAATGGGGAGTCCCTTTTAATCTTTAAAGTCGGGAAGACTGTGATCGTTTTCTGAACCATAGTTGCACCTGAATCCCTTTTTCAGTATGGGAGCCTAAGTGATCATTGATGCCCGACAAGAAAGGGTAAATTAGGCGGAAAACCTGGGAGAAGTCTTAGTTAAACTTAGGCAGGAGAAAGGAACGCGGAAGCCCTTCACGTCAGCTTGGCTGAAAATCAACCACCTACGTAACGAGTTCTTTATTGATCATAGTTGATTCCTGTGATTAAACCTTCCTCAAGATTACATTTATTTGAAAGAGGATAAACAAACAGTAACCATCGAAGCCTTCTCGAAAGCAAAGGACTTTATATCTCGAACACATCGAGATATCATTACTGAGGCCGGCAAAGAAGCTACTGCCGTAGGGGCAGAGGTCAGGTAGAGACCAAGCGATGCGGAAAAAGATCGCGAAGCATGTTTGCTAACGAATTTTCTTGATAGAAATCCACTACGGTAAAGCTTGGGAACTCCTCAATCCATGCTACAGCAACCGTCGAGTGCTGATTGAAAAGAATATTCAGATTCTTATGGATCTTCCTTCAGTCACGCAGAAAGACCCAATTACAATTGACAAGCCAGTCGACACTATGAGATCAGTGGTCCAGAACTAACGAAAAGCTTAGTTCAATTGCGAAGAGACTATGCCTTTCATCCCCTTCATTCTTTCCCAAAAAATTTTCTTACTCGTCCGAATTCCTCTTTGAGGAACTCTAAACACCCCGTTACCATAGAAGATATAGACCATTTTTTGGAAAATATTGTTATAATGACCTCTGGATGGAATGTGAAGTGTGCTCTCCGACAGTCACGAGGTTGGTTCAAAACGCTATTTAAAGAGCGCAGAACCCTGGTGGAAGAAAAAAAATCCGGTTACTTTTGTTGCAACATCTGATGTACGGAACACGACAGAGTTTTCAGGTACCCACAATTGCTGGACACCGACAGCAACATAGAACTTCTAAGGCACTACAAACTTTGTGTGTTCTACACCTCCCATAAGTATCGAACAGAATGCTGACCAAAAAGAAAACGAGTGTAGAAGTTTAAGGCGTGAGAGAATCTCGGTAGGCAAAGTCTCTTCAATTGTGGTTTTGACTCTGCAGTTGAAGGATGATGGTCTTATTTCTGATATTGGGTGAAACATAGGGGAGTGAGTGCTTAAAATGTACGACCCGAAACGTGTAATAGGTCTTCTTCTCCAACCCAACAATCTAAAAAAAATTACAATGGTGCACCTATACAAAATTCAGACCCCCAAATACATCTCATTACAATACCTGCTCAAATTATGTTAATAATAGCATGATACCATATCTTAGAAATCTATCCGAAAGGCCCTCTTAAGTTCATTCGAAAGTTACAAAATTTGGTAGTATTACCAGTAATGATATAATACACAATTTTGGAAGTTTGGAGTTTGAAGCAAATCAAAATATTATTAATAAAGTTATAGAAAGTCAAGATTTTGTACTCCATGTTAATTTATCACCCTATTAAGTCAGTTCATATAAACGATGGAGTTGGATGTATCAAGGAATATCTTCAATTTTTGACTATTCACGAATGGAAAAAGGTACATATGAAATTTATCACATAACATGAACAGAAAATCTTTGTACCCGAAGCGTTTACCTTATGGTATTACGACTTGTTTATTTGCGTTTGCTGAGTCCAGTTGACAAACAGATCCTTGCCAGTTAGACGGACCTTGGCCCCGGGCTTTGCCCACTCTTAGATCGTTCGAAGACAGTTTCCAGCGATCAACTAGGCCAACAGCTTGCTAACTAGCTTACTTGCGTCCCGATACCTGTGCGTCAAGAACACTTGCTCACTTCTCGGCGGAACCGGGATACGTCCTGATGCATTGACTGATGTGAAGGCCATAGCATGTCTCTGATGCTTTTATATCAATCGGGAGACCATTTTTGTAACGACATTGCATGTCTTTCCTTGGTCGGCCTGTCGGAAGATTTGTCACCAAGATAGGTGAAGTAAGATGTCAGCATAGAGAAATAACTCCTACATACTTTAGATATCTCTTTTCCTGACATGAGCAGCATAGTAGAAAATAACTTCCTTTTAACCCTAATCCTTTATTTAGAACCTTGTCATGTAAATAACATGGAGTTTATATTGTTCTTCTACTACTAACCAAATATTGCCTGTTCAAAACTCTGGTAAACCGCCATAAGGAAATTAATATTGAATATGTAGAAGTTTTAATGGAGAGATATTAACTGCTCTGAATTTCAAAAATTCCTCTTTAAATAACATTTAATTACCGGAGGATTAAAGCTTTACCGTATATTTATATTTGTGATATTTAGTAGGTTTTAGTGGTGTTCATTTAGCATATTCATTAATTCCCCGACGTGATAACACCTCAATTAGTGCTTTTTTTGGAAATTCAAAATTCGAAATATTGCATGCAAATAACATTATTATTAAATGTAACCACCAAATAATAAAAACGATTGCCAGAAAGTGAAGCCCCATCGGTGGAAAATGAACAGCCATTTGTAAATGTTCTATTGAATTCGAAAGGATGCAAAAACTGCTTTTCGGAAAAATCCACAGTGGATATGCTCTATGTATATATATAAACGGTAACTACTTTGTATCCATCCTGGCATATCCTGTGCAACCATTGTTACCGTTTGACTGCCTGGCCATTGAAACTTAATCCGTAAAATAACACCACCCCCCACCAACCCAGCCATACCGATCATCCTAGAGGCCCAGTGAGGAAAATTAAATTCATCTGGATTCTCCATTTCGTCCATTCCAGGAGTAGGGAGAGGGTTTTCTTTTTACTTAGAGATACCTGAGCTCAAGGGTGGGATCAATTTAACTGGGCCAAACTTCACCATGGCTGACTTGAGCACCTTCCTGCATTCTCCTTGTTTTTCAACCGTTCGCACGAACTGTTGGCATCTGAAGGATTCGAAACAGATCTGAGTCCTCCCGAAAAAATAACAGTTTCAGGTAGGACGAGCGTCTTCCTACCCGGATTCCAACTGGGGCAGCACATTGCTGCTAAGCATCAACACTAATAGACGACATCATGTGGTTGGCGAACGATAAGCCGAAGCAATTAAATTATTGAAGTAGTTTATGTGAGCACATGAATAAATTAAAATGGCTCCTCTCCAGGCATAACAAAGCTCTGTTTATGTTAATTTGCATTAAAAATGCTTTAATACGGAGATGCCCGTTTGTTTGAAGAGGATGCTGTGCTTTTTTATTCTGCGCGAAATGGAAAGAGTGTTGGTGCAACCATAATTTGAATAATATTTAAGCATTGTTTGTCAGCATTTTTTCGAGATATCCAGATTAGTAAAGCCATAACTTTGAGACAGTTGTGGCTTCTTTAGGATATGGCGTAAGTTGTCTTCTTCCGAGGGCAGGATGGAATCCACACTTTTTCGCTATTTTGCATTTAGCATTTAGGTTGGGAAATGCATAGCGAGTGGCAGTTTCTCATTTAAGAAAATGCTTTGTTGCTTGATTAGATCTTTTATTTTTACGAATAAAGTAAAAAAATGGTTCATAAAGTGGGATCTTTACAGACCTTGGAAGTAGGTTAAGAATTTGTGAATAAAAGTGAGAAATGGCATGTTGCGTACTTTATAAAATTCCCCTCCCATTGCGAACCTCTGGACACCAAAATTAAATATATCACCCCGCGTTCCACTTGACGTTCACTGAACGACCGCGGTTAACTTCGGCTCTCTATGAATAGTAGTGTCCGTGGTTTCCAAAAGGCCTGGGTGTACTCTCTTCACGAGAGAATATTTGCTCTCAAAATGATTTAGATTGACTGAACCATCGGATCTCCTCCTATTGGATTTGGATTTGGGCTACTTTGAAGCGTTTCACATTCAACGGACTCTCCGGTAGCCAGCTCAACCCATTTGATTCAGACCAGGTGCCTTACCAGGGCCGGCTTGAAGGAAAGTAGAATTAGTTGCGGAGGTAAGTTCAAGAAAAATAAGGTTCCAAGTCTAACTAGTCACCGCTTTCTTCCTCTCTATCTATCCTATTACCACTAGATGTGTTGATGAAAGGGCGGCAGTGGCAGTAGATAGACCGCACTTTAAGAAAGGGTGACGGATGCATTGCTGGCTACTCCCTGCAATAGAACCCACTTTCCCTGAGAGACCAACAAGTGGGGCGTCCAAGAACCACATGACCAAAACGGTAGAACAGGAGTATAGGCCTCTTGTGAAGACATGGAGATAGCTAAAGTGCATTTTATCGCGCCAGGAACGATGGCGCGTGATGGATGCGTTATGCTCCGTTTAAAAAATATTGATCACCATACACCACTAGCGACATCGTTTCATAAAAAAAATCGGAGCTATTTCAAATACAGACGGGCAGACCGAAACCGATTTTAATAAGCTTTTTACACAAAACCTAAAAAGGTTCTTGCAAAATGGAGAAGCTTTATCACACGCAAAACTACGATGTATGGTCACAACCTGCATTCGGCGCACGATTTTTAGATCTGAGTTTGGGGTAGACAACTGCAGGTTGAATCATTTATAAATTACCACTTTTATCCTTACTTTCCATAAAGGTACTTCCTGAGCAACACCGCGAAATGCAGTATATCGTCGGTTGATGAAGACAGTCCCGCAAAGACTTTCAGAGGAGGTAGCTCGGTTAAAAAAAGAAGTAAAAATTAATCCACTACCATTTCCCGACAAAACCTTCTTTAACTAATTTTTCTCCTAACACTATCAGTTTACTGGAGACACAACCGGGAGAATTTTACGACCTCAGCTTGAACTTCTTCTTTTTCTTCAGCTTTTGTCCCGTCCACAAGCAGAGTCGGCTCGTCGTGATCGGTTTCGCCATTTGGCTCTATCGAATGTCTGATCTGGGTGCAATCTCGAGGCTTTTAAATCCCCATCCAGCGTATCAAGCCACCGTTGTTTCGGCCTGCCTTTTGGTCGTTTACCATCGACTTCGATGTTCAGACCAATATTGGCAAGTGAATTCTGGTTAGCACGAATTGCGTGACTATACCATCGAAGACGCCTTTCTCGCAATTTTTCCACGATCGGTACAACTGCATAACGGATGTTATTAAAACGTGCCACGCCACTAGTCCAATGCAACATCTTCCTCGCAACACGCCCTTCATTGTCTTTTATAGTCGGTCAACACTCAGAACCATAGAGGGCGACAGGACGGATGATATTGCGGAACACCAGTTGTGGAATGCCACTTCATCAAGGTCGCGGTAATGCGTGAAGCAATTTCATAACGCACTTCTCCATTAGCTGATAGCGTTGACCCGAGGTATTTAAATCGCTCATTTCTGGGCAGGTAATTGCCACTGACCGACTGTGCCTGTTTCAAGGTTCAATTTGAGACAGTGTTGCATGAGGCGATCATTCCATTTTTGGACAAGTTGCTCGAGATCATTTTTGCTATCAGATGCTAGGAAAACGTCATCTGCATAAAGCAATGTGTAGGGTGCTGGACGTTGGATATCCCAGGTGACGAGACCAACAGAGACACGAAGCGGTTTTGATACACGCGCCATACTTGGAACTTTACTTTTCGGATCGTGGTAGAGCAATTGAACCCAGCGAACGAGTTCCTCTGGCACTAAGTGTTGTCGTAAAGCATACCAGATGAGTTCGTGGGGTACACGGTCAAACGCTTTCTCTAGATCCAGAAATGCTACGTAAAGAGGGCGATGCTTCTCACGGTGTTTCCACATCAGTAACCGCGCAGCGTGTATTGCGTCAGTAGTTCAGCAGTTTTTGACAAATCCGGCTTGATTCACGGTTATTTCAATGATTTCACGGATACGGTTGTCAAGAATGCGTTCAAAAGTCTTTATGATATGGGAGAGTAACCAGATCGGACGGTAATTTGAACATTCTGCTGAACTACCTTTCTTTTTCCACATTGGGACAGTGGTACTTTCTTGCCAGTCAGATGGTTTTCTTCCTTTCTGAATAATCCGATTAAAGAATTCACTGAGCTACAGTGTTGGGTCCCAGCTCTTCGCTTTCCACAGCTCAGATGCGATATCATCAGGTCTTGTGGCTTTCCCCGATTTCATTTGTTTTATTGCCTCCTCGACTTCAGTTGCGCTTTTAGCAAGTCGATACATATCTCTCTGGCCATCCCGAGTGTCCAGTTTATTGTCAAGTTTTTTGTAATGGTTCGCTCGGGTGATAGCGACTGCTTTCTTTGCTTCCCAATTGGCATTCTTATAAATTTGACAATTGGCAAGCGTTTAGTCGTCCAGAATTTTGTGGTAGAGGCGTTCCTTTTCACGGACCTTCATTTCGACATCATCATTCCAGAGCCAAGTATCTTGGTTGATGTACCGCTTACCCGGCTTGGTGACCCCGAGGGTTGCAGAGTCCGGTTTATGGATCGTGTCTTTCATTTGGTTCCACGATTCTTCTACATTCGTAATGGTCAGTAATCGCGTAAGTGAGATTATTTCTTCTTTCTTCTCACCAAATCAACACTATTTAATGCGCCGCGGGCCAGTGCGTTCCTCACGCCGTTTTATCGGTGGCTTAATTCGCAGGACGGCAATCAACGACCGATATTGAAGTGCGATGGTCTCGTAGGGAACGACTTTGCAATCAGTGACAATGGTAAAATGTCGGCGTCGTATGAGAATATAGTCGATTTGCGTTTTACTGTTCCCACTATAAAATGTAGAAAGGCGAGACAATCGTTTGATTAACCATGTGTTCATAAGTACATGGTCATGGGTGTCCGCAAAATCGATTATACGCTGGCCACCCTCATTGCGCGTTCCGAACTCCTTTCCCCCATTGAGTGTGTGGGTTACCAAAATAGAGAAGTTTGTAGCCATTTTTACCGCGTTCGCGTTCAATGTCGCAGCTTTTGGCACCAGACCATCGCAGAGCGCAGATATCAATGCGCCTTTTCCGAAGGGTTCTTGCGAGTTCCTCGGTATTTCCAGTTAGGGTACCAACATTTAGCGTGCAGACACGTATTTGTTTTGTTCGTTTAGTTTGGACTAACTTGCTTAAGTCGTGATGCCGTCCATGGGTCAAGACCCCTTGCCCATTTCTCGACTGCACCGGGGCCCGTCCTGCCGCTTCGACGGAGGTGGACGCCTTAGCATTTCTCCGAGGCTTGTGACTCAATCCGATCATCATGTTTGTAACGACATTGTATGAATTTTCCTCGTCGGCTTGTCGCGGGACTTGTCACCAAGAGAGATCAATGAATGTTATGAAAGCAGGACAGAGTATTTTCCGTGCGCAAGTTGAAGAAGTTTGATGCTAGTGAGTTTCAATTCTACAAAGTATCAACTTAAGGGGTAAAGCTATTAAAGAGGATGGCCTATTTCGGGAAATTTTCCGAAAGAATTTATTAGACATTTTTCTCAACATATCAAACTTTAAAAACTTGATTGGGCAAAAATGGACACTAGACTAACTGTTGCCAACCTAACTGCGCAATTTATCTCTGAGTGAGTGAAGCATTATCAGGCCTAACACTGCTGTTGGTTATTGGTTGAATAAGCACAGTCTGAAATTGCTTTAACTGGGCACATCTTCCCCTTCTAGTGTTTAGTTGGGCGGTAATGGTTTGCTTTGAATAGTCCCTCGAATATCTCACCAAACCCACAATAAGACGATCTTGCGATGGTGAATGTGGTATCTTGATATCGAAGATGGTGTTTCGTTCCCCTTCGACAACCTCCCAACGTTTGTCTACTCACGTGTCAAGGGCAATTGGTTAGTTGGTCTTTCTTGTTCCAGAGAACACGTATGAAAACCAAACGCGCCCCCTAATTCAAACACGACCATTTTTATTTTAATTTTTTATAATTTTATACACAAAACCCTATTGCTTTTTAACTTCTAACCCTAAAATTCGTTTGAATATTTCAAGGTTAATATAGAAATTTAGTAAAATTTTAGAAACGATCACTAACATTTTTTTGTTGTTGTTTATGCAGATTTCACCATGCTGCATATTACGAAATGCATTACTAACGCTTGTACCTGGCAAAAGAAAAACTTTTTGCATAGAAATCTGGGATCTAATGGGACCACCACTGGTGAATGCCGGCTAAAGGTGCTGGGTAGTCCGATTGAGGGAATAACATGTTAGTACAAATTGCCCGCATTTAATCTAATTTGCATTGTGAGGAGTTTCTGTTGGAGATAAGTACCAAGTAGTGCGCTATTTCTAGGGAAATTGATTTAGTATATTATATTTCCCATTTAAATATAAGTATTGAAACGTGGGTGTCCGGATAGCTGAGTGGTTAGAGCGCAAGGCTGTCGTACGGAAGGTCGCGGTTCAAATCTCACCGGTGGCAGTGGAATTTGCATCGTGATTTGACGTCGGATACCAGTCGACTCAGCTGTGAAAGAGTACCTGAGTCAAATCAGGGTAATAATCTCGGGCGAGCGCAATGCTGACCACATTGCCTCCTAGTGTACCGCTACGGTCTTGAATGAAGTGCTCTAACACACTTCAAGGCCCTGATCCAACATGGATTGTTGCACCAACGATTATTATTATTATTGAAACGGACTAACCATTGATTGATTTCGCAGATTGATGATGAAAGTTTGTCCGTTTCCCTGCAATGGTGTCCTTTTCGTTATCCAGCATCACATTTAATGGAAATTAAGTCGGTTATATGGGTGAAATCTGAATTAGTAACGTATGATTAATTGGTTTTCACCAATTGAGCAATCTGCTTTAAAGTGAAATTTTGGGATATATCCTCATAACTTTGAAATTGGGCCAATCATTGTTTCGATTGCTACGTAATCTAACTTGGAATTCAATGCTTTATGAATGCTTTATGGTAGTATAACATTTCCATTGGAGTTTCAAGAACTCTTTTACGGAAGCCTGGAGTCGCTAGGACCTATTTGTCCTATCGGATATGAAATGCATTCTACTTCAGGATATTCTGAATTTTCGAATTCCAACGAAAACTGATCAGACAAGTCACTTTTTCCCGTTGTTAATGGAAGGCTTGACAACTAACTGAAACAATTACATAACTAAAATTCTATAATCAATCTATATTATTCTTGTAAACCAACCATAGAGCTCTGAGATAGAAGCTCCTTTTCTACTACACATTTATTTTATAACCAGGACTTCCTCTCCTAAAGCAGACCGCGCCTCGTAGACATCTGAGGTAGGAAAAGCATCTTTTCTGGGTGTGATCCGTCGTCGATCTTCCCTCTCAATCACGGCACTCGGGTCATACGCTCGGTCAAACCGTTATATTTTTTTTGCTTTAATTTTCTGCTTTAGCTCGCATGTTTACTTCTGTTAGGTATTGGCAATATCTGGTTTTTTTTCTGCTGAAAGCAGAAAAGAAGTGCCTTGAAGTCATCAAGCATCAAGGAGGAAAAACAAGATCACCGGTGCAACTTCGTCTGTTGGCGGGGAGCCGTAGATTCTCCTCGAATACCATCTCCGCAGGGCCCTCTGTGAATTTCCCTCGATGGGCTTTACGAAGGCAGAGGAGGAATAAAGCAAAGGACTGCGACTACGGCGGATCGTCGGGAGCCATTAAGGCGGTCTTCAGCGTCCGGTGTCAACTTCCCAGCATCCCATTGGACTGCGGGTGATATGCAGTGCTTCCGTGGCGTTCGAAACCTAGAAGCTTGTCTAACCCAAATTGCATTCCCTGGTCGGTGATAATTACGGCTGAAGTCTCTACGCGCGGAATCCATTCTCGACAGTGGGCCTCGGCACATGATTGTGCAGTAATATTAGTCAGAGATGTTGCTTTAGGCTCCGCCTGAACCTGTCGATGATTGCTAGGCAACATTTGTAACCATGCGAGTATCGCAAAGGAATTAGTTGGTGAAGCTCAATTGCTGCAGTTGGCGAGAAGACGGTTTGTCGGGCTTTTGTTAAATGCGAACATAAGGGGGCTTGTGATCCATGAATAAAGTGAACGGCCTGCTCTCAAGGAAGAAACGGAGGTATTTTGAGCTGGATTTAATTGCTTTGTTTGTTTGTTCACCCGTTGGTGAAGAGCAACGCCTACCATTGTACCATTGTGTTTGAGGCATCGACGAACACAGCTAGGGGTGCACGTGGTCGAAGAACTGCCAGAAGTGCAGCATCAATCAACTGTTGCTTGACGGTTTGGAACGCTCGGACGCCTCTGTAGACCATGCAACTTCGTGCGATTCTTTTGTTTTGGGCTCAGGATATGACGGTAAAAGTTTAGTATGGCCAAGAAGGCAGATTCTTCGCCGTGATCGGTAGGAAAAGGTTTCTGATCCCTTCAACTTTGTCTGGGTCTGGTTGAATTCCGTTAGGTGAGATCAAATGGCCGAGAAATGTGCTTCTGTAAGAATATGCATTTTTCAACGTTTAGAATAACACCGGCTTCAAAAAGACGTTGAAAAATGCATTAGAGAGGGCCCCAGATTCGGAAGAAGAGGCGACCAACGCGTCATCCATGTACACGATTCAGAAGTCTTAGTTTCGAAGAACACAGTAGGTGAATCTCTGGATTATATGTGCGCTTCATTGCACAGACCGAATGTCATCCTGGTGAATTCGGAGATTTCGACAGGTGTTCAAATAGCCGTTTTCGGTATGTCCTCGCGACCTACAGGAACTAGTAAGGACCAACAGCTATTGGAAAGTCCACATAGACCGTGTTCCATGAGATCTTCAAACTCTTTCTTTGCAACAGTCAATTCCTGTGGTGAGAGAAGGAGCACTTTTGAGGAATATAGGGGAGCCGGTAGTGTTGACGTGGTGCTGCACATCATGCTTAACCACTGCGAGAAACTACTTTCAGGAGTGATGTTGCCGTACTTTCTGAGAAGTGTGCAAATGCGGTGGTCCACCAGCAGCACATAGTGAGACAGGAAGTCTGCACCTGAAATTGGGATGTTGTAGTCAAATCGCCACGAAAACGTTCGGCGCAATCCGAGACTCACGTCCACCCAACAGTAGCCATAAGTACAGATTAGAGAGTAGTCCGCGGCCGCCAGTCGCAGGTTTTAGGGTATTGGTGTGTTTGGACGGGATACGGGGTGAACTGACACCTTCTCACACTTGTCGACGAAAACATCGTCTGCATAGAGGGTGACAAATTGGAAGGCCACGTTGTACTGCGCTTCGGGTAGCCGACTACCCAAACGCTCATTTCGGAAAGCAGACCTCGACTTTGACTGCGATCGAGATCTACATACCTCGGAAAAGTAAAGTACTCACAGTGGCTGTCAACTTCGAGACTGTAGACTCCTCCTCTCTAGTGAACTCACCGTTTGTTTTAGGTTGTTGTTGCCGGGCATCCCAGGACACTTTCGCGGCTATGGTCCGCGCGTACACCTTGCGGATTTTGTCGGCAGTGGCGGACAGCACCTCCAGCGACCCCGAGTCCGCGCAAGCGAAGATAGTGCGGGTGCACTCTGAAACCCGCTGTATTCAGGACTTTGACAGTTCTGTGGTGACCAGCTGCCTTACTCATCGAAGCAGTCAGCTGAGATTGCGTGATTCAGCTTGGTCTCCTCACTCAATAATAGCCGGCGTATGAACTGTCCATTTAACCGAGCGTATTAACAGCCCTACAAGACATCCAAGACCAGCCTGGGGGTCTCCTCGCCGAGACTAATGAGCGCGTGGCGTCAGTTGTGACGTCCACAAGCGCGAATTGGACTTCCTATTGGCAGAACCACGCCACTGGATTGTGTTGTCAAAAGATGGTGCCCTTACTGCTACGACTGCGTCTGGGGGCATCGTGATGCCGGATGTAATTTTCTCTTCTTGCGACATATGGCGGTGATGCCTATCGAGTTGAGCGGGCTGAACGTCGACGTAACACCGAAGTCGAACGGAAAACCAGGCCGGGGTGAATAGAAAATATCAAGTCCTCGCGAACTAAGCGGAGACTGACCAGCACCACCAAAAACTTCATGCCGTCGCTTGCAGCGAGTGTACACTTTTATTGTATTGATCAAGTAAATTTGTGGAAAAGACAATTACATAAGTTCTAAAAGCACAGTATGGCTGGTTCCGGAATTATCGGCAATCTCGGTCACCTTGCCACCTCTGGCGTACATGAAAACGTTCAACTTTATCAACACCTTCTCTCCTACTCGTTGTAGTATGTTGCCAGTTATCATCTTGAATGGTGGATGTCCTGCGTAAATGACTTCATCGAGAAGTATGATTGCGCTGAAGAGTCGGAATCGTCGGGACGACCAAGAAGAAGGAAGGTCGTAATGCTCACAATAGTTTCACGCGGTGGTAAAAGCTGGCGTCCAATAAGTTAACAGCTTTGATTACGCCTATAGAGTCGGTCTGGCTTCAATAACGAACGGCGAAATGACCCAATGGAGGGAAGTTCTTGAGGTGCTTGACAGACTAAGGTTTGGTTGAAGCACGGATGACGCCAGCAACGTAGTGGGGGTACGATTTTTTGTCAGGTTTTGTGTTGCCCTTTGAACACTTCTTTTTGCACCAGTTTTCACTGCCATCACTACAAGTGGTCAATTACTAGTTATAGGTAATAAGAACTTGTGCCCAAATTGTGTAGCCACCGAAATTAGCAGCAATGCAGAAAATCCTAGCAAATGGCTGCAGCGTGAATTGACGCTAACGCAAGAACGAAGCAAACGTAGAGACTGCAGGAAAACCTTCGTCCTTCTAGTTGATTATGGAGAAATTGCTGGCAATGTGGCCCGTGAGACAATCCAATACTGGGGTGTAGCGTTCGAAATTTGACCCGGGGTGCACGACTATTTGGGTGTTTAAAACAGCAGCGGGGTGGGCAGGTCCTTGTCGGGGTTACCACTTTAGTCAACTTGGAAAAATTGAGATTCGTCTCTACCCCTTAGAGGTTGCGGTTAGAAGGAAAGAACCGTTCCGCTCGGGCCCTTTGCTAGGTAATACAGTGCGTGGTTCGCGCCTCCTTGCGCCGCCACACCATTGCTTCATGATGAACGGTAGTTGATTTTTACATTCAAGTTTCATGGTGCTGAAGTCATTGTGTCATGTCTTCAAGGTCTCCGATAATGCATATTGTGCCGACCTTTTTGACACACAAAATTGTAATGGGTTTTCCCCATATTGAATTTTGGACAGTTGCAGTTTGTTAACATTAAATGTAGGAAGTAAAGTAAGCGTCGAGTAATAAACATGCAAAAGGGTAAGTCAGGCAAGTAAGTGTTTTTTAATCAGAAGATAATTCCGCGCGCCCTCCGACGGTCTCTTGGGTAATCTACCTTCTAAGGAACCTTCCAACTTTTGAAATAGCCGAGCTAGTGATTCAAACTAGCGGAGGAGTGAACTCTGACAGCTTTTTGCAATGCACATTGTCGTAATCAGATAGGTTGGTGTTGCCGCACAAGAGAAATTCTCAATTGCCTATTTGGATTGACGATTTGATATCATCAAAAGACCACTCCCATTTCGGCTTATTATCAGATGCAGATACTTTGGACAATCCTTTTCATTTGCCGACATCCAGGGGTTATAGTTTGCTCCAAAGGTCTAGATGCTTATTTGTGCATAAGGATTTGGACTGATCAGGTGTCGCTAATTAGAACTATAATCAGCTTGCTTTCTTTTGGAGCGTTTTTTTTTTGTATGGATGGAGGTGGAAATCTTAGAAAGACGCTGCTGCTCCAGGTTGCAGCAGTGTGTGGGATTCGCACCCACTAAAACCACCCCCACTCTTCCGCCCCTCCCCGCGGGACCACCGTGAAGTATTATTTCGCGGGGGAGGCTCTGGTTCGCTATACCAGCTCGTCCGTGCCGCGTCTCCGTCGCGCCGCCTTCCGAGCTCGATCCAACTCCAGGAGTTTTGTCTGCACCACGGCTACTGCCTTATTTACCGCCATCCGGTTTTCCTCCGACTTCAGCATCTCTTCCACCAGGTGCGTGGGCTCGATGTCCGCCCCTAAGATGCTGTTCAATCTCCTTTTCTGCTGCAGAAATCTGGGACAATGGAACATAACGTGCTCCGGGTCCTCGGGTGTAGCACCGCATTCAGGAGAGTTGGGAGACTCGTCCAACTCGAAGCAATGCAAGTACTTCCTATAGCCACCGTGTCCCGTAAGGAACTGTGTCAGGTGGTAATTCGATTCTCCGTGCTTTCGGTTGACCCATTTCTGGATACACGGGATCAATATATGGGTCCACTGGCCCTTGTCGGAGTTATCCCATCGTTGTTGCCACTTGCCACACAACTCTCTCCTGATGGGTTTTCGGAAATCCGCATTCACCTTGGCTGGATTTGCTTTCCGTTTTTCGTAGAACCTAGTGTGCCTCGCCCGCTAGAAGATCTATAGGGATCATTCCTGCGACGACACACACTGCCTCCGTCGACGCCGTCCTAAATGCGCTGCACACCCTTAGCGCAATTGGCCGGTATGCCGAACTTATCTTCCTCCGGTTGACAGCGTGGTTCAACGCTCCCGCCCAGACAGGGGCCGCGTATAGCAGGATCGGCCTCACCACTCCCGCGATGAGTAGCCTGCGACTATACTTCGTCCCTCCCACATTAGGCATCATCCTTGCAAGGGATGAGCTGGCATTTGCTGCCTTCTCTCGCGCATAAACCAAGTGTCCCTTGAAACTCAGCTTCGTATCGATCATCACCCCCAGGTATTTGACAACCGATTTTGAGACGAACTCACGATTACCAACCTGGATGGTAACCGTGTTGTTCTTCCTACGGTTGGTAATGAGGACCGCTTCCGTCTTTTCGTCCGCCAGGTCCAGCTTGGCCATTCGTAACCATGACTTGATGGTATGAATGGCTTCATTTGCATAAAGCTCCACGTCCTCGGGATGCTTTGCAATTGCAACTACTGCCAAGTCGTCCGCAAAACCAATCAGCGTTGTCTCCTCCGGCACGCGAAGCCCAAGCACTCTGTCGTACATTATGTTCCACAGCAGCGGTCCCAATACAGAACCTTGAGGCACACCTGCTGTCACAATGTACACCTTCGGCCCGTCGTCCGTCTTGTAGCAGAGAAGTCTGTCCGAAAAGTAACTCTCGATGAGCCGAGCCAAGTAACTAGGAACACCCAGTTTGGCCAAAGCGCCCTTAATCCAGCCCCAGTTGGCTGAGTTAAAAGCATTTTTGACGTCCAGCGTCACGAGAGCACAGCATTTGCCCATGGCCATTGCATTTCGAGCCAACTCCACGACCTTTGCTACTGCATCGACCGTAGAATGGGCGGTGCGTTAAGAACTGGATAATTGGGTTAGCTCCTAATTGAATAGGGAGAAAATCCAAATTTAGGCTCGGACTCTCTATTCCATTCCAATTCTAATATAACAAATATTCACATCCTTTCATACCATCCACCAGTTTTTGACTTGTTTGAGTTTTGATTCCTTCGATGCTTCATACATAATTGGCTGCCATGGCCCTATTTTTTTGGAAGAACCAAGTTTACCTCGGATTTTCGACCAAAACGAGGATAGTTGAAAATAGCAAGTGTTTGAAACCTAAAATAACCCCTGTGGCCATTCAGTAGTCGCCCCTTGCCTTAATATTTGGTTACTGATTAGCTTGACGTTTCCCATAGTGCATCAGGAAACCTTCCTTATTAAGTTCCTTAACCACTTCAGAATTCGAGAGATAAATATTAATTAATTATTAACTTGGCAAAATAATAAATTTTCGCGAAAAGTTTGTCAATTAAGAAAGCGGGAAACTTATTTTCTTCCGGATGTTCCACTGAAAGAACTGTGTTCCCGCTTATCTTATGTGATCTATCTACCCTGTCTGGTCCGTTAAACACACTCACGATTACCTAAGGGGGTAGCCGTCTTGGAAAAATCCCCATTTACTTTTGTTTGCTCAAATAGAAAAATAATCGTCCGCTTTCCCCGGGAAACGCTGCACTAGCTGTTCATTAAAACATTATCGTTATTCTTACCCATTGCATTCAGCATTCAAAGTAAAGCCGAAACAAGTTGCATAGTTCTACTGCACTCGAAATGAATACATAAAACAGAGCGCAGCACACTTGTTGTATGTCCTTACCTATGTGTGCTGTGCTCTTCAGGGCAAGGATACACGTTTGTAAATTAGAAATGCTAAGATGCTTGCATTAACAATTTTGCACAGACGACGACGTCTTTGGCCGTCTTCGCCACCAAGGATGCAAAACCTCGAGAGTACAAGCTCCTTCGTTATGCATCCAAATTATCACCTTAAGTGTGTAAGTGCATGTTAAGTATGAAAGTGTGTTAGGGATTCATCGGAGCAGGACCGAGCCAACTAGGTACAGCAACAATCCGGATGGGTTGCAGAGTGGGGTTGCATTTACTAATTATCTCATTGTTCCCATTTCGTACGTACGTTCGCCAGGACTATGTGTTGGTTGGGAACGTGCAGAAATGTTAATTGTTGTAACGAGACAGAGCCAGCTAAGGCCAGGACAATGAGATAATAATTTTTCCGTTGTAAAGAAACAAGCCAAGTGTGTAGATGACAGTAATAATTTTTAGGGTCATATTTCGGTCTATTTTGGGAATAATTAGATATAAAGATTTAAGGGCATCGCTTGGTTCTCCGGAAATTGTGTAATAAAGGGTACAATGTGAGGTTAACGATATCTCATCAAGGAGTCTTTCTTGCAAGTATAGCAGAAGCACATATTCTCAGAGAGAATTGTTCGTTGTTTTTGTGCAAAAGAATACATTTACCCCGTTTTTACAAAACTTAGTTTTTCTTCCTTGAAGCATTGCGTCTTCCTGATACTATTCCTTAAGCAAAACTTTTCAATTCACCTGAAAACTACGAGCAAGTGTGCCCTCTTTCTATAAATGTCCAAACGGTGCATACAATATTCACACAAAACGAACAACTTGACGCCCTTCGTGAATCCTTCCGCATTCTCAGTGATGAACATAACAATTTAAATTGAAGCAGACAGCCATGTATTCCATGAGGGCTCCTTAACGGAAAATTTTATTTTATTCTCAGTTGTGTAAGTCAAGATAAGAGAAAATAAACTGGGAAACGAACGATCAAAAGAAATGTCTCCTTTCCGTTTTTTTCCTGCGGAAGGAATATAAAGTGAGTTCTTTTGTTGCGTACGAAAGGTGTTCGTGGAAAAAGTGTATAATTTTAAGCAATGTTATTGTTATTCCTTGGATTTTATCTTATACGCTAAGAATTACATCCCCAACTCGACGCTCGTCGCTGCCCTGCTTCGCCGGCTCCAAGGACTCAATCCTCTGCCGTGTTGACTATTCGCCTCGTTCGCGTCGTGTTTATCTCGAGATATGTCACTTCGTTTTTGTGAAAAGTCAAAGGATATTGCTCGAGCTGCAATATTCCGGGGGTTTCGCTCTACATTCTTTGAGATACACTTTCACGTTATTTCCACGCTATACACATAGTAACAAAGACTCCGCGTTGGCATCTGCTAAGAAAAGTGAGAAGCATAGTGAAGTCAGCGTTGTTGGAAAGGACTTAAAAGCTGGCTTTGTATCAGCGTTAGCGAAAGACGGCCTTTAATTGATGCGAGAATGTCTAATACCATTTTTTGCTGCACCAAATTTTACTTAACTTCTCGCTTTTTGAAACGTGACGCAAGAAGGCAGCCCGTTTCAGACATTTATAATGGATACGTCTGAAGCATTGTTATACGCTCAAAATGCGATGCACTATATTTAGTGTTTGCCAGCAGACCGGCATTCAGATATCGTCCTTTGAAACTCTCATTTTTCTCTTAACAGATAGCTGTTTTGCTGCAGGCCTTTTGGGAATCATTTACGAACTGCAAGTCGCTCGTTGATAAAGAAAGTGAGCAAATTTGCAAGATACGAGAATTTTCTTGGTTTTTCTTTGCGGAGGGCATAGGCAAGTCAGCAGTGGGAAAATTCCTGGAAAAAAATTAATTTCCAGGTTGAGGAGATGATGACACAATTGCAGTCATATTGTAATCATTTAGTTCCTAATGGATCGCCGTATATATGATATTGAGGTAACTGGCACAATGCGGTCAGCGAATGACTCTTCGGAAGTCGGGGACGATCTTGAACTTGCATTGCTTTGAAAGGCATTATTATAATTGCATTATTATAATTGACATGGATACTAAAGAAGGTGTCATCTGCCGGAAAGCGATAAATGCTTTTCAATACATTACAGTGATCAGGAAGCAGGTCGGCCTCAGTGGCAAAAACGTAATGTACTATTAATCACTTTATTTGAAGAGATTTCGGCATGGAGGGTATTTCGGAGCCTAGGCACCATATAATGGCAGCCTGTTGACTTTTTCAGACTTTTCAGTTGGGTTGTTTCTGGGAATGGGTCCGTTAAAAAATGATCACTTTCAAAACCCTGCACTCCCAACCTTTCCAACAAATGTCAAAACGAACGAAGTTGTCGTCTTCCGAAGTGAGGTTTTGTCCAAACTTCTTATGCTCCGGCTTATCCTTAAATATCTAAATCCAGACCTTAAATGCTAGTTGATTTTATTACCTAAGTAATCCAAAAAGTCAATTGTCGTTATTAAACACCGGTATATGAAGAAAAAAACTCAATATTCGGCATTAAAAAATGAAATTTGTCTGTTTTTTTTCCACTATAAAACAAGTCCGAATACCGGAAGCTCGCACTTCGGGTATAAAGGTTTTGTGTTCATATTATGTAAGAAATTTCAACGCACATTTCTCTATCCGTATATAGCTACAAATCCAACATAATCCTTTATATTTTTCCAAACTACGAGACATACGTACACATTACGCTCACCCTAAACAAACAAACTGCCTATTTCCGAATACTGTACACATATATGCACGTATATAAATTGATCGTACCCATATTTCCGATTTACTTCTTATATTTATCTGAATTAGGTACTACCCGCAAAGTTCATTAGCACGCATATACTATATACCTACATACACACATGTCTGGTTGGAGTAATTGATATTCACATACAAATGATTAAAAAACTAAAACAAAATAATTCTTTGCGACCCCATCCATAACAACTCATTTCGTTGTGGTATTGACGAAATGATATGTAATGATGACGTCATGCGGGTTGTAGAGTGCAGGAAATTCACAAAACATGGTAAAGTTTTACCCCCTATAACTTTGTTAGTAATAATTGGATTTTCTTCAAACTTGACCAAACTGTGCACTATGTTCTTCACTATATGCATACTAAATTTTGTACTTCTGGGATTAACATAAGGGGGGGGGGGTGCCGGGTAAATTTCTAAAATGTGGAAATATACTATTATTAACTTTATTTGTGCAGATATCGGAACCGGATATATTTTGAGGCCTAGATTTCGTAGAGATGCACCACTGTGATTTTTTTCAGATTTTTCGGTTGGATAGGTTCTGAGAACGAGACCTGTTACACTTTTTGGGGGTCATATTTTGAGCCCTCACTCCCCTATGTTTCACCCAACATCAAATATTGAACCAGTTTCGAAAAGTACTAATTGAGAGCTTTCATTTGATATCCCACATGGCTACATTCTGTGAAAAAAAATGTTGCACCCTCCTTTCACATGTATGAGAAGCCCCCTTTTAAACTTAACACAAAATGGCATCAGTTGCTGCATGTAAAGGGAACGGCAGATTACATACTCCTACAAATTTTGATGACGATCGGTCCAGCCGTTTCCGAATAATTCGGCTGTGACAGACAGACAGACAGACAAGGATGAATTGAAGATGGATCGTTGGACGACAAAAACTGTAACAACACCCACAGCATATGTTCAAGATGCGCGACAGCAAGAGGTGCTCCAGGAACAAGATAAGGATCCATTCAAAAGAAGCTCATCAACTTTGAGATCTCCGCCAATGCTAAAGGCGATGAAGGAAAAAGTACAGGCAAGATCAATAACTGGCAAAAGTGAAACAGCGTATAAAAGGAGTAACCCTGTCGGGGCCTATAAGGAGCTGAGTCCCGATCCGGAGGAATTACCCTTCACCCAGCTTGGGGCAAAGATAGTTGAGCTGTCCGAGTTTA
This sequence comes from Hermetia illucens, assembly GCF_905115235.1. Taxonomy (NCBI): domain Eukaryota; kingdom Metazoa; phylum Arthropoda; class Insecta; order Diptera; family Stratiomyidae; genus Hermetia; species Hermetia illucens. The sequence goes on from NC_051853.1 coordinate 69,436,312, forward strand.
TCAAAGACAAGCACAACGTGCACCAAGCCATAAAGAATATGGTGAGGGCCATTAGAGTCCTCTATAATAGATCACAGATGGAGGAGAAGAATAATAACAACACGCCGAACCCCGCTGTGCCAACAGTATCACAAGCGACCCAAGTGACGCCTAACCGTACTACCATCGAATCCCAGCGAAATAAGCGAGTACGTGAAAAAGAGGGGGATCCTTTAAATAAGCAGCAGGCGCCTAAGAGAAAAAAAGGCGGACAGGACATCCTGAAAACCAACACCAACAGTTCAGAAGGAGGAAAGCATACAGCGAATCTAGGAAACTCGACCAACGTTGCGAAGCCCAAGACGAACGAAAACGATGGATGAACTAAAGTCACCAACAAAAAAGCGAAACGAAAAGCAAAAGTGCGAACTCGTCCAGATGCGATTGTTATCTCCAGTAAGGGCAATCTGTCCTACGCGGAGATACTCAAAAAGGTCAAAGCTGATCCCGACCTAAAAGATCTGAGCGGAAATGTGAACAGAATCCGAAGAACCCAGAAAGGGGATCTCATGTTCGAGCTGAAAAGATCCAGCGGTGGCAAAACTGATGACTTTCGCACTCAAGTGAAAAACTCACTTGGGGAGAATGCCGCAGTGCGTGCCCAAAAACATGAGATCTAAATACAATGTAAGGATCTCGATGAAGTTACATCGAAAGGAGAAATTTGTACTGCTCTGAAGGAGCAATTCAAGTTGAAAGAACTTACAGAGGAGTCTGTTGTCGGTCTACGGAAAGCCTATGGTGGCACTCAAACGGCCACCATACGAGTGCCAGCGGAGGCAGCGCAGATGTTGTTAGCTACCGGAAGGGTTCGGATTGGGTGGGTTGTTTGCTGTTTAAGGGAGCAGACTTCACTAAAGAGGTGCTTTAAATGCCTCATGTTTGGGCACTTCGCGAAGGCATGCACCAGCAGCATTGATCGGTCCGATCGGGGGAGAATGTTGGAGCGGGTAATCTATAATAGATTACCCCCGGTTGTTGAAAGCCAAGGCGGCCTTTCAGATCGGCAGTATGGGTTCCGAAAAGCCAGATCAACCATTGATGCCATCAAATTGGTTACTGGCTTGGCCGAAGATGCAATTCACGGAAAGGGTAGTACCAGCAAATATTGCGTGGTAGTAACCCTGGACGTGAAAAATGCATTCAATTCGGCCAATTGGAATCTAATACGCAAATCCCTAGCGAAGATTGGTATTCCCGCCTATCTCGCTGCTATCGTCGATAGTTACTTAACTGAAAGGAGGCTATGGTATGACACTGATGACGGACCGCAGGAGTACGTTGTTTCCGCCGGTGTCCCACAGGGCTCCGTATTGGGCCCACTATTGTGGAACATCATGTACAACGATATACTTAATCTTCCCCTTCCGGAGGAAGCCACAGTGGTGGGTTACGCTGACGACATAGCGCTGGTTGTTGTCGCAAAGCATCTTGAAGATGCTGAGTTATACTCAAGCGAGGCAATCAGTGCTGTCAAATGCTGGTTGGAGAGCTCTGGTTTGACGCTTGCGGAGGAAAAAACAGAAGTGGTCCTCATCACTAAGCGCCGGAAGAGAAATTACGCCTGTGTTAGAATCGGGAATCATATCATCACTTCCAAGTCGACCATCAAATACTTGGGGGCGGTGATAGACAGGAAGCTCAGCTATAAGCAACACTTACAGTATGTTTGTGATAAATCATCCACTGCTAGTATGGCGCTGGCGAGGATGATGCCGAACGTGGGAGGGCCACGGCATACCTCTAGGTTGCTTATAGCCAGGGTGGTGACCTTGATCATGCTCTATGCGACCCCAGTTTGGAGGGAGGCGTTGTGGATGTCAGGGAATGCTACCAAACTGAGTTCAGTCTACAGGAGGACAGCCCTGAGGGTATGCTCTGACTTCAGGACTGTCTCAGATGATGCAGCATTCGTCATCTCTGGAATGATGCCGATTGACATCTTGGCAGATGAGATGGCGAATATATACAATGTAAAGCCAACCACTTCCTCATCGCGGACGAAGAACGCTGAGAGGGAAAGATCCATAAATAGATGGCAAGAGCGGTGGGAACGCTCGGGAAAGGGCCGGTGGACGCACAGGCTCATTCCTGCCATCAAGGAGTGGTTGGAGAGACGACACGGTGAGATTAATTATAATCTCACCCAGTTTCTCACGGGACACGGAGTATATCTCCAATACCTTCACAGGTTTAAATTGGAGACCTCACCCGATTGTCCAAATTGCAATGGAGTCCCAGAGGACCTAGAGCATGTATTCTTCCACTGTTCAAGGTTTGTGGAAGAAAGGAGGAATCTAGAGGAGACTCTAGGAGAGGTGCTGGTACCGGAAGGTCTGGTACCGAAAATGCTAGCACATCAAGAGAATTGGGATGCGGTCAACTCCATGATCGCATCTATTCAAGATAAATTGCGAAAGGCAGAGGAAAGGAGAAAAGCGCGGGCACGTGCGCCGCGTATGGGGGAGGGGTGACGAGCTAGAGTGAGCTGACTCCGCCCCGTGATGTAATAGGGAGTCGGGGGTGGTTTTAGTGGGTAAAAATCCCACACGCTGGTGTGTCCAGACCAGTGTCTTTTTGAAGATTTCCACCTCCTAAAAAAAAAAAAAAAAAAAAAAAAAAGACAGACAGACAAACAGACAGACGGACAGACAGACATCGAATCGATTCTAATAAGGCTCTGTTTCACACAAAACCTTAAAAAGCCGAAAAACGACACACAATTGAAAAACTATACAACCTGTTTGGAATTAACTCCGCCATGCTATTAACATAGTATGCTGGTCCCAAGCCCAGGTAAAGGAGGAGGGTTTGAGGCAACATACTCTGTACTATCCTCAGTAAAACAAAAATAAAATGCTGAGATCAGGGAAAGAGATAAATAGAGTATAGTTGGAGTTATTCTACTATGCTAAATCCTACCTGATCTCTCTTGGTGACAGACCCTGCGACAGGTCGACCAAGAAAATGCATAGAATGTCGTTACAAACATGATGATCGGATTGTGTCATAAGCCTCGGAGAAATGCTAGGGCGTCCATCTCAGTCGACGCGGCAGGACGGGCCCCGGTCCTGTCAAGAAATGGGCAAGGGTTCTTGTCGCATGGACGGCGTCAGGACGTAAGCAAGTTAGTCCGTACACAACGAGCAAAACAAATACGTGTCTGCACGCTAAATGTTGGTACCCTAACTGGAAAGACGGAGGAACTCGCAAGAGCCCTTCGGAAAAGGCGCACTGATATCTGCGCTCTGCAAGAAACCCGATGGTCTGGTGCCAAAAGCTGCGACATTGAACGCGAACGCGGTAAAAATGGCTACAAACTTCTCTATTTTGGTAACCCACACACTCAATATGGTGTTGGCATTGCCATCTCAGAGGGTTTCCGTGATGCCATTAAAGAAGTTGAACGATTTGATGATCGGTTGATGAAGCTCACCATTATATCAACTGATCGCACTATTCACTTCTTCACCGCGTATGCACCACAGGCAGGTCGACCTGATGCCAAGAAAGATGCCTTCTGGCAACTTCTCGATGAAAAGACTTGTCACGTGCCTGCTGACGATTACATAATCATTGCCGGCGACCTTAATGGTCATGTGGGTGAAACGGCAGACGGTAACAGGTGCCACGGGGGAAAGGGGTTCGGAGCGCGCAATGAAGGTGGCGAACGTATAATCGATTTTGCGGACACCCATGACCTTGTACTTATGAAAACATGGTTCATTAAACGATTGTCTCATCTTCCCACATTTTATAGTGGGAACAATAAAACGCAAATCGACTATATTCTCATAAGACGACAACATTTTACCACTGTGACTGATTGCAAAGTCGTTCCCTATGAGACCATCGCACCTCAACATCGGCCGTTGATTGCCGTCCTGCGAATTAGGCCACCGATAAAACAGCGTGAGGAACGCACTGGCCCGCCGCGCATCAAATGGTGTTGATTTAGCGAGAAGAAAGAAGAAACGGTCTCACTCATACGATTGCCAACCATTACGGATGTGGAAGAATCATGGAACCAAATGAAAGACACGATCCACAAAGCGGCCTCTGCAACCCTCGGGGTCACCAAGCCAGGTAAGCCGTACATCAACCGAGATACTTGGCTTTGGAATGATGATGTTGAAATGAAGGTCCGTGAAAAAAAAAACGCCTCTACCACAAATTTCTCGACGATAAAACGCCTGCTAATTGGCAAATTTATAAGAATGCCAACTGGGAAGCAAAGAAAGCGGTCGCTGTCACCCGAGCGAACCATTTCAAAAATCTTTACGATAAACTGGACACTCGGGATGGCGAAAGAGATCTGTATCGACTTGCTAAAAGCCGTGATGAACGCACACAGGATATCGAACACTTCTGTTGTGTTAATGACAAGAACGGTACTTTGCTTACCAACCGTCGAGCCGCAACGGATAGATGGCGAGAATACTTCGAGCAGATTTCAACTGAAGAATTTGCTCATCCTCCACTTCCACAATCATTGCCGACATTTGGAGCAGTTCCACCAGTCAGCGCAACTGAAGTCGAGGAGGCAATAAAACAAATGAAATCGGGGAAAGCAACAGGACCTGACGACATCCCATCTGAGCTCTGGAAAGCGAAGAGCTGGGACCCAACACTGTGGCTCAATGAATTCTTTAACCGGGTTATTCAAGGAGGAAGAACACCATCTGACTGGCAAGAAAGTACCACTGTTCCAATATGGAAAAAGAAAGGTAGCCCATCAGAATGTTCAAATTACCGTCTGATCCGGTTACTTTCCCATACCATGAAGATTTTTGAACGCATTCTTGACAACTGTATTCGCGCAATCGTTGAAATAACCGTGAATCAAGCCGGATTTGTCAAGAACTGCGGAACTACTGACGCAATACACGCTGCGCGGTTACTCATGGAGAAACACCGTGAGAAGCATCGCCCTCTTTACATTGCCTTTCTGGATCAAGAGAAAGCGTTTGACCGTGTACCACACGAACTCATCTGGTATGCTTTACGACAACACTTCGTGCCAGAAGAACTTGTGCGCTGGGTTCAATTGCTCTACCACGATCCGAAAAGTAAAGTTCGAAGTATGGCGGGTGTATCAAAACCGCTTCGTGTCTCTGTTGGTGTTCATCAAGGAAGCGCCCTCTCACTACTCCTCTTTGTCCTTGTTATGGACACCGTCACACGGGATATCCAACGTCCAGCGCCCTACACACTGTTTTATGCAGATGATGTTTTCCTAGCATCTGATAGCAAAAATGATCTTGAGCAACTTGTTCAAAAATGGAATGATCGTCTCATGCAACACGGTCTCAGATTGAATTTAAACAAAACTGAGTTTTTGACGACCAATCCCCATGAAACAGGCACAATCACTGTCAGCGGCAGTGATCTGCCCAGAACTGAGCGATTTAAATACCTCCGGTCAACGCTATCAGCCAATGGAGAACAGCGTTATGAAATTGCTTCACGCATTAACGCAACCTGGATGAAGTGGCGTTCCACAACTGGTGTCCTTTGTGATCGACGTATCAACGAACGTCTCAAATCTAAAATTTACCGCAATGTCGTCCGTCCAGTCGCTCTCTATGGTTCTGAGTGTTGGCCGACCATAAAAGACAATGAACGGCGCCTTGCGGTAATGGAGACGAAGATGCTACGTTGGACTAGTGGCGTCACACGTTTGGATCACATCCGAAATGAGAATATCCGCGATCGTTATGGGGTTGCACCGATCGTGGAAAAGTTGCAAGAGAGGCGTCTTCGATAGTATGGTCACGCAATTCGTGCAAACGAGAATTCACTTGCCAAGATTGGTCTGAACATCGTCGTCGATGGTAAACGACCAAAGGGCAGACCTAAGCAACGGTGGCTTGATACACTGGATGGGAAGTTTAAAGCCTCGAGATTGCACCCAGATCAGGCATTCGATAGATCCAAATGGCGAAGCCGATCAAGACGAGCCGACCCCCCTTGTGAACGGGACAAAGGCTGAAGAAAAAGAAGAAGACAACCTGTTTGGAATTCGTCCCGAACTTCAGCGGACACTTCAGCTGGACCGTGAAGGAGAGTGTTTCGGCGAGTACTGAAACTCTTACCTGTAGTGCGGCGTTGTGTTGTTTGTGCCACCACGTCTGCCGCGTATTGACTCCTCAAGCTGAACACGCTCTTTGATGATAGCCGTGATTGTGCTGCTGCGAGTAATAATGTGGTGCTGGTCTATTACTCGCTGCACAGTCACGTGCACGAATTGCTCAAAACGCTTTACGAATCGCCGGTCCAACAAGAGGCGGTAAGATGTTGTGCCCGCCCCCACCGTTATTTCGTCGTAGAAGCGGATGATGAAGAGGTCCATTCGTTCAGTCCACTTCATCCGCTGCCTGCGCGAGCCTGCTGAAATGAGCGCCACAAATTATGGCGAAACAGCTTCAGTAGGCGGTGCAGTGTTCCTGGTCATCAACGAACGTAGACGTCGAACGGCCCGCAATTAGTGGTTTTGACGACGCGCTATCGATTACGGTTATCCGTACGGGATCCAAGATTTATTTTTCTCCTAATGGATTTGCATGTTAACTGCGAGGTGTGACGTTAACTTCCTCAGTGAGTAATCTGCAAAGTTCTTGCACTTTCCTCACCTATCCTCTGATATGCTGCGCCGCCTTACAGCCCTTCAGATTGAAGCCATCTATCGCTCCTCTTTTCACAACCGGGCTTGGGACCGGCTACAGCGGAGTTTTATTATTATTATTTCCGAGTTGTCACAATCTCGGCAGGTGCCGATTTTTATCTAATACTAGCGCTAAGTACCAAGGATGCCCATGCGCACAAAGGATTGCTTAAACCTCACCAAAAACAACCTCTGAATCATAGTGGGAATTCTCACTAGTCATTGTCGGCTGAACTATCACCTAGGGAAGCTAGGGATATCTATGGACACTGCCTGCAGGTTTTGTGAGGAGGAGGACGAAACCCCTATACACGTCCTGGGACAGTGTCCAGCACTTGTGCGAAGTATATCGAGACATCTGGGAGAACACTTCATACCAGACGCAAAGCTGAAACATCTGGAAGTGGGGAACATACTAAAGTTCCTAACGGTTACAGGCCTGCTTGAGATACTATGATCAATAGGTACACTATAACCAGGAAAAGGGGCACAATAGTTCTTCAAGGACGCGATGCGACTTTCCCTTAACAGAATAATAATAATAAGTACCAAGGATTTAGGCTTGGACGATTCTACCTACTTAAATTATAAAGGACCGCTGGTGGTAGTGGCCGGTGGTAGGTCAAAGGGAGAATCCGTCGAAAACTCCCCGCAATATCGAGCACGTATGCAAAATGGTGTACTTTTGCATGATTTGAACCAGAATTTGTGGGAGTCCCAGGAGCCGTGAGGGATTTAGGTACAATACCTGTAGCTGATATTATGGGAACTACAACCATCCGCTCGAGATGCAAAATTTCTTTGATTTCTTGACCCAGTGGCTCATAATTCACCTTCTTCTCCACGTACTTCCGTTCGATGTTGCTATTGTGGCAGATAGCAGTATCAATAATATACGCGGACCGACTCGTCTTGTCAGCTAACAGCACGTCAGGCTTTTTGTGCGAAATATGGCGATCAGTTAGAACTTGCCGGGCCCAATACATGCTATAAGCAGAACTATCAAGTATTACTTGCGGCTCATACCGGTAGACCGAACATGCTTCCGTGACCAGCCTATGCTTGTATGCAAGGTTTTTATGGATAAGCTTATTTACAGCACTATGCCTGGTGGTGTACTGTACCGGTCCCAGCAAAAAGCTACCTAGCACACAGTCATCTGTTCCACAGATACAAATCGACAAATGACTGCCAAAGACGATTCACGTGTTTACCGTGCATTGCCTTCTACTTCCATTTATCGATCCGCTCTTGGTCCCACTTCACCCCACTCAGGGGAATGAGCGATCGACATTTGTCTAATCCAAACTCCACCCGAATATCACGGCTGTACATGTCTAGTATTCGCAGCAGACTTCTAAGATTGTTGTCAGTATCAGCATACCACTTGATGTCATCTAAATACATCAAATGTGTCAGTTCGCACTTAGCACGTAGGCCATACTGTGTTGTAAACCATGCCCTCTAGCATCATTCAGTAGCCATGAAAGGGGGTTCAGTGCCATGCATGACTGTCGCCAAAAAATTTATTAGTTTCGGATCAATGCGATACAGACGGAACGCTATCAAAAGCCTTGGCATAATCGATATAAGCAGCCCTTCTGCTCCTCGGAGAAGGCCTGCATCTGATCCAGACCTGGGCTCCTCCAGTTCTTTGAGCTGTTTATGGCTCGTTAAACTTCCTCTTCGGTAACGTCCGCTAAATTCATGCGAGACGTACTGGCATGGCGGGTCCCTCCGGCAGTGATCCACTCAGCATGCTGGTCGGGTAACCCCCAAAGTCCACCCTAGCATTCTTTCGCTTCCTTCACCAAAAACTGTGCTGTCTGGACGCTCTGTTGGGATTCCCTGAGAGATCTGAAAAAGCTCCGCTGGTTCTTCACGTATGTTGCATTATGGACACGTCTGGAGTGACTTCGCGATATCGTCGTAACCGACTGCATGCGACAGAAAGTTTCTGCTTTAGTGTGTCCAGAATTTCAACTACGGGTGTATCACTGGGGATGGAATAGTTCCTGTAAACCCTCCACACTTTATTCTTCACCCGTCTGCTGGCATTTCCAGTGTGATTTGAGTCAGCCTAGCAATGTCTCGCCGACGTTTCAAACGAATTTTCCATGAGGGATCTCTTTGGTCACTGAAATCATTAACGAGAAAGCGAATCTTCTGACCGTGTAATCCGACAGCCTAACTACACCACAATACAAAAGTGATTATAGTTGCAGCAGCGACATATAAGCTCACAGTCGAGATGAAATCTGATCATGGATTTGATCCATTTCCGAGAATTCTGTACACGGTGGAGAAAAGTGCTCCGGCGAGTACTGAAACTGTCGCCTGCAGTGCGGTGTTGTGTAGTTGATGCCGCTGCCTCTGCCCCCATCGACTCTCAGTCACCAGTTTCCGTGATGACCTGAAGCCAAACACGCTCCCTGATGATAGTAAATTTGAAGAGATATCATAACGGGGATCACTTTAAAGCCTGGATGCCATGTACACTCACCGCTACAGATTTGTTGGTTGGGTGGTTTCTGGTAAAGGGTCCTTGAAATAATTGACCCTTTCCGGACCCCACTTTGCAACCAATGCCAAAACTCATGTCGACTTTTCGTAATACTACTAATCGGGACTTGTCGTTTGATATCCCACATGACTATATTCGGTGAAAAAATCTACACATCAATTTTGTATGTGTGCAGACCGTCCCTCCCTCAATTAGCCGTAGAGCGATGTCACTCACTGCATGCAAGGGTATTTACAGTTGCCACATTTTCGGAAAATTTCGTCTCCACAAGAATAAGCATTTTCGAAGGAATGGAATGGGCAGACAGACATTGAATCGATTTGAATCAGGTTTTATTGCACTCAAAACAAAAACGACGTAGAAATTTCATATTTGACTCGGATTTCATGAAATTTAAAAGGTGGAAGGGTTTTGTGATTAAAATGTCTACAAAAAATTAAAGTCATCATTTGTTAATCTTCTATGTTTTTTCATCATCATGAACACTTTCAGTAAATCTTAGGGAAATTTATTAGGGCTAATTATGGAACCCTCCTCAAGTCGTGAACTTCAAGACGAACAAGCAACGCAAGTTAACTTTAAACGCTAAATTATCCTTGAAACAGGGTCAAACCCACCAGCTCCATAAACATATTGCAATATTGCAAATCAACACAATTTCCAATAATATCAGATAAAGCACGAAAGGAAGCATAATCATGAATATAAATTATTGGATTATAATTCCAATCAAGATCGATAAATATCGCAATCCCTTGATGCAATCAATATTCGTCTATCTGTTGGAGAGGGAAGCGATTCGACGCACAGAAGTAGTCGCTGATAATGGAGCCAGGATTTGAAATCGCATTATAATGAATTTACAGCTGAGAAATGAGCACTGTGGAAGGATACGAATCATTTTCCGGATATCCTTGCCACTCGGAGTTTGATTGAGTTTATCATTGCGAGGAGTGTTCCGCCGAAACTGCATGCCTTCATTTCGGCATATAAATGCTTACTCCTTATTTCGAATCATATTTTACAGATATTCTTAATTCAGGGAGGTCGTTGTTGTTCAAGTTGAATATCAAGGCCATGCAACGTTCTTTTATTTATAACGTGAAGTTTTGTCTTCAATAAGAAGCTGTTTGTCGGTAGATCATATCGAAAGGCGCAGTCAGTGAGGGTTACACTCGAATTCTATTGTCGCCTATAGTACGGTACATGCAATGTAAGTATCTCTCGCAATTAAATTTATCAGACTTTGTTCCGTATTCACGATTGCATTCGATTCCGGTTGTAGGCGTGGGGACACCTTTAAGGGGGTCATCTCGTGTGAAGGCTGTTTTGTTTGCCTCTTTTGAAAAATTATTTTGGAGGACTGGATAAAGATTGAAACGTCATTTTTTCACCATATGTTAACTGATATCTCTAGTATATGTGGTAAATTTTTCAGCTTGATATCGTGGCTAGTTTTTGGAATACGTGTCAATTTATGCACCCATCTCCAAAAAAGGTGTTTTTCTGCTGCCACGCTGGAGGGCACTGTGTTCATCTGAGGAAAAAAAACTAAACGGCATTTTAATGTGGACAATATTCCACGGTCCGCAAACTAGGATAATTAGAAAATATTAAAAGGTAAATTTTTGGTGGGCTTAACTTTTTGGATTTTGGTGTTTTTTACGGATTTTTTTATGAATAAAAAAAAACGACCCGTCCGATTGCAATTATCCTAGTTTGCGGACCGTAGAAATATGTATTAAAGAAGTCGTGAAAATTTCAAAGAATTTGATTGGATAGATATTGAGCTATGGTGGCAGCCGATTTTCAAGATGCAGTTTCGAGAAAAACGCATTTGAAAATTTAAATTTAAATTTTAACTCACCATTAATCTGCTGTACCTAGTCTATAGAGAGCACCCTCCGTTTCTTCAAAAAAGTCTTGTAAGGCCGATTTCTGCTCTCTGGTTTCAATTCTGGGTCTTTTAGCGAGGTCAGTCGATCGTATTTCGGACCGCCAAATTCGTGTTTCATTAAGGCGATCGACATAAACCTGACAGATGTGACCAACTTGACATCCCATTGTCACTACGATTTTGAGAATGCCATTGAATCCTTCATTGAAAATAATTACAGCCAGAAAAGTGGCTATTTCTACGACCTTGGCCCCAGAATGAAGGTGTTTAGGAGCGAAAGTTCAGATCAATGCATTTAACGACTCATTGTAATTCTGGGTCTCTGCTCCTAAACATCTGTTCAAGAGATCATCTCGTGACAAATCTTCGTAGATTGGTTTGATGACTGTTTGAACTTCTTCAATCAAAGGTGCCTTCTCGTGGTGGAAATTATCCAGTTCTCCTTTAGCTTCCGCTTTGTGCCATTTGCACCAACTGTCCTCGCCTGCTGGACAATTTCGATGCTGGGGATTTTCGTCTGTAGAACATTTATGGAAGAAAGTTCGCCAAATTTCTTGCTTCATTCCTTCTATCGAATTTGCGTGTCGACGAATAGCTAGTAATGAGGTCGTTAATAACCTTATCAGTAAATTTCCCAGCCCCTTTTCCACCAATGCCTTTGTGATTCTTCTTTGCATTTCTAAGCCGCGTTCCCATTCTTTTCTCGACATGTCGTACGCATTGCTTTTTTACTACTACGTATATTTTATTATTTGCAGAAATTTGCAGAAATACCGGAGAAAACTCCAGCAAAATCCAATACACAATATACAAAACTTGTCGCAATTGGAACATCCATGTTAATGCTTGCTAAAAGTTTCTTTGCTGATGTTGATGCGAAGTCCTTTTTCTTCTCTGATAAGTATCGATTCCCATGAAATACTCGTTTTTTAGTGCGAGCATGACGTTGAATGTTAAAGCGATCTCCCTTCGTACGATCCATTTAAAAAAATCACTGAACACACAAACAGCACAATAGTTACAACACAATATAACTGAGTATAGCTTGAAAGCCTTTCAGTGCTCACTCTAGACTGGATTATCCTTTTTATTCCAAACAGCAAATAAGTTTAGACAATTGATTGGTTTTCCACCTTTTTATATTTATACTTGTGTTCGAATGTATATTATATAATTCGATGCTCTTTCTCATCGAGTACTCTAGCCGCGGCTGCAAACTCCTTACCTGTTTAACACTGTAATTTCTGAACGACTCGGAATATTGGAAAATCCCTTTGCCCACATATTCTCCACTATATATAGATACAATTCATGCAAAAAGAAAAATCGACTTCTCCAACCTGACACACGGGATGACCCCCTTAAATAAGAAACATCTTTTGCTTAACCTATTGTTGTTCATGTCGATACACTGAGGAGCACAATAACGTGAGCAAGATAGTCTTAACACCCACTCAATGCCATTATAATTTCTGATGATTTCCGAATACTTCCCCATATTTATTGAACTCCTGAGCTAGGAGGACATAGTATAAGTGAATAGACCCATCCAACTACACCCACTTGTACAGGCATATCAAGCGTTATTGTGTCAATACGAACATTTATTTACGACATTGGAAATAAATTGAATTAGATCTACAAGAGAGCTCCCGAGTTGGCCGGGATGAAACCCATAAGCTCGATTCAATTTTGAAGCCAAGTGTGAGCTTTTCAAGATGCTGCATGTGTGCAAATGCTAAATTTAATTAGTCTTTTGTGTTGGGAAGATGGCGAACAATAGTGTGCAAATGAGCGAGAATAGTCCGGAATCATGCCAATAGGAATTGCGTGATAACACTCGATTGAAAGGAAGGGGTTCGCCGTATTTATTCGAAATGTTCAAACATTTAGAGGAAATCATGTTCACAAATGCTACTGGGTGAAAAACACAAGCCACATTTCTGTCCGCTTGACATCCTGGAACAAAACTAACCAGATTTCAGCACTACTTTCAGAAAAGAAAAGACCATATTCGAAAAGACAATCCCTAAGAATATCGAATTTGTTGATTTAAATTTGGCAGTTCCCCAGAGCTCCTTCAAAAAAATGTTTGTCCCAGAACAAATATCAGGTAACAAGACTGCATGCCAGCTTTCTGAAAGCGTACATCGAACCACGGAATACTCGCACCCCGCTTAACCTTGAAAAATGTATTGAATTTATTTATTTATTTATTTATTTATTTATTTAATGAGGACAATACACAGAAAGCAAATTTCTTATTACATATTGTCCTCAGAGGGAGGAGCAAGTAAATGACATATTTTGCGTTTAAAGCTAGAGAGGGACAAGGAGTCAAATGAAGCAAGCTGTAGGGCATTGTACGACCGGCAAAACCTCGGGATCGGAGAGTGAAAGTAAATCTCGAGCTCGGCGAAGGGTACATCAAAAATGTCCGCATTACGTGTGTCATGAGACGAGGCGATACGGAGAGTAATATCCGAGTTGGCGGAGCAGTCCATCAGACCACTGCAGAGTTTGGAAAGAGTACACATATCAAGGAAAATACAGCGTTGCTGTAGGGAGGGGAGATTGAGGGTGCGGAGTCGTGACGGATAATCAACCCGTGGAAGGTTCTTTTTGTAAAAGAGGGTCCGGGTGAATTTGCGTTGTACAGCTTCAAGAGCGCGGCCGTCACGGATGCGGTAGGGGGACCAGACTACAGAGCAGTATTCAAGGATGTTTTTGACAAGGGAATTGAAGAGTGTTAAGGAGGGCTGGATTGAGGTAAAGTCGGACGAGGAACGTAGGATAAAACCAGATATTTTGGAAGCTCTATTGATGATGTCAACGAAGTGGGAATTGAAACGAAGTTTATCGTCGAATATTACACCCAGGTCTTTGAAGGAGGTCAGTAGTGAAAGGGGTTGACCACTGAGAGAATAGGAAAAGGATGATGGTGAGGGTTTCAGGGAATAGCGCATCCAGTGGCATTTGTTGACATTCAGTGTTAGCTTGTTGACCGAACACCAACGGGCTAAATTATCAAGGTTGGATTGTAAGAGAGCACAGTCCAATGGAGAGGAAACAGAGGCAAACAATTTAAGGTCGTCTGCGTAAAGCAAATACGGACAGGTGAGGATGGAGGCGAGGTCATTGATAAAAAACAGGAAGAGTAGCGGGCCAAGTAAAGAACCTTGGGGAACACCAGAGGAAGGAGAGAAGGAACGAGATGAGTGACCATGAGAAGAAACTTTGCAGGAACGGTATAAGAGATAGGAGGAAAGCCAGGAGATGACTGAGGGAGGGAACTCTAGCGAAGAAAGTTTAGAGAGGAGAATCTTATGGTCAACGGTGTCAAAGGCTTTGGAGAAATCAGTATAAACAGCATGTACCTCCTGTCGTGAATTCAAGCGTTTAGCAACAAAGTTGGTAAAGACCAAAAGATTTGAAGCCGTTGATCTATGTTTCACGAAACCATGCTGCTCTTTGACAATGACGTGACCGAAATGCGCGAACCAGTCGTTGACGTATCTTTCTAGGATTTTGGAGCAAGAGGAGAGAAGGGAAATGGGGCGGTAGTTCACAGCAAGGGAAGGGTCTCCGCTCTTGAGGATAGGAATGATAAGGGCCTCTTTCCAGAGACGGGGAAAGTAGCATTCATCTAGACTTTTGTTGTAGATTATACACAGGGGGAGGGAAATGTGTTTTCTACAGTTAAGGAGGAAGAGATTAGGAAGCTCATCGGGGCCAGGTCCGACATTGGGGTCAAGGTTACCAATGAGGAACTCAACCAAGGAAGGCGTAAGCAGAGGGATGGCTAGTGATTCGGAGGAGTCTGTGGTTATGAAAGGTGTAGAGGGTGAAGGGCTCGAGGGAGAAAACACTGAAGAGAAGTAGGTGCAGAGAAGGTCGCAGGATTGTTGTGGGGAGTTGGCAGTGGAGTCAGCGAAGCTGATAGAAGAAGGGACAGAATGAGTTGGATTACGAGAGTTGCGAACGTGAGACCAAAAGAGTTTGAAGTTACCGCGGGCAAGGGCGGCTTTGACGCTCAATAGGTACCTTTTACGCGCCTTTCTGACCATTGACTTCACAGTGGATCGTATAGCTTTAAAGTGAACAAGGTCGGCGACATTTTTAGAAGCCCGAAACTTCTTCCTCAGTGTATGTTTCAAGCGCATGTTAATATGAAGTTCCGTTGTGAACCAAGTTGGGAAAGAACGTAGGCAGGGAGGGGAAGAAGGGACATAACAGGAGAGGAGATCAGAGAGGATATTGTAGAAGGTGGTAAGAGCTTGATCACACGATGAATTACTTAATAAATGAACCCAGTTGAAAGATGCTAAAGCTGAGTTCAGACCGTCAAAATTGGCTTTGCGGAAGTTGAACTTAGTGGGTTTACGCTTGGTTTTGGGTTTTGAACGAGGGAGCTCCGCTTCAAATTCAACGGCGGGATGGTGAGCGTCGGTTTTTACATACGGGGATGTGCCAGGAAATAAAGAGAGGTGGCGCTCGGGGAGATTGGAAAGGAAGAGATCGAGAGTGCGGCCCAAGGAGTTTTTGGTGGTGTTGAAATTCAGGGCAGAGCAAGTATACATAAAGGAAGAAAGTGGGAGGGAAGAATGGGAGAGGTTGTTGGAAGGAATTGGAAGACTAGGATGATTAGGCCAGTTGAGCATGGGGAGGTTGAAATCTCCACAAAGGAAGAAAGGGAGGGAAGGGAATCTGACGGTAAGGAGTTCAGACAAACTGTCAAACAATTCTTCATACAGGTGAGAAGGACTAGCACAGGGGACATAAACACAAGAAACAATGAACGGGAGGAAGTTGGGCGGGGAGACACGAAGAGCAACACAATCAAAAGGAAAGCCAGAGGAGGAGAAGACGAGTTCAGCGGGGCGTGAATCTTTTATAGCAATTAGGACTCCACCACCAGTGGACTTACGAGAAGCATCCCGGTCCCTGTCACAACGGAAAGTGGAGTACCCTTCGGGGAGCTCGGAGTATAATATGGCATCGTCTAACCAGGTTTCGGAGATACAGATGGCATGGTGTTGCTGAGCCAGCGCGGATAAATTGAAGGCCCCCAGCTTGGTTCTTAAACCCCTGACGTTCTGATAAAACATACGGACAGTGAACATGGATCCAGTTATATAGCTCGGCGAGGCAGGCGGGTTGCCCTGAAATTTACCCGCGAATTGGGGCGCTTATACGGCTTTATGAATACACCTTCAGGCCAGAAAGTAGGGTTGCCGAGGACATCAACTTCGTGTGGGTAAGTAACCTTGAAAGATGCAATGACCCGGTCGGTGTTGTCGTCTTTTGTGAGTTTAATGCAGGACAGAGGAGAAAGTAAACCAACTTTGCTCCTTATATACTCCAAAACATCGTCCGTAGACGTTGTGAACGCTAGCCTGGAGATGAAGAGCTGTTTAGGTGAGGACGCCACCTTTAACTTGGGGCCACTGGTATGGCTGGTTGAAGTGCCAGGATATATGGCGGTAGCGGGAAGTGGAGCTTCGTTGGCGACTGGAACGATGTCAGAAAGTGGGGCGGCTGTGTTCAGATTCAAAACTTGCTGAGGAGGCTGCGGATATTGTCCCCTCGTAGGCGCGAAGGAGCGAGACAGGATCGGAGGCTCGGTGGACCGTAACTCGTCGCATGGGGGCCGCTGGATTAGGTGTGTAGAGCCAGTGGAAGCAACCCTGATGTAGGAGGGCATTGCAGGCGAATTCAATACAGAATGAGAGGCCTGGTGCATAGACTCCTGAGACGATGTTGAGGCCACATTGTTATGCACAGTAGAAAGCGCCTTTTCGGAAGCCACAGTCTCGTCTAACGGATTCCTGAGCCGTCGGGAACATGCAGATGACGACGTCGATCGCTGCATTTTTGGCACTGCACCAGTGTTGCGGTTCACGTTTTCGGCGGAATTCAGTGATTGGGCTGAATCGGGGGGCTTGGTATGGTCGTCCTTGGCAGAAGGAGATGCAGACACAGCTGGAGGTACAGTAGATACAGTAGTACAGAATTGCATCCCGGGGGACAAAAAATCATAAAACATCCCGCCATATTATGGCCACTTTCCCAGCAACTAGTCACCCACTCCATATACCACTTCAAAAGTCTAATCTCCCTCTACACGAATAACAAACAATTAAGGTCCCTTTCTTGAAATTCACAATGTTGACGGAGATACGGGTGTTTAAAGTTTTTCAAAAGATCTCGCCACTTTACGGCCATTGCTAAGCTAGACACCTAAACCATATACCATTTGAAAGGAACAGCTCTCCTCAATACGAGTGATCGCGGACTAAGCATTTTTTCTCGAAATCCTCAATATTAATGGAGATATGAGCGTTTAAAGATCTTCAAAGATTCTCCCACTTTACGGCCATTTTCCTTGCTCCTACTACCCTGAACCCATATATCATTTGAAAGGTCTAATTCTCCTCCATCCAAGAGATCTCGAATTGGGCTCCTTTTCTCGAGATTCTCAATAGTAACGGAGATACGAGCGTTTAAAGTCTTTCAAAAGTATTCCCACTTTACGGTCATTTTCCCCAGTTCCTACACACCCCAACCCATATACCATTTGAAGGGTCTAATTCTTCTCTATCTAAGCGATGACAAATTTTGAAGCTCAGACCCTCTTCCTATAGTAGTGGTCACAAATTAAGCTCCTTTTATATATATAAGCGTTTAAGGTTTTTCCCAAGATTCGTCCAAATTTCAGAATTTTTTACGGCACCCGGAACCCTCAACCAATACAGCATTTTGAAGCTCAGAACCTCAACCAATAATTGTATCACAAATTAAGCTCCTTTTTGCGAAAAACTCAATACTAACGGAGACATAAAGGTTTGAAGTTTTCCCAAAGTTTGTCGAAATTTCAGAAATTTTTCTGGCACCCAGTCTCCCCAAACTATATACCATTTTGAAGCTCAGACCTTCTAGCGGTAGCATTGATCACAAATTAAGCCCCTTTTTGCGACTTTCCTAATATTAATGGAGATATAAGCGTGTTCGAGGAACGCTTCAAAAACAATGTCCGAGAAACGCGAAAAATACTGGGACCGAGCTTCTTAAAACGTTCAAACCAAACTCACGGCTGGGTGGTAAGGAGATGATAAAAAAAAACGAAAGATGAGAAGAAAGAGAAAACGAGAAACAAAACGGAAAAGAGAAAAAAGTAAACAGAGCGAAGTGCGCGTCAAAAATGATATGATGGACGTCAACCGGAGATGTATTTAGAGAACCGCTGAAAATTTACAGCATGCAGGAGAATGATGTTCTGGTGAATTGCCGCTTCAAGTCCACTTTGACTTTGTTAAAATAAGTCAGCGGTAACGGAGGCAGGGTACTGTCGCGACTACGCGATGAGAAGCGGGAGATTTGAACAAAGCGTTTAAAATTTTTCCGAAGATTCGTCGAAATTTTAGAAATTTTCCTGGACTTAGGCCCGCAAAATATATACCATTTTCAAGCTCAGACCCTCTACCAGTAGTAGTGATCACAAATTAAGCTCGTTTTTGCGAAATTCGCAATATTAAAGAAGACATAAGTGTTTAAAGTTTTTTCCAAGGTTCCCCGAAATTTCAGAAATTCTTCACCGCCCAGACCCCCAACCTATAACCCATTCTAAAGATCAGTGCCTCGACCAACGGTAGTGATCAAAAATTGAACTCATTTTTGCGAAATTCTCAATGCTGACGGAGATATAAGCGTTTAAATTTCCTCCCAAGATTCGTCGAAATTTCAGAAATTTTTCGGCACACCGACCCCCAACCTATATACCATTTTGCAGCTCAGACCCTCTCCCAATACTAGTGATCACAAATTAAGCGTCCTTTCGCGAAGTTCTCAATATTAGCGGAGATATAAGCGTTTGAAGTTTCTCACAAGATTGCTCCATTTTTCGGCCATTTTCCGACTACTTAGACCCCCCAACCCATATACCATTTTGAAGGTCTAAATCTCCACTATATTAGTGAGCGTTTAAAGTTTTCCAAAAGATTGCTCCATTTTTCGGCCATTTTCCCACTACTTAGACCCCCCAACCCATATACCATTTTGAAGGTCTACATCTCCACTATATTAGTGATCACGAATTAAGCTCCTTTTCTCGAAATTCTCAATATTAACGGAGATATGAGCGTTTAAAGTTTTTCAAAAGATTCCTCCACTTTTCGGCTATTTTTCCACTACATAGACCCCCGACCCATATACCATTTTGAAGGTCTAAATCTGCTCTGTGTTAGTGATCACGAATTAGGCTCCTTTTCTCGAAATTTTCAATATTGACAGAGATGCCAGCGTTTATTATTTTTCAAAAATTCCTCCAATTTTCGGCCATTTTCCCAACACTTATACCCCCAACCCATACGTCATTTTCAACGTGAGAATCTCCTCTATACTGGTAACGAATTAAGCTCCTTTTCTCGAAATTCTCAATATTAAGGTAGATATGAGCGTTTAAAGTTTTTCAAAAGATTCCTCCAATTTTCGGCCATTTTCCCACTACATAGACCCCCGACCCATTTACCATTTTGAAGGTCTAAATCTGCTCTGTGTTAGTGATCACGAGTTAGGCTCCTTTTCTCGAAATTTTCAATATTGACAGAGATGCGAGCGTTTATTATTTTTCAAAAGATTCCTCCAATTTTCGGCCATTTTCCTTCACGAATTGAGCTCCTTTTCTTTAAATTCTCAATATTAAGGGAGATATGAGCGTTTAAAGTTTTCCAAAAGATTGCTCCATTTTTCGGCCATTTTCCCACTACTTAGACCCCCCAACCCATATACCATTTTGAAGGTCCAAATCTCCACTATAATAGTGATCACGAATTAAGCTCCTTTTCTCGAAATTCTCAATATTAAGGGAGATATGAGCGTTTAAAGCTTTTCAAAAGATTCCTCCATTTTTCGCCCATTTTCCCACTACTTAGACCTCCAACCCATATACCCTTTTGAAGGTCTGAATCTCCACTATATTAGTGATCACGAGTTAAGCTCCTTTTCTCGAAATTTTCAATATTAAGGGAGATATGCGCATTTAAAGTTTTCCAAAAGATTCCTCCATTTTTCGGCCATTTTCCCACTACTTAGACCCCCCAACCCATATACCATTTTGAAGGTCCAAATCTCCACTATAATAGTGATCACGAATTAAGCTCCTTTTCTCGAAATTCTCAATATTAAGGGAGATATGAGCGGTTAAAGCTTTTCAAAAGATTCCTCCATTTTTCGCCCATTTTCCCACTACTTAGACCTCCAACCCATATACCCTTTTGAAGGTCTGAATCTCCACTATATTAGTGATCACGAGTTAAGCTCCTTTTCTCGAAATTTTCAATATTAAGGGAGATATGCGCGTTTAAAATTTTCCAAAAGATTCCTCCACTTTTCGGCCATTTTCCCACTACATGGACCTCCCAACCCATATAGCATTTTGAAGGTCTAAATCTGCTCTGTGTTAGTGATTACGAATTAGGCTCCTTTTCTCGAAATTTTCAATATTGACAGAGATGAGAGCGTTTATAATTTTTCGAAAGATTCCTCCAATTTTCGGCCATTTTCCCAACGCATACACCCCTACCCATACGTCATTTTCAACGTCAGAATCTCCTCTATACTGGTCACGAATTAAGCTCCTTTTCTCGAAATTCTCAATATTAACGAAGACACGAGCATTTAAGGTTTGTCAAAAAATTCCTCCAATTTTCGGCCATGACCAGGAACGGGAACAACTGACCACATGCTTTCATCAATTTTCCTGGCTGTCGGTTCAGACAGAGAGACAGGCAGGCGGATGGACAGGCATCACCTCCATTCTAACAGGGTTTTGTTTCACACATCATCATCATCATCAATGGCGCAACAACCGGTATCCGCTCTAGGCCTGCCTTAATAAGGAACTGCAGACATCCCGCTTTTGCACCGAGGTCCACAAATTCGATATCCCTAAAAGCTGTCTAGCGTCCTGACCTATGCCATCGCTTCATCTTAGGCAGGGTCTGGCTCGTCTTCTTTTTCTACCATAGATATTGCCCTTATAGACTTTGCAGGTGGGATCATCCTCATGCATACGAATTAAGTGATCCGCCCACCGTAACCTATTGAGCCGGCTTTTATCCACAACCGGACGGTCATGGTATCGCTCATAGATTTCGTCATTGTGTAGGCTACAAAATCGCCCATCCTCATGTAGGGGGCCAAAAATTCTTCGGAGGATTCTTCTCTCGAACGCGGCCATTATTATTCTTCGTGTTTGACCAGTGCGGTTTGATGTTGTTGGTTAATTCACACAAAATTGTAAAAACGTGCATAGAAGGTTTCTCCCACAATGTGTGTAGAAAACCATTGTGCCTGAAGTCCAGCTTCCAGTATTCCGACTTATTCAGAATTGTAGCCATTGAAAAAATAATTTCATCCAAACTTTAATAAATATCTTCCTTCTTTGCAAATTAGTTCATGACCATCAACTACCGCATTAACTCCTGAACAATTTATTTCATTTATTTAAACTATCCAAACTTTATGAAGTGCGTTTTAGCTATTTTGTACTGCAAACGCTGAAGTATTTTATAACTTTTTACATTAATTCCCTCACATTTTTCTCGGAAATATCTGCGAAAACTCTTCTTCCACTTCACCTGCTCCAGATATAATTCACTCACTTTTCCTGTTTAGCTGGTATTTTCGGGTAATTTTAAACTTGACTTGAAAAACTGATAAAGTTTCAAAAGTGTTAAGAGTTCCACTAAGTTCTTGGCATAATTTCCATTATTAGGCAGTTCTAATGACTCATTCACAGAATATCGACTTGTTGCTCCGAAATTGAAATTTGATAAAGGACGAGGCTTTTTAGTTCCGTTCAATATAGTTTTGGCATAATCACATAGTGAATTTAGTTATTACAATTCTTACCACTTATATTCTATGCCTGTCTGTATTCATCATTTTGTAGTCACACAAACTTATTAGTAATTCGTAAAATTACGCATGAAAGGCCTTCATTGTTAAAAAAACTCTGGATTTATCAGGTAATTTTGGAGTCATTACCACCCACGTTGAACAATCTTATTATTAATATAACATTTTATTACCCTCCGATACCATGACTGGTCATCGTGTAATGAATGATCCAGCAATCGATAAAATATGTATGATATCCAATCATTTGGTGCTTCAGTATCATAAATAATCACGGCAATCTCAAAAATTTTAATTAAACCATATTTCCAGGTTTAACTATCTAGATTGAAATATTACATTCCATAATAACGCCACATTATCCTTCGGTATTAACAGAACAAGGCCCCATGGACGACGGGTTCTTTTCACGAAGGAAAATGCAATGTAGTTTTACCTCAGCCTCGAATACTACATATGTAACATACATACCTATACATATATAATAAAAACTATTTAGGCTTCATTAATCCTGAAAAATAATTATTATGATAACAGTTGAATATATGGTAGAGAAGGTGTGAAACAATAGAATGTTCTGCTAACAATTGTAGTTCCAGTTGCAGACGTCGTGCTTTGTGGTTGAAGACGTCTGGTAATAGGAGTGATTTACATTTGGTAACGGAAAGACGCGTCGAGAAACCTCACTTTATTGGCAGCTTGATACTAAAATCTTTGTTTTCTTCTGATTTGTCTCAGGAAATCCTAAAGGAGATCCATTTTTTGATTGATTATTTTATTCGATCAGTAAACCCAATTACACTGACAATAACGTTTATGTAACCGAGGCTTCTAAAATCAGTCTTACCTTCATGAAATCGATGACGAATTATGAGCAAACTCGTCTCATGTATAAGAGAGGGGAGGGCAGAGATATATTCTCTGAGCACTCAGACAGTAGTGGCCCATTGTACTCGGCTCCACCCTCTAACGGAATATTCCGGATCCGTTTATGTATCCCGGAATTTCCTTTGGTGGATATGAAGCCACCAGCTCCACGTAAAAAATGCGATGTCGATCCCGCCTCCTCATTACGCCTACTCATTCCTATTCTGAACATATGTATGTCCAGCTAGTGAATTTTCGCCTATCAGAATAGCCAGTGCTACTGATATCCCAACTGCTGGTTCCAGTCCCGGTATGGGGGAGATTGAACCCTCATTTGCTAAGGTATCGGAGATTTTAAAGGTGCCCAAAGTAGTTCCACCGTATTGAATCTAGACATAGAGTTTAAACGGTTTCTGCATTCCTGAGCAGTTTTCGAGGTGATCAAAAGGCTTCTCAACGTCCTCAATGCAGCTAGCCTATTGCTGCAGATTGCGATGTTCTTCCGCTTCAACCGATCGTCAATCATCCAGGTTACTGCCCTTAGGCTCGCATATACACAAGTCTGACAGTCCGTTCCATATTGTCCCAAAGGAAAAACCCACTTCTCGTTTTTATTCTAAACGTAAACTTCTGTTCTGTTTTTGAGTCATCGATGTAGAGGACGTCAGTGCATCGTGTCACGCATTCTTCCGGTTCGCCCCAATTTCCCATATATTTCGGAGTAACTTGATCTCTATCTATGGGGACTGGAGAATCAAAATGCTGTGTGCACCCCACGTCTGTTGTTTCCCCATAGATCTAAGCGAAATAGTTTATGACCACCTCTCATTCCAGTGCTCTGAATAAACAAATCTAAGGAGTGAAAATTGAGCAATCCATTTAGAGCTGCGCCGGATGCCGTGTTCATGGCATCGATAATACCTAAACACACAATTCTTTGCAGTACGGCTGGTTTACAGTGAAAACTTGTTTGTCTCACCTTAACCCATCATACAACGGAGGTAGAAGTAAACATCTCCTAATCATAACACATGTGGCCTGAGACCTCATGTCGAGGAAAAGGTCCGTCTCCACCGCCTGTATACTGCGAGACCTCGTTTCAACTTTGCTTGTACATGTTTGTTCCAGAAAAGCTTTGTATTTAAAGTCACTCCCAGAGATTTCATTGCTTTGGAGAGTGGAAGGGTTGAACCCATCATCTTTAGCAGTCAAAGTGCAACCAGTTTTCTCCTTTTTGTAAATAATACCAGCGTGGATTTATTTAGATTAACTGAAAGTCCATACCTGAAGCACCAACTGTCAGTCGAATCAACGTCATATTGTATATTTCTACACACGGTTCCGAGATTCCAATCAACAACAAGCATAGCCACGACATCAGCATGAGTAAGTCGATCAGCATACTGTACAGAAGTGACGATAGCACCCCTCACTGGTGCAGCCAAAACATGCTAGAAAAATATTTCTTAACAGTCGCTCTAGGTGCTCAATACATTTCAAAAAAATCCTGCCACAGATTCTTTTAAATCGAACCCATGACTCTTGCACCAGCAAAATGTTAGGGTAATCCTGTAGTTTTGTCACCCGATAGGAGGATGTTTTACTATATAAACTTAACACACATTAGGTTAAGTTTATATAGTAGGAAACAATTAGAAGCGTATGACCGGAATTTCCTTACACCATACCTCGAGAGATACGATCCCCTTGTGTTTGATTTCTCTGAGAATAGCCGCGTTTGGAGGTACAGAAATTCTTATGTCCTCATCCATGAAAGGTCTCTTCTCATCATGCAGAGCATTCGTTTGTTTTCCACTTAACACATTCACTGGTTTGCGTTGTCCGGTTTGCATAGACCCAAACTAGCATCAAGTTTGTTTTCGTTCACATCTCTGGCTTCCCTTTCTTCTCCGCAGCTGTATGGATTATTCTCCGCACGCAGCTTCGTTGTTGCAAGCGCACCAAAAATACCGCAATTTGCTCTATCTTGTGTGGCTCGCAAAGCATTATTGTTATTTGCTCTCAAAATGGAGATGATGCTTTATCATTTCCTGATATGATTGAATTTCAATTAAGGAAAAAGTAGAGCACCATATGGTGACTGTCCTCGAGCACCTTGTGACGCTTTTGGTAGAGTTCGAATACCAACATGCGGATCATGTTCCCAGCCATCATTCGAGGGCCCAGTAACCAAAATCCGACATGTCCTTTCCTGGAAAGCTCAATGTTCAAAATAGTGAACTTAGGTCGGCTGCCAGAACTCAAAGCCGGGATTAGCTGCTGGAGCGACTTTAAGGCAGCCTCATTTGTGCATTCCAAATGGAGAAACCCTGTGCAGAAACCTTGAACGTTAAATCTTGGCTTCGTTCCAGGCTCTAGCATTTTGCAGGTATTACTGGAGTATGATAAATTGTCCTTCTGATACTTTGCCGTCCTTGGAGATAACTTCCACGGCAGCGGTCAAAAATGAGGCTCCAGCTTGCGCATACCTCCCCTTTCTTTCACACCAGTCCTAATCCCCGCAAAGCACAATAAAGCGATCCCACTACAGATGTGTTGGTCTTAGGTTTCTTGCACGCATTGCCGCTGACAGAGTAGTCTGGTGCGTCCAGTGTAGGTTTCACCGGGGTTGCCAATTTGTCCCCACCTTCTGCCAAAGATTCCGCACAAGGAGGCGATTTTTCAGGACATTGCCGCATCTGTTGTCCTCATTTTGTAAGGTGCTTCACCTTCCTCCGCAGTTCGTCCCTCTGCTGCCAGCTTGGAACCTTCCCAGGTTCACGGTGCCCAGGTCGCTTCGGTCCATTTCCACATACCGGCGTAGTAACGTGGCTGAAGTTGCCTTCTACCGAATCTTCCTCACCAGTGTACCGGTAAATTTGAGCTTTTGAACCGCCGACGAACGGGCCATAGTCGAATTTCGAGTTTCTCCCAAGTTAAAAGTTGCCGTACTTTCCTTTCTGGCTTGCTTCGCCATAGGCACTAAATTCAACCGAGTGAAATTATGCGGTGTTTCCAACGATTAATTATCTGAAATAATAAAAACTTGTTGTTTCTTTTTCGTTGGTGTGAAAATGTATTTTGGGAACCACTTGTTCCCTTCATCAGTGCTAACAAGTTTAAGTTTGTTAGCACTGATGAAGAGATAGTCAGATGGCGTGCTTTCTACTGATTTCTCCATAGGGGGTATGCCTTTAGTAATACCTCAAAAATACGCGCCTCGATTGCGACTTGATTCCTCATGACCGCGGGTGGATTTGAAGTATGTGACTTCTTACCATGTGCAGAATTAAAATCTTTAGCGTCCATATTCATCTTTTCGGACACTTTTTGTATAGTAATAGACCCCTACAGGCTCTCCTATCAATAACAAGCTGGTGTCTGAAGGGAAGCATGGATGGCGCTTCCTCATTACAGGATGAGTACGCATGATAAATTGGGTAGTACGCTTATTTGGTTGTGACAGAAAAATTTCAATGAATCTAGCAACATAAAGGCTCTGTCATCATCATCATCATCAACAGCGCAACCACCGGTATCCGGTCTTGGCCTGATTTAATAAAGAAGCGCAGACATCCCGGGTTTGCGCCGAGGTCCATCAATTCGATATCCCTAAAAGCTGTCTGACGCTCCATTTCAGGCAGGGTTTGCCTCGTCTTCTTTTTCTACCACCGATATTGCCCTTATAGACTTTCCGACCTGCCCACCAAAGCCTATTGAGCCTGTTTATCCACAAGCAGACTGTCGTGATATCGCTCATAAAGGGCAAAAATTCTTCGGAGGATTCTTCTCTCGAATGCGACCCCTTCCGAGGAATACATAAGGTCTGGCAAGATCATTGTCTTGTGCAGAGAAGCTGAAATAAAACAACCGTGCGCGGATTTCATCGTCATAGCTGTCATCCGTTGTGATTTTCGACCCTAGATAAGAGAAATTTGTAATGGTTTGAAAGTTGTAGTCTCCTATCTTCAATGTTTTCTTTTGAACAGTGCAATTCGATGTTGTTCATTCTTTGTTTTTTGGTGCTGACGTAGCCACCATGTACTTCGACTCGCTCTCATTAATGTGCAGCCCAAGATCTCGCACCAATTGGTGCCTGCTCAATCTGGATGAAGGTAGACTGCACAACTCGGGTAGTTCTTCCCATGATGTCAATATCGTCAGCGTAGGCCAGTAGTTGGGTGCACTTGAAGAGCTTAGGTGTTGAAATCAAATAGCTTCTGTTTTCTAGAATCGCATTTGCTGCACATATATTGAGAACTTTCAACGGAAAGTGAAGACAAGCTGGTATCCCGGGTGAGACCCACAATGGACGCAGCAGCCTCTTCAGTTATTACTGGTTTTCACATTAGGCAACACTTATGTCTACAAGCATAAAGGTTAGTCATATTAACCAGCATGCTAAAGTCTGCCTTTAAATAACTCAAGTGCATGAGCCATGGCTTTTAACAGAACATGTGGTATTGGATCAGGTGGCTAACATCTTCTTCAATGAGAGGTCCTCGAGACCCAGTGCCTAGGCCCTGATGTCCAATTGTTAGAGGCAACCATGCTGAGACAATTCTCTTCCCAAGACCTAGTTCTGGTCAACTTACAATGCCAGGTAAACATCAAGAGGTGAAACGTTATAGCTGCTTTATTCTGCTTAATTACACTATGATTCTTTGTTTCCTCTGCCGACGTAGAATCAAATGGCCATGAACTCTCTATAGGTTGCGATGCGAACATTCAACACATTTGTTGGGGCAGTAGCAAATGCAATCCCAGAGGAGAGAAGCTGTTTCATTTTATCATTTCCGCTAGCCTTATGACCGTAGGGACCGCTCTTACGTTTAAAGGACCGAGAAGAAGTGAAGAAATTGACCTAACAATCTGCGTTTAAAATTTATTAGAGTTGGTTAGAGACTGGCAGATGCTAAAGGAAGTCCTACCGTCAGATCACTGTTACTTAAAATTTAGTCTGCCTATTGTGACGAACAGAATGTAATACAAACATGGAATCCTAAGAAAACGGATTGACCGAAGTTCAATTTACTTCTTAGCACCAGGGTGTAGCTCCCTAAATAACTAAGGATTCCTTTAATGATAGGAAATTAATAAACAACTCTGAATCGCACAATTTTAGTGTGCTTTGAAGAGGTTTGTCTTATTACTTGAGGGCAAAGCGGTAAAATGGTACCCTGGTGGAACAGAGAACTGCAAAGACTCAGGAAATCAACCAGACGACTTCTGAATTGTGCATGAAGAAGCAATAAGAATAAAATCTAGTTAAACTTCGGAAACTTCCAACTCAAATACAAAAGTTTCGCAAGAAGTTGTAAACGAGGCTCTTTAAGAACGTACTGTAAACTCCTGGAAAGCGAAAGGCAGATTTCAAGCTGTGCAGAGTCCTTAAAAGAGTGAGTCGAACAAGTTTAGCTCCCTCAGAAAACCAGATGGAACTTTCAAAAATTCCAGACTGGAATCAGTGTAGACTCTCTTTGAAGTACACCATCTGGAAAAACCTGGGACAGAAGTGAAGAGGGGAGAGTTGGGGGTTTCTGCAAACCTATCAGCTCTCCAACTACCCAGCCATGCTAATGGAGGGTATAACTTCCATGATTTCCATGATGAGGATACCTTTTTTTGAGCTAAGCATCTACCGCCTGGATGAAGGTCAAAGTAATCTTCAAACCGAAGCTTGGGACAGATGACTATTAAACCTGAAAACACTTCAGATAAATTAGCTTGAAATCATTTTGGCTGATACATCTGGAGGGACTGGTTAAGCGTCACCTTCGCGAGAAAACGGTAAGGTCGGCCCCACTAAATAAAAACCAAAAGGCTTACCAGCATGGAAAGCTGTGTAAATCTGCTGTTCAATCTTTAGTGTTAAGGGTAGAGGACGCAACTCTGAAAGAACGGAATAGGAATTGTACAACATAATACGTCCTTCCTGCAATGGGGAAACGAAATCCAGACAGCATCTTCTAATGCTGTGGGGATCAAGCAGTGCGCTGGAGAACAGACTGCCGCGGAATATAACTTCCTGAGGCAATCTGTCTCTTTCGCACGGTAATATGTCTCTATTGGAAGGTGACATAAGGATCTCCAGGACAACAAAATGATACGAATCTGGACTAGGGAGTCGAAAAAGACCTCTCCCCACCCAAGGTGTCATGCGAACCATGCTCATGAGATAGTTTGCATTCGGGGGTAACTGACTCTATTCGAACAGAGCCTCACTAATATATGGTTGCCTCAGTGAATAAGTTTCGCGATACCGTGTTACGGGGGCTATGACACGGAGGTCTAATCCTCATAGTCATGTGAATCAAAGAAGCAAACGAATGAAAATAAAAGAAGCCGGGAAACCATTCTCTTTAGTATGATACTCTCTTTCAAATGCAAGAAATTTGTACAAAAGTGATAACTTTGGCCTATTATAACTCCGTTAGTAATATCGTAGTCTATATTAAAGCAAAAGTTGATAATTCTAAAATAATCTTAAGGAGGGATCCAGACAATTTTAAAAAATGTACTTATAATAAATATGGTTATATATTATTTTTACCTTTATTTAAACAGGTATCCGTTGGGAAGTTATTTGGAGGCCTAGGTACCATGAGCGTGGGCATTTATATTTCTTTTCAGATATTCAGGTTGGGTAGTTTCTGAGAACCGGTTCTAGAAGTAACTAACACCGTTCTGAGCCCAACACTGCTTCCCTTTACAACCAATGTCAAAACCAGTTTCGGAAAGTACTAATCAAGACCATTAATTTACCTCAATTGACTATAATTGGTAAAAAAATTTTTACAACTCTTTATTGCATGTCTCGGAACTCCCCTTAAACTAAACATAGAACTATGCTAATGACTACATGCGGGGGGATGCACAGGTCCCATCTTTCTACTTAATTCCGTATCAAAAGGAGTAATCTTTTCTGAGATAATAGGTCTGACAGACAGACAGTAAACTGATTTTAATAAGGTTTTGTTCAACAAATACCTTAAAAAGCTATAACCAAACAAGCGGGACTCCGTATCGCACACAAACTGGTCAAACAGGTGGAGGCATATCTCCGAAACATTGAGAGTCAAGCGATTACACCCAAAAATGGAAAGTTTGGGCATCAAACAGTGACGCTGAAACCAGAGGAAACTCAGAACAGACTTCCCCTATCTTTAATAAATAAATAAAACAAAGCAGGGAGCAGCAGTGATTAGCTCATATGAGGGGAATACTCCCAAAAACCAAACCTAAACCCATCAGTGGGGAAATCCCGGGTAGGTCAAGGGTGAAGGCAGGAGCCAAGGAAAAATCGACGAAAGATCTCATGGGCATCCTAATTGCTCAGAATGAGAATTTCCATTCGCGATTATGGGGAGTCCTCAGAAGCAAGGTGGATCGGGGTGGATGACCGATTCCTGGAGATAATTGACTGTCGAAATTGCCAGTTATAGATTTGACAACATACCTGTGCACATGCATAGGGAAAAGCCAGGGAAAGACACTTTGGAGCAGGCATTTGGTTGAAAATCTACCGAGGTCCCCAAAGGGATCTTGGAGACCATAGAGGCTGGAACGACCGGATCAAGCAGGAAAGGGCCTACTGCCCAGTGAAGAAGCGAAACTGGGCAACCTAGACGTAGGACTTCTAGGACCGTGCAAGCAAATGCCATGTCGGATGAGGAGGGTGATACTCCGACATTGGTGAAGAACTCATAACACTAACGGAGCCAGTACAAAAGTAGCCCAAGTAAACCTCGATCATGCAAAAGCTGCATCTACAATAATTGCAAGGACAAGTTTCAAGGTTAACATTGGAATAGTGCTTGTTCAGGAGCCCCGGCTGAACCAGGGCAGATTCGTAATCTGCCAAGAGGAAACATAAAGATAATTTGGGACTCCACTTGAAAAAAACCAATAGTTTGTATCATTTTTAAATGCAATTTAAAATAAACATGTCTTTCCGGACCGACAGTCATGGCATCTAGATCCCACCGAAGCCCGTGGCTAGGCTGGTGAAGTACTGTGAAAGGACCAGGTTACCACTTGTTCTCGGCTGTGATGCAAATGCTCATTATGAAGCCTGAGGAAGCAGTCAGACCAATCAAAGAGGGGAGTACCTTCTTGAATTTATTCTTAACAATAAGTTAGAAATATATAACACAGGGAACACGCCGATATTCGTAACCAGCACTACACAAGAGGTACTTCAGTAGAGTACTGGAGAATACTTTGATGAGTTGAATGGAATTGAAGAGTCTCGGATGAGTCCTCTATTTCGGATCACAAAATAATGAGATTCGATATTGAAGGTAACTCCGAAATAAAAACAATATTAAGAATCCCAAGAGAACAGATTAGGACTCATACGCAACGTGCCTGGGCACGGGGCGGTTATATCAGAAGCGAAATGGAACTGGAAACAGTAGTGGAAAACTTAAAGGAAGCTGTCATTGACACATATGAGGCCAAGCTGAGAGAGACTTCCCTATTGGGAACATTTGTCAGATTTGTAAAAGCCTACAGACGATGCAGATGGGAGGCCGCTATATAGGTGCTTATAGGGGATAGCAAAAGGGCGTAACAAGTGGCCTGAGTGCTTCGGGCTGCCATTCTTTCAATGGTCTATTTGGAGCCCCAATAGGCTTATGGAATTAAACATAATCACAAGGACCAGGCAAGCAATCAAACATTTTAATTTATTTTGCAGTAGTCTCGTTCGACTCGAGCCCACTTCCACATAATTAAGCTCAATAGACCCAGCATTTCCATAATGTAATGTTACATGTGCACATTGAATAACCCGACCCTGTTATGTAATTATACAGAAAACAACATTTTTCCTGCAGCAGCGAAAGCTAAATCGGCAGCCTCTCCTAGCCTTTGAGTAATACAAATTACTTGACCGCCACCACAAATCAATCGATCCTCGAACTAATTATCCTGAGCACTAAATTAATCGGGAGTAAAGTAACCTAAACTAGTACGTCATTGATAGACCAGCCGCTTGGAGAGGGAGTAGCACCGGAGGGATGCACAGAAAGGGGGTTGAAATATATGGGATAAATCTTCTGCAGAGCGATTGGCAAAACAACGCTTAACGTAATCATTTCAGGTTCAATTCACTGCCAACAAGCAAATCTTTATCCTTTGATTAATTTTTCACGTTTAGCGTGATTAATATGCCCGGACCATTGAGCCGGTGAATTGGATCAGCCGGCAAGGATACGAGGTGGGGTGCGTTATATGCCATGAAGTAGAGAAAGAAGTGCCTGTTAGGCACCCGAATTTCCCGTTTGTTATTTTCAGGGTGCCTTGAAAATGAAATAGCCCTGGAAAATATTAGAGTAATGTCGATTGGGGACCTTTCAAGTGACTCTTTTTTAAGTGCAATATGAACATACACTTATTCGCTCCAACAATTCTGCGTGCTTCACATATGCTATACTCCCCAAGAAAAGTAAACACCAGAGCGTATTTGTATTAATATAAATGTTTGTTATTCCCATCCAATTTTGTAAAATCCATGAATTACGTCCGAAAAAGGACATTCTTCCCGGCCGCTCGCCATTCGCGTGGGAAATATGAGAAAATTGGCAAAAATATTACTGTCCAGATAATAATGAATCGATCACAACTATTATTGACACAAATATTTGTAATTCCATAAAGGAAGTATTCACGCTTTTGTGTGAACAATAAATATCAATTTTGCATGAAACGCTCCAGGCTCGGCAATTTATCACGAATGCGTAAATGCAAATCCTTAATGCTATTTATTGCGGTATTTATCGCTCGGCATAGTTTCAATTTAAAATATCTTTCAATTGGGTTTGGATCCTCTTGAACAATCATCAGGTAATAATGAATGCATCGGAATTCATAAACGTTCGTTGCGTGGTTCGTACTAGACCAAAATTTGGTTATTTATGCAGGCACCAAGTCGATGACAATTAGACAGTAATTGAACAATAATGTGGAGAATTTGGGCCAACAAATACTCTGCATATGCAGCATTGATCAAAAATATGTCGTGATGAAAAGCAAAC
This sequence comes from Hermetia illucens, assembly GCF_905115235.1. NCBI lineage: Eukaryota > Metazoa > Arthropoda > Insecta > Diptera > Stratiomyidae > Hermetia > Hermetia illucens. Next base: position 69,469,260 of record NC_051853.1, read on the forward strand.
AAAAGTAAATGAGGCGCGAAAATATAGTTGCAGTCATGCGAGCAATGGTGTTGAAAAAACAGGCATCAATCGTAAAATAAAATAGGGTCCAGCACCCAACCTTTCAGGACATTTTAGAAGCAGAATAAGGATAAGCAAATGAGGAAATTGCATCGCTTAAGAACCAACCAAACATTCCGGACTGGTATTATAGTTATGGTCAATATACGAGTGTCCGAGGAACGATATATCACAAAGAAGAGGCAGTAGAACATTTTGAAAAGAAACCGATTGCAAACTCAACTCTGATAAACTTAACGTTCCATAATCCGCGGAAAGAAGGCTTATCCGTAAATTCCTAGAATATAGTGACAGTAGTATATAATAGTGATGTTATGAACTTTATGTGGAGTAATATATGATAGTTTAAAAAGCCCACGGACCCTCTTCCCGCCCAACCGGACCGAGGGGCGACCAACCTAAGGATGGGCTGAAGGCAACATCCAAAGGCCCGCATCACAGCGATGATGCGTTTTAACGCAAAGTGTGTGCGACCATGCGAAAATGTATTCCTACTTCCCGATTGTCGCAAACACTTCAGCCAATGACGCGGTGGTCCTACACTGCAGAGACATGGATCTTGAATCGAAGACAGTACGCGTCAAGACTGAAACCCACTAGGTCAGAATGTTACCGGACAGGATTCTTCGGACTATAGCACAGGTTGCAAGGATAACCGCTTTTTGCATCTCCATGTATAGTCCAGCCCTAAGATCGAACGTTTTCAGCGCTTTATGTAAGTTCTGCGGGACTAATCCCGCCGCTGAAATTACCACTGGGACTACTTCGATCTTTTGTAGTCCCCAAGTCTGCTTCTTATCGTCTGCCAATGGGCCGTAGTTCCGGATTTTTTCGTGCTGTTTTCCAACAGTGTTCCGGTCCAACGGTACGGCTACATCGATTATAAAGCACGCTCGTTCTTCCTTCAGAAGCAGAACTAGATCGGGTCTGTTATGATTAACACTGTGGTCGGTGGCAATAGTGTGTTCCCACAGTAGTTTGACCCGATCATTTTCCAAGATTCTCTGCGGAGTATACTTGTAGTAAGGATGGTAGGTTGCCACTAAGTTATACTTCAACGCAAGGTTTTTAGGAGAATGTTGCAGACGGAGTTATGACGATTAGTGTACTCGGTACTGCTCAACATCCTGCACGCAGATGTTATGTGCTGGATGGTCTCCTCTTCACAGTTGCATAATATGCATAATATGTTTATAATTTTTGTTGGGAGCGAAGCATCCTGAATTGAAGTTAGGAATGCTTCGGTCTCATAGAAAAGTACACCATTTGTCAACCATTGGTTGGAGGCTTCAATGTCATTGCCTGACAACAACAAATTTTTGATATGACCTCCATGAATGGGTTTCTCTTTCCACATGTCGATCTTCTGTTGGACTGAAGTAACATTCGACATGGGATCCCATTCTCTGCTTCTCAAATTCAAAGGAAATAATTTATTATCTGCCATGACGGTAGCCTGATGTATTTGGCTAGAGGATTGTTTTTCATAGAAAAACTCACGAAGAGAATGCACTTGATTGTAGTGCAACGTTTTTAAATCAAGTACTCCCCTTCCTCGCTGATGACGTGGATAGTGATCCTCAATTTTTCGGCAGCTCTATTGTGCATGTTGTTGTTTGCAAGAACTACCCTTACCCGTCTATTGACAGATTCTAAATCAGTATTACTCCACTGTATCACACCGAAAGTGTATAGAAGGACGGGAATGGGGAAGGTGTTGATTGCCATGATTTTATTTTTCCCATACAGCTCAGTTTTAAGGACAAGATCCAGACGCCGCTCAAATTCCCCCAGCAACTTAGATTTGATTATTGCCACAGCAGGTGTTGTTGCTTGCAATATGCCGAGGTATTTATACACGTCGTCCGAATCCATGCCTTCAATTCGGATGTTACTTTGGCTGTATCCTTCGTTGTCGGTGTGTTTTCCCCGAACAATTGTTTTTATGCGACCTTTCTCCAAACCCAACTGCATGCCGATATCCCTGCTGAACTGGATGGTGATGTCCAGCAAGGAGCGAAGTTGGTTCTCTTCTTTGGCATACAATTTGATGTCGTCAAAGTACATCAAATGGCTTAATGTACATTTCGACAATATGCCATGCTTGACTTGGAACCCGTATTTGCTTTCATACAAAAGATGGGATAGCGGATTCAAAGCCAAACAAAACCACAGTGGGTTTAGAGAGTCGCCTTGGAAAATGCCACGCCTGATTGGTATCTCTCCTGATGTTTGTGAGGATACCGATAGCTTCGTGCTCCAATTCTTCATTACTGTTCTCATAAGAAGAACGACATTCGGGTTGATTTTATACAAACGTAACACTTGTAGTAACCACGAATGTGATATGGAGTGAAAGGCTGATTTATAATCGATGTAGGCCGTCGAGATATTTCGTTTCTGATGGACAGCCTGCTTTACAGCTACCGTATCGATTATAAGCTGTTCTTTGGAGCCTCGGGACCCTTTTGCGCATCCTTTTTGCTCCTCAGCTATCAATTTATGAACATCAAGATGTTTTGAGATGTTCGCGCACAGAACTGAAGTGAAGACCTTGTAGATGGTAGGAAGATAAGTAATTGGTCGACATTTTGAAGGGCAAGAGGCACCCTGTTCCTTGGGGATGAGGAAAGTTATCCCCTTGGTGAAAAATGATGGAACTAAATCAGGATCGGCAATCATCTGATTAAATTGATTTGCCAATATCCTGAGAGTGCTCTTGAACCGCTTCAGCCAGAAGTTGTGAATCTTGTCAACTCCTGGCGCCTTCCAGTTACTTGCCTTGTCTTCAACGTCGACTTCAGTTACGTCAGGCATGGTAATTTCGGGGAGGGCCTCGCATGAACGCATAAGGTGTGGAAGACACGCTGCATCTAAATTGCAACGGCTGCATTCGCTCCAAACACTTCTCCAGAAGCCTTCTGCCTGATCCAGATCGAGGTTACTTTCCCTATCTGAGTTGGTCAGCTTTTTGTAGAATCCCCGTTGGTTCTGAAAGAACAAGATGTTGTCTGCCCTTCGCTGAAAGCTTTTTCGATACCTACGGATGCGATTGGAGCATACCGAAAGTTTCTGCTTCAGCACCTCGAGGATTTCTTCGATTGGCACATTATTGGACAGATGGTAGTTCCAATGATGTTCGCAACGCGCTCTAAGATGTTGATTATGGAGACGAATAACCGTGGCAGCTGCAACATAGATCAGGCTGTGAACCTCTGTAGCAGTAATCTCGCTAACCAAACGATCAGCCAAAATTCTGTCAACGGCAGCAATCATGTTAGTAGTTGGGGAAGTAAACTTCAGTTTTGGGATCTTTGGCTTAGTGTCTGGGAGAATCTCAGCATACTCTGTGAATGCGACCTGGAATACGGTCAAAGCCTCATTATAAAATGGGTCGACATCCCCAGTTACTAAGCTTCTCCTGACTACTGGATTCATGGAGTGCCTTACAGGTGGAGTACTTGTGTTACTCCTGTGACTAGTCCGGTAATTTGATGACTCCAGCCCGAGCTCAAGTGAAACCTCTTGGAAGATTTGTTGCCTAGTTGGTAAGGCAACTCGGTTGTTATTCACTGTCATCCGGTACTGGTTGACGACGTTCTGTTCCGGAACATGACTTAGTTCCGGAAATCGGGTTATGAACGCGTCGTGTAGTCGATGTCTGCATCCTGATGGATTCCGCTCCAAATCCGTGACACAGTAATAGGCGCAGACGATAAATTCGTTGAGTTGGTTCGTTCAAACCATACGACGCCTAGGTCTCCCGTCCATGGTGGTTGACGGCATAACCGCCAAAACATCCAAGGGCGAGGAGCCGCTCTGATATTGTTGAACGACCCTTAACCGTGTTGGGTACTGTCTTCGTGTCCCCGGAGTCCCATCAAAAGAATTTGAAATATTTTCCCCAACTCTGTTCCCACGAGTGTTGGGGAGGCAGTCAACCCTGCAACAGAGCCCACAATGTCCCATGGTTACCTCCAAAGATAGGGAAGGTATTTGGAGAGGAATCGCTGAAATACAGTGTAACGTCACTGCAATTCATCCGACAGGCGCGTCGATCCCTCAACCCCGGATTACGGATTTGTTGAGGAGGTTTACTCTCCCTATAGGGCCCCTGATAGGGCATCCGCTTGTCATAAACCGTTGTTGATGTCGAATGGTCCTGAGAGTAATCCTGCTGCTTTTAACTGGCCTCGCAAATTGATCAGGATCAGCCTAGTCAGTCTTGTCAATTTCGTCGGGATACCGAATTCTCTCACGGCGTGTACAGTTTTACCCTGGCTATGCTATCATAGGCGGCTTTAAATTCGATGAATAGATGGTGCAACTGGTGTCCATATTCCAACAGTTTTTCCATCGATTGCCGCACAGAGAAAATCTGATCTGTTGCCGATTTCCCTGGAGTGAAGGTATGGGCCAATGATGTTCTGGACGTTCTGGGCTATCCGGCCTAGCAAGATAGTGGAGAATATAGTTGAGAATATAATTGCTGCGCTGTGTGATATCTCTCATTTTATTTATGAGACAGATAGTGCCTCTTTGCCAGTCGTCAGGCATTGATTCGCTGTCCCATACCTTGAGCACAAGTTGATGAACCACTTGGTGTAACTGGTCGCCTCCATATTTAACCAATTCGGCTGTAACTCCATCGGCTCCCGGCGACTTATGAGTTTTTAGCCGATGAATTGCACAGACTATTTCTCCTTTATTTGATGGTGGCAGTATTTGTCCGTCGTCTTCAGTTGGCGGAACGTCCAACTGGACGATATTCTGGTTGTTCAGTAGTTGATCAAAGTACTCGATACATCGCTCCAATATGCCCATTCTGTCGGAAATCAGACTTCCCTCTTTGTCTTGGCGAGATGAGCATCGAGGTGTATAAGGTTTCATCCTGCTGACTTGTTGGTAAAGCTTACCCGGCTAGTGCGGTTGCTCCCTGTACTTTTCGAGTTCACAGACCTGTTGGTTCTCCTAGGCTTCCTTTCACCGTCTGTGAAGTCGCTTCTTCGCTGGACGGAGTTCGTGATAAATCTCTGCGCGTGCCCGTGTTCTTTGAGAATGCAACATTACGTTCCGTTTCTATCCTACATTCACCATCAAATCAGCCGTTCCGACTCCTTTTGCGGCTGGGACCAAGTATGTTTGTAGCCGTATCAATGATAACGATTCCAGTGGTTGTGAAGAACTTGTTGAAGTTTCATCTCCAGGTCCTCCGTTGACTGCGATTATTGCGGCATCCATTTCCCGCTTATAGGTGTTGCAGAGGGCTGTATTGTGGATGGCTTCAGTGTTAACTGTCATGATTGTCAGAGGGGATCCCGGGTGGTGAGATAGTAATCCGAGCCTATATTGGCCCCCCTATATGTTCTGGCATTCATCAAGGCTGAGAAGTGGCGGCGTTCGATCAACACGTGGTCAATTTGGTTGAAAGTGGTCCCGTCTGGAGAGGCCCATGTATGTTTGTGGACCGCTTTCCGCGCAAAGCAAGTACATCCAACAACCATTTCGTGTGACCCTGCTAATTGAATAATCCGCAGTCCGTTATCATTTGTATTTTGGTATAAGCTATGGGAACAAAGGTATCGCCTGAATACGGGCTCTTCTGCAGGAAACCGGTCCCTGTCCCACGCATTTCCTGTACCACTGTTACATTTGCCCTATATTCTTCTCTGTACAGGGAACACACGTTCCATGAGAAAATGGGCAAATCGTTATTCCTTTGTCGTTGCCGGGTTCGTCGTTGCGTAATCCGTCCAGTACGAGGCCTCTGTTGTGGCTTCGTGACAAGTTGTTTTCCATGTAGGGTTGTCAACCCTACCCAACCCCTATCCTGGAGCACCAGTTGGTACAATTTGTCCCGTTTTTAGGCGCGGGAGACTCTCCTTCATCCTTCTCCGTCTGCAGCTTTTCGTTAAGAAAGAACTCCCAGCGGGACCTACACTACCCTTTGACCACGCCATCGTGTGCAGTTGCCTAAAACTTCAGTTCCCCCACGACTTCCAAAGACGCCTGCATTCCTGCTCAATTGTTCTTCGTCAAGTACCCCTGGAGGACCTGCCCATGGACCATCTTGCAAGAGTGGATTCGACTGCATTGAATAGCCTGCAATTTAATTGTCGCCCCTTAATCATGTACAGGTTGATGTCAATAGCGCGGAAAGCGTCGAGGATTGCCCCCTTTTCACAATGAGAGAGCTCGATGAAGCGGTTCTCACTATGAAAAACAAGAAGGCGCCAGGTCCATTTTTCCTCATCTCTTGCGGATATTAAGGGATTATCTGAAAGACCGCTCCCTGCTCTATGAGACACTAGAGGGCTGGAGGAGTATGGAAATCACGTCGGGAGTAACACAGGGTTCCATTCTATAGACCTGTGGAACGCCTCCTACGATAGTCTGCTGAGACTCGATATACCCGAAGAGTCGCACATGGTGGATTATGTAGACGACGTTGCGGCACTTGTTGCCAGACGTACTGCTGAAAGGACGCAAAGTTGACTTAGCATATTGATGCGCGGGTAAGCGGATGGATGCGCTGGAAAAAAACGAAGTATTCACCTTGATCAAAAAGAGAATCCCGACTATGCATCCCATAACGATCGGAGAGTTGACTATAGAATCAAAACCAGCAATTAAATACCTTGATGTAATGCTCGATTCGAAGATGAGCTTCTTCGAGCAAATCATAACAGCAACGGACAGGGCTAGGAGACGTCTCCTTATGGGAGCAATGCAATCCGTTCTGCTCAATGGCACGCAGGTATGGGCTGATGCCCTTAACACGGAGGTGAATCGTAAGCGCCTTGCCCAAGTGCAGAGACGGTGAGCTTTGCAAATGGCATCTGCTTGTCGCACTGTAGTAGCGGTAATGGTGATCATTGGAGTGATCCCCGTTGGCCTCCGTGCTAAGGAGCATAAAGTTATCTACCACAGTGAGGGCGAAATCTTAAGAGAAGTGGTTGCCCGGGAAGGACATTAACGCAGCCTTACCGAATGGCAACTCCCTTGGCAAAATGAGCCACGTAATTGCTCATCGACAATTTAGATCCGTGGCTGAACAGAACACACGGTGAGATAACTTCCTTACCCAACGTCTAAGCGGTCATGGAGGTTTTCAGTTTTACCTGCACAGAAGTGAGAAGGCAAGATCCCCAGATTGTGTGTTCTGCAATGCAGAGGCGGACGACCCTGAAAACACCTTTTCTTCCTTGTGAAAGGTGGGATGGCTTTCGTCAGCAGCTTTATGAAGACACAGGGTAGCTCTTTCCAGACAACATTTTCAGAAAGATACTGAAGAGCGCTGGCAGCCGGAGTCGGGCTGTCCATTATGTTCGGTTTTGAAGAAGAATAAATTAGACCGGCGACTCGAGACCGGATGGCAAGAGGCTCCCTAACCCAACAACTCCCTTCCTCCACTCTCCTGCCGTTGATGAAAGGGATTCCCTGACTTGAAGGCCCCCAAAGTCGGGAGAGCGGAAGGGCTAGCCCGAAGTAATGTGTCAAACGATTACAGGCTAATTCTTTGATGACAAGGGGGTGTTTAGTTGATAGTCCGACAGCGTACTATTGTCGTAGTCAAACACTCTGTGCGTAAGCGCATTCACCTACCCTACCTCACTAAAAAAACCCTCCTTAATGTGAGACCTATTCACCGCCATTTTTGCCTTCCGATCACAGTGCGAGTGAATGCCTGCCAGGGCTGTGTGCCCACCAAATTCTTCCTTCTAGATAATGTCAGGCCAACGTACACCAATGATACGTTGGAGAAAGCTTTGTAGATTTTGCATAACAGTGGAGTTCAGTTTCCAAGTGCTGCTCCCAATATACAAATTGATCGGCGTCTTCGATGCTTTACCTATTAATGCAGATAACGAAAGTGCGATCACCCGTCAGACTGAGAACCTTAGTTTTGTTGGTGTTTATCTTCAGTTCAACTCTTCCTGCCTCTCTTTCTAAATCCAGAGTTATTTGGCCAAGGTCCCCGGCCCAGTAAGATGTTATCAGAGTAATCGATGGGTTTGAGGAAAGATGCCATCGTCCTTTGAATTCCTCCACGTCCACCGGATTAACAAGCATGAAGAACGTCACTGATAACAAGAAGAAATAATATCGGTGGATGGATGCAAGAGCATCTGGCGCGGAAACCAGCCTGCTCTGTTAATCAAGCTTTGGAGATATTCTTTAATGCGTTGCACGATTATTTTAACTATTATCTTTGCAACTGCAGGAAACACGCAGATACCATTCTCTGGGAAAGGTCTCGGATTCTCAAAATTTAATGACGCCAATTTGGCACTGGCCGACGACCGGTGTAGCACCCGAGAAAAGAGCATTTTTGATGACCGACCAAAGGTAATTTATATCGTCGATCAACAAGATGACTCTGCCACAAGTGTTATCAGTGTCCACATTGGTATTCAAATCGCCCATCTCAATCACAAAGTCATCTTTGGGAAGCCTACCCTGTACTGTCTATAATTGCTGGTAGAAAGTATCCTCCTGCCCTATAGCGGAAGTCTCCGTTGGTGCATAGCATTGTACACTTGTGATGTTCCTTAACCTAGACCGGAATCTTAGAAGTCTGCCAGGAACAGACTCCCAAGTCAAGAGAGCGGGCCTTGTGGTAATCATCAGAAGCAACCCGATCCCCGATTCACGTCTGCTACCACTTGGCTTTCCAGAATACAAAAGCACATTGCCGCAGGAGGAAAACAAACTGATCGTAGTCCGTTTTCGACAGCCAAAGGCCTTCGGCATGAGATCAGTTCCTATCCGAGGCATAGTTGACGTCTTGGTAGCAATGGAGTTTCAAAATTTGAGGGTGGTTAGTCCCCAAATTACCCGTTTAGTCGCCGCTTACGACATGCAGGTAGCACTTTAAGTATATTCTTAAGACCAACTCACCGCGCACAGACTTCAGCTCACATGTCGAATAATATAGAAGAGTATTTTGTGGCCTAAAGGGCATTTTGAAGAGGAAATATGCATAACTCGCGTGAGCGCCCAGAGAAGGAGATATCAAGGTGTGAAACATCCGCCGAAACTCTAATGTGCGAACGGCCAAATAGTGAGGAAGTCCCGCAACGTGATTCAGCTTCTGGTGGGAACCGGGCAACTCCAGTATTCTGCGCCAATCTTATTGCGGAAAAGGACCAGAGGAGATCATTGAAACTGAAAGTGGAAAGAATTATTCGGAAACACACGATAGTTGTGAAGCGCATATACAATGCAACTACAGAAAAAAATATCAGAAAAAGTGTGAAAACCATGGTGATGGAACTGGAAGAGGTACTAGACCGCATTCCCTTCTACCAGCAAATATAGTAGAAGAAGATACGCAAAAATAAGAGGTTATGACAATTCGCGCTCAAAGCACCACAAGCGCAAAGAGGAAGAAACTACCGAAATTCCGAACTAGGAAAAAAGCGAAAACAGAAAGACGCCTCAGAAGGAAACTTCCCCTATCTAAGAACAAGTTCGAAGAACTGTTCGATATCCTGTTCTGTCTCGCCGCCCCAAATGTCCAGTCTATCGTAAAGATCATTGTGATTGAGCGCTTGGGTAACAACGATTGCTTTCTTTGCCTTCTTGTTAATTCGCCAGTTGGCGAGCGTTTTATCGTCGAGATTGTGATACAGGCGTCTCTTTTCACGAACCTTCATTTGAACATCGTCATCCCCAAGCCAAATATCTCGGTTGATTAACCGCTTATCCAGCTTGGTAACCCTGAGGGTTACATAGGCCGCTTCTACTGTCCCCCAATGAAATGTACGAAGAGGACACAATCGTTTCATGAACCATGAATTCACAAGCACAATGTCGTGAGTGTCCGCAAAATCAACCAAACGCTCGCCACTCTCATTGCCCGCACTATCAAGTCGACCTGTCTGTGGTGCGTATGGCAATGACGACACCGTATTGAGTATGTGGGCTCCCAAATTGGAGAAGTTTATAGCCATTTTTATCACGTTCGCGTTCTATGTCACATTTTTTGGCACCAGACCATCAGATTTCTTGTAGAACGCAAATATCAATGCATCTTTTCCGAAGGGCTATTGCGAATTCCTCCGTCTTTCCAGTAAGAGTACCAATATTTAGCGTATTTATTTTGGTCGGAATAATTTACTTACGTCACGAGGCCGTCTATGCGTTAAGAACCCTTGCCCATTTTTCGACAGGATCGCTTAAGCTTAGGCTTAGGATCTCTCAATACGAACATTTTACTCTCAACAACATTGAATGCATTTTCTTCGCACCAAGAGAGATCAGGTAGGAGCAAAATAGTACAAAGTTCGTTTCCTCAAACTACATATTGGTGGTGGTTTAACGGAAACACAATCACTGTATGAAATCCAAAACTTTTCAAATTCTAAGTCAATTCTTTCAATTGACTAAATATAATAATTATATCAAATTACTAAAACTTGCCTAAAATATCTTGAATGCAACAGAAAGATATCTCGCATCTCGTTAATTCCTCTCGGACGAAATCACTTCCTAATCTGAGGACGCTACGTAGAAGAAAGTCAACATCCTAAATCCTTGAATCTGTGAAAAATGCTCCTCCAACAAAACATCACACCAGAGAAAACAAACAAACTGACTCCGGTTTGAGTTAAGTAGTAGAAAAATAGAAAGGCAATCATTTGTAGAGTGCAAAGTGGAAAATTTGTCAGCCATAAGTCCTTAAATCTAGACAAAGTTTAACTAGACCAAACGTTCATGTTCCGTTTCTCTTCTGGCTTTAATTACTTCGGTATATCGCTCTTCCCTTTTGAACAGTTTTAGTTGTATCTGGTTCAGAATTTATCTTGTTCCCGATGCGACATGAGTTTCATCCTCACCCCAGCATTTTGACATTTTCCTTCTGTGTGGCCCTGGATGCTACCAAATACAGTGAGTGACTAATAAGGACCATTTTCTTTTGAGTTACCGTGAATCGCTTAAATAATTTTTCAACGAGTTTGTGTAGGAGGCTGCTGTTGCAACGAACATTCTGACTGAATGTTATAAAGAAAAATATCCCGAGGGGAGGCTTGTTTCCATGTCTCTATGCTAACGTATCAGAACAATCCGAGGAGACTGTTTTTATTGCTGGAAAAGTAAACTTTATGCGCATTTAATTGCATAAAAAATGTCCTCCAATCGTATTCGTAGCTCCCTCTAATATGTTTGCGATGGTAGATGAACCATGTGGGGGTGACTATTTATGTGCAACAGTGTAAACACTTAAACTGGCTGTACCTCCGACCATATAACTTCCCACTTAAAGCTCGAGTTTAGCAGAGTCCCTTCCTAAAACCCATCGCGCGTTTAGATACTATGAATCTTCCTAACGGACTGCGAGATGTATTGTTGCATGCTGAAGTAGTGACTTTCTTGCCCTCTAGATAAGACAAGGAAAGACAAGAAGCCAAGCAGTGAAATCCTAGAAAGTTGGTTGACTTTTGAATGACTTCTCGCTTTCTACGCCAAGTGGGTTGGGTTAAGTATCAGCAGCTCCGAGAGCTAGGAAGGCTGCCGGGTGTAAAAGGATGTAGTTGAATTGTTTTTGAACCAAATTCGCAGGAGTGTAAGAAACGAAGGAGTGACTAGTACCGCTCCGAAACCTTCTCGCTCGTTTATGTTTGTGGAAAGGTGAATATGCCGCACAGCTAGCAGTCATTATTTTCAACTTTTATTTCTGCTTTAGAATTTTGCCGTGGGGATATTCGTACATTTCCATTTCTGCTGTAGGTGTGTGCGCTTTTTGTCTCATGGTTTGTCATCGTCAAGAAGTTGAACGGGAAATACTTCATGACCTGACTTGAAGCTGCTGACCACCCTGAAAGAAACTCCGCAGGAGTTCTATCACTCTCTTCATTATGAAAACTGAAACTGTAATATGACTTTAATTTGTCTGAATTTAACGATGATGAGATTATAAAAGATTTCAAAACAAAGTCCTGGCAAATGCAAATAAATGTTTTCTAAGTGTAAAGGTAATTTACGAGGCTGCCAAAGTTGAGAAAGCCTCCTTAAGTTCAAAAATAATTTTCGAAAAATAAGAAAAAACAGCTGGGCCAGGACAGCGAAGAACCATCAGCGGCAGTCAGGACGAAGTCATTATAAATTTATCTATCCTTGATACGGTCAGCAGAACATACTTGGTGATCTTGCGATATATGCGGAGTTCCCTCACTATCCTTAGTCTAATTTAGGATCCCATTGTAGTGTGGTTACTCGCAAATGGAAAGTACATGAAGCCACTATAGACACTTCCATGTAAACTTTGAACTAAGAGATAATGAAAACTAAAAAAAAAAATTCGAATTTATACTAACATGTTTTTTTTTTTGAGTATGCTGGGAGTCCTTAGTCCGCATCCACTTGATGACGGACCGGACCACATAGGAAGCAACTTACTTCCTCTCTTGTGGTCCACAGACTTCTCTTTTTGGGTTTAACACCCAAGTTCAAAAAGAAGTAGAAAAAATCTTGACTGGCGGTTTCGGTGAGGCAGCGTCTGATGAGTTGCCTCAGCCCTGGACGAAACCGTCAATCAAGATTTTTCCTTTTTCATTTTGAACTTGGGTGTTTAACTCAAAAATAACAGTCTATGGACTACAAATAGTCCGGTCCGTCCTCAAGCGGATGCGAACTCAGGACTCCCAGCACCCTCAACAAAAAAACATTCTATTCGGCCTGGTTTAGGTTGAACTTGGGACGGATTTCACTTCAATATAATTCGCACTCATTTCCTGTTTGCAATTATATACAAAGGGAGCTATTACCATCTGTCGCCACTTTCGGCCACGTTGCTCTCAGCAGAGGTGAGGTAGCGTCTGATGAGTTGCTCTGCCCTCGACGAACCTGTTAGTTAAATTTTTTCTTTCTACTTAAATGTAGTTCCCGTCTAAAGTGGAATCGCTCGGTGGTTGTTATGTTCGAAATCACCGCAACGCTCTTTTTACAGTTTTATGGACTATAAAGCTCAATTATAGTCGGTACCCTTTGTCTGCCGTAGCAAAGTTGGATCGGAATTTACTTTGGTTAAGCGCTCACATTCATATTCCCCTCTTGTTGGTTTTTCCATTTGACTTCTTCCTGCCTAAGCTTTTACTTCTTTTCGTATTCCGTCGACAGGCCCTTGCACGCCTCTGGATTAGCTAGGCTTGGTAATGTAGTAGGAGTCCTTCTAAACACTTCAGTCCCTCACATGCAATTGTTCAAAACTCCACGTGTCCTTATACCGACGCGTGGGTCCTCACTGCAAAACACGCGGATTAAGGCTTGCACATAAACACAATAAGCTGTAAAACTAGGGACCGGAATGCCATGATCGACAGGAAAGATCCCCGACTGATCATATCCTCTGCTGATGCTACTTCTGCCTCGGATTTTCATGAGTCGCAGCCTTTAGGGAATCCCCTATTTCTATGGCCTGGATAGTCGCTAGATCATGGCTCTGGCGACGCTCCATCCTTCTTGAAATCCCCCCACTCCTGCCACGGCAGTTTTTCCTAACTGAAACCGGCTGGCAAAAGATTTTCCGACGACGTATGCTAGATCATAAACAGGTCGTTCTGCCAGAATATAAACTGGATTGAACGAAGCAGCCTTAAAATTACGAGACAAGGGCTAGGCTAAATATTTGAGCTCTCGCTGTGAATAGTAGCTTTGTGTTTCAACTTTAATGTTTGCAGACATGTTCTTTCACGCTTGGTGGTAAATACTACTTTCGTTTTATTTCTTGCGACTGACAGGCTTACGTTCTCCAACGAAGACTGCCATAAATTGATTAGATGACGTAAATGTCGACTTTTCGAAGAGAGGTGAAACAACTAACAATCGAACGCAAACGCAATGATGGCAATACCAATAAGGACATCCAGTGTCATGCAAATTTATCCACAAGTATTGGCCTAATTTAAATTTAGTGAGAGAGGTATTCGAGCGGAGCTAGCTCTTACCAAGAACACCAACAACAAAGGCGAGAAATGATGGGCTGAAAGGAAATCGATGCCCCACAACGGCAGTTTCGACAGCAAGCGCATCTATCCATTCAATTTTTCGATGTCCGCCAATGACAAAGACAGCAAAAAGTCTGGAAAGCACAATAAAGGAGGAACTGGGAGAGGAATCCATTGAGGGGCTGAGGAAAGCCTATGGTAGTACTTAAATGATCACAATGCGACTACCAGTGGAGGCAGTGCAGAAGCTTTTAGCAACAGGAAATATTCGAATCGGATAGAATCTCCGCCAACTGAGAAAGCAGATTTCATTAAAGACGTGCTTCAAGCACTTCATGCCATCGGCATCAATTGGCCGGATCGATTGAGAAGGTGTGAAGAGAAAGGGCATGTCGCCAAGGAAAGGAATAGGGACTCTCAATGCCTATTGTGTGAAGAAAAGAAGTACGGGTTAACTGGCATGTTGCTCGTTGCTGGCGTTGCCAGCACTGAAGTTTATTCAAACCAGTTTCAATCACTGCAGAGTTGCTCAATATTTACTTGAGCAAACCACCCACGATTCTTCCACATTCTTAATGGTTGGTAATCGCGTAAGTGAGATCATTTCTTCTTTCTTCTCACGAAATCGTCTCCACGCTCATCACGCTGTTTTACCGCTGGCTTAATTCACAGGACGGTAATCAACGGCCGATGTTGAGGTGCGATCGTCTCTTAGGGAACGGCTTTGCAATCATTGACGGTGGTAAAATGTCGGCGTCTTATGAGACTATAGTCGATTTGCATATCATTGTTCCCACGATAAAATGTAGAAAGATGAGACAATCGTTTGATGAACTATGTATCCATAAGTAACAAGTCACGGGTGACGCAAAATCGATTATACGCTCGCCACCCTCATTGCGCGCTCCAAACCTCTTTCCTCCATAGCACCTGTTACCGTCTGCCTTTTCAACCACATGACCATTAAGGCCGCTGACAATGATAGACAGTCATCAGCTTCTTCGATGGTATGGTCATCACCATCACTGCAATTTGCGCAAGCGGGGATTCATTTCCCAAGATTGGTCTGAACATCGAAGTCCATGGTAAACGACCAAAAGGCAGGCCGAAATAACGGTGGCTTGATATGTTCGATGGGTATTTCAAAGCTTCGAGATCAGGACGAGCCCCCTACCGTGAAACATCTCATCTTCCACGCGTGAATCAAGTCTTCTTGACTCGAATCAGTAGCTGGAGCTTCCCCATGATATAAGCAGCAATCCAATTTGCGTCTGACCCCATAATTTGCTTCGTGAGAGTGTGAAGTCTGATATCTATTTTCACGACTCAACTTTTTTTGGGCTAAATACCCAAAAATTCAAAAAAGTGATTGACGGTTTCGTCGTCTGCTCAAAAAAGAGGAGTCTGTGGACTACAAATGTGGAACGAAGTTTCTTCCCAATTGATCCAGCCCGAAATCAACTGGATGCGAAGTTAGGACTCCTTCAATCGTCAAACAAAAATTTTTTCCCTTCGGTTTAGTTTGGATCTTAATAAAGAAAGCGGATTGCACCTGCATTTATGACGCGTTTGTGATTATACGTAAAGGAGCGATTACGACGTGCAGCCACTTTCGGTCACGCTGCTCCCAGGGCAGAGATTAGGCGGCAGCTGATGAATTACTTCTGCCCAAGACAAAACCGTCAGTCACTTTTTTTTATTTTTTGATAGACAATTCTTGTCGCAATATACTCTATTGGCCCGCCACTTATCGTGCCAAAAAAACCTCATGATAACTCACAATTCATCATCATCATCAACGACACAACAACCGCGTTGCGGTCCAGACCTTCTTTAATAAGGAGCTCCAGAAATCCGGGTTTTGCGCCGAGGTCCACCAATTCGGTATCCCTAAAAGCTGTCCGGCGTCCTGACCTACGTGACCGCTCCATCTCAGGCAGGGTCTGTCCGTCCATCTCGTCTTCTTTTTTTTACCATAGGTATTGCCTTAAAGACTTTCCGGGCTCGATCATCCTCATCTACACGGATTAAGTGAACCGCCCACCGCAACCTATTCAGCCGGATTTTATCCACAACCGGACAGTCATGGTATCGTTCATAGATTTCATCGTTATGTAGGCTACAGAATCGTCTATCCTCATTAGGCGGCCAAAAATTCTTCGGAGGATTATTCTCTCGAACGCGGCCAAGAGTTCGTAAGTTTCCGAGGAATACATGAAGACTGGCAAGATCATTGTCTTGTACAGTAAGAGCTTTGACCCTATGGTGAGACGCTTCGAGCGGAGCAGTTTTTGTAAGCTGCAATAGGCTCTATTGGCTGACAACAACCGTGCGCAGATTTCATCATCGTAGCTGTTGGTTGTGATTTTCGACCCCAGATAGCAGAAATTATCAACCGTCTCAAAATTGTAGCCTCCTATCTTTATTCTTCCCGCTTGACCAGTGCGGTTAGATGTTGTTGGTTGCTTGGTTTTTGGTGCTGACGTTGCCACCATATACTTTATCTTGCCTTCATTGATGTGCAGCCCAAGATCTCGCGCTAATTGCCGCCTGCTCGATCTGGATGAAGGCAGTTTGTACGTCTCGGGTGGTTCTTCCCATGATGCCGATATCGTCAGCATAGGCCAGTAGTTGGGTGAACTTAAAGAGGATCGTACCTCTTGCATTTACATCAGCATCACGGATCACCTTCTCGAGGGCCAGGTTATAGAGGGCGCACGATAGGGCATCCCCTTGTCGTAGACCGTTGTTGATGTCGAATGGTCTTGAGAGTGATCCTGCTGCTTTTATCTGACCTCACATTGGTCAGAGTCATCCTAGTCGGTCTTATAAATGTCGTCGGGATACCGAATTCTCTCATGGCCGTGAACAGTTTTACCCTGGCTATGCTATCATAGACGGCTTTAAAGACGATGAAAAGAAGGTACAACTGATGTCCATATTCCAACAGTTTTTCCATCGCTTCCCACAGAGAGAACATCTGATCTGTTGCCGATTTGCCTGGAGTGAAGCCTCTTTGGTATGCGCCAATGATATTGTTTGCGTTTGGGGCCGTCCGGCCTAACAAGATAGTGGAGAATATCTTATAGATGGTACTCAGCAACATGATACCTCTAGAATTGCTGCACTGTGTGATATCTCCTTTTTAAGGTTTTGTGTGAAACAAAACCTTATTAGAATCGATTCGATGTCTGTCTGTCCGTCTGTCTGTCTGTCTGTCTGTCTGTCTGTCTGTCTGTCTGTCACAGCCGATTTATTCGGAAACGGTTGAACCGATTGTCACGAAAATTGGTAGGAGTATGTGATCTGCCGTTCCCTTTACATGCAGTAACTGACGCCATTTTGTGTTAAGTTTAAGGGGGGCTCCCCATACATGTGAAAGGAGGGTGCAAAATTTTTTTTCATAAAATGTAGCCATGTGGGATATCAAATGAAAGGTCTCAATTAGTACTTTTCGAAACTGGTTCAATATTTGATATTGGGTGAAACATAGGGGAGTGAGGGCTCAAAATATGACCCCCAAAAAGTGTAACAGGTCTCGTTCTCAGAACCTATCCAACCGAAAAATCAGAAAAAAATCTCAATAGTGCATCTCTACGAAATCTAGGCCTCAAAATATATCCGGTTCCGATATCTGCACAAATAAAGTTAATAATAGTATATTTCCACATTTTAGAAATTTACCCGGCACCCCCCTTATGTTCATCCCAGAAGTACAAAATTTGGCATGGATATAATGAAGAATATAGTTCACAATTTGGTCAAGTTTGAAGAAAATCCAACTATTATTAACAAAGTTATAGGGGGTAAAACTTTACAATTTTTTGTGAATTTCGTGCACTCTAAAACCTGATGACGTCATCATCACATATCAATTCGTCAATACCACACGAAGTAAGTTCGTATGAATTGGGTGGAAAAGAATTATTTTGTTTTAGTTCTTTAATCATTTGTATATGAATATCAATTATTCCAACGAGACATGCATGTATGTAGGGATATAGTATATGCGTGCTAATGAACTTTGCGGGTAGAGCCTAATTCAGATGGATATAAGAAGTAAATCGGAAATATGGGTACGATCAATTTATATACGTGCCTATATGTGTACAGTATTCGAAAATAGGCAGTTTCTTTGTTTAGGGTGAGTGTAACATCTACGGCTGTAATATGTACGTATGTCTCGTGCAGCTGTATACGGGTAGAAAAATGTGCGTTGAAATTTCTTAGATAAGATGAACACAAAACCTTTATACCCGAAGCACGAGCTTCCGGTATTCCGACTTGTTTATATATGAGACAGATAATGCCCCCTTCCCAGTCGTCAGGTATCGATTCAGATCAGATTTTCCTCTTTGTCTCGGCAGGATGAACATCGAGGTGTGTAAATTGTTGGTAAATCTTCCGCGCCTGCTTCCTATACTTTTCGAGTTCACAGACCTGTTGATTCTCCAAGGCTTTTGCAGCTAGGGTCAAGTATGTTTGTGACCGTATTTATGATAACGTTCTTCAGGTGAATGTGAAAATCATTTGTTGATGCTTCACTTCCCGGATTTCTGTTGACTGCGGTTATTGCCGCAAATATTTCCCCCCTATAGGTGTTGCGGAGGGCTGTGTTGTGGATGACTTCAGTGTTAACTCTCACCTAATTGCCAGAGGCGATTTTGGGTGGTGTTGTGATTCGACCTCGGAGCACCATGCCAACGAGATAGTGATCCGAGTCTATATTGGCTCCCTTATATGTCTGAAAGGTGATTTCATTCGATCAGCACGTGTTCAATTTGGTTAAAAATGGTCCCGTCTGGAGAGGCCATATGATGTAGCGATTATTCTCCAGGAATTCGGTCCCTGTCCAAAGCATCTCCTGCAATGCTGTTACATCAACCCTATACTGGGACAGACTATCGGCTAGCTACTTGGCAGCTCCATCTCTGTACAGGGAGCATACGTTCCATGAGAAAATGCACAAATCGTTATTCCTTTTTCGTTGCCGGGTTCGTCGTTGTAAAATCCATCCAGTCCGAGGCTCCTGTTGAGGCTTCGCAACAAGTTTTTCCGTGTAGGGTTGTCAGCCCTACCGAACCCTCAACCTGGAGGACCAGTTGGTACAATTTGTCCCGTTTTTAGGCACGGGAGACTCGCCTTCATCCTTCACCGTCTGCAGCTTTTCGTTAAGGAGGAGGTGGGAATTAGCTTTGGTAGTGGAGCTGTTGGTGTTGGTTCAGCAGGCGTTTCCCCGTTTTATGCTCCACCGGGGGTACCAATCCACGTTTACACTTTGACCACCACTCACAATTACCAAAGCTAAGTAACCAGTGATAATTTGTCTAGAAATAAAACAGCGGGCTCGCCAGAATCCATTCAGTCGCCACGATAGACTACTTAACTCAATAAACAGGAATAGCATGTTGTAAAGACAGAGTGAGCTGTACTAAAGCGACATGCCAGGTAGTACTTACATTCATTCCCTGCAATGCATCTGCAATTCATTAGGACCGTTGTGGCTCTCCGGCATATATTTTCAGTAAGTGGCTTCCAGGGTAGTTTTTAGTCTAGTATGATTCCCCAATATTTGGCCTGTGTGCTTCCATGCCACGTAATCCAATGGTTCTCAGGTGATCAAGCTTGCGCTACTATGTTGGTCTTGGCTGGATTTTGCGAAGCCCCGTCTGTACCAGTTCAGATTCGCAGTCCGGTTTGGTTTCAGTCACATAGTGTATCCTCATATTTGCCCCTAGAGATAAAATCAGTATCATCACCGTAACCCTGAACCTGTATCCCAGTGTTTACCAAGTACTGTTACCGAACGCTTCTTCCATGTCCAAAAACTAATGAGGGCATGTAACCTACCAAATGCACCTTCGATTATATGTCGAATAGCCTCAAACTATTCAAACTTTCCTTCGAGTTGCTTTTTTGTCGTTATCTTCATTTGCATTCGTTGCATAGAGGACCCAAATGCGCCATTGCTAAATTTATATGTACATCCTTTATTAGGCTCTTAAAAACGATAGTTTCGATGCAGGCTCAATATAGTGTGCAGATATTTATGTGTATAATCTCAAAGCCAATAAAACTTGATTCAACGAAAAGAAAATATTCAATTTCTGCCATTCCCCAGGACAGCAGCTTTCAAGCAACTTAGTCTGGGGCATAGAAACTTCAAAAATGCCAGCCTGACGCGTGGAAATTCCTGAAATTTAGACAGACACGAGGAAGGATTCTCAGAGACGAGTGATTTTCCTCAGAGGCCTTACTCTGGTAGAAACTTTTCTTCTTTTGTCGAAAGTCTTCATTCCGGGCATCTATTTTTCTTTTCTTGCATCACGGTAAGAGCGATAGTCGAAAAAATATGGAATAATGTCGAAAAACTGTCAACTGTTCGCGAAATAAAATTATTACATGGTATTCCAGGGTTTTTTCAATCTTAAAATAATGAATAATATTTCCAATTGGTGTAAAAGACAATTAGGAACAGCTTATTCTCAATCGATATGCTGGCAGCTACTACTTCCACTAATAGAGGAATTTAAAAGGACCTAGAAATTCAAGATGGCATCGCATTGAGGAGTGGAAATCAACAATTCACAAACTAAACGCTGGTTAAAACTATCATCGATGTTGAGCTAACTGGTCGTAAACGCTAATCACTTATAAGCTCGGGCACATACATATCTAGCGTTATGCGGGGGAGCCAGGCCAGTACAGCTGACCTGCGCAGTTAAGCGTGAGAAAAAACTGTTCTTGAATTCTTCATGGTTCACCTGTTTAGGCCGCCTTGCCTGTACAGTTTCATCAATAGTGCTTGGCTAAACCCCCGCTTTACCTGTTCAGGCTAACTGTGCAGACAGGCTTTTCAAATCTGCAAATTGAATATATTTAATCTAAGCAAAAGATTCACTTCCAAAAATAGAAGTAAAAGCCAGAAGTCGGGAAAGCGAAGGTTTTATGTATTTCTTTTCATTTGCCCCATTATTCTTAAATTGACAACTTTAACCTATTATAACTTTGTTTGTAATAGTGCGATTTCCACAAAACTCAGCAGAATCATGTTCTATATTATGCCTACGTTACTGCGTGGTATTAAGATGAACTTAAAGGCGGTTCCGCAGCTAATTACTAAAAATTATAGTAGTGTACTATACTATTACCAACTTTATTTGAAAGGATATCGATATGGAAAGTATTTCGGAGCCTACACACCATTCATTTGATACTCCACATGACTATATTTGTTGAAAAACAATTTACGCACCCCTTTTGGATGTATGGGGACCCTCCCTTAAATTCGACGTAAAAGGATGTAACTCGCTGTATGCGAGAGTGTTCACAGTTCCCACCTTTCCACCAAATTTGGCGTCAATCGCTATAACCGTCGGAAAGATTCCCCACAAACTGGATATTCATTAGCCCATAGTGGGGTGACTATACCTGATCGGAACATGCCGCAGTATTTAGTGTTTGATCCATTTAGGAGAAGCTCGAGGATCCTACGTTCTCCTCCGAAATCAACGTTGATGAAGGAAGGTATGTAGGGAAGCTCCCGGAATGCTAATAAATTCGGAAGTACCCGTGTTGCATGAGGCAATCATTCCATTTTTGAACTAGTTGCTCATGAGACCCCAGGAAACCGTAATCTGTATAAAGCAGTGTATAGGGCGCTAGACGTTGGATGTCACATGTGACAGTGTCCATAAAAAAAACAACGAGAAATAGTGAGAGAGTGCATCCATGATGAACTCCGACGAAGACACATATATCCCCTACACTTCAACTTTTAAGAAGTCGATACATATTTCTCTTGCTATCCTGAATGTCCAGCTTATCGTAAAGATCTTTGTAATGATCTGCTCGGGAAACAACGGTTGCTTTCCTCGTTGCCTGACTATCATTCTTATAAATTTGCCAGTTGGCCAGCATTTTTTCGTGAAGAACCTTGTGGTAAAGGCGTTTCTTTTCACGGACCTTGATTTGGACATTGTCATTCCAAAGCGAAGTATCTCGTTTAATTAACCGCTTACCAGGTTTAGTTACCCCGAGGGTTGCAGAAGCCACATTGTGGACCGTGTCTTAGGCTTGGTTCCATGATTCTTTTATATTCATAATGATGAGATTTCTTCTTTTTCTCAAGGCATCGCCACCATTTAATGCACAACCCTCTGTGCGCTTCTCACGCTACTTGTCTCAATAGACATCAATCAACGGGCGATGTTGAGGTACCATGGTCTCATAGGGAACGGCTTTGCAGTCAGTGACGGTGATAAAAAGTCGGCGTGTCATGAGGATATAGCGTTTTCTTTGTCGGTCTGATCACAGCATTTTATTTATGTTTTACTGAGGATCATACAAAGTATTTTACTGCAAGCCCTCCTCCTTTATCTGGGCTTGGGGCCAGCATGCTATATAAATAACATGGCGCAGTTTGTTACAACGGCTCCTAAATGGCTAACCTGCTTTTCCCTATTCTACGCTCTGCAAATGGAGACTGCAGACCAACGAATTCAAACTACCCATTCTTCTCAGCCTCGCTATCCTACTACGACATCATCTTTTCAATGATTTAATTAAAATAAATATATAAAACCTTATTGAAATCGATTTAATGTCTGTTTGCCTGGCTGTCTGTGATAAAATTTGGTCCTTGAGTGTATCCAGAGCAACTCTCTCTACCCAGTGGGCTGCACGATTTTGCGGACATTTTAAGAAGGCGGAGGACTATCTTTCGATTAACACGACAGGGGTACCATTTTTTCTAAAAACATTGTAATATGTGTAGAAGAAAAGGTTCAATTAGGACCTTTCGAACTTAGCTTAATATTCAGTATAGGCCAGAAAACAGAAAAATTATGGTTTAATTGGTTCCGATTGGGACAGACATCACGGCAAAAACCTTTACCTAAAGAAAACGATGAATAATCGGTCTCTGGAACATGTACACGCTCCTCGACAACGTCCATATTGGGGCAAACCTTTCGATAAGGGAAAGGACGTTAACGATCGACTTTTCATCCATGATGGGGACCAGTTTTACGCGGTTGATGGAACACTTCACGACGCTTCTCAACAGTATCACATCCGACGAAGTTCACCTTCATGTGGATGAAATTGGTAGTCACCGTAATAGGCGAATACGGACTGCTCCTAGAAGTAGAAAAGAAATAATTTCAGCCATCAGCACTCAAAAGGAGTGAAACCGCTGAGCTTGACGGTCTGCCCACAGAGTTATGTATTTATCGCGGCACCTGCAGTTTCTGCAGAGCTGCTACTTCCACTCGAACGTAAATCCAGAAAAATCGAGACCTTTCCCAAAGAATGGAATAAGGGATTGGTCGCTAAAATTCTAAAGAAAAGCATCGGCCTAACAACTATTATCAGAACGACATATAGTGCTTCATTGAGGTAAAATCTCGAAAAAATTTGATATCCAAAGCGAAATCTATCAGGGTTTCATCTTGTTATGGATATGATTTCTCCTTTTTATTGGTAACGTTTTTCATTCTGCCTTTTCCGAAGGACGTGGAGGAGTTAAAATTTCTCCACTAAGCCAATGACATCTGTTTGATCTCTCAAGGAGTGACTAACTTTTGAATTTGGAAAGACAGGCATGTAGTGTCCCACTGAAGTCAAAACCAAAGTTCGCAATCTGACGGGTCTCGCTATTTGCGTTAATGGACAGAGTTGAAGACGTTTATCAATTTGTATATCTAGGCAGCGTGGTTTCTGCCGACGGTTGCACCTAACTTCATGTCGCTCATCGCATTAGCAGCGTTAGATCCGTCTTCGCTGGCTTCTCTCAAATCTGCAAATGCAGGTTTATCAACACGAGCATCAAGTCGAGACTATTCTGTACTGATGTTCTTTCTGTATGGAAATAGCAATACCACGACTGCTACTCAAAAGCTCCAAATCCTCGCCTCCATTTATCAGCGTTGAGTCATCGGGATCCTCTGGCCTAATACTATTTCGAACATCCGTAGGTACAGAGACCACTTGATCGGCAGGCGGAAGTGCCAATGGATAGGTCGCGCATTATAGAGGGGCGAGAATTCCATTACTGGTTACGCCATGCGGTGGAATTTACTCTCCCAAAATGGCCGACGATTCCGTCTATCCAGGATTGTCTGACGCAGAGCAGTAGAGGTGAGATTTAGAGTTCACAGCAGCGAACTGTATACGATGGCACATTGAGGAAATTTACACGCTAAGCTCCACCAAAGGGTGCGTGATCTGAGGCAGGTACATGGCTTCCTACATCATTCCATACGGATTAAGTGGCCCGCCCACCGTAACCTGTTGATTCCGATGTTATCCACAACCGGACGGTCATGGTACGGCTACGGAATCGTCCATCTCATGCAGGGGTCCAAAAATTCTTCGGAGGATTCTCCCCTCAATCCGGCCAAGAGCCTGAAACTCTTCTTGCTAAGTACCCGAGTTCCGTTGCTAGCTTACATTCATCGTCAAACCAGCTGTTCCGACTCCTTTTGCGGCTGGGGCTAAGTATGTTCGTGGCTGTATCAATGATAACGTCCTTGAGGTGGTTGTGAAAATCATTTGTTGATGCTTCACCTCCAGGACCTCTGTTGACTGCGGTTATTGCGGCATCCATTTCCCTCTTATATTCATCAAGGCTAAGAGGTGGCGACATTCAATCAGCACGTCGTCAATTTCGTGGAAAGTGGTCCTGTCTGGAGAGGCCCACGTATGTTTGTGGACCGCTTTCCTCGCAAACCAGGTACTTCCAACAACCACTTCGTATGATACTGCTAACTGGATAATGCGCAGTCTGTTATCATTGGTATCCTTATGTAAGCTATGGGAGCCAGCGTATCGCCTGAATACGGGCTCCGTCCTTACCTGACTGCTGAAATCTTTAAGTATGATTTTGATATCATACTTGGGACAGGCTTCGAGGGTCCGTTCAACTGCCTCGTAGAAGGTATCCTTTTCCGACTCCGCGGTCTGTAAGGGCGTGAACGTTTCGCCCTGGGACCTATACTACCCTTTGACCGCCAAACGGCCCCATCTGAAAGAGAAGAAGTGCTGTTTCATCACAATAATGCACTGTGTCCCAAATTAATGCAAACGATGGCACAATTGGAAGAATCGGGCTTTGAATTCGACTTTTTCTTAATAAATATAGCGTCGATGAAGATTTAATCGCCAAAACGGAGATAAATGGTACTTTAAAAATGGTAACGAAAAATTGTATGCTATTATCGGTGTATCGCCCTGAAATGCTACTATATTGAATCATAAAATCAAAAAAAAAATTTGCCTATTATAGCCTACGAGCTTTTTAGCCCACCTGGTAAATTTAATCTGTCACAAGTAGCCCGCCGTGAACCAAGGTTTTCTTTAAAAATTGTATTAAACCAGCATACCCCAACCATACGCCGTAGAGAGGTGTTAACGCAGGCTTGAAGCTTTTGAGTACATGGGGGAGTCACTTTCCATATGCTAACCCCATATAACAACACAGAAAGAATATTAGCTGAGCAAAGTCTCTTTCCCCCCTGGTGTTGAGATAACTGAATTTTCAGATTATAGACAGGGCAACGAAAGCGAATCTAGCGCTGTTAATGCATCAAGCGACATCCAGTTCGGTGCAACCTTTGCAGACGCTACGCTTACTCGATATATGATGCTCCACACATTCATGTATATAAGGCGATTGCGCTGAACCGTCAGACTGAGAACCTTTATTTCGTTGGTATATATCTTTAGTCTAAATCCACCTGCCTCTTCCCCAATCCAGAGCTATTTGGCAAGCCTTCGTAACATGATGAGAGAACGAACAGATGTCGTCAGCGTAGTAGAGTGAAAATGTCATGATCCATTCAAGCCTCCTCCGGACAAGGCACGTTATCGGTAATAAAGGAAAATAATATCACAGACAAGATGCTATCAAGGCGGACTCCGCTTTCGACCTCAAATTCGTCCAAAAGTGACAGTACCAAATCTACAGAAACTACAGGTGCAGCAATGCAGGCAGCCGTTTGAGATCAGCCAATATCATCTTTAGAAAGCCTCTGATGAATTGGTCATCCTTCTCCACTATATCAGGCCCGAAGAAGGCGATCCAGCCCGAGTTTGCAATGGGACTTATCTGAAGTGACCCTTGCCACCACCGGTTATGTGGTACCATAGGAACCGGGAAAATCTGCCCACGTGATGCGCAGCGGGGCCAAATACTCGCATGTAACTTCTGCAACACATCAATCGTCATGTGAAGTAAAAATAAAAATAATCTTTAGGCCCCCTGGGTGGAAATAAAATTCAATGAGTTACATAATAATAGAATATTTGATGGATCTATCAGGAAATCAAAGCTTGAAGCAATTTAAGTTCAGCGTTTTACTAATGAATATAATAAACCCACAACCATTTCTTCAGTGAATGTAAGGACCCCAATCAGTTTTTAGCTTTACATTTTAGCAGCACACTCACTTTAATAAACAGCATATGAGGACGTTTCCCGAAGCTAATAAACCAGCGGGTTGTAAACATGAAACCGTACCCAGGTAAAAGTAAGCCATGCCTAGAAACAAGAGCAACATTTTCCATAAAACATTATAATGGTGACATTAAACTAGATAATTAACTCGACCCACTACTCTCCTCTTACTGCTGCTAACAGATTGTGTGTGGCGTTCGTTTTCAATTCTCCACTACTCCGTCTACAAGAACGTGACCGCAAAGTTTAGAGAATAACGAACAAACGAAATCCTAGCAAGCAGCAGCTCCTAAATTAACTTAGACCAGTTCAGGGCAAGACTCTTGCAATATTCATTATCCTTACATCAGTAAAAGTATTTTACAAGAGTCATTATACATATATGTGCCATACGTGCAAATAACTGTGTTGAGAATTCACAGCATTCACGCGGCTTTCGAGCAACCGCACAACAAAGTACACAGAATGTCACTCGTTTGCACTTAGCCCTAAGGATCCAGATCATAATCCGGCAAAGGATGAAAACAGGCGAACATAAATTTAAGAATATGGAATTTAAGCGATGGTCGTCCTTTTATGAGTAGGGGAAGATCAGCTGTTTTCGGTTAGTTCATTTATGTCGAAAATAGGACTCCTTTGCTTACGATTTCGGGTCTGCATTGCTTTTCAAAAATCCTAACTTCATCTATTTAAGCTGATTTAACACTAACGTCCTTTGAAAACTTGATGGCGTTCAACACCATTAACATATTCCGAATATATCACTAACGCAATTCGAGCCATTTGATCTAAGATTTAAGGATGTAATCAAAATATTCCCTGGCTATCCCTAAAAAACCTGTGGGCAAACAACGTCTAAAAGCTGGACATTCAGGGGTCCAAACGAAGTAATGGCCAAATGTATTTAAGTCAAGTCATCAAACACAGAAAAATGTAAATTTTCTTTAAACACTACAAAAATGACGCCCAACGTATGGCCCGCCATTCGTCGAATTCATCACTGGAGCATTTTCGACAACAAGCTTCGCAAAGAGCTCTCGAAAGAACAACAGGATTTCAAAGAGAAGAATAGATTTTCAAAATATTTCTCGGCTAGACTTTATGTACACATGGTTTCCTCAGTGATCCTTTGCTTTATTCCGATCCCCCCGGTAGAGTAGAGTTTGCTTTCCTTCTCCTTAATAATGTAATGTCATGAAAAAGCTTAAGGAAATGCCGTACGTGTTTTTGAAGAGTGTCTTTCCCTGCCTATATGTTTAATACCAGCCTTCCTCGTCAAATCAACTGATCGATTGAATATTAGTTCTTGTTCTTGGGTTTGTTGAAGTCCGTGCAGGTGAGCTATTGATGGAATACGGGTTCACTTTTGTTGTGCGTTTTCCGATTTCAAGCGGAGTAAAATTGTAGTATTCCTTTTTGTTGCTCTTTTTCAGCTTTTTCCCCTTCACAAGCGGGGTCGGCTCGTCGTGATCGCTTTCGCCATTTTGCTCTATCGAATGTCTGATCTGGGTGCAATCTCGAGGCTCTTAAATCCCCATCAAGCGTATCAAGCCACCGTTGTTTCGGCCTGCCTTTAGTTCGTTTATCATCACTTTTAATGTTCAGACCAATCTTGGCAAGCGAATTCTCGTTAGCACGAATTGCATGACCATACCATCGAAGACGCCTCTCTCGCAACTTTTCCATGATCGGTGCAACCCCATAACGATCCCAGATATCCTCATTTCAGATGTGATCAAAACGCCACTAGTCCAACGCAACATCTTCGTTTCCATTACCGCAAGACGTCGTTCATTGTCTTATATAGTTGGCCAACACTCAGAACCATAGAGAGCAACAGGACGGATGACATTGCGGTAAATTTTAGGTTTAAGACGTTCGTTGATACGTCGATCACAAAGACCACCAGTTGTGGAACGCCACTTCATCCAAGTGGCATTAATGCGTGAAGCAATTTCATAACGCAGTTCTCCATTGGCAGATAGCGTTGATCCGAGGTATTTAAATCGCTCAATTCTGGGCCGATCACTGCTGCTGACAGTGATTGTGCCTGTTTCATGGGGATCGGTCTTCAAAAATTCAGTTTTGTTTAGATTCAATCTGAGACCGTATTGCATGAGGCGATCATTTGCTCGAGATCATTTTTGCTATCAGATGCTAGGAAAACATCATCTGCATAAAACAGTGTGTAGGGCGCAGGAACAAAGACCAGTAGTAAGAAGGCGCTTCCTTGATGAACACCAACAGAGACACGAAGCGGTTTTGATACACCCCCCATACTTCGAACTTTACTTTTCGGATCGTGGTAGAGCAATTGAACCCAATGCACGAGTTTTTCTGGCGCTAAGTTTTGTCGTAAACCATACCAGATGAGTTCGTGTGGCACACGGTCAAACGCTTTCTCTAGATCCAGAAATGCAATGTAAAGAGGGTGATGCTTCTCACTGTGTTTCTCCATGAGTAACCGCGCAGTGTGTATTGCATCAGTAATTCCTCAGTTTTTGACAAAATCGGCTTGATTCACGGTTATTTCAACGATTTCGCGAATACGGTTATCAAGAATGCGTTCAAAAATCTTCATGATATGGGAAAATAATCAGATTGGACGGTATTTTGAACATTCTGCTGAACTACCTTCCTTGTATCATATTGGGATAGTGGTACTTTCTTGCCAGTCAAATAGTGTCCTTCCTTCCTGAATAACACGATTAAAGAATTCACAGTGTTGGGTCCCAGCTCTTCGCTTTCCAGAGCTCAGATGCATGTCATCAGGTCCTGCGGCTTTTCCCAATTTCATTCGTTTTTTGCCTCCCCGACTTCAGTTGCCCGGGCAGGTGGAACTGCTCGAGAATATCGGCAATGATTGTGGAAATGGAGGATGAGCAAATTCTTCAGTTGAAATCTGTTCGTAGTATTCTCGCCATCTATCTGTTGCGGCTCGACGGTTGGTAATCAAAGTACTGTTCTTGTCGTTAACACAACAGAAATATGTAGTATTCCTTTTTGTTACTGATTATTTATCGTTTACATTCCGACGGTGATCAACTAGTCGGAAACCTCCACCACTATAAGTAACATGGCGGCCTGGTCTGATTGGAGGAATAATTTAGCAAGCAACTAGATTGTCTAACCTACGAGCGTCTATTCACCCGCTGGTCATGTTTTAAGGACAAGCAGATCTATAGGGGAAGAACTGAAACAATAACCCAAGGATTCTCCAGCCTGCACTAGACAAGGTACTGATAACGTCCCAAACCAAGATGGAATTATATAGGCGGAGAGCTACCAGACCAGCGGACGTTTCAGCTCTAGTGTTTGAACTTTGAATACCCTGAACACCTTCAGTTTCAATTAAATCCCACGTAACCAGGCTAGCAAGGGTGGACACTTTTGCTGGATTACTCGTGACACCAAGGAATGGACCCAAACTTGATAAAACAAAAACAAAAATGAACGAGGACAGGGGGAAGAAGAGGTGTCAATGCCAGACACGTTATCGGACGATGACATCTAGCCAGGAAACTGTAGCAGTACAGTGTGTACGGTGCAAGTCGTTGTTCCGCTGTACCAACAACAGGAACCTCCGGGAGTGATGCGGCAAACGAACTAGAAACTTCTAGCCTGGAAACCACTTTCGTCAAGCTAGAAGTAGTGACTACCGGTAGCAGTACCCCTACACCGAAACTATCAGCATCTGGGGTACAATGTCGTTTACCGAAAACGGCGAAGAAGCGGAGGTCTGCTGTAGTCCTGCTCCAGAGCGCGTGCCAGTACCTGAGCAAGATTTTGAAGAATAAGGAGGCCAATTCTGTTAACGAGTGAAATTAAAAGTACCTCGCTAAATGCTGAGCGAACGTCGAGAAATACAGCAATGGCACTTAGGAAACCAGTAGGAAACGAAACCCCCCACCTTGAAATGCAACTGATCTCAGGAATCGGTTAAACAAAGAGAAGCCCTGTGCGAGGGCACGGACGCCAAACAACCGTTCGCAAAGGTGAAGCAGCAACGACCAACCAATGAGGCTCGAGGGACGCAGGAAAAATCCTTTACCGGTGGGTTGGCAGATGACAATTCCGCTAGCGTCAAACTGCGCCGGAAGGTTGGCCCAACATTAAGCCCAGGCTGTTGGAGATTGTCAGCAAACATCTCCTGGACGGAAAGGTGGAATAAAACGATGGCCCCCTGCTTAGCTTCCTCCCAGGTTGTCCGTGGTTTATATGTGATGGCATCCGAGGACCAATGTTCCAAGAACTTTCTCGGTTCGTGTGTGGCTGGGACGGTGACCTCAAGATAAACCCATACGACGAGGAAGCCGGTCGCTGTATCTGCCGAAGATTCGCATGAATGAGGGCAAGCTCGTCCAATTGCGACATCTTTAAACCCCTAGATTCATCATGGGTAAATTTGGTGGTGATTTAGGAACAAGAACCTTAAGTGGACGCATAGCCAACAATGGTCCATTCTTTCTCTAAAAGTCGGAATTCTCCCGGACGACATCCAAACTGGAGCTGTTAGTCCATACCCACTTCCCCACCAACGAAGAGTTCTGTCACTCAGAACCTTGCTTGGAAGGTAGACAGCTGTAATTACCTATGATAAATACAGCTGAACTATAAGCAGTTTCTCGGTGTATAAATCTCCGGGCCCAGACGGCATAATTCCACTTTTGTTCCAGAAACAACAAGTTGCGCCGTGGGTTGTAGAAATCTACCGAAGAAGTATTTCATTCGAATATCCACCGCACTTTTGAACCGCCCACGCATGATTTTCTTGCCGAAAGCGGGCAGGCGCGACCATGAGTCCATGAAGGACTTATATCCAATCAGCCTCACCTCTGTAATATTGAAGACCCTACAGCGTATGCTGGACATCCACATAAGGACGATCATAGAGATGACGTGCTTCTTCGAACCTCAGCACGCCTACCACAAAGGCACTTATCGCGCTACACTTACACTACAAACAATATACCCTACTTCCCTGGATATAGGGCAAGCATTCCACAATGTTATTACCGGAGCCATTAGGAGGACTCGTATCTTATGCATTGCATGTGTGGGTGTTAAGAACCAAGAGAATCCAATCTAATCTTGGAGATAACCACTTGGCCACAGCCGCGAGCAGAAGGATGCCCCCAGTGCCTCCTTTCCCTGCTTTGATTGATAGTGATGAATGAAATTCTACAGATATTTAACCGGAGCGGTTTGAAGGTGGTTAATTATGCTGACGACTTGATGTTACTGCTTCCGTCCGTTACGAGTGGAATCATGGAGAGCGTCATGACGATTCGATATAAATCCTATTTACATCAAGATAAGGTTACCCGAATTTCACCTCCACTGCACTTTCTTCCAATGCTAAGTACCTTGCGTGAGATCTTGGATCCTATAGTAAATTGGAAACTGAATATAGAGCTGAGGGATAAGAAGATACATATTGCCTTATTTGCCGGCAAGAGAACCTTTTTTTGAAATTGCAACACTATTAGTCCTGATATTGGACATTGCAACGGCCACTGTAACATCCTAGATGAAGTCATCGGGAATTCTGTGCATTTCCAACGAATTACGCCACACACAAGTCGAACTTTATGTGAAATTTAGCTATGGAGCTGAGTCGTTAGAGCTCAAGGCTCTTGTACGGAAAGTCGCGGTTCAAATCTCTCTGGTGGCCAGTCGACTCAGCTGTGTACCTGCGTCAAATCAGGGTAATAATCTCGGGCGAGCGCAATGCCACATTGCCTCCTACAGTGTACTGTAGTGTACCGTTACGGTCTTGACTGAAGTGCTCTAACACGCTTCAAGGCCCTGATCCAATATGGATTGTTGCGCCAACGATCATTACTATTATTATTAATATACGGAGGTACTCAAAGAGGTTAACCACACCAGGGAACTGGATGTCTACGAGAACTACCACATCGTATCTCCTGAAAAACGAGCGTTAATTATAACATTAATTATTAAGAAAAAATAACAAGACATACAATAGATTACATTAAAATCCGTTTAAATTACAACCCATTAGTCAAAAATGTCAGAAGACTAAAGCTCATGCTTACTCCAAAAATGGTCAGTTAGGTATATTAGCTATCGCGTAACATATCCTGCTAAATTAGCGAGGACTTCACCTGCAGCGACCATTTGTCAACAATTTTTGAACTATTAAGGAAAGGGGAACTATTAAAGACAAGAAATCCACATGTCAAAAACCAAAACCGGAAATGTGGCTAGACCAATTTATTAAGGCAAGAACCTAATGCATCGCTAAAATATGTGACGCATCCATGCCAAGGAAAAGCATATTACCCAATAGAATCCAATCCAACTACTGAGGGAACAGTGTATTGGCTAACCCGCCTGGCTTGCCACCGAGCAGATCAAGTAGGACCAACTAGCTACCAAAAAGGCGCAGCCTTTAGTGAACTCTGTAAAACCCGGCTCTTCAGCAGAGCATACACAAAAGAATACTTTAAAAAACTTTGTTCAAAAACGAACGTAATCTCGTGGAAGAGCACGGGTGGAACCGTTATGGGAGGACTCAGAGACCGTTCATCTCCGCAGATTATGTACCTTATTATTATGTTGAAAATTATACAAGGATTATTCCCCCATCAAGAAAGGAGCTCCGAGCTTGAACGGCGTACAGAATAAGGCTCTTAAACTCCCGGTGATTTCTATTTCACATGTTTGTCGCGTTGTTCGGAACATGGCGTCCTTCTGTAGATCCATGTATCTATTGGATATGAGAAATGCATTAAATGGAGGTAACTGGAGCCTTACACACAAGTCCCTGGCGATTGCTCCTCCTAGTTATCTCGGTGCTATTATCTGCAGCTACTTAGACGAAGGAAGGTACTGGTATGATACCGATGGAGAACCCAGGAACTATTTGTATACCTTGCCTTCATGGGTCTCCACAGGGCTCCGTACTGGGCTCACAGTTATGGGCAGGTTTTTTTTTTTTGTGTGCGTACACGGAGGTGGAAAATCTTAGAAAGACACGTCCGACGCAGCTCCTCCGCCCGAACGGGGGGATTCACACCCACTAAAAACCACCACCGGTCTCTCCAGCCCCAGCCCCGCGGGACCACAATTGAGGTATTACTTCGCCGGGTAGGTTTGCTCTTAGGCACTCATCCTTCTCCTATTTGCAGCTTTCCTCCTTCTTTGTTCCTTCAGCAACTCCTCCTGCATTTGGATGATTGCGGAGCCAACCGCAAGCCACTTCTCCTCGGACTCCAGCATCTCAGTAACCAAGCTCCGGGATCCCGCTCCTGCCCAGCACCTGGCTTAAGCTCCTTCTCTCCATCGCAAATTGTGAGCAGTGAAACATCACATGCTCTGGATCCTCCGGTATGCCATCTCATCTGGGACAGTTCGGAAAATCATCCAACCCAGAGCGGTGCAGATACTGCCTGCAGCAACCACCGTGTCCCGTGAGGAACTGGGTTATGTGGTAGTTGGTCTCCCCATGTTTTCGTCCAAGCCACACCCTAATGTTGGGAATGAGCCTGTGCGTCCACCGACCTTTCGTGCACATAGGGCACCAGCACTGGCTGGTATCACAAAGCATCTTGAGGATACTGATTTATACTCATGCGAATCAATCAGTGCTGGTAAGGTTTGGCTAGGAACGCTGGACTGACACTTGTGGAGTGAAAAACGGAAGCGGCTCGTATCACCAAGGATCGAAAGAGAAATTACCCTCACATTAGAATTAGGAGTCATGTCATTAATATTAAGCCAGCTATCAAACACCTGTGTGTGGTGATAGATGCGAACTGCAGTATCAAACGGCGCGTATAATATACCAACAGCAAAGCATCCACCAAGAATATGACTATAGTAAGGATGATGCCAGAGTGTAGGAAGGCCGTGGAAGACTGGTAGCTTCACTCACTCTATTGATAATCTCGGGTATGAACCCCACTGATATGTTAGCAGTTGAGATGACAAACACAATTATCAATCAATCGTCACTTTTTTCGGAGAGGAAGAACACCGAAAGAGAGAAATCGATAAATAAATAGAAAGTTCAGAGCACAGTTAGATACTAGACAGCTACCTCACTCCCCCTTGCCCCTCAAGGGGGGAAATCAGTGCAAGTACACACGATTTCAAATTGTTTTGCCCTTGAGCATGAGCGAGATGTACCGAAAACCCGATCAGCTGTGTTTGACATACTGCCCGGACTTGCCAATGTATTGGTGAGATTGGCAAGTTTTTGCTTATGTATAAGTGAATACGTGAAACAACTTTTTGCTATATGGGTGAGCACGCCGTAGTACCAGAATAGCAAAAGCTCACCGATCTCTCTCTTACCAATACGATTTGACGAAGATTATGCCTTTTCCTTGTTTAGCGTCTCTGGTGTGTACAGATAAGCTTCTGCAAGCACATTTGCAAGTGGGGTCATTTTTGTAAGGGTACTGCCTATAGTAGATCTACTGTGGTTCAGAGTCCACGATATATAAATTCGAAAGATTAACTGAGATCATACCTAGTTTTTCAACGCACTTGCACGATGCCGTGAGTACTTCCATAAGTTTAAATTGGGCCCTTTACCTCATTATCCACTGCGATGTGCTCTCGTAGGGGTCAGAAAACCTTTAAAAGAAGATAAATGAGCTGTAAATGATTTTAATAAAGTTTTGCTTTACACAAAAAATAAAAGCTTTTCCTTTCCAGGGCTGCTTCCCCTATGTAATTTTCCATTTTCAATGACTCGTAGCCAATGTACATACAGGTATCCAAGAGATACGTGCCCACGTTCGTATTTAGGCACTTGTCCAATTTAATTTCCTTTAGCATCGCTTCCCCAACGGCATCGTTATGACAATAAATAAATTTCCCGTAATAAAAGCAGACTCTGAGAAAAATAAGCTCATAAGAATAATTTTATGCTTCCTCGTCCTCATCTACTAGGTCGCTTTATAGGATCATATCTTTCTCCGGGAAAATGAGAAGGCATCTCGCAATCCAGGCTGCTACTGAAATGCATGTACATACGTGCACCTCTCGTCCTGATGCTAGCACTCTAGCAAAGCAGGGTAAGCGGAGCATCGTTGTAATTATGGAGATGACTTTATTCCGTACCTTGAACTATATAAAATGACGCGATACGAAGGCTACCCGGAGTGCAACATAGTACGCGATCCTGTCTCCACGCTACATTGCCCTCCCAACGCCGCTAGATGCAATTGCACTTTTACTAGGAGGTACTATTTGACTCCCTCTTTGACATGCTTGGGCAAGTATCATATTAATTCAAGGATGCGGTATTTACTTCTGTGAACATAATCTGAATATTTGATGTGGAGCCACTGCTTCCATTTCACTTTATAAAGCACATTCAGATTTTAAATTCTGCTTTCTCGAGTTTTTCTTTTTAATTACTTTTGCTGACAGCCAAGTATTCAACAGGATTTAATAAGGATTTGTAAACGAAAACAAATGTTTATTATTGGATTAGAAAATTAACAGGAGACTGATAGCTTGGCACGGCAGGTTTAAAACATTTGGAAGGATATCTTTCCTGGGAAATAAATAACATACCAACCCTCTCTCCACAATTTTGAGATTCCTCTTTAAAGTGAATAAATCTGAAGCATTGAATGAGTCACGCTTTTATGCATAATAAAAGTTGATGACGAGGTGTCAGGCTATCGTGTGCCAAGGCCCAAGAAGAAAAATAAAGAAACCTTCGAGGATAATGTGAAACTGCAAAATAAGAGATTATTATTATTTATGAAAAAAGCATTGAAACAAGCTACGGGGGAGAAAAATCAATTTTGGCAGGTTTCTCGCTATGATTCGGGGTCAACTTTCCTTTAAAAAAAAAGAGGAATGGTTAGACGATATTTAACCCCTTGAACTACGGATGGGGGGCTTATCTAATAATTATAAAGATAGATAATAGATAGATAATAAGCTCCCGCTTCTAAAAACACAAATGAAGAACAATTGAACAATTCCATTTCCAGAAAAGTTATATTAGTCCTAGGCAGTCTCGGGGAGAAGAAGGATATCGAAAACACACTATGATTGGTTTCTGGAATGTGCACATACTCCTCGACAACGGTAGCGCGTGTCCTCAAAATGTTCACTTTCTCCAACGGAATTCCAACGATATAAGCTGAAAATTCTGTGCCTACGCGAAGTAAGACGCTGGGCCTCTGCAAAGTATCTCACTCCAAGTACGTTGTCGCAGCTTTTGTACTCTTGAAAGTGGAGTGGTAACAGACGCGAATCTGGTGTCGGGTTGTTTTTGACACTACCGCAATGTGCACTATCTTCACTAGGACCCGGCTTCTGACAGACTTCTAATTGCAAGATTCCATTCCAAGTTAAGAAGCATGACAACTATAGAGTGCTATGCATCAAGCGAGACTACCGATATAGTGGAGAATTGAGTTTTCTACCAGCAATTGAACGCAGTTTAGAGGGGGCTCTCGAAAGGGGACATTGTGATCATGATGGGTGATATATAGTAAATATCAACGTAGGTTCTGAGAACACCTTATTCGGACGTATAATGGAGAAGTACCCTCTTGGGGACCGTAACAGTAATGGTGGGAGGTTAGTGGGTTTCTGCAGCTTCCACCTCCTCGTCTTTGGTGCACATTGTTGGAGCACAAAGCCTACCATAAAGTCAGATGGGCTTCAACTGAATCATATTGTACGAATTACCAAATCGACCACTTCGAGATCAGCAGTTCATTTAGGAGTAGTCTTCTGGATGTGCATAAGAAGATAGGCGCTGACATGGGCCTCGAAAGGAATCAACATCTGATGGTTTCGCAAGGTTGGGGAGCTGCGACCCCCTTATTGATCGGACAGCAGCTACCCTGGGAATTCAATCAGCATCAAAAATGCTCTTTTCTCGGGTGCTAGACAGGTCGTCGGCCAGTTCCAAGATCTAGTTGACTGCAGAATCACGCAAGTGGATCGATGAACGGAAGGGGTTAGAGGTTCTATTGACCGCCGCTAGCGATGGCGATCGAAATTCCGAAATGTTCAGCGTAGTGTGCGCCATGACAAAAGGGGATTTGCTATTGAAGCAGAGATACTGAATCCAAAAATGTTTACCGCATCACAAACGGGCTTACATCTGGTCGTTTCAATGGTCTGTGAACGATGTTAACGGTCGAGTTCGTATCCACAATGACAGACAATTGGAGAGGTGAAAAGGACAATCCACCGATGAAGTTCCATCTCTTGTGGATGAAATGGCCGGAACATGTGAATATGGACTGTTCCTCCAAGCCAAAGAAAAACCATTTCAGCCATCAATGCATTCAAACGAAATAACTCCTCTGGACTTAGAAGCCACCCTACCAAATTACTGTAAATCTGCTGCTTCCACCCATATGGAAGTCTTGGGAATCTGACCCTTTTTCCAGGCACTGAAAGAAGGAGATATTCATTAAGATTCCAAAGAAGGACACTCGTTTTGAGTGTGACAATTGCGGGGTTATCGGTGTACTTCCTGCAGTTAGAAAGATAATAGCTAAGATAATCCTGAAACGCATCAAGGAACACCTCAAAAGCTTGATCGACAAAAAGCAAGCTGGTTTCTGTTGCAGATCCTTCTGCACCTTAGAACTATGCAGGGCATTCCGGAGAAATTGATAGCTATTATCAGGCTAGAGTTAGGCTGCGGACACTGGGTAAACCATTCTTTGGGGACCTCAGGGAGATTTTTAGCTGCAGGGTCGGAGAGCTGCTTTCCTTCGTGAATGCTACGGGCTGACTCTGAAGATCCGAGCCGGCTGGACTCTGTCTCCCTGCTCTCATAACAACAGTCACGGTCTTAGGAGTCTGTGACATCAAAACGGCGCACCAAAGCCCTAATTGGGCTCCTCGGAACGGCCACTGATACCTACCTACCTACCCATCACAACTACATTTGGTGGCGCGAAATGTCGCGTGCCACACCGAGGTAAAATCTCAGAGGATTTTCAGTTCCAAAGTGCAGTTTGGATGCATCTAGTCGCCGATATTATTTCTTTTTATTATCGATGACGTACTCCATGAAGCCTTGTCCGGAAGAAGTGGCTCTCTTTGCATCCTTACCTTGAATCTTGGCCATATGGCCCCGGATTTGAAAAGAAAGGCAAATGGAATTGGACTGAGGATAAACACCATCAAAACCAAGTTTCTCAGTCTGACAAGCCATCGCACGCATTAATAGGCAGAGCATTGAAGGTGTCAGCCAATTTATATATCTCGGAAGTATGGTTTCCGCGACGCCAAAGATTGTACCAAACTGGATGTTACCAGGCGCATTGAAATGCAGTTATTTCAACATCAAAATCAAGTTAAGAGTGCTCTCTACTAGTGTTCTTTCTTCGTAGCTATAAGAAAGTAGCACATGGAGGGCGAACCCCACTAATTTTTAAAAGCTCCAAACTTTCGTCATCTCCTGTCTGAGACATATCATCGGAGTACGCTGGCCTGACACTATCTAAACGAACAAACTTGGTCGGCGCACAAGCTTGTCACTCGTACGCATTATGATCATAAGGCGGAAGTGGCAGTGGATAAGTCGCACATTAAGGAGGAGCGACAGTGGCACCACGGGCAACGGCATGCCGTGGAATCTACTATTCCAGTCGCGAAATATTAGACAAGGAAGGCGGGGAAGTGAAGGGCATTTCAGGTAACTGCAAAGAATGGCGCGTACTTATGGTTGTCGCGCTATACCCCACCACGCGGTAAATGGCTATTGTATGTATATATATACTATGAACAGCCCATTGAGGTGCGATTTGAAAATACACCTAAAGCATTCTTTGTTCGTCGTAAAGCGTAACTAAAGAGGTAAAAAACTGGTGAGGTTGTAACTTGCACATTTTGAAATTATTTTGCTACCAAAATGCGAAGCCAACCTGGAATATGGACGGTTTCTTGAATACACACGCTGCTCGGCGACATAATCGAGGCTCGCAGAATATATAAGTGGAATAAGTGGAGTAAGTTGGTGGAAGCCTGGAGAATATTCCTCTTCCTGTGCTTATGTACTGTGAAAAGACTGGTAGAAGCAAAAGAAACTCGTTGTCGCTTATTTGTTGACATCTTCGATAAGACGTATTCCCATAACTTGGGACCCTGATTTCGACAGGAACGTGATTCCGGTCCATCGTATCCCAATTTCAGATTGTCACGCACCAAAGAAGATTTCCGATATATAGGAGAGAGAAAGATGCAAAAAATGAGAGTCTGATAATAATAATAATAATCGTTGGCGCAACAATCCAATTGGATCAGGGCCTTGAAGTGTGTTAGAGCATTTCATTTAAGACCGTAACGGTGCACTACAGGATTACAGTACCTTATAGGAGGCAATGTGATCAGCATTGTGCTCGTCCGAAATTATATCCCTGATTTCGACTCAGATACTCATTGACAACTGAGTCTACTGGTATCCGACGTCAAATCACGATACAATTCCTACTGCAACCAGTGAGATTTGATCCGCGACCTTCCGCACTACAGCCTCGTAGTCTACCCACTCAGCTGTCCGGACAGCGAAAGACAGATGATGATAGATAATCTGAATACCGATGTGGACTCTGACAACTCCTCGGTTGTGCATGTGATAACAGGCATAGTCTTGATGGGCAAGCTTGTTAATTTCTGAAATGTCCATTGCCTTGTCATTAATTGCACACTGTTCAGGAGCACAGTTTACCACAACTTCGCAAGTTATAGTAGATTTAGGGTTTATCTTCTGAACGCGCTTGCTAAAAGAAGTTCTGATATAGCTAAGCTCTTCCAGTAGTCACATACAGCTCACGACCACTGTTCGAGTAACGCCGTCGACGATCCGAATTTAATTCAGAAGTAGAATCTTGATAACTTAAGTTTCATATTCATCCACAAAACCTTAGCTAGGAACGCTTACTGCAAATACCTATCAAATATTGAAGACCCTTCCGGACGGCATGGATTTAAGCCCTTTCGGTCTCATGTCAGAACTTCCTGCACTTCGGCTGCTCCGCCCGTAAAATTAGATGACTGTGTTTCAGTCGCCTCTAATTCTACATGCGTCTTACATCTACCCCACCTTCCCACCCCCTTCCAATATATTAGATATTCTTTCACCCTCCGCCTTCTCTTCTACCTCCTGCCATTGTCGAATTTCTCATTGATAATGTTAATATTACTGGCGGTTGTGGTCCTGACGGTGTTCCTAATCTTTTTTGGAGAAATATAAACAGAATATTTATCTATCCCATTCGCAAATTTCTAACAAAAATTTACTTGAAAGTGTCTTCTTAAGCAATTGGAATTACCCCATATCAAGAAGTCGGAATACCGGAAGCTGGGCGCTTCGGTTATAAAGGTTTTGTGTTCATTTTGTATGGAAAATTGTCTATGCACGTTTTCATATACATGGTGTGCTTCTATAATGAACTTAAGGGGAGTTTTCGGGTACATTTCTAAAATATGGTGTTATGCTTTTATTAACTTTATTCGGGCAGGTATCGAATTCGGATGTATCGTGAGGCCTACATTTTCTAGATGCACCATTGTCAATTTTTTTCAGATTTTTCGGTTGGATAGATTTTGAGAACAAAACTTATTACACTTTTCGAGGCATACATATTGAGCCCTCAGTCGTCTATATTTCCCTTAATATCAGAAATAAGACCAATTTCGAAAAGGATAAATCAATCCCTTTCATTCAATACTCGACGTGACCATATTCTGTCAAAAGAAAAATGTGCAGCCTCGCATGTATGGGGAACCCCCTTTAAACTCAACAGAAAATGGTGCTACTTGCTATATGTAAAGAAATTGACAGACCACATGTTCTCACCAGATTCAAATCGGTTGTGACAGACAGACAGACATTGAACCGATTCTAATAAGCTTTTATTTTATACAAAACCTTAAAAAAGCAATTTCTTTACTCTATGTCTAAAATTCTGGACAAATATATCGAAAACTGCCTCTCATCTTGCTTCGGATATCTCATTGCGAAGGAATAGGATAAGTTTCAAAGGGGCGCTCGACCGTAAGCAATTTATTGGATTTTACCAACTTTGTTGCTAAATCCCTCAATGAAAGGAAAGACGTAGACACACAATTTAGACAGAATTCTCCAAAGCTTTCGACTTCGTTGATTATATCCTGCTCCTCAAGAAGCTCAGCACCTATAGCTTTCCGCCATTTGTACTCTTCTGGCTGAAGTCTTACTTGTGTGGTAGAGTAACTAAGGTCTCCCACAACATCGCCCACAACAACGCATCTGGAGTATCTCTTTAGAGACGTTTGCCCCCTGAGTCAGCGCGCGGCCAAACCTATTCTCTCCTTGCCCACGGTAATCAATTTACCCGCTGAATACTCTGGCGAGGGAATAAGAGCGGTTTGCGTTTCTCCAAATGTCTTCCCCATTTTTTCATGACACCCTGTTCTTTAGCACAACGTGTGATATGATCCCTTGACGTGAATTCTACTCTCTACGTCATAGCATTCGAGTTTCACCTACTGCTTTCAGGTTCAGGTTCATCTTCTTTATCTAACATCTTTCGCAACTGGCCGGCATCTTTCCACCTCATCTGGTGCAAGTTGAGTCCTCCTGAGGGCTGGTCTATTATTTGGATAATACCCATCCCGAAAACACTTAAGGATCCAGAACTTTTCACCAGTTACCGCCCTGTTGCTCTCATTACTGTATTTGTCAAACTGCTTAATACTATAATCAAACTTCGTATCAATAATTTCATTGATGAATACAAAGTTCTGCTTGCTAACTGTTATGCCCCGGCAGGCAAATCTATGTCTACTTGCATCAATGATATCCTTTTGCACATTTCCATAGCAAAACGTCAAAGCCAACAGGTGTTGGTTGTGGCGCTGGATGTGAAGAACGCCTATGAAAAGACCCTTTGCAACATACATCCTCGCATAATAAATACTCTGACAGCAATGAAATCATCCAATATGCGGACCACTTTAGACGATTGGCCATCATTACTGGATACGATTGGTTGTCGGCTTCCAAATATTTCCAAAGGCGGGTAAATGCGTTTGTTGATGAAGATTGGATCTACCTTTTTAGGTAGTCAGCCTCTTTGATATGAGCCGATGATGATCTAGGCGTACGAGTATGGGGCTATCGGGCCTAGCAAGATTGTGGAGAATATCTTATTGATAGTACTCAGTAACATGATACCTCTATAATTGCTACACTCCGTAATACCCCCCTTTTTATGTAGGGGACAGTTAAAACCTCGTTACCAGTCATCAAGCATTGCTGGTGGAAGCATTTGTCCATCGTCGTGAACTCTTCGCTCCAATATGCCCCCCCGTCCGAAAACCTGATCTCCCCCTTTGTATCGGCGGAATAAGCATGGAGGTGTATAAGGCTGTATCCTGGCGAGTTGTTGGTAAAACTTCTGCGCCTGGTACGGTTACTCTCTGTTATCAGCCTTAATTGGGGTAGGGTATCGCTTGGCTGTTGTTTTGCATCCAATCTGTACAGAGAACGTACGTTCAAATTTTTGTACAAAATCAAGACCAGAATTCGAGCTGCTATTACCAAAATCACGCCGTACATATTGGACCGAGTCATAAGAAATGCAACATCTGAA
This sequence comes from Hermetia illucens, assembly GCF_905115235.1. Classification (NCBI taxonomy): domain Eukaryota; kingdom Metazoa; phylum Arthropoda; class Insecta; order Diptera; family Stratiomyidae; genus Hermetia; species Hermetia illucens. The sequence goes on from NC_051853.1 coordinate 69,512,330, forward strand.
GTACTGCGTGCGAAGCTGAGCCGTCCATTTGTATAATGTACTGTTCGATACATAACCACGTCAATGTGCTCACTGCAATAAAAAGTCAGAATTAGTTTGACATCTCAGGCCGTTGCTGTTTTATTTAAATATCTTGCCCTACAATTCGTATCTGGTCGTCAAATACATTATTATTACTCTGTTAAGGGAAAGTCGCTCCGCGTCCTTAAAGAATTATTTTTCTCCTTTTGCTGGTTATAATGTACCTATTAATCATAGTATTTCAAGCAAACCTACAACCGTCAGGAACTTTAGTACATTCCGTACTTGCAGATCTTTCAACTTTGCATCTGGTATTAAGTGTTCTCCCAGATGCCTCGACCTACTTTGCACAAGAGCCGGGCATTTTCCAGGACGTGTATAAAAGTTTCATCTGATTCCGCACAAAACCTGCAGGCGGTGTCTGTAGATATCCCCAGGTGATAGTTTAGCCGACAGTGACCAGTGAGAATTCCCACTATGATTCGGAGGTTCTTTTTGGTGAGGTTTAAGCAATCCTTTGTGCGCATAGGTTCGTATCCCCCAATAAGCACCCTGGACGGCTCCATTCCTGGTAGACCCGCCCAGTATAGTTCCCTAAACCGTTCCTCTTCATTTCTTAATATCATAGCCATGAATTTGTTTCCGATTCGACAGAAGGGTTCTGGCCCGACTAAAGGCATCCCTGCTCGCTTCTTGGCTAGTTCATCCGCTGCCTTATCACCGTCCAACCCATTATGGTCTGGAACCCAGAGTATCCAGACCTTACTGGATGAGCCGAGCGTTTCATTCTCTCGAGGCATTGCCATTCTCCCAGTTTGCCTTGTTACTTCAAACTTCTTATTAAAATGAAACCTCGTTATTATGTTATCCCTTGGTATGAGTAATTCTGGATACCGCCTAGAAAGAATATCAATCTTCCTTCGGTTTAGGCAACTCCCCGCCTCACTGATACTCCCGGCCATCCCGAATATTGCCCTCCTTGCCTGCATCTGTATGTTCAGATGGAGAGGGGGGTCATTCCCAGAAGGATCTCCAAGGATGCCGTTGGATATGTCCTCATTGCCCCACGGATGCACGCACAAGCCAAATACATATAAATGTATTCCTTTTGTCGACGAAAATCTTAAGAGGACACTGCTGCTCTACGTTACAGCAGTATGTTAAATTCGCACCCACTAAAAACACTCCAACTTTACCGCCTATATTTTCACGAGTAGGGCTCCGTAAGAAAACACGTCAGATAATAATTCAATTATGCATCCCGAACACGGGATGAGTGTATGAGTCGAGCAACTTTCTCTGGAATTATCCCATCCTTACCACCATCACCTGCATAGGTCTTTCCGAGTGGCTTTTCGAAAGTCCGCAATGACTGTCCTATATGGGCCGTAAACCCACAGCAGAATCGGGCAGTAGGTCCAACTCTCCTTCTTTCGGTTTCATTGGAATGGACTTCACCCGATCAACGATAAACAGCTTGCGACTACCTTTTGGCCCCCGATATAAGGCATTATCCTTGCTACAAGTGAATTAGCCTTTGCTGCTTTCTCTCGCGCATAATTCAAGTACGCCTTCACACTTAGCTTGGCATCAATCATCAAGCCACCCACCCGTCCCGTCCCCAATAACTGGAAGTTGAACGTGCGCACTTGTAATGTAAACATAATCCCATCGTCCTCCACGGAGTAAGGCTACAATCAGAGCCTCCCCATGACGGGCACAGCAGTACTGGTTTATACTGAGTACAGATTCAGCAGTCAAATCACACCTCTGCCGCAAGTAAGAGGTACACCAGTTCCAGTTTAATCATTAGTTGTCACGATTTAATGGCATGAATGGTGTTGCTTTCATAAGATTCCACGTCCACGAGGTCCCGACTGCAAAACCTTTTAAGCTCGGCATATTTGGAAACATCATTGCAGTGAGGCTTTTCGCCTCTCTTTCGTTTCACACAAGAGGCGCCTCTGCAAAATTCTCAATTAGCCGAGTTAAATAACTAGAGAGACCTAGCATAGCCAAGTTGCCCTGGATCCAATTTCACGATCATTATTCTGATATAGACCTCAGAACGAACTCGCCGGAACCCATTCCGTCGCCCCGGTGAACCACCAACTAATTCGATTAATAGGAGTAACCTGTTACCTGTGTCCAACCAACATAATACCCAAAAGACATGGCGTAGCTGTCTATGTATTGAATTAGTCACGGTGGTGCTTAGAGCTTCGACAGCGGAAACCTCTCCTCTCTTCCACGGTAAAGAAACATTCCTTCCAGTAAGTCCAATTTAAATATACTCATAAACCATTTGGCCCGATGTTAGCAGTCAACGTGGGGAAACCGTCCATTCCCGGAGCTTTTTTATCGAGAATGAATCCACCGATCTTTCGTAGTTTCTTATGGGCAACGAAAAGAATCGTGAAGACGTTCTGTTGAACTGTTAGCTGGAGTCGATTGTCCTCCTGCTACACAAAAGGAATTATAATTATTTCAAAAGAGAACCGTAATCATGTCCCTTAAGGTAATTTTTGCTAAGTATCTCATTCATTACAACAATATAAGCAGCGTCGAAGCGAGTTCGTATGAACCTCAAAGTACAGCTGCCGTAGCAATTTCATTTACTTTTTAGTAAGACTACTTTGAAAATCCTGGTGTTCCTCCTCCAGCTCCTAATGTACCTCGCTCGCCGACAGGATAATCTTAACGTCGAAACTTACTTACTTTTCCCAGCGTCGTTCCTGCTGAGTTTTGACTTCCTTTTAGAACCGCCAGGAATATTCCTTTTTAAAATCTCCACTGGACCAACCAACTTTGATATTTTGGTACATATTCCACCTCTGCGTGGTTCACAGTTCATCTATGTGTTCACCCGGTGAAAGATACTCTTTTTCAGTCTGATACTTCCTACAGTGTCTTTTTGCATGACCAGCGTTGTTGTTAATGCGAGGACCGTCTATATTCCTTTCCCAGTCCTGCCACAAACCTTGTCTGCAAAGGGGCAACGTTGTCTTCGATGACGGCTTCTTCAATTTGTAGGTCTTACAAGAAGGATCCGATGTCGGAACCATCATATCTTGTAAGATTAAATGAGCAATCGAACTTCTCACTAGAGAGATACTATGGTCACTGATTATCGACGAACTTCTCGAACTTCTCACTAGAGAGATTCTATGGTCACTGATTATCGACTGCCGGTACTGGGTCTCCGAAACTCTGCAACACAGAATATTATCTTTTTCTTTCTCCATCTTTGGGCTATTTGGACTACAAAACTAATTTTTATTCATCACACATCTTCAGACGCGCCTCGAAAAATCTTTTGGAGCTTTGAAATTGAAACTGGTAAAGGAAAAGACTAACCCTGAAAGAGACATAGCCAACTGGGAGTGAATACACTTTTCGGAATACAGAAAGTATTACGTAAACGTTATATAACACGGGACTGTAAATCCTTAGTAACGGGACCAACAGTAACGTACTATAGTTGACCAATATTAATTGGCGACCGAAGCTACAAATTTCATAAAAATTTTATGTTTGAGGAAAAATCTTCAATAAATAAAAACTTGAAGTGGCAAAGAATTGCCATTTCTTTTTCTTTAATTCAACTTTATTGTAAAAGTTTTGCAGATGACTTTACAGCATCGTTGAACTTTCGAATTTTTCCTATTATCCAATACTCGAAGTCCTTTCACTGCAAAGGTTCTGGTGGTTACGGCTACTACAACAGGAACTTCGACTTGACGCGCCATCTTTGCATGCGGCAGCTCCTCCATTGGATTTTGGTTTGGATTTATTTCAAAAGTTCCAAGTCCTGGAATTGGGACTCTTTTTCTTGTAGAGTCAAGTGTCACGTAAAAATGCAATGTCGGTGGCACTTGATGTCGCGCTGCACACAATACCCGGCTATGCAAGAGTTTTGCAATTTTTCTGTGAGATAGGACTTTTCGCCCAATATAAGATGTACTCGGCGCTCGTTCTGTGAATTTCGTTTGAATATTATATGAAATTGAACGTCAGCAAATTGGAAAAATGTCGAAGCATATTCTTGGTGGTGACTGATAGCAAGATTCTATGGGAAGACATGGGAGTCGCCAAGTGGTTACTTAGGAATTACAACAATTCCACTGTCCAGGGAATTGAAACTCTCCTTCAGAAGGCAATAATGCTAAACGTAGTAATTTCATGCTCCATTTGTGGCAAACACTTCGCACCGCTCCCTTTTCCATACCTCAAACTTCTGCCCTTTCAACAAAGGAACTATCCTTTCATAATTCCTCCAAATGCATTTCTAAGGTTCCTCTAACGATCATAAATTGCGGTTGAATGTCAATATCCATAGCTTGGACAGCGCTCTCCTTTCGAGCTGAATATTTTAAGCCAACATCTCCCTTCATCCTTCCTCATGAATTTGTTCCGTTTACCTGAATAAATAGTACTTGCGTCCGGAATTGGATTATCTATATCTGTCTGTTGTCTAGCGCTACCCGAAAAACGAGTAATGTTTCTGCACGGAGTAGATGAGCTGAGAATTCTGGAACTCAGAATTTTGAATTCTGGCGGAAGGAAAGTACTTTCCTCTCTGAAGCAATTCATCCTTTGGGTACGCTCACATAGCGACGATATAATGCACCAGGTCGTTTAAAGAGCTGGAATTTTATCTATCTGTCTTCCGAGTGCTGCCGAATTATTTAGAATTTTGCTTTGTCTTCCGTAGAATTCCAAATATTCTGATTAACCTGAGTTGGTTTAGCAAATGCTTTGTGTGTAATATGATTAGGATCTTACGCCATTTTAGATACAATAATTTCATGAGAAAAGTGCAGGAATTAGTGGGGCTAAAGACTCCCCGATAAAACCATCATACATTTCCTACAATATCTTGCTCTGCTCAAGAGACTCGACAACACCCTTCTCCTAACCATCTGCCCATGTACAAATATCTAACAAAGAGCAAAAACTAGGAATGGAAAGTTCTTGAGATATGAAACAATTTTCCCGACCTTCAGACATTTTCCTGTTAATTTCCTCATTTTAGTCTAGCGGAGGCCAGCAGCATTGTCTTTCTCTCAAGCCAAGAGTATTTCCGCTACGAAAGCGATGCTCCGTCCTGTAGCGCTGACATGGCGGAATTTCGGAGCAACAGAACAAAAGTTCCACCAGCTCCTTAGGAACAAGAACACGCTTCCTCGTCTCATAGCGACAGAATACGAACAGAATACCAACAAGAAGAAAAGGATATGCATGATATCTCCAGCCACCCAGGACTTCATAGTTCCACGAGGTAGTCTCAATACACCCCATTAAAATATACAGTTTTATTCTTGGAGTTTTATTAGTCGTTGTCTTAGCACAAGTGCCACATTGCGGAGTAGTCGTTGTCGGGGCGCGTGTAAAGGGTCTGCAAGATTTTCATAATTACAATCTTAGAACGAGACTTGATACAATCTCGACACATCTCAACGATATGTTCGCGGGATACCATTTGACATGCAATTAACATTTTTAATTATCTTGCGAAGAAGTGTTTACCCTTGCATGTTCCCTGAGCGGGGGGGAGGCAAAAACCAACGACAACATTGAACGACTTTGCCCAGTTCTTGACTTGATTTTCTGAAGCGTGTCAAGAGCAGTTGATTATCTGAAGTGTTCTAATTGGGGCGAATTTTTAAGGAAATGACTTGGACTATTCTTATGCAAATTAGGGGAGGAATCATGCTAAGATGATGTCAGTATGCCACCCTTGCTTGGCTAGGGGATTTATTTGAGAAGGCTATATCTGTTGCAAAAACTTTATGTTCTAATCAAACAAGGGATTAAAGGACATCATCAATATAAGTAGGGTTTGATCTACATTTGCCTTCCAATTTTAACTTGAAATCAAACTATTGAAAGAATCCTTATGATAAGCACTCAATGAAACCGCAAATAAATTATCCGTTTCCTCTGTCTCTACCATTATTTCGGAAATTGAGGTCAATTATCCGAACAAAAATGGGATTAAAATTGCCTGCAATTAGTCCCTAGCTGTATATACAAATATATTCGAAACTACAAGAAAAGTGGGTATTGAGAAACGGGGGCTAACTGCCTGGCAACACGGAGGAAAGCAGCCCTTCAACCCTGCAGCTAGAAATCTCCCTGAGGTCCACAAAAAATGGTTTACCTAGCGACAGTAGCCTGGCTCTAGTTTGAATTGAGTAGTCGCAAAGGAAGTGCCTGAGGGTTTCTCCTTCTACTCAGCAACTTCAGCAATGAAAATTGTAGAGTATGACGAGCCTGGCGGTATGGTTTCCTATAGGCCAGTGCCCTATGCAGGCAGCCGTAATCTTGTATGCATTTGCGCGCGTTTGGTACCAAAGATCTCGCTATCGAGTCTTGTTAAAAACGGTCCAAATCCTCCTTGATTTAGCGCGGGTAGTGAGCGTTCGCCATCTTAGGTCCGGGACTGCTAAGTAGTGCGAGCAGATTCCACCCTTACTTCAGTCGCCAGCGGAACATAGACGATGCGCACCAAAGAACTGCGAAGAGCAGATCCCCGTCTGATCAGTCAGCCCACTCATTCCAGTCTACCTATGTGTTCCTATGACCGCGAACCCAAAAGAGGGTCACCTTGAGCGTGCCGCCCATACTGTTCAACGCGTTCTTGCACTGCCTTAAATGCCGCTTGACTAGAATGACTATGTTACGCTTGGAGCTCAGATCATTTCCCAGCGATCGACAGCAGCAATTCCGTTTGGAACACACTGGCAAATCCTGAGAGACCGTACGACTCGATTACACTGTTTCTATCCAAGAAATTTCCCGCAGCGACTCCACAGACAATCTTTGACCCGCCGATGAAGAACGCTCTGTAATAGCCTTTTCTGGGGACGAGGAGATGAATGCATTTACGCACACAGTGTTGGACTCTCGGTTCGGTACGTCGTCGAACTACCAACCAAACATCTCCCCATCGTCAGAGAGTTAGCCTGGAAGGAAGGGAACTTTCAGTTCAAGGAACCCCCCCCCCCCCCCCCCCCCATCCGGCTCCTCCACCGGTCGAGCTGTACCTTCTTAGCAACGGACCCAAACGTAATGGGCAGCACGGCTTCACCTGAGGTCCCCTGTGTTTTAATACGAACCCCATCACACCTTCCACAAGAAAAAAAAGTGTGATGGGCGTCATCCACAACTCCATTGCAAAACACACAATCCGAAAATCGCGCCTTTCCAATCTTGTGAAGGTAAGACTGCAAACCTCCATGCCAACTTAAAAATTGAGTAAGGAAATAGTCAGTCTCACCATGCTTCCTATTCAACCACGCACCTAAGTTGCCGATGAGCCGCGCAGTCCATCTGCTCCTTTTTTCATTTTGCCAAGAGAGTTGCCACTCCTCTAGGATGCGTTGCCATTCTTCACGAGCAACAACCTTCCTTGGCTTATCTCCCTTGCGCTTATATACGACTTGACGCTCCTTAGCAAGAAGGGCAACGGGGATCACTCCTGCGATCACCATCATGGCCGGTTCAGAGACAGTGCAGTACGCAAACGCCACCGCAAAGCTCCCCGTCTCTGTACTTGCGCGAGACGTTTACGATATACCTCCTTGCCAAGAGCGTTCATCCATACCTCTACGCCGTAGAGCAGGATAGACTGCGTTGAGCTCATCAGGAGACGTCGCCTGCTAAACTCTCTCTCTCTCTAAACTCATCTTTGAGTCAAGAGTCAGCCCGAAGTACTTTACTGCTGGTTTTCACTGAATTATCGACTCGCCAAACAATATGGGACGCAGGGTCGGAATTTTCTTTTTAGTCAGGATGACTATTTCGGTTTTTTTCCAGTGCAAGGTTGAAACCATGAGTAGTCATCTATCCGCTTACCCGTCGCATCAATATGCCGAGTATGCTTTGCACCTGTTCGACAGTGCGTCCAGCAACAAGCGCCGTGACATCATCAGCCTTGGAACACACCGACGATGTTCAACTTTATCCCGGTTGGTCCATGGAGAAAGCCCAGAGTTCCCGAGATACGGATTGTGTGTTTTGCAATGGAGTGTTGTCTAGGAAATGACTATGGCTGCAGGACTTCGCTTTCCAACATTTGGACTAACGTAGTCTAACAGCACTGTATACTTAATGTGGCCAATGAGAGCATCACCTAGGCGGAATTGCGAAGCCCCGGTAGCACCTACTCACGCCATTCTTTGAATCCCATTAAGGTTCGTTCTATTGCAGTTTTCACTCAGCGCCTACTACCACACAATAGAACGGGACGGACCATTGCAGGATTACACCCGAATATTTTCCAGTGGGGAAAGAAATGGAGAGCATTTTCTGTGAATTTGCCTTTGAGGTAGACGTACCGAGACTGAGGGCACTCTCTCCATAATCGTCCATAAGTGGGTATCCAGGACGCGCTCTATGGTCTCCAACAGGAAAGATATGGAACTGATTGGTCAAAAGTCCTTTGCGGAATCATGCCCGCGCTTGCCCGCTTTCGGTATGAAAATCACGCCCGCGTCTCCGATAAATTTCAACAAGCTACGGCACAATCCTTTCTTGCCGCTTCTGTAACATGACATTTTGCCAACTGAGACTGGAAATTTATATGCGGAGAAGCTGTTTATAGCCCAGCCAATTTGAAAAGAATCTCTGATCAGACACTCTACTGATCTCCACCCTAAGAATCCCATTGTCAATTAAAAGGGTGCTATTTTCCCAACCGACACAATTCTTCAGGGAAATGGAAGGTTGGTATACTGCCCCAGTACCACGTCGATAAATTTGAATTAATAATAAAATCAAAGAATGGCTCACCTCTTGCGTAGGGTTCTGAGGTACCCGAAAGAATATGGTTGGCCTTACTTGCTGGAATGTTGGATATCAAATGTTGCAGTTCTTCTGGCATAGCTGATCGATCGTAAGCCATGTAAGCTGAGCAAGTATATACGTTCTTCGTTTCCGCTTGCTCCAGTCTGACCACTGTTAGGTCACTGGGACTCAGGTCCGCGAACAGAAAACGGTGCAGACTCTTCCTAGTGAGGATATATGGTCTCTGTTTCGATTAGTGCCAGTTGTGCTGTGGATTAAATTGTAATATTTGCTTCGGAGCCCTTTGATGGTGCGACATCCCCAGATCGATATTAGTGTGATGATGTCTTCCTCTAGGAGGGAGATCAGCAGATTAGCTGAAATGCACTTCGAGTGCTGCATATTTATCAGCGCTATCTTCATCTGCTTGCGTGGGGACTATCATTACCAGTCGGACCATTGATCTTCATCACTATCACAATTTCGCAGAACACTTCCACCTTTACATTTCTAACTCCGAACCGCACTTCATAATCCGCCTTTCCCAGGGTTTCCGGAGACTCCCCATTTATACAGAGCAAGAAAGGCTGACTGTTCGCCTAGGTGTCCTCCTCTTTAATTCTTGGTAACCACCGATTCATCCATGGGAATCAGAGGATTTTAATAGGCGCAGGGATTGGTTGAGCTGGTCCTTATCCATGAGCTATATATCATATGCATCCGAGCCCTTGCACCCTCTAGTCTGTTTGTGTTGCTGTTCGACCTCGTGTTGACATCTATTACGTAGGACCTTGACATTGATCTAACACATCAATATCATCTTTTCCTTCTTTGGACTACCCACTCGAGATGCCAATTTTTTTTGATTTCCCTAGCCAATGGCTCATAGTTCACCTTCTTCTTCACATATTTCCGTTCAATGTTGCTATAATGGGGGATAGCAACATCAATAATATACGCGGAGCGAACCGTCTTGTCAACTAATAGTAGGTAAGGCTTGTTGTGTAGAGGTCCCAATACATGCTGTAAGCTGGACAATCAAGTACTGCTTGCAATTCATATCGGTAAACCGGATATGTTCCCGTGATCAGCCCATGCTTGTATGCAAGCTTTTGATGGATAATCTTACATACAGCATTATGCCTGGTGATGTATTGCACCGGTGCCATAACAGTACAGCCAGAAATGAGATAGTCCAACGTCTCTAACGCCGAACCACACATTCTACACTGGTCGTTCTACACCAGTTCTTTTTATAAGCTCGGCAGACTTTGCATGATGATGCATTCAGAATTTGAACATAGTTGTCCGTATCCGCCGCTAGACGTTTTCGGTCTTCGTCCACGGCAATATTCCAAATGCATAAGCCAGTGAAGGGATAGCGAATACATTCAACGCGCTTATTTTATTCTTCCCCGAGAAATGCTATTTCAGCACTAGCTTTACACGCAGGAATTCGGACAGCAGAGCATCCTTCAGATCACCAACTCGAGCATGGGTTCCTTGCAGAATTCCTAGGTTCTTGTTGAAGTCTGTCTCGGTCATAGCTTCGTTATGGAGGTCAGCAATACTATGTCCGGCATGCGACTCATGATGACCTTTGCGGATGGCTTGGATTCGACACTTGGCTAATCCAAACTCCATCCGAATATCACGGCTGAACATGTCTATTATTCGCAACAGACTTCTAAGATGGTTGTCAGTACCAGCATACAGCTTGATGTCATCTAGGTACATCAAGTGTGTCAGTTCGCACTTAGCACGTAGGCCATATTTTATTGCAAAACCATGCCCTCTAGCATCATTCAGTAGCCATGAAAGGGGGTTCAGTGCCATACAAAACCAAAGAGGACTCAATGAATCCCCCTGGAAGATGCCCCTCCGTATACGGATGGACTCCGAGGTATTAGCACCCTCAGATGTACGGACTGACAAGGTGGTATGCCACCCTTCCATGACTGTCGCCAAAAACTTTATTAGTTTCGGATCAATGCGATACAGATGTAGGATGTCGATTAGCCAGGTATGCGGGACGCTATCAAAAGCCTTGGCATAATCGATATAGCAACTGAAGAGGTTTCTTTGGCCTCTAGTTGCTTGTCCAACCACTACCGAGTCGATAATGAGTTGTTCTTTGCAACCCCTTGACCCAACTACGCAGCTCTTCTGCTCCTCGGACAGAATGTTGTTGGTCTTGAGGTGCGCATTGACCCTTCCACTAATGATGGACGTGATGAATTTGTAGAGGGTTGGTAAGCACCGTGTCCTTCTTAGGGATAAGGTAGGTAATCACCACAGTGAGGAAGGGTGGAAATTCCTCGGCCGACTCATGACCTCATTTATACTGCGTGCCACCCGACTGCGTACCCTGGTAAATTTTTTATACCAGAAATTCTGCACCCCATCCAGACCTGGGCTCCTCCAGTTCTTCGAGCAATTTATGGCTCGGTTAACTTCCTCTTCGGTAACATCCGCAAAATTCGTGCCAGGCGTATTAGCATGGCGGGTACCTTCAGCGGTGATCCACTCAACATGCTGGACGGGAAATCTCCAAAGTCCACCCGAATACTCTTTCACTTCCGTCACCGAAATCTGTACTGTCTGGACGCTTTGTTGGGATTTGTTCAGAGATCTGAGAAAGCTCTGGTGGTTTCTCGCGTATATTGCATTCTGGACACGTCTGGAATGACTTTCGCCATACCGTCCTAATCGATTGCATATGACAGAAATTTTCTGCTTTAGTGTGTCCAGAATTTCAACTACAGGTGCCTCATTGGGGATGGCATAGTTCCGGTAAACCCTCTGCACTTTATTTCTCACCCGTCGGCTGGCATTGCCAGTGCTAATCTGAATCAGTCTAGTAATGCCCTGCCGTAGTGAATACCGCCGACGTTCCAGATGAATTTTCCATGGTGAATCCCTTTGGTCACTCAAGCCAATAACACGAAAGCGAATCTATCTTCTGACCGTGCAATCTGATAGCCGTAACTGCACCACAATACACAAGTGATTTTAGTTGCAGCAGCAACATATCCAGCACACAGTTAATCTTATCATTAATTTGAGCTAGAATTCCCAGAGTTGCTGGAGGTGCATAGAGCCTGGGAATACCTGGTCTATACAAAAGATCCATATCCGAAAACTCTATACACGCTCTTTGGAATTCGTCCCGAACCTCAGCGGAAACCTCAGCTTGACGGTGGAGAAGAGTGCTTCGGCGAGTACTGAAACTGTGGCCAGCAGTGCGGCGTGGTGTTGTTGATGCCGCCGCATCTGCCCCCATCGACTCTCGGTCAGCAGTTTCCCCGATGTCCTCAAGTCGAACAGGCTCCCTGATGGTAGCCAGGATTGTGTCGCTGCGAGTAATAAAGCGGTACTAGTCTGCGACTCGCTGCACAGTCACGTGCGCGAATTGCGGGAAACCTTCGAGAATCTCTGGTGCAACAAAAGGCGGTAAGATGTTGTGCCCGCCCCCGCCGTTATTTCATAGTAGGAGCGGATGATGAAGAGGTTCATTTCTTGAGTCCACTTCACCCGCTGCCTTCGCGAACCTGCTGAAGTGATCGCCACAGATTATGGCGTAACAGCTGCACCAGGCGGAGCTATGCTCCTGCTCGTCGTGGCGCCTAGACGTCGAACCGCCCCACGATTAGCGGTTTCCACGCTACGCTGTCCATTAGCCCCCAAACTAGAGATGCATAAGAGAGCAACGGTCTAATGATATATGTGGATATACCACATTGCCAAATGGAGTAAAGCTCGTAAGCTGTGAGAGCTCCCTTCATCTTGCCCTCTATATGTTTATTTCAGAGTACCTCCTTAACTAAACCAAATCTTAGTTTTTTTAATTTTTCGGGGAATTGAAGGGCCCTTTCTTTCATCCCTGGAAGCGAAAACTATTCAGGTTCCTCTTATTTTTAAATACAACTATTGTGGTTTTATTTGGATTTACTGACAGCCCGTGCCTAAAGCATCAACTGTCAATCAAATCAAGAGTGCCTTGTGTATTTGTATACAAATGTCAATAAACACATAGCACAACTACGTCACCCATAAAGTTCGAGTGTATATTGGCTGATTAGGCAGTTCACATAGCAGAGAGTCGATTAATATACTCCACAGAAATGGTGACAGATTACCTTTTTGGGGGCAGTATTTCATTGCTCATGGTAGAAACCGATAAACGCCCACTTTATCAGACACCAATCTCTACATTAGCATAGCGTAGATTCCCTTAGTTAAAATATGATAACAACACGATATTCTATGGCGGCATTACAAAGTTTTTGGTAAGGCGCACAGTCAAAAGTCCCTGCAATGTCAACGAACACACATCGCGTACTCACTTTTCAGAGTTGAAGGCTTTCCACTTTGGGAATCATGTTGGCTTTCATTTAGTGAGTGTGACGTTAGCATCATTGCACAATGTGAAGCTCAATCTCTCCAACAAGAACAATGTCAAGCTGATCAGAAGGAGGAGGATTTAGGATTTAATTTAACTAAGCTTGATGTTTATAATTTGATATGAAGTCTAATATATGCTTAAAATCAGCGCTAACTGGAGAGTCTGCTGTTTCAAGGTTGGAACTGCCCAGGGTTACAACATCCTTCGCTAAGACTTCCGCTTTCTTGCACTCAATTTCTCTTTACATTGGCACACCTGGTGGTGCAGCAAAGTCCATATCGTTATTCCCACCAAGTTTCGCTATTTTTCGCAGGGTCACGCTTTCCGTCCTGCGTGGATCCATTTCCAAATAACAACATTACACTAGTTGCAATCAGTTGCGGTTTCCCCAAAATAATTCCCACCGACAGACCGGTTTCAATGGGGCTTCCAGTTTTTCTCTTTATGGAACTTTCTGTACTCTACTTTCTATCTGACTGCGCCGTAGACGCTGAACGCTTTACAGTAAAGTGGAGGGCAAGACTTCCGCAGATTTCTCTGTGAAGAAGATGAACCTGGTGCAGCCTCGAAAATCCGTGCCTCGGTTGTGACTGGCTTGTTCTAGGTCACGGGTGGATTCCATGTATGTGACTTCTTAAGGTCAAAATTCGTAGCTTCCATATTAATATGTTTAGGACACTCTTAGTGTAGTAATGAACTACTACAGGCTACTCCACGACGACAAGGTGGAACCCGGAGGAGAATTCTGAGGTTTCTTCCTTCTAGCGATTTTGACCACATCAGGACCTAATAAGTACGTGCCTCTATTCCCAACCCAAAGTGGACATAATATTTATCTGCTTGTCCCACTCAATATATTCAGAAACAGTTGTACCTATTGGCTATTGGTTTTGTTAGAATTATTGGTTTTGTTGGAATTATGATCCCCGCAAATGCAAAGAATGGCATCATTCCACATTGACTTTAAAGTGAAACTTTGCAAAAATCATAGCAATAGCAGCTGCTACTGAATTGTTTTCGAAATCTTTAATCTTCCACTTCTACACCCTCAGAGACCCTAGCCAAGTACTCTAAAAAGGCTTTGTCATCATCTATGACGAGCATCTCCCCTTTAATTTCATCAATCTCACCATCACCAGAGCACTTCAGTTCCATTCTTATGGCCATTTTCATGCTAATTGTATGTAATGCAATGGCTCTAACTCAAAACTGACTCATTTCTTCACTCGTCATCGACACCTCACACAATGGTCACTATCGATCTCCATTTCCCAGCTATTCACACATATGCCAATAAATCTTCGATGGTGGTCATCCCATTTAATTAATGCCTTTCAGTTCATCGTTCAACCCTTTCGCCATTCAAATCCTTACAATATGCTGACACAGTATTAGAGATGATAATTAAGAAAATATCGTTGAGCGTGGATGTGTACGTGCCAGTATCTGAATACGTGAATTAATTAGGACAACAATATCTAAAATGATGATACAGGACGTGGAAACAAGCGCAGCTCACACGCAGCATGCTAATGTGGAAATTCTATTTTGAGAGCAGAATGCCATACCCACGGCGGAAGCAATCTGGTGGATACCAACAGGAAGTCAAGGTGCAAATGCATTTAAGAGGTGAGAACTGCTACGCAGATTTTTTGTAGCTCGCTAGTGGTAGTTGCTGGCTGCTTAAGGACCATCTTATCCTCTTAGAGAGAAGACCCTTCTTCCATTGAACATGCGGAACTGTCGCCAGATAACTATAATTTATTCGAACAAAAGGAGGTTAATTGGCCTGTTCTGTATTTATTTTATTAACAGGTTAAGTAAAACAATGAAAATGTCTAATGGACATCTAAACTGGCGCAGAACATTCCCGGATAGTAATGCCGGATCGCACGCAATCCAGGCATATTCTCGAACACGAAGTAGATACGAGAAGCTTCGAAGAAATTCTATAATGTCATAAGAAGTGGCAATAAAATTCTTATTTCATCGGCCTTCCCTGGGCTTTCCTGCCTGTCACCTGCCGCTTGGCGAGTTGTGTTGAAAGCCTCCACCGGAACAATATTATCAGTTTTGTTTGGAATTTATTGACACCCTGTCACAAATAAATTTCATGGGTTTTCGCATGCAATCGAAAATGAAACTGAATGGCTGCGCGAACATATGAAGGAGAATGGATTGTGCTTATATATGGGATATTGTGCGTTTTCGACACCTGGATACAGAAGCAATCAATTTCACCTGCCGCCCATGCGAACGACTTAATCCGCCCACTTTCGTACGACACAAAACAAATTACAACGCCCGGTAATAGCTGTCCTAATCACCACTTAAGCGGAATATAAGAATTTATCCTTGGCTGAACTGCCCTACGGCGGGGTACAACTACTTCATACAACGTATGGGCTGGCAAACACCTTCGTCAAATTACATTTCTACACATACTTCATATGATATTGTCGTACCCGTGAAAGGACATAAGTTTTCCAATATCCGCAACGTCATTTTAAGCTTTGGATATATTTGAACAGTAAAAGTGGAAAATTGAGGATACTTTGCACTACAAAAGAAACTTGTCCATAAACGAGACAATCCTTTAAATATTCTTGATAATTCATGGTAAACTCGATTGGAATGATTGAATATGTCACAAAACGAAATCTAGATTTACCTGATAATAAACAACATTGGATTATGCTATTATTATTATTCTGTTGAGGGAAAGTCGTTCCGCGTCCTTAAAGAACTGTTGTGCCCCTTTTGCTGGTTATAGTGTACCTATTAATCATAGTATCTCAAGCAAGCCCACAACCGTTAGGAATTTTAGTATATTACCTACTTCCAAATCTTTCAACTTTGCATCTGGTATTAAGTGTTCTCCCAGATGCTTCGACCTACTTTGCACAAGTGCTGGCGACTGTTGAAGAACATCACCGTCGGCACAGAACCTGCAGGCACTGTCATTAGATATCCCTAGCTTCTCTGGGTGATAGTTTAGCCGACAGTGACCAGTGAGAATTCCAACTATGATTCGGAGGTTCTTTTTGGTGAGGTTTAAACAATCCTTTGTGTGCATAGGTTCGTATCCCCCAGTAAGCACTCTGGACTGCTCCATTCCTGGTAGGCCCGCCCAGTATAGTCCCCCCAACCGTTATATAATAATAATCGTTGGCGCAACAATCCATGTTGGATCAGGGCCTTGAAGTGTGTTAGAGCACTTCATTCAAAACCGTAACGGTACACTAGGAGGCAATGTGATCAGCATTGCGCTCGCCCGAGATTATTACCCTGATTTCACTCAGGTACTTATTTACAGCTGAGTCGACTGGTATCCGACGTCAAATCACAATACAAATTCCACTGCCACCAGTGAGATTTGAACCGCGACCTTCCGTACGATAGCCTTGCGCTCTAACCACTCAGCCTTCCGGACACATCCCTCAACCGTTCCTCTTCGTTTTTTAATGTCATAGCCATGGAACCACGTCCGATTCCACAGAAGGCGTGTAAAAGCGTCCCTGCTCCCTTTTTGGTTAGTTCGTCCGCTAGCTCATTGCCTTCCAACCCAACATGGCTAGGAGTATCCAGACCTTGCTGGACGAACCTCTCAAGGCATTCCCATACCAGTGGAGAGTTCACCTGGTTGGACCTAAATGCCTTGATCGCTGCTTGGCTGTCGATAAGAAGGACGCACATCTGTCTATGGTGTATATTTCCGCCTGGAATATGTTAATGTACTTACCCATTAGCTCCAAGTACATTTTCCTTGGACCAATGATACCAGCACCCGTTGCCTGTTGTGAGGAATTCGCAGCCATGCTCTCTCAGTTTGCCTTGTTGCTCCAACGTGTTTCCAACTTCAAAAAGTGAACCCCCGTTGTTATGTTATCCCTTGCTATCAGTAATTCGGGATACCGACTAGAAATAATATCAATCTTCCTCCGGTTGAGGCAGCTCCCCACCTCACTGATACTCCCGGCCATCCTGAATATTGCCCTCCTTGCCTGTATCTGTATGTGCAGATGGAGAGGGGTTAATCCCAGAATTTGGGCATGTCTTCATTGCCCCACTGAACACACGCAAGCAGGTTTGGGATTTTGTGTAACTCCCTGGGTTGTGGGCTGAGTTCAGTTCTTTCTGCCCAGATTACCGCCCCTTAGGTAATCATTGGCCTTACTATTGCATAATATATCCAAAGTAGTGTCTTCAGGCTGCAACCCCATTGCTCCTACAAGCCATCAGAACCCTCGTGGCTTTCCGACAAATGTTTCCGATATGTGTCTTCCAGAGTAATTTTTGGTCAAGCGTAATTCCCAAATATTTGATTTCTGTTTTTCATTTCACCTCCATGTCATGTAACCTTATGGCTCTCAGGTGACAAGCTTACGTCTCCTAGTGAATGGTACTATGGTGCATATGGCTGCATTGACCCGCAGTCCCACCTTCCTGCACCAGGTATTAGTAACCCTTACCCCAGTTTGGACTCACATAAGGTATCCTCATATTTGCCCCTACAGATTAAAATAATCTTGTCCGCGTAATCCTGGACCTGTATTCCAGTATTCGTCAGCACGTCCAAGAGTTCGCCCACTACCATACTCTACATAAGCCGCGATAGTACCCCGCCCTGCCGACAACCTTGAGTAGTATTCGTGACAATAGAATTCGTACCTGTTGGTACTTCTATTTGCCTACTTTCTAGCATTTTGCCCATCCAGAAACGCAAGGTGTTTCCCACTCTCTTCCGACTCAGGGCATCTTGTATCTCTGTGTGCGATGTATTGTCGAATGCTCGTTTGGTATATATCCCAGAGCTATGCTGCCCCTTACCACCCCCCGAAGAGACGCTAAGATGATTCCTAGGCCTCTCTAGATTATTGCTGGGAAAATGCCATCTACTCCGGGTGATTCCTAGGCCTCTCTAGATTATTGCTGGGAAAATGCCATCTACTCCGGGTGATTTCAGTGGTTTAAAAGTTCCCACCGCCCACCTTACCCTAGCTTCTGTGCTTACTTCTTTTGCTAGTTTCCAGTTCTCCTTTCTTCTCCTTTTATTCGTTGTTGGGGTGTTAGGCAGAATGTTATCACCTGCCGAAATGGGGTAGGACCCCGAGAAATAAGTTCTGAGAAGCAGGTGTACCCTGTCCTCCTCATTCTCGGTAAATGTCCTATTTTCCTTCTTCAAACAGACAGAGGATATTCTCCCTCTTTGATTGCAGCCTGGTAAAGTCTGATTGCTTCTGTGATCTGTTCGATCCTTTCACAGAATTCCCTGAAGCTGTTCCGTTTTGCTTCCCTGATCGCGTTCCTATAGGCAGTCAGTGCATTTTTGTACCTCTGCCAGTCCCCGGTTTATTTTCCCCTGTTGAAGAGTTTTCGTGCCTCTGTTCTCATTCTAGCCAGGTTCCTGTTCCACCATGGTACATCCCTTGATGACTTAACTGTCTTAGACAGATAGCTGGCCTCATATGCGTCAATGACGACTGTATCGAGGTTTTCTATCACTGTTTCTAATTCCAGTTTGCTCCTGATGTCTCCGCCGCCTTAAAGGTGGGCCGTTCTCTCATCTCTTCGATTGGTTTCGCTACTTCCCCAAACTTTTTGATGGGCGTTGGCATCGTAGCCGAGGAGAAGTCGTTAGAGAATTATGCTAATAGCAAGTTTAAATGAACCTAAATTTTATTCAAAAACACAATAATAGATGATTTCTTTCTAATTTGTTCATTAGATGCGGTTGATGAACCAAAGTGCAAACAATTTTAATCTGAATTATCCTCGGTGGTGAGTAGGTCGAATAACATACGTATGAGTCATCCAAACTACAGACACTTCAAAATAACCATAAAGGACATACTTCCGGCTTCTTCAATGTTGTCATACTATCGAGGATGAGAAAACAAAGATCATTGAAAAACGAGAAATAAAAGAAAAAATATATGCTTTTGATGTCTTCCTGGTAGTGAACCTCAGTTCTCCCAATTATTCCTCTGGATTATTTGCTCTAGGGCGATGCACTGCCTACCCTCCCTGGATAGTTGACCCCACACCATAACATCATCATTATCAGAAACGTAACAACCGTGTGTGATCTAAGCCCGCCTTGATAAGAAACTACGAACATCCCGATTTTGCGTCGAGGTGCATCAATTCCACATTCCTGAAGCCTGCCAAGCGTCCCCACCTACACCGTCGTTCCATCTGAAATAGTTTCTCCCACGTCTTCTTCCTGTGCCATAAATATTGTCCTTATCGACTTTCCATACCCAATTATCCCCACTCGTAGGAATCAAGTGACTCGCCCACTGCAGCGTATTGAACCGGATTTTATCCACAACCAAACCCAGGAAACCACGTCTCCGAAAAATACAGGAGAACTAGTAAAATAATTGTGTTGTGCAGACCCTGTGGTAAGACGCTTCCAGCGAAACAGTTTTTGTGTGTTAAAATCATCATCACCAACGGCGAAACAATCGGCATCCGGTCTACGCCAACCTCAGAAAAGAATTCCAGACATCCCGGTATTGCACCGAGGTCCATCAATCCGATATCCCTAAAAGCTTCCTCGCGTCTTAACCTACGCCATCGCTGCTCCATCTCAGGCAGCGTCTGCCGTATCTTCTTTTCCTACCATAGACTTTCGGGGCTTCATCACCCTTACCCATACGGATTAGGTGACCTGCCCACCGCAACCTATTAAGCCGCATTTTATCCACAACCAGACGGTCGTGGTATCGCTCATAGATTTCATCTTTATAGAGTATATGGAATCGTCCATTCTCATATAAGAGGCAAAAAATTCTTCGGACAATTCTTCTCTCAAACACAGCCAATAGTTTGCAATTTTTCTTGCTAAGAACCCAAGTCTCCGAGAAATAAATGAGGACTGGCAAGATCATAGTCTTCAAAGATCATAGTCATACCATAGCTTTGACCCTATGGTCAGACGTTTCGAGCGGAACAGTCTTTGTAAGCTGAAATAGGCTCTGTTGGCTGACAACAACCGTGCGCGGATTTCCTCATCGTAACTGTTATCGGTTGTGATTTTCGACCCTAGATAGGAGAAATTATCAACGGTCTCAAGGTTGCAGTCTCCTATTAAAGATGTTTTCGTTTGACCAGCGCGATTCGATGTTGTTCGTTCCTTGGTTTTTGGTGCTAAGGTTGCCACCATGTACTTCGTATTGCCCTCATTGATGTGCAGCCCAAGATCTCGGGCGGGTTGTTCTTCTCACAATGTTAATATCGTCAACGTAGGTCAGTAGATGGGTGGACTTGAAGAAGATGGTGCCACTCGCATTTAACTCAGTATCACGGATCACTTTTTCCAGGGCCAGGTTAAAGAGAACCCATGATAGAGCATCCCTTTGTCTTAGACCGCTGCTGATGTTGAATGATCTCGAAAGTGATTCTGCTGCTTTTATCTGGTCTCCTAAATTGGCCAGGGTCAGTGTCGGGATACCGAATTCTCTCACGGCCGTATACAGTTTTACCCTGGCTATGCTATCCTAGGCGGCTTAAAAGTCGCTGAAAAGACGGTGCAGATTATGTCCATATTGCAACATTTTTTCACCGCTTGCCGCGAAGAGAAAAACTAATTTGCCTGGAATGAAGCCACTTTTGTACAGTCCAATGATATTCTGGGCGTATGGGGCTATCCGACCTAGCAAGATAGTAGAGAATATCTTATAGATGGTACTCGGCAACGTGATACCTCTATAATTGCTGCACTGCATGATATCTCCCTTTTTATGTATGGGACAGATAATGTTTCGTTGCCAGTCGTCAGGCGTTGACTCGAGTATCGGCTGATGAACCGCTTAGTGTAGTTGTATTTAGCCAATTCGGCTGTAATTCCATTGGCTCCTGGTGACTTTTTAAACCGATGAATTGCCACGGACTGTTTCTTGTATAGTCAGTGGTAGCGGTATTTGTCCGTCGTCTTCAGGTGGCGGGACCTCCAACTTGCCGATGTTCTGGTTGTTCAGCAGTTCATTAAAATACTGAACCCATCGCTCTAATATGCTCACATGGTCGGAAGTTAGATTTCCCTCTTTGTCTTGGCAGGATGAGCATCGAGTTGTGTAAGGCCTCATTCTGCTGACTTGTTGGTGAACCTTCCGCGCCTGGTGCGGTTGCTCCCTGTACTTTCCGAGTTCATGGACTAGTTGGTTCTCCCAGGCTTCCTTCTTCCGTCTGTAAAGTCACTTCTCCGCTCGACGGAGTTCGTGATTAGTCTCTGCGCGTGCCCGCGTTCGTTGAGAATGCAACATTACTTGGTGTGTAGCATTCTTCCGTTCGGTGCTAACTTACATTCATTATCGAACCAGCCATTCCAACTCTTTTTGCGGGTGGTATCTGTTGGATACGGTTATTGCGGTATCCATTTCCCTCTTATGGGTGTTACGAAAGGCTCTGTTGTGGATGGTTTCAGTATTCACTCTCGCCTGATTGCCAGAGGGGATTGTAGGTGATGTCGTAACTCGAGCCCAGAGCGCTATGCCAACGAGATACTGATCCGAGACTATATTGGTCCGCCTATATGTTCTGACATTCACCAAGGCTGAAAGGTGGCGGCGTTCAATCAACACGTAGTCAATTTGGTTGAAAGTGGTCCCGTCTGGAAAGGCCCATGTATGTTTTTGAACCAGCTTCTGCGCAAACCAGGTACTTCCAAAAACCTTTTCGTGAGATACTGCTAACTGAATAATCCTCAGTCCGTTATCATCGATATCTCTATGTAAGCTATGGGAGCCGACGTATAGCCTGAATACGGACTCTGTCCCTTCTTGACTGTTGAAATCTCCAGGAGGTGGAGATAGGGTTTGGTAGTAAAGCTGTTGGGGTTGGTTGAGCAGGCGTTTCCCAGGTTTTAGTTCCATCTTGGATACCAATGCACGTTTCGCCCTGGAGCCCATACCATCCTTTGACCATCGTTGAAATAGGCTCTATAATCCGTATTCCGTATGCGGATGCTGCCTGTCGCATTAAAATCGACAACACAGATCACATTTTGCAGGGTCACGCTTATTTTTTCGTTAAGAGGTAGAAACCTTCCAAGCTCAACTCCAGGGTCCACGTGCACTGAGAAGGGGGATTTTTACGTAGCTTATATAGCTTATGTCTTTAGACAAGTTATTCGTTATGTTGTTAAATGAACCAGGTAACGTCTTCTATGCTTCTAAGCATTATATTTTGAAGCGTTTGCAATGCCGAGAGAAATGATTGAGCATACCTGCTTTTTAATGTTATTCAAATTAGTTTATTTTCTGTCTGTCCGTCCGTCTGTCTTTTTTTGGCGTTGAAGGTGGAACGGTTTCAAACCCGCCGCAGGCTTCCACCATGCGGTGATGTAAGTCTTCTATTCACTTAAATCAGCTCCTTCTCTTTCGCTTACCTCGCGGGACTGCCACGTCGCGGGCCAGAATCAGTTACGACATGCGGCCTGTATCGTTATTTGCTACTTTCCTCCGAAGCTCCTGCTTCCTCAGCAGGTTGTGGATCGCCTTCATTAATTTTGCCATCAGCCTCGAAGCTGCTTCAGAAGCTCGCATGTGTTCTCGAGTAACAGCCGCACCCCGGCATCTATTTCCACCTCCGCTCTCGGTGCGAAGAACCTCAGAGGATGCAGAGCATGTTGTTTTTAACTGCCATTCTTCCAGAATCATCTTGCATGTCGGGCAATATGGGGACTCGTCACCCCTGAAGTGATAAAGGTATACACGGTACTCTCCGTATTCGCATAAGAATTGAGTTAGGTCGTAGCTGACTTCACTGTGCTTCGCTCGATCCGTTTTGAGACATCTGGAATAATCCTGTGAGTCAAACGTCCTTTAGTTGAGTCATCCCATCTTTTTTACTACTCCAAAATAGCTTACAGGACCCGCCGATTGCATATGATGGGCCATAGAGGCATCGATCCTCGTTCACTAAGATACCAATGGAGACCATGCCTACTATCACACATACTGCTTCATCTGATGTTTTACGGTAAACGCAAGACTTTCGCAGTGCACTCAATTGGTATGGGACTGCGATTTTTCTTCAGTTTGCTTCTAGCTTCAATGACCATGCTTAGACTGAAGCTATATAGAGCAAAATGAAACTGACAACTCTCGAGATAAGGGGCCGACGGCTTTGCCTAAGCCCACGCGGGCCAGGTATTTGGGAGCATCTAATTTGACTAAAGACACATTTATTTTGCTTCATTTTGCAGTACTGATGATATTCTTCACATCGAAAGTGTCTATCGCGTAAGATTTGTTGGCGGCCATTGCTTCCTCAAAAATTTTCGTTACCATACGGATCGCGTTGGTAGTAGATCTTGCCTTTCGGAATCCGAACTGCCTATCTCAGCCTTTCTATGATTGGTACAAGCCTATTGAAAATGACCCGTTCAAAAAATTTGCCGACGCCGTGTAGTAGGCATGTAGGCCTATAAGACGAAAGCTCACCCAAAGGTTTATTTGGCTTCACGATTAGCACAATCTTCTGATTCCCCCACTTTTCCCGGAAAAAACCTTCCTTTAGGCACGTCGTAAACGTTTCAGCGAACTACCTTAGTTTTATTCGGAATGCTGCATAAACACGGTGTTTTATTTTCGACTTCGCGACTTCGAGGACTTCTCCAGTGGTTACCTTTAGAATTTCATCGAGATCTATCTGGACAGTGGGTAGGTTAGATTCACTTGATGCTTGTGGGAAGAGAGTACTAATGAAATCCCGCAGCAAATCAGGGTTGGTGATCGGTGGTTAGCATTTACCCTTTATTGATGCCACCCCCATGGGTCGGTGTCTGCTTCCTTGCATAACCTTTTAGGAGCTTTTATTCTTTTATAATTCGAAATAGGTTTCTGACATGTTTTTCGTATTTAACAAAGTTCTCGTATTTAACAAAGTTCAATACACAATTTCAAAAAAGTACTCCTATTATAACTCCGAGATATTAGAAATTATACTGATTTCCGTCCGTAACTATTTTCATTCTGCACAAAACTGGTTCTTCTCACAATGACTGCCAACTCTCTTTTTCTTATTATTATTATTTTTTTATCTGACGTTTCTCGTCACCTACTCTGTTCTTCACTCTTGTAACGAGGTCTGAACTGAGTGGAGAGCGCCGGTGATGTCATCTGTCCACTGGTATGCGCGACATTCGAAATAAATTTTGAATGCCGCGAATCTTGCCGCGCCACAACCTCTTGAAATATTCAATTTTACTTCTAGAAATAGCTGCTTGAAGTTCTTTCCTAGCCTTTTCCTATCGGCTGGGCAACTCTTCAGACTCAGAGTGTTCCTCCTACCTTAACTGTATCTCCTGGCTTCAAGGCAAACTTTGCGAAGTTGTTCAATTTCGGTATTCCACCAAAAGTTGGGCTTTTGTTTCTTGCGTCCAATGTGATGTGACATGAAAGCGTCACATGCTTTCTGAATCCCTTCGAGAACCTGCATCACCTTTCCTTCTGAATTTCCCACCGACATCGCCTCCTGCTGAAAAATACTTGCTTATACATTTTCTTGGATGTCCAACCCGCTATTGCAGTTTTCTTGATATGCTTTCCTCCTGCCCTACGCCCCACCTCGAAGATAATAGCGTAACAGTCGCTATGCGTATATTCCTCGCTCACCTGCCATTGGGGATCCTTGGATAATGTGCCGCCACCAAACGTAAGGTCTATCACCGACCCCATATCCCGTCTCCGAAAAGTATAGATGCCGCCTCTATTTGCCAGGACAACGTTGCATTTGTTTCGCGACTACTCCAATCTTCGGCCCAAGCATTAAAATCGCCAGCTTTTATTATTGGATTGTGGCGACTTGCTTCAGAAGCTAATCTTTCCATCACCAATACGAATTTATCTAGCGTAAAGCTGGCGCAGCGCAGCAGCTGAATATGTGGAGGCCGCCTACCTTAACGGTTTCCGCAGGTCCAGTTTGCCGCATTGTTTGTTATGAAAACCACGCTGTGCAGATCTAGTATTGAGTCCTGAATCCGCACCCATTTGAGGACTGACCGGGCCACATGGGAAGCAACTTACTTACTCTCTTGTAGTCCACGGCCTCCTCTTTTTTGGGTTAAGCACCCAAATTTTCCAAAAAAGTTGACTGATGCTTTCGTCCAAGGCAGAGGCAACTCATCAGACGCTGCCTCACCTCTACCCTGAGAGCAGCGTGACCAAAAGCAGGAACACCCGGCAATCGCTCCACTATATATAACCACAAACACGACATGATTGCGAATTATATTGAAGCGAAATCCGTCGTACGTTCAAACCTAAACCAGGCCGAAGTAATTTTTTTGTTGAGGGTGCTGGGAGCCCTGAGTATGCACCCACTTGATGACGGACCAGACCACATGGAAGCAACTTACTTCCTCTCCCTGGACTCCTCTTTTTTGGGTTATCATTACCTTCCTGCGTATGGTACTTAATGTTACTAGCGCACAGGAGGAACTGAAATTGTTACGAAAACAATGCCTTCCGATTAAAAATGCAATATCCAGTAGGAAGTGTTACACATACTCCGGGAGGACACGTAAAGAAAGAAACTACCAAACCACCCCAGCGATGGGTAACATGATCACTTGGTGTATGGTAAGGCCGAAGGTGTGATAGCAGTGAAAGTGATAAAGTCTGCCAGGAGACAGAAGTGACTCCCATTCTAGAAACAGGAGGGAAAAACCATGGAAGAGGCTTCGCGAATGGTTAAACGAATCAACAGCGTTTAAGTTGCCAGTGAAACTCATATAGCTGCAATCCCGAAGGCAGTGGATCTCACAAGGAACAAGTTGACTTTTGAAACGAAAACCGGAGAACATGGTTCGAACGGCATTTTCCGAAATCAACCAAAGACCCAATTGACCAAATGGCCAAGTCCGGTGATACGAAATATCTTTCACAGATTACAAAAAAGTATCCATCGGACAAACAAGCTGCCGGAAAAAATGGGAACGAAAGACTTCAAATCGAAGGTAATGCAACACATCACGTTGAATAATCATATGGCCCTCAAGAAGGACGTGAAACGTATAAACTACAACGAGGAGTTGGACGTGGTGAAACGTTTGTAACGTCTTCGAAAAGAATAGTTCGAATGACAGATCACAATAACCCATACGTTCATATCAGAAAGGACTATGGAGCTGACTCACATTACTAACTGTGCAAAGGAAAGAAGGCCGGGAACCATACACACAGTTCATGTGTCCAGAATACAGGAGAGTATTCAACGCAAATCGCATATGAGGTTAATACAAATGTCAATGTCAACCGTTGCCAGCTGGCGCAAGGTTACTCTGGCAAACCATCCGCAAGGAAGACATCGACGTGGCCAATTCAGAGACAAAACAGGCCAAACAGCAAATAACGAAGCATCCGGAGGATCACCAGAGCAAAAGTGAAAAGAATCCATATATATGTACAACTGCTACACTCCATCCGTTAAAAGCAGGAGCGACTTGTCGAAGCGCCAATATGTGTTCCGTCGCGCCCATTTTACGGTAGATGCAATAACAATAGTGGTGAATCTGGCAAAAGACGCGCTGAGTTCTGACGACTGCTATGCCATGTTGTCGCCAACTACACCCGAATTAAAGATGCGTTATGAGGGCCCCCCAAAAAGTACGTTGTCACAGCGGAAGTGTCACAGGGCTCGGTGTTGGGTCCGCTACTGTGGAAAATAATATATAACAGGGTGCTTGTGCGCCAGAAAAGGCTACGATTTCCAGCATTGCCGATGACCTGGCTATAATTATTGCCTCAAAGTACCCCGTTGACGTTTACAGTCCCTATCTTTCTGGAAAATTTGGTGTCAATCTGTATAACCGTTTAGGTTTCGATGTCGGCCATTGATTCACACATTTTTTGTATTCACTGCCAATATCTATCCAAATACATGAGGGCTATAAAAATGCACTAAATACTACTATCAATCTGCGTATCAAGTTAGAAATACTCCTGGAACCCTGATTTCCAATTTGCTGCAGACCATAATTTTCAGCCGATACTGTCCCCAACACGTATGTATTTATTTCAGGCTATTACCACCAGACAAGCCTCTTATAGTTTTCTTAACTTTAATAACGCCAGCGATATCCAAAATATTGGGTACAAATATATTTCTTCGACAGGTCTCCGAGGGCGAGAAAAAGGACTCGCACTCACTGAATGAGCGCGTAAGCGCTTATGGCGAGGATATATGTTTCCTAGGTGAGCTGTAAGTGTGATACCCGCATGGAAATAGATCAAGCCATAAAACACTCTGAACGTCATAAACTTTGACATACTTCCACGTATACATCGGATGTAAGCATGCAAGTGTGTAGGTGACACTGGTATCCTGGAGCGTTTTATAGGTTCCGCTCTGCGTAGGGCATACACGCACGAGAACAGTAGTTTTATATGCTTAGAGAAGTTTGAAAAGTTTTGGGGTAAGTTATGAGTTCGTAAATCATCTTCTAACCACTCTGCACCGGAGACAGTCTATTTTATGCGAAGACACTGCTAAAATGAGTAACCTTTCTCGCAGGACTTGTCTATTCCATTCACCTCTCGTAGGGAAATTGGCGCCCTTGAAGTTACGTATCATAAAACGTGGATGTAACTTTTCTCGTAAATCTAAGAGAATTGTTAATTGAAGTGAGGTTGGGATTAGCTTTATTGTTGGGAAAAAAAGTCGTTTTTATTCCTGCTTGGATTTGCCTATTCTCCGGCATTGGTGTGCAACAATGGGGAATTAATTTGGGAAAAGTTGAAAGACTCACTTTATGACTTTCATGGTAAATTTCAAGGACTGCTTTGTAGAAGGCATGATAACCGCGGGTTCTGTTTTGTAAAAATGATAAAAATAACATATTCCCTAGGAAAGGATTTTTTGTCTCCCGATCTGGAATTGAACATTTTTGAAAACAGGGGATGAATTACCAGACCAAGTGGGTTGCAGGAAGAAATTAAAACGTGAAGAGCACATTCTTCTCATGGATGTTTGTCGCTCCTCGCGGCTCAATAATTTCAACTTCAGTTCTGCAATGATTAGTAAAGGATAAGGCTTTGTTGCCCAGTAGTACAGTATAGTCTTTCTTCCTCTCGCCCTTTTTGTGTAAAATAAAACCTTATTAAAATCGGTTTACTGTTTGCCTGCTGTCTGTTTTTTTTCTATTTTATAGAGGTGGAAAACATCGAAAGCCACAGTGTGGAACTTCGCAACCCACTAAAACTGCCTCTCCTCATCCGCTATGTCGCACCAAACTAACTAGAGGCATTATATCATAGGGCGGATTAGATCCCTGCCGGCTTAGTCCTATGATGAGGATTCTTTCCTCCCTGGCGAAAAGTTTGTGCTCAGGGTCCTCGTATTCTTGTGGGCATTCAGGACAGAATGACGATTCCATTCGTCCTATCCAAAACGAATTACATAAATACCTATTTTATCCACCATGCCCAGTAAAACACTGAGTCAAGAGATAGTGAACATCCCCATGGCTGCACGTAGGTAGCATCTGTCGCTTCCCTCGACTATGGCTGTGGTCCGTGAATGTGAGCCTGAATTTTGGGCAAATACCTGAACAAAAATATGGATGAACTAAACGAAATGTCATTAACATTGAAGGGCGATGAGGATATTGACGGAACTCTTGTTGATTATGGGATCATCGAAGCAGATAGCGCAACAAGTGATAAGGAGGAGGTAACCAACCTGGATCCCTTTGAGCAAAGTGATAAAATGCTATACTCTCCACGGGAGGTATTCATAGTGGCAAAGGCTGTACCGGGCGCAGCAAGCAAAAAACGGTCAATGCCAACGACGAGAATTGATGCAATGCTAGCAAAAGTACTCAGGGTGGAAAATTACCTGAAGAAGACGCGTAAAATCCTGAACACACTCTACAAATTCGTCGGGCCAAAGCATGTTCACCGCCATATTAAGATAATTGTTCTAAACCTTGAAGAAACTTGCGAAAAGGCTATAGGCGAGTTAGGTTCGATGAACCAATGCACAGCGAATACGGGACAGTTGCAAACTCCTAAGGTGACTCTATTGTCTGTCTGTTTTCTTCTTTTTCTTCACGCTTTGTCAGCCCACCAATTCGATATCCCTAAAAGCTGTCTGGCGTCCTGACCTAAGCCATCGCTCCATCGCAAGCAGGGTCTGCCTTGTCTTGTCTTTCTACCATACATATTGCCTTTATAGACTTTCTGGGCTGGATCATCTTCATCCATACGGATTGAGTGAACCGCCCACCGTAACCTGTTGAACCGGATTTCATCCACAACCTAAGGGTCATGATATCGCTCATGTTGGTTGGTTGCTGACGCTACCACCATATACTTTGTCTTGCCTTCCTTGACGTGCAGCCCAAGATCTCGCGCCGACCGCTCGATCTAGATGAAGGCAGTTTGTACGTCTCGGGTCATTCTTCCCATGATGTCGATATCGTCAGCATAGGTCAGTAGTTGGGTGGACTTAAAGAAGATCGTACCTCTTCCATTTACCTCAGCATCACGGATCGCTTTCTCGAGGGCCAGGTTAAAGAGGACGCATGATAGGGCATCCCCTTGTCGTAGACCGTTATTGATGTTGTATGGTCTTGAGAGTTATCCCGCTGCTTTTATCTGGCCTTGCACATTAGTCAGGGTCAGCATTAGTTAGTCTTATCAATTTCATCGGGCAACCGAATTTTCGCATCTCGCGAATCACCATAATTTGAGCACAAGTTTATGAACCACTTATTGTAATTATTCGCCTCCATATTTAACCAATTCGGCTGTAATTCCATCGGCTCCTGGCGACTTATGCTTTTTGAGACGATAAATTGCCCGGACTGTTTCTCCTACACTTGGTGGTGGCAGTATTTGTTCGTCATCTTCAGTTGGCGGGACCTCCAACTCGCCGATGTTCTGGTTGTTCAGTAGTTCATCAAAGTACTCAATCCATCGCCCATTCTGTCGGAAATCAAATTTCCCTCTTTGTCTCGGCAAGATGAATACCGAGGTGTATAAGACTTCATCCTGCTGACTTGTTAGTAAAACTTGTTCGCCTGGTGCAGTTGCTCCCTGTACTTTTCGAGTTCACAGACTGGTTGGTTCTCCCAGGCTTCCTTTTTCCGTTTGTGAAATCACTTCTCCGGTCGCCGTTCGTGATAAGTTTCCGCGCGTGCCCGAGAATGCAGCATTCTTCAGTTCCGTCGCTAACTTACATTCATCGTTAAACCATTGTGGATGGCTTCAGTGTTAACTCTCACCTACTTGTCAGAGGGGATTCTGGGTGGTATTGATAGTGATAGTGATCCGAGTCTATATTGGCTCCCCTATATGTTCTGACATTCATCAAGGCTGAGAGGCAGCGGCGTTCGGTCAACACGTGGCTAATTTGGTTGAAAGTGGTCCCGTCTGGAGAGGCCATGTATGTTGTGGACCGCTTTCCGTGTAAACCTGGTACTTCCAACAACCTTTTCGTGTGACACTGCTAATTGAATGCTCCGCAGTCCGTTATCATTTGTATTTTGGTGTAAGCTATGGGAGCCAACGTATCGGCTCAATACGGGCTCCGTCCCTACTTGGCTGTTAAAATCTCCAAGTATGATTTTGATATAATATCTGTGACAGGCTTCGTAAGGCTTCGTAACTTCGGTTTTCCGTGTAGGGTTGTCAGCCCTACCCAACCCCCAACCTGAAGGACCAGTTGGTACAATTTGTCCTGTTTTTAAACGCGGGAGACTCGCCTTCATCCTTCTCCGTCTGCAGCTTTTCGGTAAGAAAGAGCTCCCAGCGGTCACCACGTGGAGGTGGAGATAGGGTTTAGTAGTAGAGCTGTTGGTGTTGGTTCAGCAGGCGTTTTCCAGGTTTTATGCTCTACCGTGGGTACCAATCCACGTCTCGCCTGGGACCTATACTACTCTTTGACCACCTCGGAGTGGATATGGTAGACAAAGTGTGCTGTTTTTTCGCTAACTTGGTATTGGAATCGATATCAATTAAAATAAAATTCACTTTGAGTCCGTTTGGGAAGGATCGTATGACCATTTTATTTAAATTCCAAATTTAGACTAAAGACTACTTACACTATTTCTTACAAAGTAACCTATCTTGTAAACATTATCCTATCTTTATCATGTGTCGCGCACATGTCCATATTGCATTTTACAATGCGCAGGTCAAAGTGTCTTCATTAATGAAGACACATTTCTTACGAAATAGGGTACAAGCAATATAAATAACATTATGCTTGTACCATTTTTATTATCAGGCCCGTTCACACATGTTACAAAACAAGATGCGTTCTTCGAACAAGGTCCTGTTATTATCTTAAGATAAGAATATGTCTACAACTATGGTACAGGCAATATAAAATACATTATGCCTGCACCCAATAATATTTATTCTATATGTATACCCTAAATATTCATATTGTGCTATTACTTATCTACTAACTTACCCCGATTGATTCCCCTTAGGATTCGTAAAATTTTGTGCGCAAATCCTCTGCAGCAGTTTGTACCCGATTGACCAAATGCTCTTATACATCTTGTCGCCAACATTTGTATCTTCAACATTGTGATTTTGTTTGCAGAAATAGCTGTAACGAGGAGTCCCAAATAAAGGATATCGAATAAAATTTGTAACTAAAGTTTTTAAACAAATTTAGCTGTAACTAGCTCAAGGAATTCCAAAGGCTGACAATTTTAAAAACAAATGTGATTTGGTAAATTTTCGAAAATGGAAATTTTTGGGTTTTTACTTTAAGATACTACTTTCTGTTTCAGTAGATTTTGAAAATTTTATTTTGCAATGAAATTATTTTCAAAAGTAATATACGTTTTTTTTCTGCCACTGAACCAAAAACCGCACCAGGCGCGGAAGTTTTACCAACAAGTCAGCAGGATGAAGCCTTATACACCTCGATGCTCATCCTGCCGAGACAAAGAGGGAAATCTGATTTCCGACAGAATGGGCATATTATAGCGATGGGTTGAGTACTTTGATGAGCTACTGAACAACCAGAACATCGGCAAGTTGGAGGTCCCGCCAACTGAAGACGACGGACAAATACTGCCACCACCAAGTTTAGGAGAAACAGTCCGTGCAATTCATCGGCTAAAAAATCATAAGTCGCCAGGAGCCGATGGAATTACAGCCGAATTGGTTAAATATGGAGGCGACCAGTTACACCAAGTGGTTCATCAACTTGTGCTCAAGGTATGGGACAGCGAATCAATGCCTGACGATTGGCAGCGAGGCATAATCTGTCTCATACATAAAAAGGGAGATATCACACAGTGCAGCAATTATAGAGGTATCACGTTGCTGAGTACCATCTATAAGATATTCTCCACTATCTTGCTAGGCCGGATAGCCCCATACGCCCAGAACATCATTGGCCCATACCAAAGAGGCTTCACTCCAGGCAAATCAGCAACAGATCAGATTATCTCTCTACGGTAAGCGATGGAAAAACTGTTGGAATATGGACAACAGTTGCACCATCTGTTCATCGACTTTAAAGCCGCCTATGATAGCGTAGCCAGGGTAAAACTGTACACGGCCATGGGAGAATTCGGTATCCCGACGAAATTAATAAGACTGACTAGGCTGACCCTGACCAATGTGCGAGGCCAGATAAAAGCAGCAGGATCACTCTCAAGATCATTCGATATCAACAACGGTCTACGACAAGGGGATGCCCTATCATGCGTCCTCTTTAACCTGGCCCTCAAGAAGGTGATCTGTGATGCTGAGGTGAATGCAAGAGGTACGATCCTCTTCAAGTCCACCCAACTACTGGCATATGCTGACGATATCGACATCATGGGAAGAACCACCCGAGACATTCAAACTGCCTTCATCCAGATCGAGCAGGCGGTAATCGGCGCGAGATCTTGGGCTGCACATCAATGAAGGCAAGACAAAATACATGGTGGCAACGTCAGCACCGAAGACGAATCAACCAACAACATCAAACCGCACTGGTCAAACACAAGCACGAACAAGAATAAGGATAGGGGAATACAACTTTGAGACCGTTGACAATTTCTCCTATCTAGGGTCGAAAATCACAACCGATAGCAACTACGATGATGAAATCCGCGCACGGTTGTTGTCAGCCAACAGAGCCTACTTCAGCTTACAAAGACTGTTCCGCTCGAAACGTCTCACCATAGGGTCAAAGCTCTTACTGTACAAGACTATGATCTTGCCAGTCCTCATGTATTCCTCGGAAACTTGGGTTCTTAGCAAGAAAAATTGCGAACTCTTGGCCGCGTTCGAGAGAAGAATCCTCCGAAGAATTTTTGGCCCCCTACATGAGGATCCGTATGGATGAAGATGATCCCACCCGGAAAGTCTATAAGGGCAATATCTATGGTAGGAAAAGAAGACGCGGCAGACGCTGCCTAAGATGGAGCGATGGCGTGGGCCAGGACGCCAGACAGCTTTTAGGGATATCGAATTGGTGGACCTCGGCGCAAAACCGGGATGTCTGGAGTTCCTTATTAAGGCAGGCCTAGACCGGATACCGGTTGTTGCGCCGTTGATGATGATGATGAACCAAAAATTTATTTATTTTTAAAATGGCATTAAGACTTCTCTTATGGGTCTCTCAGATGCCGCGCTACCATCGGCGTTCCTTTTGGACGCGACTAACGGAGTGTTAAATAAGTAGACTCAATATAAGGGTTGCATATGTATTAGCAATGGGATGTATTTTTAAAACTAGATTTTGTATAGGTGCACCACTGTGAAGTTTTCGGATTTTTCAGTTAAATAGGTTCTGAGAACGAAACCTGTTACACATTTCAAGGCTTACATTTTGAGCTCTCACTTCCCGATCTTTCACCCAATATCAGAAATAAGATCAATTTCAAGAAGTACTGATTCATTTAATAGTCCACATGACTATATTCTGAGGAACACTCGAGAGGCAGTCGTGGCATCGGGATACTTCCCAGGAGACGAAATCCCGGCTGCACCGGAACAAGTCGCAAAACTGGTGAGAAGAGGGCGTTACCACTTCTCTTCGGCTGCAATGCCAACGCCCACCACGAAGTCTGGGGAAGCAGCAACACCAATCGAAGATGTGAGTACCTTCCTGAATTTATTCTTAGCAGTAAGTTAGAAATATATAACTTAGGGAACAATCCAACATTTGTGACCAGTACTAGACAGGAGGTACTAGACATAACTCTTGGAAATACTCTAATGAACGGAATGGTCAGGTCCAATTCCTGACCAAGAACCCTCGGATGAAACCCCTATGGGTGATCACAGGATAATCAGATTCCACATTGAGGGTAACTCCGAAATAGAAAGAATAATAAGGAATCCATGGAGAACAGATTGGGAATTCTATGCACTTGAGCAACAGCATTGCCCACCTTCAAGGGGGCAGTGACATCAGGAGCGAACTGGAACTAGAAACAGTTCTCAACACTCAACACAGTCGTCATTGACGCATATGAGCTGTCCGGCTAGGACAGTTAAGTCATCAAGGGATGTACCATGGTGGAACAGGAACCTGGCCAGAATGAGAACGGAGGCACCAAAACTCTTCAACCCGGCAAAACAAACGGCGGACCGGCAGAGGTACAAAAATGCACTGACTGCGTATAGCATCGCGATCAGAGAAGCAAAACGGAACAGCTTCAGGCAATTCTCTGAAGGGATCGAACAGATCACAGAAGCAACCAGGCTTTACTAGGCTGCAGCCAAAGACGGAGCAATATCCTCTGTCTGTTTGAAGAGGGCAGATGGGACATTTACCCAGAATGAGGAGGACAGAGTACACCTGCTTCTCAGAACTCAGTTCCCAGGGTCCTACCCCACGGTGGACAACATTCTGCCAGGCACACCAACAACGAATAAAAGGGAAAGAAAGGAGAACTGGAAACTAACGAAAGAAGTATGCTCAGAAGCTAGGGTAAGGTGGGTATCCTTTTCAAACTAAATCTTTCAGACCAATTTGCCTAACATCGTTCGTATTCAAAACGGTGGAGAAGGTCATAGACAGCTATATTAGCACTAACGTTCTAAAGCGTAATCCCCTACATCAATGTCAACACGCTCACTGGGCAGAACGGTCAACTGAAACTGCTCTGTATCAGTTGACAGAGGTACCACGGAATGGCATAGAAACAAAAGAAATTGCACTGTGTGCGTTTTTGGATATCGAAGGAGCATTCGACAACACATCGCACACAGAGATACAAGATGCCCTGAGCCGCAAGGGAGTGAGAAACACCCTGGCATTCTCGATGGGCAAAATGCTAGAAAGCAGTCAAATAGAAGTATCGACAGGTACAAATTCTATTATGATGAACACTACTCAAGGCTGTCCACAGAGCGGGGTACTATCGCCGCTGATGTGGAGTATAGTAGTGGACGAACTCCTGGACGTGCTAACAAATACTAGAATACAAGTCCAGGGTTCCGCGGACAACATTGTTTTAATCTGTAGGCAAATATGACCAACTAGTGCCTGGTGCAGGAAGGTGGGACTGCGTATCGACCCAGCCAAAACCACCATAGTACCGTTCATTAAGAGGCGTAAGCTTGATCACCTGAGAGCCATAAGATTGCATGATATGGAGGTGAAACGAGAAACGGAGGTCAAATATTTGGGAATTACGTTAGACAACGAGGTTTCACTTCGATAAGAAGTTTGAAACACGTTGGAGTAACAAGGCAAACTGGGAGAGCGTAGCTGCGACATAGGGTTTAAACCAGCCACTGGTTACTTGGTATACGGTATACGGGCCAAAACCCTTCTGTGGAATCGGAAACGGTTTCATGGCTATGACTCTAAGAAAGGAAAAGGAACGGTTAAGGGAACTATACTGGGCGGGCCTACAAAGGTTGTTGGTCAGTTGAGGGTGCTTATTGGGGGATACAAACCCATGCGCACAAATGATTGCTTAAACCTCACCAAAAAGAACCTCCGAATCAGAGTGGGAATTCTCACTGGTCATTGTCGGCTGAATTTTCACCTAGGGAAGCTAAGTGATATCTACGGACACTGCCTGCAAGTTTTGTGAGGAGTATGACGAAACCTCTATAAACGCCCTGGGACAGTGTCAGCCACTTTTGTAAAGTAGGTCGAGGCATCTGGAAGAACAATTAATACCAGATGCAAAGCTGAAAAATCTGGAAGTAGGGAACATACTGAAGTTTCCGACGGTTATAGGCCTGCTTGAGATACTATGATCAATAAGTACACTATAACCAGAAAAACGGGCACAATTGTTCTTTAAGGACGCGATGCGACTTTCCCTTAACAGAATAATAAAAATAATAAAATATTTTGTGTAAAAAATTGTACGTCCCCTTCTGCATATATGTGCAACCCCTTAAACACAACATAAAATAGTGCCACTTGCTATATGTAAAGAAATTCACAGTCCAAATATTCTTATCAAATTTCATGACAACAGTCTCAGCTGGTTCCAAATAAATCAGGTAAAACAGGCAAACAAACATTGAATCGATTCTAGTAAAGTTTTGTCTCACACAAAAGCTTACAAAGTGAACAAACCCGAGACACTATAAGAAAATACAGGAGTGTCAGAAAGATTTGGAAAGTTTTAGGAAAAATCGTTTCATCACTCTGAATGAGATTCGGGTCGTCCGCCATGATTCTAAACGAAAACAAGAGGTTTGTTTTTATTATAAAAGAATATACTTTGGCGGTCAAAGGGTAGTATAGGTCCCAGGGTGAAATGTGGATTGACACCCACGATAGAGCATAAAACCTGGGGAACGCCTGCTCAACCAACACCAACAGCTCTTCCACCAAACCCTATCTCCACCTCCACACGGTGATCACTGGGAGTTCTTTCTTTATGAAAAACTCCAGACGGAGAAGGATGAAGGCGCGCCTAAAAACGAGACCAAATGTACCAACTGGTCCTCCAGGTTGGGGGTTGGGTAGGGCTGACAACCCTATACGGAAAACCGATGTTACGAAGCCACGAAAAGAGCCTCGGACAGGATGGATCTTACAACGACGAACCCGGCAACGACAACGGATGAACGATTTGTGCATTTTCTCATGGAACGTGCGCTCCCTGTACAGACCGAATGCTGCTGAGCAGCTAGCCGATACCATGTCCCAATATAGGGCTGATATAACAGCGTTACAAGAGATGCGATGGACAGCGGTCATCCAGTAAACCATGTGCGCAGAACAGGTTTCTTAGTCAGCCAAAAAATGAAACCTGCTGTTATCGGCTTTGAAAATATAAGCGAAAGGCTATGCACTCCACGTGTGCGAGGCAAGTTTAGAAATATAAGCCTCATTAACGTTCCCGCCCCTACAGAGGAGGCTGCAGAGTCTGAGAAGGATACCTTCTACGAGGCAGTTGAGCGGACCCTCGAAGCCTGTCCCAAGTATGATATGATCAAAAAACATTCCCTATCCTCTTTAACCTGGCCCTCGAGAAAGTGATCCGTGATGCTGAGGTAAATGCAAGAGGTACGATCCTCTTTAAGTCCACTCAACTACTGGCCTATGCTGACGATATCGACATTATGGGAAGGACCACCCGAGACATACAAACTGCCTTCATCCAGATCGAGCAGGCGGTAATCGGCGCGAGATCTTGGGCTGGATATCAATGAAGGCAAGACAAAGTATATGGTGGCAACATCAGCATCGAAAACCAACTAACCAACATCAAACCGCACTGGTCAAACAGGAAGAATAAAGATAGGAGAATACAACTTTGAGACCGTTGATAATTTCTCCTATCTAGGGTCGAAAATCACAACCGATAACAGCTACGATGACAACAACAACAGAGCCTATTTCAGCTTACAAAAACTGTTCCGCTCGAAACGTCTCACCATAGGATCAAAGCCCTTACTGTACAAGACAATGATCTTGCCAGTCCTCATGTATTCCTTGGAGACTTGGGTTCTTAGCAAGAAGAATTGCGAACTCTTGGCCGCGTTCGAGAGAAGAATCCTCCGAAGAATTTTTGGCCCCCTACATCAAGATGGACGATTCCATAGCCTATATAACGACGAAATCTATGAGCGATACCACGACCGTCTGGTCGTAGATAAAATCCGGCTCAATAGGTTACGGTGGGCGGGTCAGTTAATCCGTATAGATGAGGATGATCCAGACCGGAAAGTCTATAAGGGCAATATCTATGGTAGAAAAAGGAGACGAGGGAGACCCTGCCTAGGGATATCGAATTGGTGGACCTCGGCGCAAAACCGGGATGTCTGGATTCCCTTATTAAGCAGGCCTAGACCGGATACCGGGTGTTGCGCCGTTAATAATGATGATACTTTGAAGGTGAACATTATAAAATCATTCTTATGCCCAACGCAATAACATAATTAGATTCATGAAGACTCCCACTAATCGAAGGGATTCAGGAATGAAATGGCAAATAATAGTGTAAATCGAGTGAAAACATCCCAAATCCTAATTCTTTCCATCTATCAATACGCTGGAAGTCATTCACACCTCAAAGAACTCCATAACAGTCAACTATCATATCTGGATGGTAAATACAAGTAGGTGAACGAAACCTAAGCATACACTTGTGGACATCCATACTAAGTGGCGATAACAGAACAGGAGAAACCAATGCAATGCAAAAGACAAGTAACATTTTCCGTATTCTGCAATGCAACAACATCAAGCGCCGCCACAACCAACAGACACCATGAGACGTTGTAAAATGAATGATAGAAAAGTGAGTTGTAGTCGAAACTAGGAAACGAATTGTTGTCAATGAAAAGGTGTAGGGAAAATGAGGAAAAACTGGAATTAGATAGATTTTGAATGGAACAGACTTGATCACAGAACATTAGTTTACAATCAATTTATTTTTATATTTTTCGGTCATAAGAATTCCAATGAGTTAATACAACATACATACGCATATTTGCAGAATCTAATAAAACTGAGAATCAGTTAAAGTGAGATTTGGAAGGATCTC
Source organism: Hermetia illucens (assembly GCF_905115235.1). Taxonomy (NCBI): domain Eukaryota; kingdom Metazoa; phylum Arthropoda; class Insecta; order Diptera; family Stratiomyidae; genus Hermetia; species Hermetia illucens. The sequence goes on from NC_051853.1 coordinate 69,551,485, forward strand.
GCTCCAGAAAAGCACAAATTCAGGTGGACAACAAAATTCTTGATGGGTGGGTGGTAAATATTCAGAATCTAAATCATCACCAAAATATAAAAATTATGTCTAGAGAAATCTTTCAAATCTCATAACAAATACTATAACAAAAAATCCTTTAGAGATCTCTTGACATAATAGTAACACCGGCAGTAACGACGGAAAAAGTACTGGAGGTCTGCAGCAGCCTTTAATATCTTCAAGGTGGTTGCCGGCTAGACTGATAACGAAATGCACGCAAGTGGTGACACTAACAATTATTGCCTAGTGATTACCTTTAATGATCAAAATGCATTCAGTCCGGCTAATTGGAACTTAATAAGGAAGTCCCTAGTTACTTAGCTTCAGTAGGAAGCACAGTCAGAATTCAGGGAGTAATTTTCATGAAGCATTGCGAAGAAACGGCCACCCGTTTCAGAGTGACAACCACATCCTCACTTCAAAATCAGTAATCCAATATCTTGGAAGTAATGATAGATGCTAGACTAAACTGCAAGGAACATTTGCAATGCATATGACAATTATCAACATAGCCCTGGCAGGGTAGTGTGAAAAATCAGCCCCCGCAATGCACTCGTAGCCTGCTGATAGCTAGCGTAGTCAAAGGGTAGTATAGGTCCAGGGCGAAACGTGGATTGGTACCCATGATGGAGCATAAAACCTGGAAAACCAACACCAACAGCTCTACTACCAAACCCTATCTCCACCTCCACGTGGCGATCGCTAGGAGCTCTTTTTTAACGAAAAACTGCAGCCAGAGAAGGATGAAGGCGAGCCTCCCACGCCTAAAAACGGAACAAATTGTACTAACTAGTCCTCCAGGTTGGGGGTTGAGTAGGGATCACAAGCCTACATGGAAAAGCGTTGCAGGAGATGGGTTGGACAGGGACCGGTTTCCTGGAGAAGAGTCACTACACCATATATTATAGTAGCCATCTTAGTCAGCCAAAAAATGAAACCTGCTATTATCGGCTTCGAAAACATAAGCGAACAGCTACGCACTCTGCGTTTGCGAAGCAAATTTACAAACATAAGCCTCATTAACTTTCACGCCCCTACAGAGGAGTCTGCAGAGTCGGAGAACGATATCTTCTACGAGACAGTAGAACCAACCCTTAAAGCCTGTCCCAGATATGATATCAAGCCAAATAGGGACGGAGTCCGTATTCAGGCGATACTTTGGCTTCGATAGCTTACATCAAAATACAAATGATAACGAACTGCGGATTATTCAATTAGCAGTGCCACACGAAATGGTTTTTGGAAGTACCTGGTTTGCGCGGAAAGCGGTGCATAAGCAAACTTGGGCCTCTCCAGACGGGACCAGTTTCAACCAAATTGACCACGTGCTGATCGAACGTCGTCACCTCTTAGCCTTGATGAATGTGAAAACATACAGAGGGGCCAATATAGACTCGGATGACAATCTCACCACCCAGGATCCCCTCTGACAATCAGGTGAGAGTTAACACTGAAGCCATCCACAACACAGCCTTCCGCAACGCCTATAAGAGGGAAATGGAGAGAAGCATCAACAAATTATCTTTACAATCCCCTGAAGAACGTTATCATAAATTCGACCACAAACATACTTGGCCCTAACCGCCAAAAGAGTCGGAACGGCTGGTTTGACCGTGAATGTAAGTTAGCAACGGAACGGAGGAATGCCGCATACCAAGTAATGTTGCATTCTCAAAGAATGCTGGCACGCGTAGAGACTTACCACAAACTCCGGCGAGAGGAGAAGCGACTTCACAGACGGAAAAAGGAAGATTAGGGGAACCAACAGATCTGTGAACTCGAAAAGTACAGGGAGCAACCGCACCAGGTGCGCAAGTTTTACGAACAAGTCAGCAGGATGGAGCCTTACACACCTCGATGTTCATCCTGCCGAGACAAAGAGAGAAATTTGATTTCCGACAGAATGGGCATATTGGAGCGATGGATTAAGTACTTTGATGAACCACTGAACAACCAGAACATTGGCGAGTTCGAGGTCCCGCGACGACGGACAAATACTGCCACCAATTACACGAAGTGGTTCATCAACTTGTGCTCAAAGTGTGGGACAGCGAATCAATGCCTGACGACTGGCAAAGGGGAATTATCTGTCTCATACATAAAAAGGGAGATATCACACAGTGCAACAAATGATCTTCAGAATCACCTGAAGAACGTTATCATAAATACTGCCACAAACATACTTGACCCCGGCCACAGAAATAGTCGGAACGACTGGTTTGACGATGAATGTAAGTTAGCAACGGAACGGAAGAATGCTACATACTGAGTAATGCTGACTTATCACAAACTCCGGCAAGCGGAGAAATGACTTCACAGACGGAAAAAAGAAGCCTGGGAGAACCAACAGGTCTGTGAAGTGCAAAAGTACAGGGAGCAGCCGCACCGGACGCGCAAGTTTTACCAACAAGTCAGCAGGATGAAGCCTTACACACCTCGATGTTCATCCAGCGCAGACAAAGAGGGAAATCTGATTTCCGACAGAATGGGCATATTGGAGTGATGGGTTGAGTACTTTGATGCGCTACTGAACAACCAGAACATCGGCGAGTCAGAGGTCCCGCCAACTGAAGACGACGGACAAATACTGCCACTATCAAGTTTAGGAGAAACGGTCCGTGCAATTCATCGGCTAAAAATCATAAGTCGCCAGGAGCCGTTGGAATTACAGCCGAATTGTTTTAATATGGAGGCGACCAATTACACCAAGTGGTTCATTAACTTGTGCTCAAGGTATGGGACAGCGAATCAATGCCTGACGATTGGCAAGGAGGCATTGTCTGTCTCATACATAAAAAGGGAGATATTACACAGTGCAGAAATTATAGATGTATCACGTTGCTGAGTACTACCTATAAAGTATTCTCCACTATCTTGCTAGGTCGGATAGCCCCATACGCCCAGAACATTATTGGCCCATACTAAAGATGCTTCACTCGAGGCAAATTAGCAACAGATCAAATTTTCTCTCTGTGGCAAGCGATGGAAAAACTGTTGGAATATGCACATCAGTTGCATTATCTCTTCATCGACTTTAAAGCCACCTATGATAGCCTACACAATGACGAAATTTATGACCGATACCATGACCGTCCGGTTGTGGATAAATTCCGGCTCAATAGGTTATGGTGGGCGTGTCACTTAATCCGTATGGATGAGGATGATCCCACCCGGAAAGTCTATAGGGGCAACATCTTTGGCAGAAAAAGAAGACGAGGCAGACCCTGCCTAAGATGGAGCGATGGCGTAGGTCAGGACGCCAGACAGCTTTTAGGAATATCGAATTGGAGGACCTCGGCAAAAACCGGGATGTCTGGATTTCCTTATTAAGCAGGCCTAGACCGGATACCGGTTGTTACGCCGTTGATGATGATGATAGCATAGCCAGGATAAAACTGTACACAGCCATGAGAAATTTCGGTATCCCGACGAAATTGATAAGGCTGACTAGGCTAACCCTGACCAATGTGCGAGGCCAGGAATCACTCTCAAGACCATTCAACATCAACAATGTTCTACGGCAACGGGATGTCCTATCTTGCCTCCTCTTTAACCTGGCCCTGGGGAAGTGATCCGTGATGCTGAGGTAAATGCGAGGGGTACAATCCTCGTTAAGTCCACCCAACTACTGGCCTATGCTGACCATATCGGCATCATGGGAAGAGCGAACCGAGACCTACAGACTGCCTTCATCCAAATCGAGCAGGCGGTGCGAGATCTTGGGCTGCACATCAATAAAGGCAAGACAAAATATATGGTGGCAACGTCAGCACCAAAAACCAACCAAACCAACAACATCAAGCCGCACTGGTCAAACGGGAAGAATAAGGATAGGAGAATACAACTTTGAGACCGTTGATAATTTCTCCTATCTAGGGTCAAGAATCTCAACCGATAACAGCTACGACGACGGAATCCGCGCACGGTTGTTGTCAGCCAACAGAGCCTATTTCAGCTTACAAAAACTGGTCGGGTCACATAATCCGTGTGGAATATGATGATCCAGCCCGGAATGTTTATAAGTGCAATATCTATGGTAGAAAAAGAAGACGAGGCCGACTCTGCCTGAGATGGAACGATGGCATAGGTCAGGAAGTCAGGCAGCTTTTAAGTATACCGAATTGGTGGACCTCGGCGCGAAACCGGGGTTTCTGGAGTTTTTTATCAACGCAGGCCTAGGCCGGATACCGGTTGTTGCGCCGTTGATGATGATGATTATAGCTAGAATAGTAAGCTTTATACTGTCCTACACGTTGCAATTTGAGGAACTGCACTGTTTACTGCGTGGAATACTTGAAAGATAAGTACGGACTACAGATGGAGCGTCTTAAGAATGTACTGGGAGGTCAAATCTTTTTGGTCGATAACAAAAATGATGTCGATTAGTATTCTGATCGATGAGATGATGCACACTGTCTTACAGTTGCACGAGTATCCTGGAAGATCCATTATCCCAGGAAGGAGGAAACGAACAGTCTAGTGGAGAAAGATAGAGAATGCGCAAACGGCGAAGTAACTAAGGCTATGTCCACCCCACGACATAACATTTTATGGTAATTCCACTGGACAACAATTACGGGTGGGTTTAGTTGGGAAAATCCCACACCTTAGGGCATTTAGGCAGACAGTAAATAATTCTAATAAGCTCCTGTTTTACACAAAACTTCAAAAATGTCAATAATTTTTTTTTTAAATTAGATATTTTGAGAATTAGTAAATTTGCGGTTGAGGAAATATTTAACATTAACCTTCTAAATAAAATTTAAAAAAGCTAAAGACCAAATGCAAATAAAATATTGAAAGGGCTTAATTTCATTTTTTTGAATTCAGGAAGAAACATGGGTATTAAAAATTTGATGTTATGCAAATCATGAAAATTCTACACAGTAGCAAGAAGAAAAAGACTGCAAAAGTTACCCTTCTTTTAAAAAGGTAGAGATTTACTATTTTTCACCACAACACTCTCCTATGCATAAAAATTGCAGGCCTCCTCCAGAATAAACACATAATTGAAAATTTAAGAATGAGTTCCCCCACACATACTCCTGAAGTCGTCCGTTGGACTTCCCATCCAAGTAGTATTAGCATCGGAAAATTCAGACACATAATATGGAAATGCATCTGGCAATAAGCATTAAATTACACTCATAGTTAGTTTCCGTATGTCGCGCGAGACTCAACCTAGCCTTATCGTTTTCCCTCTTCGTTCGCCACGCAAGATACTATTGTATAGCGTCACATACGCCAAGTAAACATATGCCTGGAGAGTTCCTACTTTGTACTATCATACTTGAGCCGCGGCTCAGATTTCAGTATCATGAAACCATTGGCGCGATCCACTTTTGGAAAATTAATTTAGAGTATCGATCGGAAAAGTCACACAGAGTTTTCCCGGAATGCGTTAGTTTTAGAGTCACTAGTGAATCGATGAGTTGCGTTGTTTTGAGGAAATCATCCAGCAAGGAATCAATATAGAAGTTCATGTGAAGGTGGATGTAGTGCAAGTATCCCTTGGTCCCAAGGAATTGTGGTAGTGTGTCTTCATGCTCAACGAGGTTCATTTTTGCCATCCAAAATGACTCCAGGCAGCGACGATCGAGAGCAACTGATCAAGGATAGCTCCTTCGGTAGTGTGAGTAGGAATACTTCCAGTGTGGAATTTATATATTAGAACCAATATGTTGCAGCTTCTACGCGCAAAAAGTATTCAATGTCTCATTATTTGTGCATGTTATAAAAACGAAGTCAAAGTTCATCTAAATTAATTTCAAAAGTTGTCAACGCGATTAGCTGGTATTATGCGTCATGATTCCGATTCTATAGGACAGTGTACCACGAATGGTGAAGTGCTTAAAGATTTCCATCTTTCTTCGAAAACAATTAGGTTGCGTTCGTATCACCATCATTGTCTGTTTATAAAAGTTTCTAGAGGTCTCATCACTTGATAAACCCAAGATGCAAATGAAATGTAAATGGTAAAAGTTAGTTGGGATCTGCTGCCCGAATATTCAAGACATGAATAAAATTGTTTTCTATTTCACGCTAGTGACTAACATAAAATAATATGTACGAAAGTTAAATAAAGTAATAAACAATGGCACCAAGAAGAAAATTATCAATAAAGAGAGTGAAGAAGGTAGTTTCCACAGTTTTACATTGTAAATACATACATATGTTCCCCGTTAGAACATTTGTTTCCCTCTCCAGATAGTCTACTTCCGCGCCATCATATCAGACAAACCATAAAAGCATTTTCTTAAGGATACTTGAGAGGACATTTTCAAGAAGCTCCAATTATAATTATTTTCATTGGAAGTGGCTCACACTGCTTGCTCTAAAAACCCACCATCTACCGTTGGTATTATACTGTGAATAGAAGTCTCACCGCGCTAGAAACCTACCTTGCATAAGTGCAGGACACTGTCCCAAAAGTTTCGTCAAAATCCTCACAGAATCTGCATGTAGTGCCCTAAGATATCCTTACTTTCCCCAGGTGATTATTTAGCCTACAGTGACCGTTGAGTATTCCTACTGAAATTCTCTTTTTGGCGAGTTTTAAATAATCCTTCGACCGCTTGGATTAGTATCTCCCATAAACACCCTCGAATATTCCATTCCCCGTAGATTCAGCCAGTGAAACCCCTTAGAGAATTGACTTGGTTGGATCTAATTGCCTTAATATCCGCTTAGGTTAAAATAGTAATATTCTCTCCCCTACGGCTCCTTCCCAGGTTGAAGGAGACACATCTCTCTGTGACGTATATTTCTGCTTTGAATATAGAAGTATGCTTACGAATTAGTCCGAAGTACATTTTCCTTGGCGCTAACTCTCTCTACCGTGAGAGATCCTTGGCCACGCTGCCCAAATTTGCCCTATTGCTCCAACTTGTTGCAAACTTCTTATTGAAATGAAAACTCATTGCTTGGTATCAGCAGTTCAGGATACCTCCTAGAAACAATATTAATCTTCCTTCGATTTCAGCAGTTCCCCTCCTCGCTAATACTCCGGCCCATTCTGCCGGTATCTGTATCTGCAATTGGAGAGGAGGAACGCTAGCGATGCCGTTAAACATGTCCTCATTGAACCACTGAAGCACACACAAGCCAGTCTTTAAAGTCTGTATAACTCCCTGTCTGTTGTGCTGATTTCATTTCGGTCTGTCCAGATTACTGTCCCATAGGTAATCATTGGCTTTACAATATATATCCAGTATAGAATTTTCGGGATGCATCCCCATTTTTTCCAGCTACGGACCTTAAAGTCAATACAGTCCTTGTAGCTTTTTGACATATCTCTCTAACATGAATCTTCCAAAGTATTTTTTGGTCTAGTGTGATTCCCAAATGTTTGACCTCTGTTACTCGTTTCATCTGCATGCATGTGATCTAATGGCTCTCAGGTGATCAAACTTGTAGTTCCTAGTGAATGGTGCTATAATAACCTTCGCTGAATTTATGCGCAGCCTTGCCTTCCTGCACCAGTTACTAGTGATTCGTAATCGAGTTTAAATTCTTCCATATCTTATCTTATATCCTCATTTTTGTCCCCACAGATTATAACAATATCATCAGCGTAACCGTGGACCTGTATTCCAGGATTTATTAGCTCTCCTAGGAGTTCGTCAACTACCACACAGTTAAAGGTGATAAGACCTTGGATAATGTTCATGACAATACAATGAGTATCTGCTGGCACTTCTATTTGCCTGCTCTCAAACATTCTGTCCATCTAGGAGGCCGAAGTGCTTTCCACTCCCTCTTGTATCAGGGCATCTCGTTTCTCTATGTGTGATATGTAATTGAACGCTCCTTTGATGTCCAAAAACGTACACAGTGCTATTGTTTCTATTTTTACAACATCCCGTACTACATCCGCCAGCTGATGTAGGACAGTTTCGGCTGACCATCTTACCCGCTAAACAGATTATGCATTAGAATATTAGTTCTAATATAGTCTATAATATTATCTACCGTTTTGAATGAAGGAATAAAGGCCACTTTTGGCCGCCTCCTTGCCCTTGGTACATATGCCAGCTATGCTGCCTTACCACCCTTAAGATCATTTCTAGGATGGTGCTGAGAAAACACCATCTACTCCAGGCGATTTCGTTGGTTTAAAGGTTCCCACTGCTCACCGTACCCTAACTACCGAGCATATGTACCTCCCTTTTTTTCGTTGTTGGGGTGTCAGGCAGAATGTTGTTGCCTTCCGTCGTGAGGTAGAACCTCGGGAAATGAGCTCTGAGAAGCTGATGTACACAATCCTCCTTATTCTCAGTAGATGTCCCGCCTTTCTGCTTCGCCCACCAAAGTGTTCCCTGGGGTTATGTCTAGTACCTCTTGTTAGGTGCTGATCACTACGTTATATATTTCTAACTTATGAATTCAACAGGGTACCCACCTCTTCGATCGATGTTGCTGCTTCTCCATGGTGCGCGTTGCCATCGTAGCAGAGGAGAAGTGGACGACTAATCGACTAATACCGCTGGGACCCGCGTGTCGTCTCCCCTCGCGTTCTTCTCCCGGCTTCCGGTGAGACTTGGACAGCAACGAGGTCTCCAGTTAGAAACTCTGAAAGACATATATATTTACAATTTCGTTTGAGAATGATGCAGGTTTTACGTTTTTTACAATCTCAAATTACTTCCATTGTTCCTACTTGCGGACCGGGAATCTGCATCCGGTTCACCCAGGGTTCTTGAGCCACTATTCTTCCAATGCTACCCTTGTTTTTGCAATTACTGTGCTTTTAGGAGTGGAGATTTACCTGGGTTATTTCAGTGCTGGCCATTGGCTCCATTAGTGCTTGGAGCTCTTCTCCAATGTCGGAGTATCAACCTCACAAGGAGGATCAACCTCGCAAGGAGGAGCCATGCCGGAGGGGCATGGCTCCTCCTTGCGTATCGCTGTTCGCATTAAGCTCTCGAAGATCGAGGTTTTGGCAACAACTCACCTTCCCTTCTCGATCCTGCACCTCCGGCTACTATGGCCCGGCGGTTCCCTCGGGAATCTCAGTAGGCTTTCCATTTGATGTCTCCTGCTAAATCTGTAATCGATGAGGGAGTTACGGCATTTAATTGCCTCCAAGGATCGATCGTGTACCCTAGTCGCGAGGAGTTTGCCTTGACGACCTACTTGCTTCTAAAAGCTCTCCATAATCTCATGTGCAGATCTATGTTTTGAGTGATTACGAGGCGCAGAGGCTTCTTCGTTTGAACTGCTGCGGCTTTCCGAAAGTATACTGTCACCACGTGCACCCCTGGTACTTTATTTTTGATAGTAAGGCCAGTCCAATGCTCTTCACCGCATTAGCATAGCTAACGTCGGGCCTGGGGTGAAGGTAGGCTACCCCAGATCTACCTGGAATTTCCTCTCTCTTGGATTATGATTTGAGATTCTTGGGAGAATTCTTCTCTTGCGGGCTGATCTCCGCTGCTACCATTATTGAAGGCTTAGTCCTCTCCTAGGTGGTAAAGATCACTTGTCTACTGAATGTGCATAGCATCATCTGATGGTCACCTACCTTAACATCTCACGGCTTCATGGACGAATAGAGCAGCAGCCCCCCAAATTCAATACGGACCACTTCCGCAATTCATCTTTTGTGCAACAGCGGGAAACCTTTCTTGCTGCATAACAACCCATCCAAGAGAAATGAACCGCCCTCAAAAGTGTTTTTATATCTCGTCTCCGAGAAGTTTTTGGCCACACTCCAAAAGAACGTCTCAAGAACTAGCTACCTACGGAAACGTAAAAGCAGATCGATTAAGGTAAAGTTAAACCTTCATTGATCATCCATGTAGACCCTGAACTCTGTGAAAAGTTACTGTTTCCAATAATTCGTAAATCCAGAGAATCTAATATCTTTGCCAGTGGGTGGAGAGAGGAAAAGGTATAAACGTTAAAATTCCGGAGAAGAGCGCTCGTATTGATCACCTCAACTGGATAAGTATTTACATGCTCTCTGCTGTCGCGAAGATTTAAGTTAAAATCATCCTGGAACGCATCAACAAACACCTCGCACACCTGATCAACAGAAAACAGGCTCACTTTGACACCCTACGGATCATTTAGGTTATCGCGCCACCTGCTCTACATCGACTTCGAAGAAACTTCCCATAGCATTAAGGGTATTCCGGAGAAACTAAAAAGTATTATCAGAGCGACATATGCCACATGTTGTTTCTTTTTGACATCGGATAATATCTTATTGCGGAAGACTCTGAGAGGAGTTTGAACTCGAATAAACAATCGGTGAAGGTTGCATTTTTTAACCGACACTTGTTCTTATTATCGGTGTTCTTCTTGCTGCTCTTGCCTGGAGGACATGCTCATCTTCCGTTCAGTAGACTATCGACTAAGCTCATGACATCGACTAGCTTTTTCAGCGAATCATTCGCCTTGAGTAAATATCTTCGAATTTGGAGAAGTAGGTAAGCTGAAAAACTGATCCAATACTTGTCAACATTTGCATGCTCATAGAAAACCTATAGAGTCTCTAACATGCGCCAGGGCATCCTGTATCTCTGTGTGCGGTGTGTTGTCGAATGCTCCTTCGATATCCAAAATGATGCTCTGAGCCGCAAAGGAGTGGGAAACACCCTGGCACTCTGGATGGGCAAAATGCTAGAAAGCAGACAAATAGAGGTACAAACAGGTACAAATTCTATTATCATGAACACCACTCAAGGCTGTCCACAGGGTGGAGTACTATCGCCGCTGATGTGGAATATGGTAGTGGATGACCTCCTGGACGTGTTAACTAATACTGGAATACAAGTCCAGGGCTACGCGGACGACATTGTTTTAATCTGTAGGGGCAAATATGAGGATACCCTATGTGAGTCCAAACTGGGGTAAGGGTTACTAATACCTGGTGCAGGAAGGTGGGACTGCGGATCAACCCAACCAAAACCACCATAGTACCATTCACTAGAAGGCGTAAGCTGGATCACCTGAAAGCCATAATATTACATGATATGGAAGTGAAACTAGAAGCAGAGGTCAAACATTTGGGAATCACGCTAGACCACAAATTACTCTGGAAGACACATGTCGGAAACACTTGTCGGAAAGCCACGAGGGCTCTGATGACTTGCAGATCCATAGCAGGAAAAAAATGGGGTTGCAGCTCGAAGATACTACTTTGGATATATACTGCAATAGTAAGGCCAATGATTACCTATCGAGCGGTAATCTGGGCAGAAAGAACCGAACTCAGCACACAAACTAGGGAATTACATAAGCTCCAAAGGCTGGCTGGCTTGTGTATCAGTGGGGCAATGAGGACATGCCCAACGGCATCCCTGCAGGTCCTTCTGGGATTAACCCCTCTCCATCTGCACATACAGATGCAGGCAAGGAGATCAATATTCGAAATGGCCGGTAGTATGAGTGAGGCGGGTAGTTGTCTAAATCGAAGGAAGATTGATATCCTTTCTAGGCGGTATCCCGAATTACGATACCGAGGGACAACATGACAACGAGGTTTCACTTCGATAAGAAGTTTGAAACACATTGGAGTTACAACGAAAACTGCGAGAGCGTGGCTGCGACATACGGCTTAAACCAGCAACTGATTACTTGGTACACTGACGGATCCCTCACAGCAGACGGAGCGGGTGCCGGTCATTAGTCCAAGGAAAATGTACTTTGAGCCAATGGGCAGGTACACTAGCATATTCCAGGCGGACTACGTCATAGACAAATGTGCCTCCATTAATCTGCAGAGGAACTACAGGGGGCAGAACATAATTATTCTCACCGATATCCAAGCAGCGATCAAGGCACTTTGGTCCAACCAGGTGAACTCTAAACTGGTATGGGAATGCCTTAAGAGACTGAATACACCCCGCTCGTCCAACAAGGTCTGGATACTTTGGGTTCCAGGTCATGCTGGGTTGGAAGGCAACGAGGCAGCGGATGAACTAGCCAAGAACGGAGCAGGGATGCCTTTACACGGGCCAGAACCCTTCTGTGGAATCGGAAACGGTTTCATGGCTATGAATCTAAGAAACGACGAAAAACGGTTGAGGAAACTATATTGGGCGGGCCTACCAGGGATGGAGCAGTCCAGGGTGCTTATTGGGGAAATACGAACCCATGCGTACAAAGGATTGCTTAAACCTCACCAAAAAGAACCTCCGAATCATAGTGGGAATTCTCACTGGTCATTGTCGGCTGAACTATCACCTAGGGAAGCTAGAGGTATCTACGGACACTGCCTGCAGGTTCTGTGAGGAGGAGGACGAAACCTCTATACACGTCCTGGGACAGTATCCGCCACTTGTGCAAAGTAGGTCGATACACCTGGGAGAACACTTAATACCAGATGCAAAGCTGAAACATCTGGAAGTGGGGAACATACTAAAGTTCCTAACGGTTACAGGCCTGCTTGAGATACTGTGATCAATAGGTACACTATAACCAGTAAAAGAGGCACAATAGCTCTTTCCCTTAACAGAATAATAATAACATGCGCCAGCGAGAGTTCAAGGAACCATCCCTTTTCTCTCCCTCTTTCGTGGGCGTGCATGTTGCAATAACGTATTAACGTATAGTCCAATCATTTTCACCGCAGGCGCAGGTTTTCTCTCTATAACACTATTCGCAGTGTACACGAGCTTGGGGAAGTGGTTGCATCTGCTTTGTAGGGTAAGCTTCGTTGTATGAAATAAGAAGTTTGAATACGGAAGAGCGAATCTTTATTAAAAAGACAATGAAGTTACAGAAATATTTGTGTCGTAATCTTTGCATCAGACTTCTTTACTTTTAGCAAATAACCACCATCACTATATTGCTTCCGGAGGCAACTAAAAGTTGTGTTGACATTGGAAAGCTAGTTCTTAAAATAGAGAACTTTGTAATCTCAGGTTGATTTTCAAACTAGAGGAGCAAAAAGTACACCCTCGGTCCAGAAATTCTTCGAAGACGCGAAGAGAGATCTACACCTTGTAATCAATTAATATTAAGAACTTTGTTACCAGAAGCGGATGGCTAATAAAAATAAAACCCCATAGGGGCTAAAAAAGTTGTTTCTCCGTACGCTTGATATGCTCCCATTATTTCATTCCAAGAGGATAAGTCGAACATTCCGCCTGCTCATTGATGTTGCGGATGATGAAGAAGAAATAGAATATTTCCCCATCTTTGTCGAAATCGATTGGAAAGAGCTTGCTCATGAAAGACGAGAAACTCTCACCCTATTCCTTATAGTGGTAGTGACACTAGATGTGGTTCGCCGAACCCAGCATATTCAATGCATGCTGGTAACGGGAACGTTCTCTGCACTCTAGCTATAAAACGTACTGCTCGACGGCGAGAAGGTAGTTAGTTAGTAGTTCCAAGCACTCAGGCCTTCTGTTAGGCCCATTGTACTATCCCCTAAAATCACCTGTTCAATGGCTGCTTACCTATACCGTTCGCAGGCTTTTGCGAATCTGGAAACATTTTCCAGAAACTGATAATGCAAATTCTTCAGTGATGAAAGCCTTACGGAAGTTTCTTCATCTGAGATCTGAGGAGGCCGGGCAGCTGCTTGTGAAATGCGGACCATCTATTCCTTCTCCTCATATTGGTTACATATAGCCGAGGACCTCACCTCATTTTTTCCATATGACAGTTTAAAGGGCAATATCCCGATAAAATCCATAATAGGGTTTTCGTGTTCCACTTATTAAGGGACAACAAAAATGACGTGCTAGGGGTCCGCCTTCCTCACAAATTCAAATATCAGCTGCTTGAATTCTTATAATTTCAACCTTCAGAGTAGACCTGAGAGTGGGTCACCGGATGCTAAGTGCTAGCTCTGTTCCCACCATTGCGAATCCAGACCTTTGGCAAACCAGTCTAACAACTTCCTCATTACCAGCAATGACCGGAGACCCGCAGCAGGATTGTTTCGTTCAGTCGACGATGTTACCAGTCACTGTTGTGACAATTCTACACGAACTGGCTTGATATGTTACTAGTACTTAGGACTAATAACGTTGCCCGTAAAAGAAGATTCGATGAGTGCAGCCCCGCTATTTTTATCGCAAACATTCTCCTGCTACCAATGAAATCGCAATATATCTCCGCCTGGAATATGGTCGCCATTTTTCTGAGTGATCGGGTCAGTTCCATAATCGATCCGTCTTCCATGACTAATCCGTCGGTAAAGATTATTAAGTCAGTAATCCCAGAAGACTCGTGGCCAGTTAACAACAATTCATCTCTCTTAGTGATTATGGCGGAGTATATCTTTTCAAAGACAAATTTGGGCAGACATCTGAGCCAGTAGATGTTTACCAATGAATGTCCAGATGGACAAATAACCGTTTGACTGCCCGCTGTTCACACGGTAATAGTATCAAGCCTATATGCGCAGTTAGCTACTTTCCTTTTCACTTCTCAATATATGAATCCGTTGTGAAGAAAGTCCCCAGGTCTTACATAGTCCTGCAGCACGTTAACTTGACTGTATATACCAGCTGAATTCCTGCCTCCCTAGCTAGTCCTAGTCCGTTACGAAGACACCAGCTCTGGATTACAGTGGAAGTTCCATTCAAGCTTGCAATCGACCGCAGTGCTTATGCCAAAACCGTTGTGTCGTCCAGAAACAAGAGCAATGTAAATAAGGATACATTTAATTTCTTATTGAGTTTATTTGAAAGCGCTCTCAAGAAGAATTTGAAAGAGAGCCTTCTATGGACGTTAGAGAAAACTTGACACAACTTGCCAATCAAGTTTTGACAGCAAATTTAACCATCTTAAGACAAATGAGCGGCAACTTTGCAAGTGTCTTAAGTCCAACGCAGTTAAGGTTTCTGTCCTCTGCCTTCCTTCATGGGCCGCATGTCTAACATCTGGCATGCTCTGTCCTGCTCAGTTCGGTGTTAACGATGATGAACTTAGAGATGGAAGATATCGCAATTAGACCTTGGCTTCGGTCCAGGGTCAAATATTTTTTTCAACAGGCATTCCCACAGAATATCGCCATCTTTAGGGGAAACTCCAGGGGTCACGATCAAAAATAAAGCTGTTGTGTACGCATCCGACCTCTTCTTTCCAGTCTTCACCATCTTAGAGCTCCAAAATCCGCGCCCTAGTATATTTCCGTAAGGGAAAAGCACTTTTTCTAAATAAATTTCGGCTTTTCTCAACGAAAACTTTACACTTATTAAGCAAGCTCTTCAGATAAATAAGAAAAAGCAACGCTTGAATAACACTTTACTAATTCCGTTGCTAGATCGCTAATTGAAAGTTCCTATCATGATGCAGTCACTTTAAGAGATAAGCTTAATTTGGGTATACTTCCTTTTAGGGATAACTGCTAGGCGAAGATGTTTCAAGTTTTTACGAAGAAGATATTATTTGTGTAACCATAAATTAAGAACTTTCATTTTTTAGTATGACACATTTTGGGGAATCCATTTGATACGGTTCAGCACATTTATGCACGCTACTTAACTAGCAATAGAAAATATAGAAACACTTTGAAAAAGATTTTTTAAATGTAGTTTCCAGGTTTACTCGAAACTCATAATGACATAAACTTTTGGATGGCATACTCCGTCGCTTTTGAATTGCATTGAAATCCATTCTAAAGTCCTAACTTTCTCCCAAAATAGACAACGATATTTCACCCCACATAACATAAATACCCCAGTAATTATATCCTACTTCTGTCCTCACTTCTTATCGTTTCAAAACTCTTAAATTTATGGTACTTCAAGTTGCTCATCCTGGAAAAATATATTGGGCAACTAACTATGAATTGTGAGAGCCGTTTAATGAGCAAGTGAAAAATGACCATCACAATATTTCTCGGTAACCTGGCCGCCTACTTAAAGAAAATTTATTACATCCATTGCGATGAAATGGGTCCTTAAAAGTGTGCTTTTGAAGAGTACTTGAAATATTTATCAATGAATGAAACACAAAACTTGCATTGCTGAGGTCAAGGGTGAGTGGAAAGTTTTGAGGGTTCTCATTAAATTTTCCCCAAAATACCCTGGGTTTAATTAATTTAAGAAAATGTTTTTCTGTACTTGAACTTGAACTTTTCCAAAATTAATTATGTGGGTCTGAGCCAGTTTAATTAATCCGTCCGGTCAATATGTTGACTTGGTGGTAAAAAATTGAAAGAAAGATAGTAAGAATCGCAAACAGAAGTTATTCTCTGATTATGAAACTTTTGATACCTAACCCTCCTTCAGAAGTTAAAACTTAGAACGAGCACTCTACATTACATTCATCTTTCCATTATATACGCTTCAACACTATCCTAAAAATATTGTTGCTTTCAACTCATTGGGGGGCGAAACTCCATTATCGATCTTGCTACTAAAGAGGACCCTAATGTATTGCCTTGGCCAGCAAAGTAATGGTGGACTCTTCTAAATTACTAGGTGGTCTCCAAATCGTCTGATTTAATTTGATGAAATTTTTTAATAGTGGTTTACATTTATATAGTAAATATCCTTACAATAGGAAGTAAATTAGTCCGGGCAAAAAAAATACGTGTTTACATGCTAAATATTGGCACCTGCACCAGAATGATTTAGGAACTCACAAGAGCCCTTCGCATTGATATTTATGCTCTATAAAAAACCCAGAAGACTCGTGACAAAAGCTGCGGCATAGAACGCGAACGCTGTCCAAATGGTTATAAACTTAGCCCACACATCCAATACGGTGTTGGCATTGCCTTCTCAGAGGATTTCCGTGATGCCATTAAAGAAGTCGAACATGCCTTCTGGCAACTTCTCGATGTAACGGCCTGTAACGTGCCTGCTCATGACTATATCGCCATTGTGGATGACCTTGGGTGAAAAGGTAGAGGGCAACAAGTACGATGGAGGAGAAGGGTTTGGAGCACGCAATGAAGATGGCGAGCATATAATCGATTTTTTAAACACTTATGATCTTCTAGTCATCCTCAGACATATTGACTATATTCTCAAAAGACGCCAACATTTTATCATCGTCAATGAATGAAACGCCGTTCTCTATGAGGCCATCGCACCTCAACATAGGCTGTTGATTACCGTCTTGCGAATCAAGCCGCCATTACTTAGACGATTTCCAACAATAACGAATGCCAAAGAATCGTGGACCGATGTTAAGAACACGATCCACAAAGCGGCCTATACAACCCTCGGGGTCACCAAGCCTCGTAAACAGTTCATCAACCAAGATACTGGGCTTTGGAATAATGATGACCAATTGACAAATTTACAAGAATGCCATTCGGGAAGCAAAGAAAACGATCGCTGTTACCCGAGCGGTCCATTACAAAGATCTGTACGACAAATTGATCACTCGGGACGGCGAGAAAGATCTGTATCAATTTGTCAAAAGTCTACGTCAACCCACACAAGATATTGAATACTAGTGTTACGTTATTGACAAGAATGGTGCAGTTTTTACCGATCGACGAACCGCGATGGTTAGATAGCAGGAATATTTTCAGCAGAAGAATTTGTTCATCCTCCGCTTGCATAAGCATTGCATTTGAAACAATTCCATCTGTCAGCACCGCTGAAGTCGGAGAAGCAATAAAACGAATTGGGGAAAGCAAAGACATCGCTAATGAGCTCAGCAAAGCGAAGAGCTACCGCCCATTCTGGTTGTTATCCCATGCCATGAAGATTTTTGAACGCATTCTTGACAACCGTATTCCGGATATCGTTCAAATAACCATGAATCAAGCCGGGTTTGTCTAGAATTGCGGAATTACTCATGCAATACACGCTGCGCGGTTATTCATGGTGAAACACTTTGGGAAGCATCGGCCTCTTTAAAATGCAATGCATTTCTGGATCTGGAGAAGACGTTTGACAATGTGCCAAACGAAGTCATCTGGTACACTCTTCGAAAGCACCTAGTGCCAAAAGAACTCGTGTGTAGGGATAAATTGCTTTGCCGCGATCCAAAAAGTAAAGTTTGAAGTATGACATGTAAATCAAAACTGCTCCATGTCTTTGTCGTCGGCCTGTCACCACTCCTCTTTGTTCTTGTGCTTCGCACAAGACATCCAACGTGCAGCGCCCCAAGTACTTCTATATGCAGATGATGTTTTCCTGACATCTCATAGCAAAAATGATTTTAAACAGCTCGTCATTCCCTCATGCAACACCGTCTCAGATTGAATCTAAATAAAACTAAGTCTTTTTACGACCGATCCTAATCAAACTGGCACTATCACTGTCAATGGCAGTGACCTGCCCAGAATTTACTGGTTATTATATCTCGGATGAATCCTAGTAGTCAATAGTGAACTGCGTTATGAAATTGCTTTCCGCAACTAGCTTTCTTTGTGGTCGACGCATTAACAAACATCTCAAGTCGAAAATTTACCGAAGTGTCATTCGCCCTGTCGCCCTCTATAGTTCTGAGTATTGGTCGACTATAAAAGACAATGAACGAATTGTCGCGGTAATGGAGACGAAGATGTTGCGTTGGGCTAGTGAGGTAACACGCTTTGATCAGATATTCACGATCGAAATTGTGAGCAAGTCGTCTTCGATGATATGATCAAGTAATTCTCGCTAATGAAAATTCACTTGCCAATATTAGTCTAAAGGTTAAGGTCGATGGGAAGTGATCAAAAGACAGGCCAAAGCAACGATGAATGGACTGCATCCAAATCAGAGCCTCAACAGAACAGAACAGAAATGGCGCAACCAATCAAAACAAAGCGGCCTCACTTCTGAGGGGTCAAAGGCTGAAAAAGAATAAGAAGGAGAAGAAGTAGTTATACCTAAGTTAATTTTATTGTTTGGCCCACCCGACTTTCAGTGCATTTAACTTTCTGCTTATATAATTATTTATATAACGATTATAATACTTAAACTTATCAACTATGAATGAATCAATGCCTGACGACTGGCATGTCTCATACATAAAATGGGGGATATCACGCAATGCAGCAACGATAGAGGTATCATGTTGCTGAGTACCATCTACAATATATTCTCCGCTATGTTGCCAGGCCGGATAGTCCCATGCGCCCTGAACATCATTGGCCCATACCAAATAGACTTCACTCCAGGCAAATCAGTAACAGATCAGATTTTCTCTCTGCCGAAAACGATGGAAAAACTGTTAGAATGTGGTGTCTGTTCATTAACTTGAAAGCCCCCTATGACAGCATAGCCAGAGTAAAACTGTACACGGCCTTGAAAGAATTCGGTATCCCGACGAAATTAATAAGATTGAATAGGCTGACCCTGACCAATGTGCGAGGCCACATCACTCTCGATACTATTCAACAACAACAACGGCCTAAGGCAAGGGGATACCCTATCATGCGTCCTCTTTAACCTGGCCCTGGGGAAAGTGATTCACGATGCAGATGTAAATGCGAGAGACACCATCCTTTTCAAGTCCAAACAATTACTAGTCTACGCTGACGATATTGACATTATGGGAAAAACAATCCAAGATGTACAGTCTACCTTTCATTCAGATCAAGTAGGCGGCGCGAGATCTCCGCCTGCACATTAATAAAGGCAATACGAAGTACATGATGGCAACGTCAGCACCAAAACCAAAACCGAAAGAACGAACAACAGCGAATCGCACTGGTTAAACGAAAACAATGAAGATAGGGGACTATAACTTTGAGACCGTTGAAAATGTCTCCTATCTAAAATCACAACCGATAATGGCTATGACGATAAAATCCGCACACGGTTGTTACCTACCTAGCTAGAGCCTATTTCAGCTTACCAAAAACTGTTCCGCTCGAAATGTCTCACCATAGGGTCAAAGCTCTTACTGTACAAGACTATGATCTTGCCAGTCCTCATGTATTCCTGGGAGACTCTTAGCAAAAAAAAACGTCGAGCTCTTGGCCGCGCTCGAGAGAAGTATCCTCCGATGAATTTTTGGCCCCCTACATCAAGATGGACGATTCCGAGTCCTACATAACGACGAAATCTACCAGCGATGTCTGGTCGTGGGTAAAATCGGGCTCAACAGGTTACGGTGGGCGGTTCACTTAATCCGTATGGATGAGGATGATCCAGCCCGGAAAATCTATAGGTGCAATATCTATGGTAAAAAAAGAAGACGAGGCAGAACCTGCCTCAGATTGAGTGATGGCGTAAGTCAGGACGCCAGACAGCTTTTAGGGATATCGAATTGGTTGACCCCGGCGCAAAACCGGGGTGTCTGAAGTCCCTTATTAAGGTAGGTCTAGACCGGAGACCAGTTGTTGCGCCGTTGATGATGGTAATGATCAGCTATAAAACTGCACCCACTTTACAAGCAAGAGACGAATCAAAATTACTCATTTAACCCTACCTCAACTTAATACATAAATACTTAATCCTAACTAATTCTACTTTTTAAAATAAGTGCCTAAATTGATTGCGCTTTAACCTCTATGTACCCCTGCTAGGGAAATATCCAAAAGATAAAATGTAGAGTATTTCAGGTTAGTGTTCACATTTGGCTGTTCCTATTAAATGTTATTAATGAACATGTTCTACCCCGCCGATATATCCGTCCAATATTGGTGTTTGGATGGTTGCCCGTTCTTTCGAAAAACCTTTCAGTAAGGTTGAGAACGTGTTCTCAAAGATGTTTAGCATTAGCTCGCTCTTATACCGCCCCCTTTTTAAGGTTTTGTGTAAAACAAAACCTTATTTAAATCGGTTCACTATCTGTCTGTCCGCCCGTCCGTACGTAAATCTGTCTTTTTTTTAATACCTCGAAATCTTCAAACGGCACTGGCCGGGAAACGCCAGTGTGTGAGATAACAACCAGTGCATTGTCGTCGGCGTATGCTACCACCGTGGTCCGCTCCGAAGCCACAGTAGTAGGCCCAGTACGGGGGCTTGTGGGACCCCCCCCAAAAGCCCCCCCCCCCGGAGACAACGTACTCCTAAAGTCCCTCATCGGTATTATACCAGAGCTTTCATTCTCACAAGTAGCTGTCCACAATGGCAGCGAGATAGGTGGGACACCATTCGTCGCCAGGGACGTATACGACTCTAATTGGCTTAATTGAATGCATTTTCCACATCCCGGGCCACTACCGCGCAATATTTGCTGTTCTGGCACGTCCATGTTGTAGAAAATAACCCCTCGGACATTCATGTTTCAGACAACTCGCGAAGATGTCCGGTCTAAATTTCATGACGAGCTTAAGGTCCCTGTTCGGTGTTCCCTCCAGGCCCGGGGCAGTCTTCAAAGTCTGACAATGTGAGACTGGGTGGCCCGTAGCGTTTACACATCTACACGCCGCTTATTTTTATCCACACAAACCCACCGGCCGACTGGCCCATGGTACATTATATGGTTTGTCTACTGCACACTCATTTTTTCATCGCTGCCAACGCCTTCCTGAATTGCGAGCATTTGCTACTTCAGACAATATGCCAGTTATCCCGTCCCTTTTTTTCACTGAATTGGGATTTGGGTTCCCTATTGCAATCCTTGGCAATACAACTTTATTCCTGCACCTTCTGCATAGTTCTTATCTTGGTTTCGAAAGTCATCAGTTTTGCCTAGGCTGAATTTTTCAACCCAAACATGAAATCGCCTTTCTGGGTCATTACTGCCTAGGTAATTCAAGTCAGGGTTAGCTTAGACCTTTTTTAGTATATCCGCGTACGACAGATTTGCGTTGCTTGAGATAACAATTGCCTATGGGAGAATTCGCACCTTCGATTTCTACTTCACCTTTTTGGGAATGGTCCATCTACCATTTTCGGTTCCATTAGGTTTCGCTTCGGTTGTCGATGGTTACACTAAGGGCTTAGAATTCTCCCTTTCCGTACTTTTACCACCGTTTTTTGCAGTCTTTTATTTGATGTCCGGCCGATGGCACTATGGTTAGGTGTCACTTGGATGTTTGGATGGCCGGTTTCAGCTTCTGCTTGTGTGCTCTTTCTCACCATGTTTTAATAGCTCCCCTATTGATACGAAATTTGGCGAATCCCCTTGCATGCAGTGAGTAACAGAGTTCCACGATTGAGGGGGATATAAAATTGTTTTCCCCGAATATAGTCATATGGGATATCAAATTTAAGGGTTCGAATAGCACTTTTCGAAGACGTTATTAGTCTTGACGTTGGTTGCGAGCGCAACGCTGTCCACATTGCCTCCTACAGTGTACTGTAGTGTACCGTTACGGTCTTCAATGAAATACTCTAACATACTTCAAGGTCCTGATTTCAAAATAGATTATTGCGCGAGAGGTTATTATTGATCGCAAAGGGGAGGAATTCGGAGGTTCGAAAAAGGTTACTCACTTCAAGGGCCAAGTCTCAAAAACTACTTAACCCGAAATATCTGAAAAGAAATAAAGTGATCCACCCACTTGGTATTTAGGCCTCAAAATACTCGCCATAACGATACCTGTTTGAATAAATTGGTGGAGATCGCGCTGTTTCTAACATGTGATCCACGTAGGGGCTCCGTAACATATAATTTGTCGTTGTGCTAATTCCTGCTTTCTTTCAAAGAAGATAGTAGATACTACTCAATGCACCGCGCCTTACTTATAGCGAGCTTAACTCCCAAGCATTTAATCAATTTCGGTCTGCCTACTATGGTCTTCCCGATTTTCACCTTCAAGCTATTAGCTTCTTTGTGGATAGATCTAGAAACAAAATATTTATATTTTCTCCGGAAAGAGCAGACTTGCGATTTTGTCTTCTTTATTTCAACACCCCAGCTGAGGTAGTATTTGCAGAAGTCTACCAAATATATCTCAATGGCCTCAACTGCCATTTTGAGATTCGAAGAGAAACCAAGCGTTTCTCCAGCTAGTTGGATCAGGTCTGTGCCGATATCAGGTATTGGGAGGTCAGCTGTGAAAATGTTATATTGGATTTGACCATTTAGCACTCGCAAGGTTACTGATAATAGATCAGAAATTTGATTTCCCACGCCACTCACAGGATTGGACAAAGAGATTAATTTCAACTGCGAACTGGACATACCTGATGGATTGACTTGCTGATGTTTTTGGTGAATCCGGCAAAATAGGTTTATGTGTAACAGCCGGGGATCCAGTTAAGTAGGTTTTCCCGATTCTAGTTAACGGCCGTATCACTTCAAGAAGTTTGCTTTGTGTTGAAATCACCACCGAAGATGAGACATTTGAGACATTAACATGAGATTTGCCATGGCTTTCAAGTTATGGGCCAATTACTTAGCTGGGGATCTGCATCTTATACAGACATTCATTACCAGTGGTTTTAGCTCTCGCCGCCGGTACGCAGGAGGTGAGAAAAGGTTCTCGATAACAATTTCCTCAAAATCATAGTCTTGCTTGACTAAAAGGGCAGCGCTGGTGTGGGTGTCTTTCTAGATAGTATTATGTTATATTCAACCTTATACCATTTGGGCAGTGGCACGTAGACACGTGTGAG
This sequence comes from Hermetia illucens, assembly GCF_905115235.1. Lineage (NCBI taxonomy): Eukaryota > Metazoa > Arthropoda > Insecta > Diptera > Stratiomyidae > Hermetia > Hermetia illucens. Next base: position 69,574,908 of record NC_051853.1, read on the forward strand.
ATCAAGGACGTGAAGTTTCAATTTAACGACATTTAACTCCATAAATCCATTATAAATTACATAGCTTTTGTGCTGAAGTGGCTTCAACCAAATTTTGCAGACGTTTGAAAGAGAAGTGTTAGAAACATGTTGGACAGTAGTTTTAGAAAGAAGACCTTTAGAGGCTTCCTCGTAAGAAGCACAACACTGTAGCGTCTGTATTACTGTTTGTTTGTCTTGGATATTTCCCACGAGGGTAGCTTTTTGTACACTTAACGCGCTTTGAAGTTCTGACAGTTGGAACACTGCAAATCATCAATACTCTTGATTCTGTCAACAGTGACCTTCTGGTGGCGGATATATTTCGAATTGAAAACCTTCATGAGTTCCTGGGAAGGCTCGAAATTCCCCGACTGGAACTTAATTGAGAGCGAAGGATACTCCTTGTTGAAGGCTTTGCCCTTTTTTGTCACCAAATTAGCGATTGATCGCAATTTTAACTGAGGCTGCTCTATGTTAAGATCCGAAAAGATATACTTCGGATTCGTTTCCCTGAGAAAACCTTTTATAATCAAAGAGTCCTTAAGCATGGTAGAATGCTTGTAGGAGCGCTTGATTCGTTCTCTCTGATCAGAGAGAATATTTTGCTGTGGTCCTCAATGGAGGATCCTCTCTGCCATTGTGTTTTTTAATGACACTTCAAGGCCTTTCTTAACATATAGCTTCTATCCAAATATTACAAGGTAAATCTCCCCCTTTTTTGCGTTCCCGGTTCTGGAGGGGTACTAACCTCCTCCTTTTTACTTTTTTTCTCTGTTGGCTAACAAAATTTAACCCTGTCCCATGATCCCTATGGACGCTGTTCGTTTCAGAGCTTTTAGCTCAGATGAACACTGTCGCAGTGCACGTAGAAGATATCGCGGCATTTCGAACCGCAAAACGCATCACTCATTTCCTAAATTAACAAAATGGTATATCATCATCATCATCAATGGCGCAACAACCGGTATCCGGTCTAGGCCTGCCTTATTAAGGAACTCCAGACATCCCGGTTTTGCGCCGAGGTCCACCAACTCAGGATATGGAGCTGTCTGGCGTCCTGGCCTACGCCATCGCTCTATCTCAGGCAGCGTCTGCCTCGTCTTCTTTTACTACCATAGATATTGCCCTTATAGACTTTCCGGGCTGGATCATCCTCCTCCATACGGATTAAGTGACCCGCCCACCGTAACCCATTGAGCCGGATTTTATCCACAACCGGACGGTCATGGTATCGCTCATAGATTTCGTCATTGTGTAGGCTACGGAATCGTCCATCCTCATGTAGGGGTCCAAAAATTCTTCGGAGAATTCTTCTCTCGAACACGGCCAAGAGTTCGCAATTTTTCTTGCTAAGAACCCAAGTTTCCGAGGAATGCATGAGGACTGGCAAGATCATTGTCTTGTACAGTAAGAGCTTATGGTGAGCCTATGGTGAGACGTTTCGAGCGGAACAGTCTTTGTAAGCTGAAATAGGCTCTGTTGGCTGACAACAACCGTGTGCGGATTTCATCATCGTAGTTGTTATCGGTTGTGATTTTCGACCCTAGATAGGAGAAATTATCAACAGTCTCAAAGTTGTATTCTCCTATCTTTATTCTTCCTCTTTGACCAGTGCGGTTTGATGTTGTTGGTTGATTCGTCTTCGGTGCTGACGTTGCCACCATATATTTTGTCTTGCCTTCATTGATATGCAGCCCAAGATCTCGTGCCGATTACCACCTGCTCGATCTCGATGAAGGCAGTTTGTACATCTCGGGTAGTTCTTCCCATGATGTCGATATCGTCAGCATTGGCCAGTAGTTGGGTGGACTTAAAGAGGATCGTACCTCTTGCATTTACATCAGCATCACGGATCACTTTCTCGAGAGCCAGGTTAAAGAGCACGCATGATAGGACATCCCCTTCTCCTTGACCGTTATTGATGTCGAATGGTCTTGAGAGTGACCCTGCTGCTTTTATCTGGCTTCGCGCATTGGTCAGGGTCAGCCTAGTCAGTCTTATTAGTTTCGTCGGGATACCGAATTCTCTCATGGCCGTGTATAGTTTTACCCTGGCTATGCTATCATAGGCGGCTTTAAAGTCGATGAATAGATGGTGCAACTGTTGTCTATATTCCAACAGTTTTTCCATCGCTTCCCGCAGAGAGAAAATCTGATTTGTTGCTGATTTGCCTGGTTAACTGGAGTGAAGCCTCTTTGGTATGGGCCAATGATGTTCTGGCCGTATGGGGCTACCCGGACTAGCAAGATAACGGAGAATATCTTATAGATGGTACTCAGCAACGTGATACCTCTATAATTGTTGCACTGTGTGATATCTCCCTTTTTATGTATGAGACAGATAATGCCTCGTTGCCAATCATCAGGCATTGATTCGCTGTCCCACACCTTATGCACAAGTTGATGGACCACTTGGTGTAACTGGTCGCCTCGATATTTAACCAATTCGGCTGTAATTCTATCGGCTCCTGGCGACTTACGATTTTTTAGCCGATGAATTGCACGGACTATTATTCCTAAACTTGGTGGTGGCAGTATTTGTCCGTCGTCTTCAGTTGGTGGGACCTTCAACTCGCCGATGTTCTGGTTGTTCAGTAGTTCATCAAAGTACTAATCCCATCGCTCCAATATGCCCATTCTGTCGGAAATCAGATTTCCCTCTTTGTCTCGGCACGATGAGCACCGAGGTGTATAAGACTTCATCCTGCTGACTTGTTGGTAAAACTTGCGCGCCTGGTGCGGTTGCTTCCTGTACTTTTCGAGTTCAGAGACTTGCTGGTTCTCCCAGGCTTCCTTTTTCCGTCTGCGAAGTCGCTTCTTCGCTCGACGAAGATCGTGATAAGTCTCTGCGCGTGCCCGCGTTCTTTGAGAATGCAACATTACTCGGTATGCGGCATTCTTCCGTTCAGTTGCTAGCTTACATTCATCGTCAAACCAACCGTTCCCACTCCTTTTGCGACTGGGGCCAATTATGTTTGTGGCCGTATCCATGATAAGGATAGATCATTTGTTGATGCTTCATCTCCAGGTCCTCTGTTGACTGCGGTCATTGCGGCATCCATTTTCCTCTTATATGTGTTGTTGAGGGCTGTGTTGTGAATGGCTTCAGTGTTAACTCTCACCTGATTGTCAGAGGAGATTCTAGGTGGTATTGTTATTCAAGCTCGGAGGGTCAGGCCAACGAGATAGTGATCCGAGTCTATATTAGCCCGCCTATATGTTCTGACTTTCATCGAGGCTGAGAGGTAGCGGTGTTCGATCAACACATGGTCAATTTGGTTGGAAGTGGTCCCGTCTGGAGAGGCCCACGTATGTTTGTGGACCGCTTTCCGCGCAAACCAGGTACTTCCAACAACCATTTCGTGTGACCCTGCTAATTGAATAATCCGCAGTCCGTTATCATTTGTATTTTAAGGGAAGCTATGGTAGCCAACGTATCGCCTGAATACGGGCTCCTTTCCTACTTGGCGGCTAAAATCCTCAAGTACGATTTGGATATTATATCTGTAACAGGCTTCGAGGGTTCGTTCTACTGCCTCGTAGAAGGTATCCTTCTCCGACTTTGCAGTCTCCTCTGTAGGGGCGTGAACGTTAATGAAGCTTACATTTCTAAACTTGCCTCGCAAGCGCAGAGTGCATAGCCGTTCGCTTATGTGTAAAGGGCATATAATAAATGTTATTATGAATACCATACTTAGCTTCGGTTAAAAAAAAGGGAACCTGTGTATATACATGTGTCTAAAAGTTCCTTGTGCCGTGTCTGTGTCGAATGGCTGAATGAAGGACAGTTTTCCAGAAACGTGCTGATTAACCTTAAGGGACGATTATTCAGACGAAGTTCATTTTCTCCACAAGAGCTGAAGCTCAAGTGAATCCTTATCAAGAGGCAAAACGACCTGATTGGTTGGCTGCGAGCAGAATGATTAGTGTGATTTGAAGTTTTCATAACCCACGTTGGGCGCTATTTCTATATTTTTCAGGACCATTCTGTTGTGAATTTCAGAAATAATTGATTTAAAGCACATATATAATAATAGTAATAGACAGTTCAATAGAATTCAAAAAGAGCACTCGCGAAGCTATCATCGTTTATTTCAACTTATGCCTTACCATGATTACTGAAAAATACCACACACGCGGATTCCGATTGCAGATTTATTACTATGATAAGCAAAATACTGGAAATAAATAACATCCTCGTGTAGGAACCATAATAGTTTATTTGTAATAGCGCTTCAGTTCAAAGATAGAAAAGATGTCAACCTACTGCCCTTTTGGACCGCAATGCTATATTTCCCAATTAAATATCACATTTCATAATTTATTATTATGCATACATTTTTATGATCCCATTTTGCAGGAACACATTTTCTGTATTTAAATTGTTATTATTCTCTGTTTGGTTTAATATAATCCACACTGCAAGTCGGTGTAATCCAATATATATAGTAACCACATTGCGGCTATTAGTGTTGATTTTCCCAAGAATCGAATTGAGATCAATAAAGCTGTTTTCTCATTGCAGTATTGTCTTACTTCTCGTTCGAGTTCGTTTCCTCACATAGTCTTTAACTGTTTACGCTAAATTTTTCTGGAAAGCTTATGACCTGGCCAGCATTCCTCTAAATTTGACAATTTTCAGCTCCTGTTTAAACCAAACGCTATCTCCTGAAATCATTTTCTGATTTCAGTTTTCATAACCCCCGATCTCATATCTATCAAGGACGCAGTGTCATCCACTAAGTACTCTAAGTACCAATTAATGTCAATGATTGACGTTCAATATCTTTAAGTGCTGCTCTTTTCAAATTTCATAGAACATTCTTTTCGAAGTCGAGGATTCAAACCTCGAAAAATATTCAAGTAAGAGAAGAATATGTAATAAACATTGAAGTTAAGGATGACCAGAATTAGTATTCCTGTCACCTATGACCAGCCACCGTGGTCCAAAATTTTACGCAAGGTAACGAAAGTCGATTGCGCATGTTGCTCCATTGAACATGGGGGTGGGGGGTTGTTTTGAATTCTTCAGTCCCTTTCACCCCGTTGATAAAATGTCACGTATCCATACGCACCGATACCGCAGCAGAATCTGAAATATTAAATGAGAAATATCATGGGGCCAAAAAACTAGTAACCCGTGTGCCACAACCAAGAGGGAAGATCTGGATGGATCACATCCTTGTCTGATGGCTTTTCAGCTTCAAATGACAATGAGGTGTGACATATGGGTACGCTCCCTGCCACGACATCGTTCGGCCATTCAATATGGAAATGTCCCTTTATGTTGTATGACTTTCAAGGGGAGTTATAGAGAAGGGAGTTTTTGTAAATCCTGGGATATACAGCGGCTAGGGCTCTGTTGGCAGATCAAGGACTACTTTGGTAACTGTGAACGTGCATGATATCAAAAGCTCGCAGTCCAACGCTCTAGTCTGAATTGCATGAAATGCTCATCTCCGGTCCATTTCCAAAATACGCCTCGACTCTCCTTTTCTCTGTCTCTCTCTCTAAGTTTCCATTCCAGTAGCGGGATAAATGGTTCACCAGGAGCGTGCTGACAGAACAATTTCTTGTGTTCCGAACCATTGAGTCAATAACATTGACAGTGAGATACAGCTTGTCTCTTTTAACTATCTTCCGAACCAGTTCGAACCATTGCAGTTAAATGCCCTGTACGTGTATATATCAATTCTAATAAAAAAAATTTGAATACCAAACTGTCATCTATCAACTACGCTGTGCAAAGTGTTGTTATCCTTGGGAGTGCCTATATATTTTTAGAATGGCTAAATGCCTTGCACCAAGCTTGAAAGTATGCTCTCAGAACAAACTTGGTATTCTAAGGCCAAAGGTCAAAAAGCCTAACCTAGAAGCATGAAAAACTATGAAAACAGGCTAAATATTATAACTTCCCATTAGAAGTTCGTGAATGTCAGGTCACAGATGTCGTATATAAAGAGGTGTTCAATCTGAGCAATGCAGCTAGGCGGTACAATGTCAAACTGATTCGGAATTTTGTTGAAATAGACACTATCGAAAGAATGAAAACGGTACGAATTGGAGGACATGGACGATCTTAATCTGGATGTAGTCCATTCAAAACATCTAAAATCCCAGTACCCCTGTTCGAAATAAGCCTCGAATATCAATTAATTTGCATGCAGGATTTTCCCATTTACCTAATATAAAACAGCTCCTTTCATTTCAATTATTCCATTTTCAATTTCATCAATTACTTTGCAATTCCACCTTAATTAAAATAAGCCTTTCCAATATTTTAGATAATAATTTTAATGGTTTTTTACAATTTCTAACCCAAATCGCTAAAATGATCATCGTATCAGCATCGCGATGCTTTGTACTTCCGGTTTTCTAACGTGCAATTGAGGGCATTTCAACCCAGCAAATCTATGCCGGCAATGATACTGTATTGTTGATAACGCAAGAATCAAAACGAAGGAAATTTGAGGAGGATGGTTTGAGAAGGTTGACAGAAATATGAAGGGAGCATGAAACGAATGCGGAGAATAGTGCCATTTCACATATCGTCAATACGCGATTACCAGATACAAATTTATTTTGAATTTTATGTTAACTTTTCCTGTTATGAAGTTTATTTAGGCAAAATTCGAGATTTGCTTGACATGCCGGAATTTGAATATAAATGAAGATAAAAATCGCAAAATTCATTTGAAAGAAGTAAGTTTTGTAAGCAATCTATTGTTTACCTAAGTATATAAAACCTTCTATGTAACTTCCAGCTATGGTATCAGTAGGTCGTTCTTCTGTAATGACATAATGCGAGTGGCTGATGGTCAGAGACCATCCTGATTGCCAAAGATGTCCAAACTAACCCAAAATTTAAAAAAGTTGACGAAATTCGCCGCGAGGGTCCGCCCGCAAATACTAAAACTCCGGCGTTATCAACACTAAAAAGCAGCATCATTTCAAGTCAGTTGGTGGGCAGTTACCAACACTTGCTAATGAAGCTTGGCTAACTAAACAAAACATTGCTGACGCAGAACATTGGGGGTAAGGAGCTGACAAGCCGACAGAGTGGCTCACCAACGGTCTGTATCCACAATGATGGGGCCAGAACCATTTTTTGGCATCAGGGCATCAGCTGTCAAATTTACTCTAAAGGCTGAAATTGCATGCATTCACGAAGCCTAGTGGAGAAATTTGAACTCCGCGAAAATCCTTTTGAAATCACCAACGCTAGAGTGGCATTTTTGTTGTCCCTTAAAAAGTAGGACCTGAAAACCCTAGTAGGACTTTTTAGGAGACACTTCACTGTAAATTACCATATGGGGAAAATTGGGGTAATGGTTGCAGCTGTATGCAGTCAATATGAGGAGGAGGAGAAGACGGCGGCCTGCAATTCATATGCAGCTGTTCCCTTTAGGGAATGTTCTCTGATTTGCATAAGGCAATGAACGCCGCAGGCGGGAAGCTATTTAATAGGCGATTTATGGGGATAGTACAATGGGCCCAACAAAGGTCTGAGTGCTCGGAGCTGCGGCTTCCCACACTAAACGAAACTAACAAAGGGAAAGAACATCATTAATGAAGAATTAAGTTAGTGGTGGACCCAGAATGGATCGTTGTAATACACCAGAGGAACAGTATATGCCGCCATCAATATTATTAATATTAAATGAGCGAGTTTGGACAGTAATATCATTTGGTTAGCAAAGTAAAAGGCCTAGAGGAATCTGTGTAGCTAACATTCACTTCCTACCCAGAATTAAGAAATTTGCCGCGAAGTTGGTAAAATCTAGTAGGTTGGTAGCAGTGAACCAACATTTCGCAAGGCCGTGATATCAACCTGACCGGTTGATGCCCCTTAGTAATTTCGAATTAGAAGAGGATGGAGCAAACAACATAAATATGTAGTATTTATTTTTGATCACTCTTTAATTATTAGGGATTATATAACTCGACGATAAATAAAACAAACAATTTAATGAAAGTCTTGTGTCCGCTATTAAATAGAAACTCAAAACTAAGCAAAGAAAATAAATTAATAATTTTGAAAATGATTTTCCAGCCGGTAATTTTGTATGGTGCTCCAATTCCTGCCACCTACGCTAAGTCGCATATTCAAAAATGACAGATTACACAAAATAAAGTGTTGAAATCGTCCAAAATTCTTCCGCACAAAGACGCTGCACTCTTTAGTCAAAGTCGACTTAGTTGAGGTGAAGTTAAAAAAAAATTATAAAAAAATTTTGTGAGAAAATTTTAATCATTAACCATCCTCTAATAGCGTCCTTAGCATTAGTTGATAATTATGAGTAAGGTTAAGGTAGGATAAGGTCTAAATTGAAGCGATAGGTAAGTAGGTAGGTATCAGTGGCCGCTCCGAGGAGCCCAATTAGCGCTGTGGTGCGCCGTTTTGACGCCATAAACTCCTAAGACCGTTACTGCTGCTATGAGAACAGGGAGGCAGAATCCAGCCGGCTCGGATCTTCAGAGTCAGCCCGGAGCATTCACCAAGGAAAGCCACTCTCCCACCCTGCCGCTAGAGGTCTCAGCCCGCTCATTCCCCTCTATGGAGGGTGACTTTGAGCGTGCCGCCCAGGCTATTCAGTGTGTCTCTACACTGCCCCACAAGCCTGGAGGATGTCGTCGCTGAGTACAATGCCTTGGTGGCCGCTTGGCTGTCAGTCATAATGTTACGCTGGGGCTCGGATCACGCTCCAGCCATCGACAAACTTCCATTATCGCCAGTACTTCCCCTTAGAACACACTGGCAAAACCTGGGAGACCACACGACTCGGATACACTGTGTGTATTCGAGAAAGCCCCGCACGACTCCCCACAGACCATCTTTGATCCATCGGTGAAGAATACCCTGTGATAACCTGGCAACATGCCGCCACTCTACCCTGGTTGGAAAATCTAGTATATTACTGTGTCCCTAGGACTTCGCTGCTCAACATCCAGACTCACATAGTCTGACGGCACTGGACAGTACCACGCCTACAACGTATTTAATGTATAGATCTAGGGGGGGGAGATGCAGGAGTACATTGAGAGCATCTGCCGGGCAGGACTGCAGAACCCCAGTAGCAACTGCGAATCCTATTAAGCTTCAATTGGATCTATTTTTTGCTCAAAGCCTACACCATACAATAGAGCCGTACATTAGGATTAGACGCACCACATCGGTGCCATTTCTTTGCAGAGGTTCTCTCGCAGACATAAAAGGCTATACAGGCCTTCTTAACCCTCAGTTCTATATCAATTTAGTTTTGCATTCAAGATTACTCCCAGATACTTTACATTGGAGGAAAGAACCAACCTTTGTTCATTCAGCCGAGATAGACGGAATTCAGGTATCCTGGTCTTGGTGGTGAATAGCATCCATTTGGTTGGGTTTATGCCGATTCCGCATCTTGCGGCCCACAGGCACACCTTTCACAAAGCTCCTTCCATGATGTCGCCCATCAACCATCCCTGACACTAATATCACCAAATCGTCGGCATACGTCACCACCTTCACCCCGCCGCTGTCTAATATTCGTAAAACTTCATCCATTACTATTAACCAGAGCACCGGAGAGATGACGCCGAAAACTACTCGTGCGCGCCTCCAGGACTGCGGTACGTATCCTAAAGTGATGCAGCTCCGGTAAATATCAACAAGCCACGGCACAACCCTTTCCTGCTGCTTCTGTAGCATGACTGGCATTATGCCATCTGGGTCCGGAGATTTATTTACGGAGAAGCTGTTTATAAACCAGCCAATCTTATCCTCAGTAATTACCGATTTGATAGTCTCGCACAGCTGGGGTGGCCGCAAACCCGCAAAGCAAGGCTCTGACTCACAGTCCTCTTCGCTGGCGAAAAAGTGCTTCTGAACCAGAAGCGCCAAGGTTTCATCAGTAGATTCCGTCCAGGATCCTTCCGACTTTTTAAGAAAGGATGGGCTCTTATGTTTCTTGGACAGAATCTTACAGAGCCTCGCGGATTGGTTGATGCTTTCGATATTCTGACAATCATCTGCAATATTTATGCTTGTAGTAGATGTTGGAGTTTTCCCTGGTCAGCTTCCTGAGGCTAAAGAGATCTTCATTCCACCACGGTGGCTGCTTCTTGCTGTACTTAATAGGGCACGAGACTTTAAAACCGGGATCGAATGCCTTTTCCAGAGCCCCGACCTTTGATTCTAGTTCGTCTGTCGTGCCAATCTTACCAAACTTTCTCCAGTCGATCCTCCTGGTGTCTCCGAAGGGTTTTTCCAACTGTGATCTGAAGAGGATCTCTGGTCAGACACTCTCCAGTTCTCCACCCTAAGAATCCCATTGCCGGTTAGTAGGGTGATATCAAGGTCCTCCTCTCAACCGTCACATTTCTCCGAGTTGGGAAAATGGAAGGTTGGGGTACTGCCTCTTTTACACACCAATAAGTTTGAAGTAATAATAAAATCAAAGAATGACTCACCTCTCTCGTTAATTTTCGAGCTACGCCAAAGCATATGCCTTGCATTGGCGCCGCAGCCTTTCAACAGGTTGACCTTCTTTGTTGCTATGGTGTCCGTCAGGTGTTGTAGTTATTCTGGCGGAGAAATATACACTTTTTCTGCCCCCCGTCTGCTCCAGATTGACCACGAGTAGGTCGCTGGAACTCAGGCCCGGACACAGAAAAGGGTACAGACTCTTCCTCGCGGGAATACATGCTTTAAATCTGTCCCGATCAGCGTCTCCTATGCTGTGGAATAAATTAAAATATTTGCTTTGATGGTTCGTCCGCCTCCGACCCAAGGCTCCTGAATTAGGGCGATGTCCTCTCGGAGGAAGACAAGCATATTAGCCGAGGCGCACTTCGAGTCCAGCAGACTTATCTGCATTATCCTCAGCATGATCTGCTTGCGGAATACTTTTACCTTTGCGTTCCTAAATCCGAACCGCATTTTATAGTCGACCTTTTCCAGTGCCTCCGTTTATACGGAGTAGAAAAGGTTGGCTGTTTGTCTAAGGTTATTCGTTCTTGATAATAAGCCAGTCGTCCATGGGAATCCTGGGGTTTGAAGGCGCCGGGATTGGACGAGCTTGCCCTTATTTATGCGGATCTTCGGCAAACAGATGTGGGCTATCAGTCTCCTGGGAATCTCATCGTAAGGTAAAGCTCAATGCTGCTTTACCCCCTCCCAGGCGTCACAGATCTTAGCTACGCACGAACTGCGAAAGTCCCTACAGAATTGGTACTCGGAAGCTATAACGTGAAACCCACGGACCACTTAAGAGGAATCAAGCCAAGTCCAGGAGATGGTCCATGACCATCTCCGACAGCCTGGCCTCAACACTGCTCCACACCTCCGGGGCAAGTTTGCCGCTATCGGCATTACCATCAGCCAGCACCCCACGTAAATGCTGCGTACTTTTCTTCAGATGCTGCTTAGCGTTTGAGCTCTTGCCCCCTCTGCCCCGCTTCGGATCTTGTTCGACTTCATCTTGAAGTCGATTACGTTTCAGGGCGATGGAATTCGCCTTCTGCTCATCTACCAGGCGTTTTCTGTTGTATTCTTCAACAATTACCTGGTACTTACCGAGGTCTTTTTCATTCCGCTCGTCGACAGTACCGGCCTCCCTATTCTAAGCAATCTTGCTGAGAATATGCATAGCCTTCTGGTACTGGCTCTTCAGCAGGACACTTGTGGACATTCGCTTCTTAGTCGATTTCCGGTGACCGACGTTCTTTCGGTCTTATTTTTTATTTTTTTGAGGAATCCCTCGACGCCGGGTTAGAAATATTATGTCTGGTACTCGCTACACCCAGTTTTACGGCAGTGGATTCCAGGCTGGAAATCACTAGTCCGTCTACCGCCTCGCTCCGAGAGGTGACTGCGGTAGGTTTTAGCACAGCGGTCCTACGCCTGGCACCGAATGAACTGCTCTAGACGGCTAGCTCGTCCTCCGTTGATGCGCCTGACATCATCTCTTCTTCTTCTACCGTCGGTTTTTTATTTTTAAAATTGAGTCCATGTCTCCGTCCCACGAGTAGTCTGGAAAGAATATCCACCCTGGCCACACAGCCCTCGGCGGCTGTTCCACCTTGGCTTGGGGTCTTATTAGCACCTTCACCTTCGTCCCCGAGCTGTTGCTTCAGTTCATCCCCCAAATTGCCCCTCCACGAACTTAGCTATCCGTGACTAGAGTTCGCCGAGCTTCGAAGTGAGCGAAATCAGCGTGGCTGTAGGAAGTCTTACACGTTTTTCTTGCTGCTAGGAAAGCAAGGTTGCAAGTACCCGGGCATGGAAGGGATGTAGCAAGGAAATAAGTTAGATGGAATGATATAAAAGGAGTCGAGGGTTTTGTCGCTTGTTAGGGGAATGAGGTTGAGACCCCTTTATCGCCAAGACTGAATTCCAGGCTTTGAAACTTTTCGAAATGATAAGCAACAGGAACGCACAGGCTGGTTGGAGTGGACAAGATCAAAGGCGCCATTTCAGTGATTTCTGATGAGGTATGGTGAGGTGGAAGGAGTTATAGGACAGAGATGAAGAGTCGGCAATGTTAGACCAAGTGAGCATAGGTAAACTAAAACTACCTTAAAAGATACCAAAACTCAGCGCCAAAGTAGATTATCTAACACACCAGAAATTGCATTTCGGATCATATGCATAACCAGAAGCACCACAGAACCTTTAACACCAAAAGCCGATAAGTTTCAATTTGCGAGTTACTTTCATGTGCAATCACGTATATAATTTAAAAGTTCGCAAATTGAATCAGTTCCCCTGAAATCATAATCATGAACGATAATTCCATATTATTGCGACATGCTCTGATCGCAAGATGGAATCATCGCAAAAGTAGAGTAAACAATGGAAATATTTGTTGTCATGAATGAAAATTTAATCTCAGCATCATGTAAACATGCATGTGAATCCACATATGAATCCGCTTTCTGCATGTTCTACTCAGACAATTACTTCATTAAAATTGTACATCGCAAAACCGTCAAAAGCGCAAGATGAAACGTTGATAGCGGTTTCATTAAATGAAAGAGTTTACACGTTTCCGCCATTGTCGGTTTAATTACAATCATTCTCCAGATTTGATTGTTTCAAAAATGAATTTAATATTCAAATGTTGGCGCGATATTAGTTCGGAATGGCGGCTTGTATGATTGCACAGAATATTGCACTAAGGGATGAACCCCCTTCGACATATTGCTTAAAGTTAGACTTTAAACGTCGCTATAGAGACTGACTGTATCGTGGAAATTATATTCTGATAGAGAATAGCTCGCTTTTGAATTAAAATAAAAATCGCTGATGACCTTTAGTTCACTGCGCTCAATAAATACATTGCGCGACATCTTTTCGGCAATTAGAATTTTTTCTTCTTCAAATTGAAATAAACGACACAAATTGAGCTATCAGACTCTTGAACCGCAGCGAATTGATCATACGCATTTTGATTATGATGCATCAAAATATCTGAACAAATGTGTTGTTTTATTGAAAATCATAACACTTGATAATTTTTAAATGAAACAGCAATTTGTAATCATTGCAAAAGTATATTTAGACTGGAATTGCACTTACAGTGCACATAGCGTAACATAATGAAGCACAAGGAGCACAATGACTAAAACCATGCTACATGTGGTTTCCGTATACCATTTGCGACTATCGTAACAACCCAAAGTAGCAAAATTAAGAGAATTTCCCTGATTAGTTAACATTTTCTTTATTTAAAGTCTTCTTTATCTTCTTCAACCTTTGACCGTTCAGAAGCGGGATCAGCTCATCTGGTGTAACCCCATATCGATTGGTGATGCCCCCATTTCGGATATAACCATGGCATGTTACACCACTGATCCAATAGATTACCGCGAAGCGCCGTTCATTGTCGGCCAACACTCAAAACCATAGAGGATGCCAGAGCAAACGACACTACGTTGATGTGTCCAACGCAATGAACGTCTATTCCGGAACGCCACTCCATACAAGTTGTTCTAATGCGTAAAGGAATTTCATAACGCAGTCCACCATTGGCTGATAGTCTTATTGGTTGTTGTTCACCCCTTCTGGGGGATAGCGTGTTAGCCTCACTCCAAGAATTCCCAAAATACCCGCACTTCTTCTCTACTGTCCTACACTAAGTGCCTTCGGAACGACCTACCCGTCGACCATCTTGGGAAAGCAGGTTCCACTGCCTGGCGTAGTCAGCAATGTAATTCTCGTGTCTCCTTTATGTGTGATCTATCCACTGTCACTACCGCCTTCAATCACATTGCGAACAGGTGTTCTTCGTTTAAGATGATGTCAGTCAAGTGTACTCCGAGAATTCGACGCAGACAGGAGTTTACAAACGCTTGGAGCTTTTGGGTAACAGTGGAGTTCACTTTTCATTTTCTACTCCCATTTATCAGAACAGAAGGCACAAGCATAGAACAGTCTCAACTTGATCTAGATGTTGAGATAACTGCAGTTCGGTACCACTGTCCACAGAAACCTTTCTTGATATACAACGCCTTCGATACAACCCATTAACCTGTCAGACTGAGAACGTTGGTTTTGTTGGTATTTATCTTTAGTCTAACTCTACTTGATTTTCTTTACAAATCCAAATCCAAGGTCATTTGGCCAAGGTCTATGAGGGAGGAAACAGATTACACCAGCATAGTCGAGGAGTTTGAGAGAAGATGTCATAGTCTATTGAACTCCTCCACGTCCTATAGGCAAGGCAGCATGAAGAACGTCACCAATAACTACGGAAGAAATAATATCTTTGCGACCGCAACGAGCGCAATTGTCACACTCAAAACAGGTTCCCTTCTTTGGGATTTTACCTCTTCCCAGGATTCCCAGGATTTCCGTATAAGTGGAAATAGGAGATCTGCAGAGACTGCAGGTACAGCAATAAATTGCTGCAGGAAGACCATGAGAGACGATCTTTTTTGTTTGAAGGAACAAATCGTGTCCGTGTGTTACGGTGACTTGCCATTTCGACCACAAGAAGCGAATCGAAAGATTTGTGACTACATGCAAGTTCTTTCATGATGCGGTATACAGTTTTGAAATCATTGCGAACTGCCGGAACTTCCGCTTCCCTGATCAGAGGAATAACAAATTCCCTTTTGTTACGGCGGGCACTACTTTGAACTTCGTCGAAATTCTCAGGCCGGTTACTACGTGCCATCCGATCAGCAAGATAACTCTATTACTGTCGAGCGACAGCTGGATCATATAAAAGGTTGATGTTGAACTTGAGTGGTCACAGCTTTCCAACTCTGTGGGAAGTTTTGAACCCAGCAAGTGAAGGTAAGCGACCATTCCATGGCGTTCGCTTAAATCTACTGCTCATCGCAAAGTGATCTTTTGCCGAACTCTGTGCTCAAAAAATGTAACATCAACAACGAGGTGGTGGAAGTTGAAGCAATCCACAAACTTCTAAACAATGTTATTACGATCGCCGTGTTTCATAATCACATGTCCGAGAAAGGTGTTGTCAGAGTCCACCTTGGCATTCAAAGTACCTATCACGACCACAACGTCGCCATTAGGAAGGCTCCCCTGAACTGCGTGTAATTGCTCATAGAAAGCATCGTCGGTGCATAGTGCTATGCAATTGTAATGCTCCTTACCCTGGACCGGAATCTTGCAGGCAGAATCCTGTCAGAAATCGGCTTTCTTATCAAGAAAGCGTACCCTGCGGTACCGGTCAGACACAACCCGACACCGGATTCCGGGCTTGGCTTTCCATGCCGTAAGTGTAGCCAGGAGAGAGAAATACTTTTCAGAGTCCCATCATCTTACTCCACTTAGACCCAGGAAACCCAGCTTATACAACTGAAATTCACGATCGAGTTAGAGAAAACGAGCATCCCGGGGACCCTAGATGCCACTGTCGAGGAGCAGAACAACGTTCGAGAATTTAGTTGCGGTTCGTTTTCAGTAGCCATAGGCCTTAGCGGTGAGGTCATTCCCTCCCTATGGCAATCGCAACTTGCATAGCGTATTTAACCAGTTTAGCTGTAATTTCACCAGTTCCTAGCCGGTGAATTAGATGAACTGTTTCTTCCATGCTTCGTGGTTGCAATATTTAGCGGGACCTTCGACTCGCCAATATTTTCGTGGCTATGAAGTTTATCAAAATATTCAACCTATCGCTCCAATATCGAAATCGAAAATCAGATTTCCCTCTTCGTCTTGAAAGAAAAGGCATCTAAATGTGCATAGTTCCATCCAGCCGTTTGGTACGCTTAATTCCTATACTGCTAGAGGTCACAGATCTGTTGGTTCTCCCAGGCTCTCTTTTTCAATTTGTCGTGTCGTTTCGCCAGACGACGAAATCCGTGGTAAGTCTCTACGCGTGCCCGCGTTTTTTTAGAATTGTTGCATTGGCCGCTATGCTTTCGTTTCGTTGCTAGCTTACAATCATCATCGCACTAGTAGTTTCGGTTTTGCGACTGGTTTCACATATGTTTTTAGCCGTACCAAGATGATGCTCTTCAGGCGATAGTGAAGGTTTTTTGTCGATATTTCATCTCCTCCCTATGGAGGACTTTATTATGAATGACTTCAGTGTTCGCTCTCACCTGAACGGATTCGTTGTGGTGTCGCCATTCGAACCCATACCACCATGCCGGCGAAATAGTGATCCGAGTCAATATTGCTCCCATATATGTTCTGACATTCATCATTTATTGAGCTGGCGGGGTCCAATTAACACAGGATTAATTGAAAGTTTAAAAGTAGTCCTGTCCGGAGAACCCAGGTTTATTTAGGCATCTCTTTCTTCCCAAATCAGACTCTTATATTGGGACAGTGTATCGACTAGCAGCTTCGTAGTTCCTTTTCTGTACAAGGAGTGAAAAAATAAGGAAATGAGAAAATACTTAAACCATTTGGTCCTATTCGTTTGCGGATCCGACGTTCTAAGATCACTCCAATCCAAGACTTCTTTTTTGGCTTTGTAACGTGTAGTTTTCCATGTAGTGTTTTCAGCCTAACCAACCCACAATGGAGAGGACCATTTTGTATAATCTGCCTTGTTTTTAACACGAGAGAATCGCCTTCACCCTTCCCCATCTGCAGGTTTTTCGTTAAGAAGGAGCTTCCAGCGATCGCCACATAAGGGTGAAGATAGGATTTGGTAGCCAAACTGCTGGAATTGGTTCAGAAGACATTTCCCAGGTTTTGCGCTCCATGGATTTTGCCACGGACCTATATTACCTATGACCGCCTACATTACTAATCTCCAAATGATAACTAGCAACAAGTGCCATCTTATTGGCTATCGAAGTCACAACTTTACCTAAGTAATAGTAGACTTGTTTCCTGTCACCGTTGGAATACCCTCTAGAGGGCGGTCGATAGTAATCGTCCATGAACTTTGTTGAACAGGGTCCTTACTATTTTGTATTGCATAACTAAGCACTTGCCTCCTCTCCATAGATCAAGAGCTGCTACTTCGCCGAACACCCTTTTTCTCTGTGCAGTATCCTCCCTTTTGTTGTTAACTTTTCCTAAATTGCAAACCGCTAGCTCGCAGTACCTTTACTTTGTAATCTCAGCAAGATATCGGTAGTCTATGAGCATTATTCCTGCACCTTGGCGTCGGGGCGTTACAGGCTGTGACAAAATTGATGAAGATTTTCCAAGATTTTTCTTCCTGAAAATTTCACATCACTTGACTACTTGTAGCACGTATTTATAGTATTACAAACCTCTTTCAGGCAGTTTTGCACCTTGATTTATTTCGCATACACAATATTAATGTTCTGATTACTAACATTTGCTACTTTTTACCTGTTGCTTAGCCGCTACCTTTATCAATACCTAGTCTCCCATCCATCTGTACCTACATAGATGGGGATCCTTGCATTTTACCTCTTCGCCTAAAGGGCCTCTGTCCATCAATGTCTTTCAAGCACACCCTAGTCTAGGAAGCTTACCCACTAAAACCACTTCCTTTTCCTCCCCGGTGGAATTTCCGAAAACTATAACACTGCGCAAAGCACGTCGCTCTAATTTCTCCTGCTATTAATCAATCGATCGCATCTTCCCAACCAGACTTTCAGGACCTACCTCCCAATCCGATGTCTCCCCCAGAACCTTTCTCGCATTTACAAATGTAGAGCGTTCAAAGAAATAGAAAATGTTATCCTCCATCCTTCCTAAGGAATTGGATAGGGTTGTAATCTGTTCTTTCGTGGCTTCCCTACATGCAAAACTTGATGTTGGGAATCAATTTATGCAACGACCGCCTCTTTTCAAATTGTCCCCACCGTTGTTACCACCTACTCAATAATCCCTTCCTTTTGGCGTTTTTATGTGCCATGTAAAAGAAGTGGTTCGATCATAGATGGGCGTCGTCTCATCAGCCAGATACCGATCAACATCATTCCACCAAACACAAGTGCCGCGGCGTCTGAAACGAACCTGAACAACACACTCTTAGTACGGTTCTTCTGCATGCAGTTTAAACATTAATTTTTTCTCCATTACATATAGTATGGAATATGACTGCCCAGATTTGCACTAGATAAAGCAAAATAAAACTCGCTGCGCTAGTCATAAACATCTTACAAGTGCACCGTGGATCTGCTCCCAGGGCAGAGGTGAGGTAACGTCTGATGAGTTACCTCTGCCCTGGACGATACAGTCAGTTAAATTTTTTGAAAAACTTGGATGTTTAACCCAAAAAAGGGTTCCATGGACAATAGTAGAAGAAGTAAGTTGGTTCCCAAATGGCCTGATCCGTCATCAAGTCGATGCGGACTCAAGGCTCCCCCAATCCTCAAACAAACAAAAGCTGCAGATGCTGTTTAAAGTTTAGCCTAGCGTCTGGCAATGAGCAGTATTTTATAGCTGTGCTTGAAGCAATGGTATGGAAGAAAAGCCAGCCCAATATTCTCCAGCCTCTCGATTATAACGGTGTTTCCTTCAGATTCAATTCAACATCTGAAAAATATTTTGTAGTTACATTCAACACAATATACTCTGCAACATTGCTATCGTTTGCAACCCGAAGATTAAAAACACCATTATAAATGATTTTCCACAATAGTAGGCCCAAAATAGGACCCTATAAGAGTCTCGCAGAAATTTTCTGCCAAACCAATACCCAGCTTGATAGTCTCAATGGCTGATCTCGCACTGTCAAAATGAAACTGTTTGATAAACCCTCTAGTCCCCCAGACTCTCAACAACAGATAACAATGTGCTGTAAACCACTCGCCACAGCATTCCCCCATAGTGCCCAAAAGGCATATGGGTCCTTCCAACGATGGTTTGCCAATTTGAGGTAACACAAGCGTTTACATTACAGAGGGAAGATCTTCTTCACAGGGTCTGTCCCAAGCAACTCTACAAATACAATTTAACAACTTATTTAAAACTTTATTTGGTATTTCATTATCGGCCGGGTGTTTTGATGTTTCCGATCGCGGTGTAAATCTGCAGCAGTTCTTCCTTCTTTACTGATAGTGTCACCAACACTTTTAAGAGCCTCTGGAGTTATTGTGCCTACTTCCCTGCATCAATCACCCTTGGACGATCTTTTACAGAATAGCGAGATACGAAATTCGCGAAGATGAATGGGTTTTGAGTTTCGCCACTAAAATTGAAGCAACTCCACGGATTTATATACTTTACCCTTGCTACGTTGTAGATCTAGCTTAAAGTTCCTATCAACTTCATTGTAAGTGCGCTCCTTAACATCCTCTACATACTGCTCGCTAGGGCTCATAATTCTCTTTTTCGCTGTTGAACCTTCTACTCTGTTACTGTTACCCTACCCCACAGTCCATCATACACCATTTATTCGGAAACCGTTTCACTTATTAACAAGTAAATTTGGTTGGAATATTAAAGCTTTTAACGTTTCCACAACAATCAATTGTCGCTTGTACATTGTGTCCGCGTCTTGTCGCGAAGGTGGACAGATTCTACCTCTGAAGCAGAACATTGTCCGCTTACGGAACCCTGTTACCATTCGACGGTGGAATATGATGAGCCCTAAGCCCCCTTCAAAAGTGCTCTTCTCTCCAAAGGGGTGCCATAAGGTCTGGCTAATTTTCGAGACATAAAAGCGAGTCAAGGAATATCGGAAACTGTGGACGGACGTAATGTACCTGGGCTGCGGTACCGTGGCAAATCTCAAGAAGTCCAGCTAAAGTTATCCTGGAACGCATTAAAGAGCATCTTGACAGTTTGATCGATAGAGAGCATGCTCCAGATATTCCTTGACAAACTGCATAAACACAAGCCAGATACCGCTTAAGGTGTTAATTATTAGGCGGAATTGGCAGTGAATAGGTTACACTTCAAGAAAGGGTGAGAAATGCACTGCTGAATACGCCACGCAATAGATTTCACTATTCCCCACTGGCCAACGGGTGGGTCGCTCATGTCGCAGAAGGAGTGTAGTGTTCTTGGGAAGCCCTGGAGCGAACTTCTCGAAGGCCATTTAACTTTTGATCAGTAAGTCTTTGCTTGTCCTCCAAAAATCACAACCATTTAATGGGTGGATCCCGATACAATAAGTCCGTTGGCTCCTTTTATATCGTCATGATCACAAAAGTAATAACACCGTCTTCTACACATAACTTCAGCAAACTCAAAAGGTACTCGTATCTTTGGAGCAGGTTCAATCCGCAGGGAGTGCAATGTGTATAGAACCTCCTTAACCCGCCCTCAACTTCGTTATGATTGAAAATTGATACTATAAACCACATTCCCAACTTTGATATTCCCATAAATATACCAAAATATCACCGATACTCACCAGACTTCCAAAATCGATTTAATAGATCAAATTATAATATCGAACACATTATGGGAAAAGTGGGCAACAATTCCATAATATGTCATCATCTAATCATACATTTCAAATCAGATTTCCTAATATATAAATTATTCTCAGCGCATCCATTTATAGCTGTGATTTCCAGGAGTACCATTATCTAAACGAACTAATACGTCTGCTCGTAATAAGCTATGCAATATTCACCCCGCAATCATGTCATGGAAATGCTCACTATCATCGGTTCTTCATTCAGTTAATTATCAACAGACCCATCTTTGACATATTATGACTAAATTGATTACATTTGAAGCAAAATGATGCCCATTATGCATCTTAAATGAAGGCTGTCAGTCCTCTGACTGGGTATGGTTCACTTAACAGAGGGTGAAAGGTCGACACATAAGCAAATCGAAACATCTATCGAGTTGAGCGATTTAGGATAGAAATGCAGGCCTGAAATGATTGGAATTTAATTGTGTTATCCTTTAAATATTTCAAGTGATAACTCAACCATATGTTTAATATGTAGTTATCGTTCCATCCGAAATGTGTCTCAGCAACTCTAAATACGACTTATGGAAGAAAGGGCGGATATAGATATCATGGTAAAGAGTATATCTTGACTAAAGCCTCAAATGAATAAATTAGCTCCGCAAGCACTTCAAAAATTAACCAGAATGCGGTGGAAGGTCCACCAGTAACTAATCCTAACCTACAACAACCAATTAGCGGAGTCTGGTATTTCAATTATTGTACAATATCGTGAGGGAGCTTTGACCTTAAGACGACAACCACTTCAGCACGAAGAATAGGAGTTAAAGATACAATGAAGCCAATTAGAAAATAGTGTTAATCTCATCATCATCAACGGCGCAACAACCGGTATCCGGTCTAGGCCTGCCTTAATAAGGAACATTCCGGTTTTGCGCTAAGGTCCATCAATTCGATATCCCTAAAAGCTGTCTGGCGTCCTGGGCTACGCAATCGCTCCATCTTAGGCAGGGTCTGCCTCGTCTTCTTTTACTACCATAGATATTGCCCTTATAAACTTTCCGGGTGGGATCATCCTCATCCACACGGATTAAATGAACCGCCCACCGTAACCTATTCAGCCGGATTTTATCCACAACCGGACGGTCATAGTATCGCTCATAGATTTCGTTATTGTGTAGGCTACGGAATCGTCCATCCTCATGTAGGGGGCCAAAAATTCTTCGGAGGATTCTTCTCTCGAACGCGGCCAAGAGTTCGCAAATTTTTCTTGCTAAGAGCCCAAGTCTCCAAGGAATACATGAGGACTGGCAAGATCATTGTCTTGTACAGTAAGAGCTTTGACCCTATGGTGAGACGTTTCGAGCAGAACAGTTTTTGTAAGCTGAAATAGGCTCTGTTGGCTGCCAACAACCGTGCGTGGATTTCATCATCGTAGTTGTTATCGGTTGTGATTTTCGACCCTATATAGGAGAAATTATCAACGGTCTCAAAGTTGTATTCTCCTATCTTTATTCTTCCTGTTTGACCAGAGCGGTTTGATGTTGTTGGTTGATTCGTCTTCGGTGCTGACGTTACCACCATATATTTTGTCTTGCCTTTATTGATGTGCAGCCCAAGATCTCGCCCCAATCGCCGCCTGCTCGATCTGGATGAAGGCAGTTTGTACGTCTCGGGTGGTCCTTCCCATGATGTCGATATCGTCAGCATAGGCCAGTAGTTGAGTGGACTTAAAGAGGATCGTAACTCTTGCATTTACCTCAGCATCACGGATCACTTTCTCGAGGGCCAGGTTAAAGAACACGCATGATTGGGCATCCCCTTGTCGTAGACCGTTGTTGATGTCGAATTGTCTTAAGGGTGATCCTGCTGCTTTTATCTGGCCTCGCACATTGATCAGGGTCAGCCTAGTCAGTCTTATTAATTTCGTCGGGATACCGAATTCTCTCATGGCCGTGTACAGTTTTACCCTAGCTATGCTATCATAGGCGGCTTTAAAGTCGATGAGTAGATGGTACAACTGTTGTGCATATTCCAACAGTTTTCCCATTGCTTGCCGCACAGAGAAAATCTGATCTATTGCTGATTTGCCTGGAGTGAAGCCTCTTTGGTATGGGCCAATGATCTTCTGGGCGTATGAAGCTATCTGGCCTAGCAAGATAGAGGAGAATATGTTATAGATGGTACTCAGCAATATGATACCTCTATAATTGCTGCACTGTGTGATATCTTCCTTTTTATGTATGAGACAGATAATGCCTCATTGCCAATCGTTAGGCATTGATTCGCTGTCCTATACTCTGATAATCAGTTGGTGAACCATTTGGTGTAATTTGCGCTTCCATATTTAACCAATTCGGCTGTAATTCCATCGGTTCCTGGCGACTTATGATTTTTTAGCCGATGAGTTACACGGATTCTTTCTTCGATACTTGGTGGTAGCAGTATTTGTCAGAGGTTTCAATTGGCGGGACCTCCAACTTGCCGATGTTCTGGTTGTTCAATTGTTCATCAAAGTACTCAACCCATCGCTCCAATATGCCCATTCTGTCGGAAATCAGATTTCCCTCTTTGTCTCGGCAGGATGAGCATCGAAGTGTATAAGGATTCATCCTGCTGATTTGTTGGTAAAACTTCCGCGCCTGGTGCGGTTGCTCCCTGTACTTTTCTAGTTCACAGACTTGTTGGTTCTCCCAGGCTTCCTTTTCCGTCTGTGAAGTCGCTTCTCCGCTCGACGGTGTTCGTGATAAGTCTCTGCGCGTGCCCGCGTTCTTTGAGAATGCAACATTACTATGTATGCGGTATGCGGCATTCTTCCGTTCCGTTGCTAGCTTACATTCATCGTCAAACCAGCCGTTCCGACTCCTTTTGCAGCTGCGGCCAAGTATGTTTGTGGTCGTATCAATGATAACATTCTTCGGGTGGTTGTGAAGATCATTTGTTGATGCTTCATCTCCAGGACCTCTGTTGACTGCGGTTATTGCGGCATCCATTTCCTTCTTAGAGATGTTGCGGAGGGCTGTGTTGTGGATGGCTTCAGTATTAACTCCCACCTGATTGTCAGAGGGGATTCTAGATGGTGTTGTTATTCGAGCTCGGAGCACCATGCCAACGAGATAGTGATCCGAGTCTATACTGGCCCCCTATATGTTCTGACATTCATCAAGGCTGAGAGGTGGCGGCGTTCGATCAACACGTGGTCAATTTGGTTGAAAGTGGTCCCGTCTGGAGAGGAGAGAGAGTGCAGAGTGCATAGCCGTTCGTTATGTTTTCAAAGCCGATCATAGCAGGTTTCATTTTTTGGCTGACTAAGAAACCTACTCCGAGCACATGGTTAACTGGGTGACCGCTATAATATATGGTGTAGCGGCTCTTCTCCAGGAAATCGGTCCCTGTCCATCGCATCTCTTGTAACGCTGTTATATCAGCCCTATATTGGGACAGGGTATCGGCTAGCTACTCATCAGCTTCATCTCTGTACAGGCAGCGCACGTTCCATGAGAAAATGCGCAAATCGTTATTCCGTTGTCGTTGCCGGGTTCGCCCTACCCAACCTCCAACCTTTGACCACCCTATACCTGGTAAATCCCTCAGGTATTCTATCAATGCGATGGAACACAAGGAGAATCAACACGTAGGACCACGGGAAAAACTCCCTCTTGCAATCAAGAAACATAGATATTAATGGTGATAACTAATCTGCACTGTTTATAGGTCCTTAAATGTTAGCTAGTTATCCATAAACTTAGGAAGGATGCATCGCACTATTGAATTTTCTCCTGCCCATAATATGCGAACTGTTAATACTGAAGCCGAGGAGCAAACCAAAATCATTATTCTGTTAAGGGAAGTTGCACTACGTACGTCCTAGAAGAACTATAATATTTCGCCCCTTTTACTGGTTATTGTGTACCTATTAACTATAGTATGCCAAGCAAGCCTATAATCGACAGGAATTTCAATATATTCTCTATTTCCAAGTATTTCAATTTGGGTTGTTGATCAGAATAGCAATGTTCTCGGGCTTATGATTTCTTTGAAGCTGAAGGAAGCACATCTGTCCATGGTGCCAGGAATATACTGCCCATTAATGCAAAGTACCTTTTCCTTGAACCAACGAGCTGCGCGCCCACTCCCTCTTCTGTGAGGGATCCGTTAATGTACCAGGTATGTGAGTGTGTATATGAGGTAGAGGAGATTCAAAGGTATCATCTTAAAGAATCCCTATTTTGACTTAGTTAGTAGTTAGTCTGAGCTCTGGAAAGCGAAGAGCTGGGACCCAACACTGTGGCTCAGTGAATTCTTTAACCGGGTTATTCAGGAAAGAAGAACACCATCTGACTGGCAAGAAAGTACCACTGTTCCAATATGGAAAAAGAAAGGTAGCCCAGCAGAATGTTCAAATTACCGTCCGATCCGGTTACTTTCCCATACCATGAAGATTTTTGAACGCATTCTTGACAACCGTATTCGCGAAATCGTTGAAATAACCGTGAATCAAGCCGAATTTGTCAAGAACTGCGGAACTACTGACGCAATACACGCTGCGCGGTTACTCATGGAGAAACACCGTGAGAAGCATCGCCCTCTTTACATTGCCTTTCTGGATCTTGAGAAAGCGTTTGACCGTGTACCACACGAACTCATCTGGTATGCTTTACGACAACACTTCGTGCCAGAAGAACTCGTGCGCTGGGTTCAATTGCTCTACCACGATCCGAAAAGTAAAGTTCGAAGTATGGCGGGTGTATCAAAACCGCTTCGTGTATCTGTTGGAGTTCATCAAGGAAGTGCCCTCTCACCACTCCTCTTTGTCCTTGTTATGGACACCGTCACACGGGATATCCAACGTCCAGCGCCCTACACACTGCTTTATGCAGATGATGTTTTCCTAGCATCTGATAGCAAAAATGATCTCGAGCAACTTGTTCAAAAATGGAATGATCGCCTCATGCAACACGGTCTCAGATTGAATTTAAACAAAACTGAATTTTTGACGACCGATCCCCATGAAACAGGCACAATCACTGTCAGCGGCAGTGATCTGCCCAGAACTGAGCGATTTAAATACCTCGGGTCAACGCTATCAGCCAATGGAGAGCTGGGTTATGAAATTGCTTCACGCATTAACGCAACCTGGATGAAGTGGCGTTCCACAACTGGTGTCCTTTGTGATCGACGTATCAACGAACGTCTCAAATCTAAAATTTACCACAATGTCGTCCGTCCAGTCGCTCTCTATGGTTCTGCGTGTTGGCCGACCATAAAAGACAATGAACGGCGTCTTGCGGTAATGGAGACGAAGATGCTACGTTGGACTAGTGGCGTCACACGTTTAGATCACATCCGAAATGAGGATATCCGCGATCGTTATGGGGTTGCAGCGATCGTGGAAAAGTTGCGAGAGAGGCGTCTTCGATGGTATGGTCACGCAATTCGTGCAAACGAGAATTCACTTGCAAAGATTGATCTGAACATCGAAGTCGATGGTAAACGACCAAAAAGCAGACCTAAGCAACGGTGGCTTGATACGCTAGATGGGGATTTGAAAGCCTCGAGATTGCACCCAGATCAGGCATTCGATAAAGCCAAATGGCGAAGCCGATCACGACGAGCCGACCCCGCTTGTGAACGGGACAAAGGCTGAAGAAAAAGAAAAAAAAGTAGTTAGTCAATTATGACCAGTCAGAATGCCTACAATACACCTATAAGTCTTCCTGCTTTTCAACAGGCTACATTTTGCGGTATGCTTGTTTGGTTCTGACAAGAAACGTTTGGTGTGTTTAGCAGCACTAATGCTCAGCCACCTATCATTATGGGAAGCTTGTTCCCAGTTTTTGATAACAGCGTTAGCCAAAGCTACTGGCACTCCAATTGCTGGTTTCGGTCCGAGTTTGGGGGAAAATAAACACTCTTTTGCTAAGGCATCCGAGATTTCATTCCCCTCTACACCACAATGACCACAATCCAGTGTATCGAATCTTGAAATAAAACTCAATCCTGAACAATTTTGGAAGTAATGAAAAGACTGCTCAACACCGTCAATGGAACTTGGCTATCGTTACAGATTGCGATGCGCCTGCCCTTCAACCCAAGTTTCCGCCATTTAGATCGCATACACTTCAGACTGAAACACCGTCGCATATTGCCCGAAGGGAAAAGTCCACTTCTCGTTTTTATTCGACAGGTAGACTCCTGCACCAAAACCCTGTTCCGTTTTTGAGCCATCAATGGGGAAACGTCAGCATCTCCTAACACGCATTCTTTTGGTTCGTCTCTACGTTTCAAGATAGCTTTATATCTTCTACCAAACAAATGTACAGGAATCCGAAAACCAGACGGATTGAGTACTCCAAATAATTCTTCAAATGATTTGTGCCCCCACGTCCGTTGTTTAGAGCTGCGTGATGTCGTACTCATGATACCGGTAATACCCAGCCAGAAATTCGTTTCACCTTAACTCATCACACTTTGGATGCATAATGGAACATCGGCCTATTGATAGCAACGTGTATCCACAGTACTGCCTGAGGCCTTAGTCCCCGTGTTGAGGTTAAGGTCCGCTTACTCAGTCCATAAGCCATGAGAGGTCTTTTCATCTTCATCTCTACATATTTGTTCGAAAGAAGCTCCTTGTCGAGAATAACTCCCAGATATTTCACTTCCTCGGAAAAATAAAGGGTTGTACCCCTTATCGTTTAAAGGGAAAGACCATTCAGTTTCCTCCTTTTCGTAAACAATACCATTGTGGTTTTATTTGAATTTACTGAAAGTCCATGCCTGAGACGTCAATTGTCAACGGTTCGTTGTGTATTTCTACACACCGTTCCGATATCTCGACCAACAACTAGCACACGGCATAAGCTTGAGCGTATATTGGCAGATTTTGCTGTTCGCATAAAAGTGAGTCGATCAACATACTCCACAAAGGCGACGATTGCACACCTTGGGGCCAGCTTTTCGGGCCAACATACAGCAATTTTTACGTTTGCATAGCATAGATCCACTTAATTACAGTTGTCTGAACTTTTTTGACTTTGAATAGTCATCTTTCCCAGGCTTAAGTGTGAAGACTACCTTAACCTTCTACCAAGAGGTAGGCACTTAGCCCAAAGCAATACATCCTCCGAAAATATTTCTTACGAGCTGCTCTAAATGCTCGACGTCCTCCTTTAGCATCGCTGGATAGATGTCAGCCTTGACACGTGCTATGAAGGGTTCAAAAGAAAACATAGCAGCTATCGCCTTTTTAGAGTACCAAACCATGTTGTCCCTTAGTTTCTATAATTTGGGTTACCGTCTAGAAAGGGTACTGTTTTGCTGCACTAGGTGCTCATAATTCTTAGGCTACTTTGGATTCTGCCACATTTTTTTCTACAGAAAAAGTTGTTATGTATCTAGCAGCATTTAGACTCTACTACCTGTTATTATGGGAAAAATATTCCCAGTTTTAAATGATAGTCTTAGCCAATGCTTTTTTGTCACACCTTAACCCACCACACTACGGATGCATAAGCGAACATCGGCTTAATAATAGTAACGCATATCAACATTACAGGTCTATCTTCACCACTCATAGGCTGTGAGAACTCGTTTCATCTTTCCCTCTGCATGTTTGTTCAAAAGAACCTTTTTATCTATATTTATTCCCAGATATTTCACTTCTTCGGGAGCGTACAAAAAGTTTACCAGTACATGGCGCCGTTTGGCACATATCAATCCATCTTTCCTCCCAATGAGGATTACTTACCATTTCCCTAAACAGAATACGCAATAGAAATAGAAAATCCAAGTTGTAACCAGAATACCGGAAGCTAAATCTAAATTTCTTGTAAGGGGTAAACTATATAATCACTCTATTATATTCGCAACAAGTCGAGCAGCAGATCCCAGCATAGAAAAATAAATTGTAGTCAATATTTTTATCAATGTTGCCGATGCTAACATCAAACGTTGGTAGATCTACTTCTATGGCAGATGGAGGCATCCTCAACGAGCAGGCTCTGAATTAGACGCCTCACGCGCTTCTTGTTGCTCCACCCGCGACAGCATCGCCTATGTCCAGACTGCCGTTCCGCCTACGACCTAGCCCATAACGCAGCCTGCTACGCAGCTGGCCACCGGAGCAATTCCGAAAAAGTCTCCGATGCTGCCTCGCCTCCGCGCGCCTTCAACGGGATATTATCAGAATTGTAACACAACTGTCCAACCCTTTGACATCGTTCCCGTCATTGACGAAGCATCACATCTCGTCGGTGCTTTAAACCCTGACTCTTCATCCACTCCTGTCAGTGGTGCTAGTTAAAGGTGGCCTTCCCACCACAACAGCGATTTGCTTCCAGGCTAGCGTTCGGCACTTCTGCCAACGAGGTACAGATGTACATAAAAAGCAAGGTGTTGGCACACAATAGCAATGGTTAAACATTGTCTTGTGTCAAACTGACAAAAGACAGCAACCCCGGCCGAGTGATAGCTTCTTTTAAAGTCACATATCTGTACGAATGTACTTACGACAATTTTTCCAAAGGTGTGTCCATTAAGCCGTACAAGCGTAGCAACTCGTGAAATGGCTCTGTGTCCACTGTCTGTTTGCTTTATCAAAATTTAAGGGGTTTAAGAATCAAGCTAGGGGCTTTCATTTTATCCACGCTGGCTTAGTAACATTGTGTAATTTGTATTTCTGAAACCTGGCTTGACGATAATATACTAAACTCGAAGCTCCTCAAAGGGTATTTCATTTTCCGCTGCGACAGGGACCGGGCTCCATCATATAAGTCCACTGGTGATGGAGTCCTAATTGCAATAAAAGGTCAACTCCGCGCCAAACTCGTCTTTACCTTCTCTGGCTCACCTTATGACTGTGTTGCCCTACGTGTCTCCCCACCTAACTCTACTCCGTCCATTGTATCTTGTATCCGTTCCCTGTGCTAGCCCTTCCCACCTATACGAAGGATTGTTTGACAGCTCCTCCTCTGCGGAAATTTTAACCTAACCATGCTCAACTGCCCAACTCTCTTCCATTATGGACATTTGTTCTGCCCTGAATTTCAATACTTCCAAAAACTTCTAAGACCATACTCTCGATCTCTTCCTTTCCAAAGTTCCCGAACGCCACCCCTCTCCACCTCCTTGCCAATCCCAGTGTGTCAAAATTAACGCTCACCTCCCCCACTTGAATTTTAAGCAGAGCTCCCCCACGTAGACTCCAAACTGCGCGAAAATCTGTTCAATTCCCCAAAGCCAACTTTGACGTTTTCAACTCAGCCTTAGCGTCAATCAACTGAGATAACCTATTGTCTAACACTACTCTGTAATGGGGAAAAAACTAAAAATAAAAAGGCTAAATTTGTTCTTTAAATGACGAATAAAAAAATGTTTGCTACCCATATACCGGTATTTCGAGGACCAGTTGTCCTCTTTTTCTAAGTGAGTTTTAGTCTGACTAAAACTGTGGAAGAGGACAACTGGTTCTCGAAATACCGGTATATGAGTAATAAATAAACCGAAAAAACGACATAGGTACATAACAGAGGAAAAAAAACTACTCTCTAAGTTCTTGGCACCCTTTATAATCTCCTGTTCGATCTACTCTCCTGTTTTATTCCTCCTTCTCCGTTTTTTCTTTATCATTACCCAGTTTAGTTCAGAAGTTTAAGGTTTCTAGGAATGATGCTGATCGTGCCCATTTCAAGGCTATGCGCTCCACTGTGAGGTCGAAAATGAAAATAGCACATATTAGATACTTGCTGATCGTCAAGACCTTTGCCCGCGATAATTTGAAACCATTTTTGTCCCACACTCATCATTCCCGTAACCCTACCTAATCTTTCTCTTCTTCCATCAACTTTGCTCACTCCCCTGCCAACACCCACAATAATCCTGCAATCTTCTTACTTCGCTTCCGTGCTTACTCCCTCAACCACTGTACCCTCTACGCCTTTTCTAAATGCAGACTGCTCCGAATCTCTCGCCATTTCTTTCCTTACGGGTTCATCAGTTGAGTTTCCCATTGGGAATTTCGACATCCATATCGGACCTGTTGCCGATGAGCTTCCTAACCTCTTCCTTGTTAACTGTAAATAACACATTTCCCTCCCTCTGTGTATCATCTTCAGCAAAAGTTTCGCCGTTATCATCTCTATCCAAAAAAGCGGAGACCCTTCACTAGCTATGAACTACCATCCCATCTCTGTTCTCTCGTCTAATTCCAAAAATCTCAAGAGATACGGCTACGAGTGGCTGAGCGCGAGGTTCGGTCAACTCATTGTGAAAGAACAACACGATTTCGTGAAATATCGATCTACTGCTTTTGACCTTTACCAACTTCGATTAAATGTCCGTATGTCCATATTTGCTGTACGCTGACGAATTTAAATTATTTGCCTCGTCTCCGCTGGACTGTGCTCTTTTGCAGTCCAACCTTGATACTTTGGTTCGTTGGTGCTCGGTTAACAACCTGACATTGAATGTCAACAGATGCCACTGGATCTGCTATTCACTTAAACCCTCGCCAACATCTTTTCCTTACTCTCTTGGTGGATTATAGTCAGCAAAATATAACTTTATAATTTGAAAAAAACAATATCGAATCGCCTGAATACTCATTGATAGCTCCACAAGCACTTATTTCCGTTAGTCTGAAAAGAGTATTTATACGAGGGAAATATAGAAAACTCCTGCATATATGGCCCTGTATCAATTGAATAAGGAATCCTCTCAAAAATTTCAAAAAGTCTTATCCAGTTAACAGCCTGAGGAGGTTTTTCTACATTAAATCTTAAAGAAGTTCAGATCATAGCACACAGAATTCCAAAATATAAAAAACATTGACTTTCTCGTTCACAGGATAGTAACATTGGACATTCAAGCACTCGAAATAATGAACACATTGCGATTCGCGTGCTGAGCCCCAGGAACTATGGCAGCGTTGACGACCACAGTAAAAAGGAGGAAGCGCGACTGACCTACAGTTGGTACAACCTTGACATTTTTGCTGAAGTTCATAATGCCGAAGGATCATTGATTACCAACACATGCCGAAAACTAAAAGAAATAGTATGCAGGCAAAGGCGAATACCTGCACCACGGAAACAACTGCTTAAAAACGGTATGGAATAGGACATTGTTTCCAGGAAACGTCCTATTCATCTAGCCTGGTATTTTTAACTTTTCAAATTCTCATAGTTTTCGGTGTTGCGCATCCGGGCGAACTGCTTGCCATCATGGGAAGTTCCGGGGCTGGCAAAACAACACTTCTTAATGCGTTAGCCTTCCGTGTACCACCAGGTGTTCAAGTTTCACCTTCAGCAGTGCGGCAACTCAATGGATGCCCCGTAGGAACTGAACAAATGCGAGCACGTTGTGCTTATGTCCAGCAAGACGACCTTTTCATTAGTTCGATGACAGCGCGTGAACATTTGATTTTTCAAGCTATGCTGAGGATGCCACGATCTATCCCCTATTATCAAAAAATCGAAAGGGTCGATCAAGTTCTGCAAGAACTTTCTCTGGCAAAATGCCAAAATACGCTCATCGGAGCACCAGGACGTATTAAAGGACTTTCAGGAGGTGAACGCAAGCGGCTAGCTTTCGCTTCTGAAGCATTGACAGATCCACCATTACTGCTTTGTGATGAACCCACATCGGGTTTAGATTCATACATGGCCCATAGTGTCGTTCAAGTACTTAAACGATTAGCCGAGAAAGGGAAGACAATTATTTTAACAATACATCAGCCATCTTCAGAGATATATGAAATGTTCGATAAGTTGATGCTGATGGCTGAAGGACGAGTTGCTTTCCTAGGAACTCCAGATCAAGCTACAGATTTTTTTGCACAGTAAGTCCCTTCATTTGTCCCCAAAAGAAAAATATTTTATTTAAATCATTTGTCTCACTTTATTATTGTCTCATTTCAGGCAAGGAATGATTTGTCCTGCTAACTATAATCCCGCGGACTTTTTCATCCAACTTCTAGCGATTGCACCCGGCAAAGAAATCGAGTGCAGAGAAAGCGTGAACAAGATTAGCGATAATTTTGCAATTGGACCGTAAATTTCAGGAAAGATACTGATTCAGTTCCGTTTTATACTTTCTTATATTTCAGTATAGCCAAAGAAACATCGGAAATTTTTCGACAAAGTACAAGCCAACTCACCAGCTTTAGTACAGAAGTGTCAATCGGCTATAGGGCTACGTGGTTTACACAATTGCGAGCAGTTCTGTGGCGCTCTTGGCTCACGGTCTTGAAGGAGCCTCTTTTAGTTAAAGTTAGATTACTGCAGACAGTCGTAAGCTTCCACCGCCCGAGAACGGAAAAAGTGCAGTACATTGGGTTGTTTCTTATTTCAGATGATCGCATTGCTCATAGGCTTAATATTTTACGGACAAACACTAACACAGGACGGAGTTATGAATATCAATGGAGCGATATTCTTATTTCTAACAAATATGACATTTCAAAATGCTTTTGCTGTAATTAATGTGAGTACAACTTCCTTGTTTTTTTTTGTAATACTTTTTATCTTCTATTTCCTTAATTGTGGAAAATATTTGTAATCAACCTTGCTGGACACTGTCCCTTCCAATGGAGTTCACAATGAGTAAATGCTCTCTCTACTTCTAAGTGAAGAAGAAGAACCAGATGGAACTACCATCCCCATGCCCCCATTTAGGTATTACTTCAGGGTGTGAGTTTACCTTTAGACCATTTCACCTGCAGCCCTTTGGATTTTGCTCCTTCAGTAATTAGTCCGAATCAGGTCCCGCGCATCGTTCACAATTCGTTTTTCACCCGCGAATCTCGAGCAGTGAAACATCACGTACTCTGATTGGAATCTTCTAACGAAGTACCCCGACTACAATAATTTAGGAAATCATCCAATCCAAAGATTAGTATATACCATTTGTAGCAAACACCTTCTCCCCGTAAAGAACTGAGTAATTTGGTAGCTGAGCGCCCCGTACCACTGCTCCAGCCATACGTTATGACGGAAATTACCC
Source organism: Hermetia illucens (assembly GCF_905115235.1). NCBI lineage: Eukaryota > Metazoa > Arthropoda > Insecta > Diptera > Stratiomyidae > Hermetia > Hermetia illucens. Next base: position 69,608,695 of record NC_051853.1, read on the forward strand.
TGTGCGTCGAAGTCAATCGGTTCTTCGAAAACTTGTCCTATCTGCATTACAAGAGATCATGCGATTCTGACCGAGAGAGAATGTCGACTGAAATCACAGCCGCCATCACCACCCTCATCTAATGTATTTGCAAAAGATCTGAAGATCTTCCAAGATGTCCACCTGTACATATGGGATGTATTGCGGAATGAATTCCAGCTAAAAGCAATCTTTTATAGTCTTTCTGTCTGTAAACATTCTTTAAATGCCACAATGGTACCAACTGCCTTTTGAGACCCACACTGTAGGTCCTCCTTAGTTGACGGTTTTAAGGTAATGCTGCTGTGACTCATATTTGGTTCACACTATCCTAGAAATAATTCTCGACCAAACTCGAAAAATATCCAGGAACAAGTTCACCTTCATCTCCCAATTGGCGAAGTTGCCTAACACTTACTGCAATGAAATGAACGCGACTAAAACTTCACTGGGGCTCCGATAGGTCATTGCCTCTTTGGAGGCAGGGTAACATATATTACAGAAGATGCACGTAGATCGGAGGGTATGGTGCTGGGCTTCCAGTTGGTTTCTTGAGTTTGGGAAATAACACCAACTTCTGCTTTTTCCACTGGGGAGAACATTTTCGGTCAGGCCTATTCTTCACAGGCAGCTTCCGCGCATCTTTGGGAATGGTATCCAAATCTGGGGATTTATTATCTCTAACCCTACCACATATTTCCTGCAGTTCCTTCTCAAGAACTGGAGGTGCGATGCAGTCATTAAATTGGACCATCGTATCCCTTAGTTGTTTTAAGGGTAAGAAAACAAAATGGAAAAAAATTCTTTGAGAAGTCACCTGTGATAATCTCTGCCTTCGCAGCAGTTTTATTACCACCCTACAAGCCCCACCCCATGGGTTATATTGGCATTGTAACACAGCTATTTGAAGCAGCATTGAGTAGCAACAAGTTCGATGTTCGTACACTTGAATCCAATCCCCCCCCCCCTTCCATAAACTCACTGTTAAAATCAGAGCCTATCTAAGCTTCTGTCCACACAAAACAAAGAAGGTTACCCATTTAATTACAACAAGCGCATGATAAAGCAAGGGTGGAAACGAGCGAATGAAATAGTAAAAATACCAGTGAACACTTGAAACTACAATGAAGAAAAAGGCCACGTTTCTGGAAAAGCTAATCTGGCAGGAATAGCCGCGAAACTAATGAATGAAAAATGGAAAATGGATAAGGGTTCCCAGCAGAAGGAGGAAAAAGCGTAGCGCCAAAAATAATAATTATTTTCAAGTAAAAAGATGTGTCCTATACAGATATAATTCGAATAGTAGAAAAGTTCCTAAATTTACGGACTTAGAAAGAGGATTCAGACGCGGCAAAGTAGAGAGCAAGATGGAGCAAGTTGAGATTCAAGCCAGAAAGCAGGAGATAACTATCGAACGCAAGAACCCTTGAGGGGTAGATACCTGCTCAACGTTGAAGGAGCAATTCGATTTTATCGATATAAAACAAAACGCCATAAAAAGGATCGGACGATCTTACTATTGTAGGCAGACTGCGATTGTTAGTTAGTCAATGTAAACAACGGTTACAGGGAACAGGTAGATCTTAAGAGATGATTCAGATATCTCAATTTCGGCCACTTTGCAGCAGCATGCGCTAGTGAACATTGCAGTTGAAATGAAGAAACTACAGGCGCAGGTTCGCATTATCAAAGATTGCACCAGAGATCCAAGATGCATGTTACGCAAGGGGAAAGGGAGCGTGGACGACCGAAAAATGCAGGTGGAGGCAGATATCCGGGATGGAGGATGATGCGAATAAACCTCAACCACACCGAGGCAGCCCAAGATCTGCTTTCACAAACTATTCAAGAGTTTGTGAACAGTACCAAAAATGTGGTAGCGTAACCCGCTAGAAGGAAGGACGGATACAGCCGTACAAGAAACCATGTCATTTCGGGAGTCTATATCCACAGCTGCTATGCTCCTCCTAGTACCACAATAGCACAACATGAAGAGATTTTAAACAGTCTAATGTTGGACGATCGTAGCCCTGAAATACCAACGATTGCCAACGATTTCAACAATTGGGTTATAGAGTGGAAAGTCAAGTGAGGAACACCAAAGGCCAACCCCCCCATCGAAAGCTTTACAGAGTTGGCTAGTACGAGCCAATGTTCCGAGGTAGAAGATTCACTTCGCTCGCCGATCTGATATACCCCACTAGCTTATTGATAAGAGAGATGGTCTAGCAGGTCGACATCGGAAGCGAAGGAAGCAACAAGGAATAGGCATTCCGTGGAGCGTTAGAAGGAGATCACGACATGAAGGGAACCATTGTCGAAATGTTGGGACAACAACAAACCACGTAATATCGATATTGTTATCATCGTTTCTGCAGGAGACTTCGTCATAGGGCAGGAGGGAAGCCGCAACATCGCCAGAGGAGAAATGCTGAGATTTTCGAAATATCCTTAAGAAGTTTATACGGAGAAGCTACAGGTAGCAATACCCGGCACCAGTACGAACCCTGAGGTGCTGCTGACAGGGTTATAATGAACATGATATGTGGGAAAGAATTGACCCAAGGTACACATATGCGACCCTTGTTGAAATTAACTACTCTTACTCTTTTTCCAAAGTAGAATGATAATGAACCTCAACCAACGGTCCAAAAGGATGTCTTTTCCTAGCCTGAGGTCACTCTGAGAAGAAACTAAAGGCGATGTGCGAGTGATTAACAAGCATATTAAAATCGTGTATGGACCCGGCGATATATCCGGATAGCTCAGTGGTTAGAGCACTGGGTTGTCATACGGAAGGCCGCGGTTCAAATCTCGCTGGTGGCAGTGGGATTTGTATCGTGACTTGACGTCGGATGCCAGTCGACTCAGCTGTGAATGAGTACCTGAGTCAAATCAGGGTAATAATCTCGGGCGAGCGCAATGCTGACCACATTGCCTCCTATAGTGTTCTGTAGTGTACCGTTACGGTCTTGAATGAAGTGCTCTAACACACTTCAAGGCCTTGATCCAATATGGATTGTTGCGCCAACGATTATTATTATTATTATTATTATGGACCCGGCGAGTGAAAGAGCAGCCTTCTTCATATCACCCTATCCGCCTTTAAGCAATGTATGTAAATAGTTTGCGGGGGGGGAGGGACAATATACAAAAGATTGTTCCCGTTCATCGTGCTTTCAGGTGGTCTATCAGAGCGTTTATGTGAACTTTCGCTAGCCCGTGCTACAATCGATGCAATGATCGTGGATTTCGATCAGGAGGCGTTGTCCGTTGATAATTGCTGTGCAATGGTGACGCTAGATATCAGTTGGACCAGCAAGCGGTGAATTAAAGGCACTCTAAGTGCCCGTGGCTAGTAGATTCGGGGATGTTTTAGCCCTCAGAGAGAAATCTCTGGCACGAGACGGATACAAAAGCCGCAAAAGCACACTGTAAAAGTGGCTGGTCATCAAGTTTCCGTGTTGGGGCCCCGCTAGCGAATGCAATGCACGATTGAGTACTTGGCCCTCAAATGTTAAAGCAAGCAACGTTGATTGGTTTTGTAGACTGATCTGGCGGTTATTGTAGTTGTGAAACACACCCAAAAATATGCAACTACATTAAGGTGAAACCCTTCATGCTATCAAATCATGTTTACGAATGGTTAACCTAGACCTGGTGGACAAAAAGCAGAAACAGTCCTCGTTATCAATCGCTGAAAATAATAATCACGAAGTCGTCTCAAACCCGATCTTGAAATACCTGGGGCTGATGATCAATGTCAAGCTGACTTTCAAAAACCACTTGCACTATGCGCGAGAGAAGACAGCAAAGGCTAGTTCATCTCTAGCAAGTGTGATGCCTAACATTGGAGTGCCACAATGTAATTACCAGCTTCTTATGGTAGAGTTGGTGAAATCCGTTCTGCTCTGGGCGGCTCTTCTAATTCCGTACATCGAAAAATGGGTCGAGTGAAAGCAGGAAGAATTGAATTAGCAAATGCAGCACTCAGTGATTTCAGGAACTATTTAAATCGCTTCGGATTTGATTAGTTTCTCGACTGTTTCAAATGCCCCGCTACACCTGAGGAACTAGAGCACATTGTTCGAGGTTCATTGGGGCTGACCGACGATCTCAACGCAGATATCGGATCCTTGTAGAGTAGATGCTGGGATCAGGAGCGGTGATTGCGGTAAAAGCCATAATGACCACAATCGAAAAGACACTCCAAGATGTACAGCGAGCCCGAATGCATAACCCAAAAGAGCCCTTTACACGAAGTACAACTTCATGTGGTCCCGCAGGGGAATAGGTTGAAGAGTGGGGCTGGTGTAGTGGGTGCATATCTCACAACTTGTCTCAGCTGTATCTAAGTTTTGCATCTCGACTCATAAAAAAAACCTTAAGCTTTTACCCCGGATTGGGTCAAGAGAAGTCTCTCGGACCCCTAACCAGATATACTATCGGTGATGCCAATCCAAGAGATGTTCAGTGACTGTAACACACCACACAACATAGAAATTAGAATTAATTGTATACTAGGAAAGGTGTCTAACAAAAATGTCAAAATACGGAGTCAACCGAAATTGCAAAAAAAGATTGACCTTGATGTCATCCTAAGCAGAAGCAGCGCTTTATGGATGTACAAATCAACCAAAGACCTCACCATTCTATGCAATGAAGAAGTAGGAGCTCATAAAATAAAAAATTTAATTTTGAATTCTGATAAAGCGACTATCGCCCTAGAAGGCCATGGTTCATATGCTTATACAGAGAATTCAAAGATTCGCGTTACTACTTGTTGTGTGGTAGTCCTGCATATTTGAACAAATTCTCTGACAGAACAACTATTGTCAATCCCCTATTGTCATAACTCTCTACTCTAAAAAGTTATCTCCATTGTAATAGAGAACACAATGATGAAATGGACAGTTGATTCCGGAAATACAGTATTTGCAATTTGTCCTTAATCCGTTTCTTTTATTTAATTCATGTCCTTTGAAATAAATATCATGCTAAATAACCCTTTCTTTCAGGTATTTTGCTCAGAACTACCAGTTTTCTTGCGAGAATATCGAAGTCGTCTTTACCGTTGCAGTACTTATTTTCTGGGAAAAACCCTTTCCGAACTACCACTATTCCTGGCTGTACCAATAATATTCACATCGATAGTATACCCAATGGTTGGGCTAAGACCAGGATTGCATCATTACTTAGTAGCGCTGGGATTAGTTTGCCTTGTCGCGAACGTGGCCACCTCATTCGGTTATCTCGTATCCACCTTCAGCAGTTCCACCTCCATGGCTTTATCAGTTGGCCCGCCGATCATTATTCCATTCCTGCTCTTCGGAGGATTTCTTCTCAATACTGGGTCGGTTCCGGCATATCTGGAATGGCTTTCGTATTTGTCCTGGTTTCGATATGGCAACGAAGGACTCTTGATCAATCAATGGGCCGATGTGCAGCCTGGCGAGATAACTTGCACAAGACCTAACGCAACGTGTCCTGCATCGGGAGAAGTTATTCTGACTACGTTCAATTTTGCAGCAGAAGATCTTGTTTGGGATGCAGTTGGACTAGTTTCCTTGTTGGTATCATTTAGATTGGTTGCATTTTTGGGATTGGTTATGAAAGCGAGAGGCGTCAACTAACCCAAAATGATGTTAGCTCAATTTTAACTAGACTGAAGTTTGACTATTTTTGAATTATAAAAGATACCAGTTCCATGTGAACCGAATAGTTCTCCACTTCCTGGATGAAGCTTGTCTTTCACAATATGTCTACTGATATTTCTTTAGTAGCAGATCTACAGAGAAGAAAGAAAGCGAAAACATTCATTTTTGTTTTTGTGTAACTATTTAATGTATTTAATATGAAAATCATAGTTTAAAGGGTTTTGTAAATCGCCATTTTGATGAGCCAAATACCACCGGTGTTGAATTTGTTATAATAAATACTCTTGTTCTGTATTCTGAGTTTATTTCGTTTCACTCTTCTTAAATAAGTTATTAAAACCATTTTCCACTACTAATTCACCATCACAAAAAATTTGCACGAAACAAATCCTTGTTTTAACATTTGGGCTCTCACCGGGAAGATAGAGCAACTTGATTGAGAGCCTTTCCACAGAGACTCATCGACAACTACGCTCTACAAGAGAACGATAGAGGGATGACAAGGGTTACTACAGAGGACCAGTACAAGACAATAACGGGGTACAAACGGCACTTTTTTGGTAGCCCAAGTACTCAATGTGTCCTTGAAGAAGTCGGGCGGTTTGATGATTGGCTAATGAAGGTCATTATCATTGTAGCTCATTTTAGCATAGTCCATTTCTGAATTCCTGCGACCATACCATCATTGCGGGTGACCCAATTCCCATATCTTCAAAAGGTAGCTGACAGCCGGCTTCACGGACGTATAAAGTTCCAAATATGAAATGAGAACGTCGAGGATATCGTTGCATTTGTCGATAACTTAACCTTGTAACTGCCAATATTTAGTATATTAAACGACTGTTACATCTTCCTGCAATTTATAGCGCAATTTTCAGTAGCAGCGAATCGTGTTAGACCACTGTACTTTAACATCGGCCATAAATTGCTCGCTTGCACACCAGCCGCACTGAAACAATACAAAGATCACATCGGGCTATTGCGAATCAAATGAGGATAATTTCGCGAGAAAAAAAGGAATCGAACCAAGGACACGATCTACAAAGTGGAAAAACGCTACTCACAAAATTATTAAAACCGCAGATGTACCGGGCGGAGTTCCGTGAAAAAAACGCTTCTGATAGAAGTTCTTCGTCGGTAACATCCTTCCAACGTGAGGTTTACTTCAAAAACGATCAGCAATACTGATCGTTTTTGAAGTAAACGCGCGGCCCATAGCATAGACCTTTACGATCAAATGGACCTTGGAGACTGCGACAATGATCTGTATCGATTTGCAAAGAGCTGACACCAACGCCCCCTCCCCTCCCTCATTACAAAACCACAAAAATTTATTCCACAGCATTACCAACTTCAGACAAATCAATAAAAGAGTTTCTGGGTTTTGAGTTAAAACTAAAATTTTTAGCATTTGGTTAAACAACGTATATGAGTCAACCGGTATCCGGTCTAGGCCTGCCTTAATAAGGAACTCCAGACATCCCGGTTTTGCGCCGAGGTCAACCAATTCGATATCCCTAAAAGCTGTCTGGCGTCCTGAGCTACGCCATCGCTCCATCTTAGGCAGGGTCTGCCTCATCTTCTTTTTCTACCATAGATATTGCCCTTATAGACTTTCCGGGTGGGATCATCCTCATCCATACGGATTAAGTGACCCGCCCACCGTAACCTATTGAGCCGGATTTTATCCACAACCGGACGGTCATGGTATCGCTCATAGATTTCGTCATTGTGTAGGCTACGGAATCGTCCATCCTCATGTAGAAGCCAAAAATTCTTCGGAGGATTCTTCTCTCGAACGCGGCTAAGAGTTTGTAATTTTTCTTGCTCATCATAGCTGTTATCATTTGTGATTTTCGACCCTAGATAGGAGAAATTGTCAACGGTCTCAAAGTTGTATTCTCCTATCTTTATTCTTATGGTTTGACTAGTGCGGTTTGATGTTGTTGGTTGTTTTTTTTTTCGGTGCTGACGTTACAACCATATACTTTGTCTTGCCTTCATTGATGTGCAGCCCAAGATCTCGCCCCAATGGCCGCCTGCTCGATCTGGATGAAGGCAGTTTGTACGTCTCGGGTGGTTCTTCCCATGATGTCGATATCGTCAGCATAGGCCAGTAGCTGGGTGGACTTGAAGAGGATCGTACCTCTTGCATTTACATCAGCATCACGGATCGTTGTTGATGTCGAATGGTCTTGAGAGTGATCCTGCTGCTTTTATCTGGCGTCGCACATTGGTCAGGGTCAGCCTAGTCAGTCTTATTAGTTTCATCGGGATACCGAATTCTCTCATGGCCGTACAGTACAGTTTTACCCTGGCTATGCTATCATAGGCGGCTTTAAAGTCGATGAACAGATGGTGCAACTGTTGCCCATATTCCAACAGTTTTTCCATCGCTTGCCGCACAGAGAAAATCTGATCTGTTGCTGATTTGCCTGGAGTGAAGCCTCCTTGGTATGGGCCAATGATGCTCTGGGCGTATGGGGCTATCCGGCCCAGCAAGATAGTGGAGAATATCTTATGGATGGTACTCAGCAACGTGATACCTCTATAATTGCTGGACTGTGTGATATCTCCCTTTTTATGTTTGGGATAGATAATGCCTCGTTGCCAATCGTAAGGCATTGATTCGCTCTCCCATACCTCGAGCAGAAGTTGATGAACCACTTGGTGTAACTGGTCGCCTCCATATTTAACCAATTCGACTGTAATTTCATCGGCTCCTGGCGACTTATGATTTTTTAGCCAATGGATTGCACGAACTGTTTCTCCTAAACTTGGTGGTGACAGTATTTGTCCGTCGTCTTCAGTTGGCGGGACCTCCAACTCGCCGATGTTCTGGTTGTTCAGTAGCTCATCAAAGTACTCAACTCATCGCTCCAATATGTCCATTCTGTCAGAAATCAGATTTCCCTCTTTGTCTCGGCAGGATGAGCATCGTAAAACTTCCACGCCTGGTGCGGTTGCTCCCTGTACTTTTCTAGTTCACAGACTTGTTGGTTCTCCCAGGCTTCCCTTTTCCGTCTGTGAAGTCGCTTCTTCGCTGGACGGAGTTCGGGATATGTTTCTGCACGTTCTTTGAGAATGCAACATTACTCGGTATGCAGCACTCTTCCATTCCATAGCTAGCTTACATTCATCGTCAAGCCAGTCGTTCCGACTCCTTTTGCGGCTGGGGCCAAGTATGTTTGTGGCCGTATCCATGATAACGTTCTTCAGGTGATTGTGAAGATCATTTGTTGTTGCTTCATCTCCAGGTCCTCTATTGAGTGCGGTTATTGTGGCATCCATTTCCCTCTTATAGGTGTCACGGAGGGCTGTGTGGTGGATGGCTTCAGTGTTAACTCCCACCTGATTGTCAGAGGGGATTCTAGGTGGTGTTGTTATTCGAGCTCAGAGCACCATGCCAACGAGGTAGTGATCCGAGTCTATATTGGCCCCCTATATGTTCTGACATCCATGAAGGCTGAGAGGTGGCGGCGTTCGATCAACACGTGGTCCATTTGGTTGAAAGGAGAGGCCCACGTATGTTTGTGGACCGCTTTCCGCGCAAACCAGGTACTTCCAACAACCATTTCGTGTGCCCTGCTGATTGAATAATCCGCAGTCCGTTGTCATTTGTATTTTGGTGTAAGCTATGGGAGCCAACGTATCGCCTGAATACGGGCTCCTTCCCTACTTGGCTGTTTAAATCCCCAAGTATGATTTTGATATCATATCTGGGACAGGCTTCGAGGGTTCGTTCTACTACCTCGTTGAACGTATCCTTCTTCGACTCTGCAGTCTCCTCTGTAGGGGCGTGAACGTTAATGAGGTTTATATTTCTAAACTTGCCTCGCAAGCGCAGAGTGCATAGCCTTTTGCTTATGTTTTCAACTACAGGTCTCATTTTTTGGCTGACTACGAAACCTACTCCGAACACATGGTTTACTGGATGGCCACTATAATATATGGTGTAGCGGCTCTTCTTCAGGAAACTGGTCCCTGTCGAACGCATCTCCTGTAACGCTGTTATATCAGCCTTATATTGGGACAGGGTATCGGCTAGCTGCTTATCAGCTTCATCTCTGTAAAGGGAGCGCACGTTCCATGAGAAAATGTGCAAATCGTTATTCCGTTGTCGTGGCCGGGTTCGTCGATGTATAATCCGTCCAGTCCGAGGCTCCTGTTATGGCTTCGTAACAAGTTGTTTTCCGTGTAAAGTTGTCAACCCTACCCAACCCCCAACCTGGAGGACCAGTTGGTACAAATTGTCCCGTTTTTAGGCGCCTTCATCCTTCTCCGTCTGCAGCTTTTCGTTAAGAAAGAGCTCCCAACGGTCACCACGTGGAGGTGGAGATAGGGTTTGGTAGTAGAGCTGTTGGTGTTGGTTCAGCTGGCATTTCCCAGGTTTTATGCTCCATCGTGGGTACCAATCCACGTTTCGCCCTGGGACCTATACTACTCTATGACCACCACCAATGAAGAAATGGTATCGAAAAAGAATCACACAGCGTCCTGCAGAGGCTGCACCGACACCAAGAAACCGATGTACCATTATTCTATTCGATGCAATGGGAAGAAAATTAACGAAAAAGGATCGACTAAAACCCTTGCTGAGAGCGAATTACATTTTTATAGACAAAATTGAAACCTGAACTGAATTAAACAAGCTGAAATTCGGCGCTTTAGGTTTTGTTGATTTTTTATATAAAAGTATTTGAGTATGTGATGGTTCCATTTACATATATTATATGGCTTCTAGTGTATATACTTTGAATCTACCCGATATTCAATTCTATGTAGTGCTGACATTTTATCTCTAAGCAAATAGTAATTTGAGGCAACTTTGACGTACTACAATTTTGTTTATAGTAAAGATAAACGGAAACCTGCTATCCCAACAGAGTCATCGGCGACCCAAGTGACACTAGATTGCAATGTCATCGACCTTTGGTCAAGTACAAGTATGCGTGATAAAAAGGGGGAACATTTGAGGGAATCAACAGGCACCAAAAGCAAAAACAGATCTTCTCACAGTCCAACATACGGAACTAAAAAAAACGATTTGCCATCTAGGGAAACGAGACCCCAGGGAAATAAAAACGGTGGATGGACCAAGGTCGTAAATAAAAGGAAGAAGAAGAAACCAAAGGTGCAAGTCGTCTCCAGCAAGGAAAATCTATCATCTGCGGAGATACTATTATAAAAACGATCGAAGCTGACCCCAACCTAAGAGACCTAGGCGAAAATGTGAGCGAAATCCGAAGGACCTAGAAAGGGGATCTTATGTTTGAACTGAAAAAATCGAGAATGAAAGAAACTGACGGCTTCCATAACCAAACTACAAACTCGCTTGCATAGAATTTTGCGGTACGTTCCCAAAAGCATGTGATTTATATACAATGTAAGCATCTCGATGAGCTAACATTCCGAGGAAAAATTTGCACTGCCTTAAACTAATTGGGAAGGAATTGGGAAGAAAATCCATCGTGAGTCTAAGAAGAACTTATGATGGTGCTAAATCGACCAATACATTTGGTGTTAATGAAAGGAAATAGCCAGCATATTGACGGAAGTGATAAACGCCAACAGAAATCTTGACACTAGTGTATGGGTCACAGATTCGGCCAATATGGGCGTGTGGTAGCCAAGCCATACAATATGTCATGAATCAGGCGGCAAAAATACTTATCAAAAAGGCTAGTCTAGTTCAATTGCGGATCTAACTTTTGTCAACCCTCCGCTGACTTGTAATATATCCTGGCAAGTTCGCGAGGACTTCACGTACAGTCACCACCAGGCAATTACAGGACAGGACCCGCGTGCCGAAAGCCAAAGTCGAAAAGAAACTCAGAGGGGTCTGCGAAAACAATGAAGGAGAAAACATTAATGAAGGTGTAGCTAGACCAACCTAAGAAAGCAGACACCTCCAAGCATAGCGCTCACAACACAATGCATTGACGCATCGATGCCTAGGAGATGCTGATTTCCCACTAGAAGACCCAATTACTGGCGGAATACTGAACCGGCCAGCCTTCGTTCGGATTGCCACCGAGTGAGTCGAACGATTCAAAAGGCGGTAGAACTCATCGATCAGAGGCAAAAGGAACATTCCTATAAGGAAACCTGGAAGAACGTCATGCTAGTCATTGAACGGAGCAAGAAGGAAGGCTTGAAGGAGCTCTGCTCAGGGGTGGACAAACTCGTGAGGTAGCGCCTATAAAATCTTGTTGGGACGTTTGAGAGTTCGTCCATCCCCACAGATCACGTGATCGAGAGCCAAAGAGGCCGTACAGATCGGCAATATGACTTCCCCAAAGTCAAGTCAACCATTGATAGCATCAAATTGGTTACTGGCTTGTTCGAAAATGCAATTCACGGAAAGGGTAGTACCAGCAAATATTGTGTGATGGTGGCCCTAGACGTGAGGAATACATTCAACTCGGCCAATTATAACTTTATAGGAAAGTTTCTGGTGACGATTTGTGTTCCCACCCAATTTGCTGCTATTATCGATAGCTAATCGTCGAACGGACGCTCTGGTATGACAGCGATGATGAGCCCAAGGAATAGGTTGTCTCCGCGGCTATCCCACAAGCATGTCAATGATGTTGACTGACGGTTTCGTCCAGGGCAGATGCAACTCATCAAACGTTGCCCTGGGAACAGCGTGACGGAGAGTAACGACAGGTGGCAATCGCTCCATTCATATATAATAGCAAACATGTCATGAGTACCAATTATATTGAAGTGAAATCCGTCGTAAGTTCAGACCTAAACCAGGCCAAAGTGAATTTTTTTGTTGAGGATGCTAAAAGTCCTGAGTTCGCGCCCAATTCACGGCGGACCGGACCACTTGGGAAGTAACTTACTTCCTCCCTTGTGGTCTACGGACTCCTCTTTTTTGGATTAAACACCCAAGTTTTCCAAAAAAGTTGACTGACGGTTTCGTCCAGGGCTGCCTCACCTCTGCCCTATGAAACTACGACGGATTTCACTTCAATATATTCCCCAAAGAGTAATCGGTGCTTTTAAGGCCTGGTTAGGGAGCGCTGGGCTGGTACTTGCGAAGGAAAAGCCTGAAGCGGTTTTCATCACCAATCGCCGTAAAAAAAAAATTACGCCCGCATTAAAATTGGGTAACATGACATCACTTCTATGCCAATCATCAAATACTTAGGAGTGATGATAGATGCAAAGCTGAATTTTAAGCGGCACTTACGAGTATACTTGCGAAAAAGCATCCACTTGTACGGCTCAAGCAAGAGTGGTAACAAATGCAGGAACACGGCAAACTTGCAGGCTGCTCATATCCAGGGTAGTGAGTTGCAGCTTGCTGTATGCAATCCCAATTTGGGGAACAACGCTGCATGTGTTAGGTTACGCACATAATCTGAGTGCGACCTACAGAGGAACTGTCCTAAAGGTGTGTTCTGCCTTCAGGACAATCTCAAATGATATGACGTTGGTCATCCTGGGAATGATGCCTATAAATATTTTGACAGACGTGCTGATGACCGTATATAACATCCAGTCCATCTCTCCTCTATTGGAAGCAAAAAAGCCAAAAGTGAGAGATACAAAAGTAGATGGCAATAGCGGTCTGAATCAGAAAAGAGTTTTTGGACTTACATGTTGATTCCTACCATAGAAGACTGGCTGAAGAAAAAGCATAGGAAGATCAATTACCTCCCCACTTTCTCACAGGTCATGGAGGATACATTCGGTACGTCTACAAGTTTAAATTGGACACCTCACCTGAGTATCCAAACTACGATGAGGTCCTGTATTCTTCCAATGTCCCAGATCCGTAAAAGAATGGGGAATCCTAGTGGAAACTCTAGGTGAAATAATATCACCGTAAAATCTTGTACAGAGAATGTTAACATGCCAGGAGGACTGTGATGTAACTCCATGATCGCAGCAAACCAGGATAAACTATGAAAAGCGGAAGAGGTCAGAAAGGCACGATTACGGACCCCGCGAGAGTGCATTTAGCTAAAATGAGGTAACTCCTGCTGGTAATGCAATACCTAATGATGGTTTCGCGAGCAAGGAGAGAGAATTCCTGAAGTGCCTAGGCCAAAGTTCTTGGAACATTTCCACCTACTTAGAAAAGAGAATGAGTACTACGCCGACTGCCGCACTTGAAGCTATCCTAAATTTACCCCCCATTCACTTGGAGGTGAAACGGAAGGCGGCCAACGACGCATATCAGCTCGATACCATTGGGGCGTGGAAAGGCAGCCAATCAAACGGTCATGCGTCTATATGGAAATTCCTTGAAAAACATCCGGTAGCCCTGATGCCGACCGATCATATGGTTTCCAGATTCGTCTTTAAAAAGACATACACTGTCGTAATCACCGAAAGAGAAGAATGGTCGACAAGTGGGCATGAGTCTTTTCAGATTACAGACCTAATAATCTTCACCGACGGGTCGGGTGTTCTCGGAGAATCCGATTATAGAACTGGCCCGACCCCTCGGAAATATGACGACCATATTCCAGGCGGAGATATATGCCATTCCATTGGCAGCATATGGAACCATATGGAAAAGATTGGGGTAGTGGTTTCGGCTGTGTGCAACTAATGTGAGGAGGAGGAGGAGACGGCCCTGCACTTTTTATGCAGCTCCCCGGCGTCCTCAGATCTCAGACGAAAACACCTTGGCATGGTTTTCTTCAATGAAGAATCTGCACACTCTCTGTCTCTAGAGAATGTTCTAAGATTTGCTAAAGCCTGCAAACACCGTAGGCGGGAAGCCATTGAATAGGCAACTTACGGGATAGTACAATGGGCCTAACAATGGCCTGAGTGCTCGGAGCTGCGGTTCCCCCCATTTAAATAAACTAAACTACTTAGAAAAGAAAAACACACAGAAATTCAAGCGATTTTAATAATAAGCATAAGAAAGAGCCATTTTAACAACAAGTACAACCCTGTGTACAACAACAGGCAGATATATTTATTTTGATCTCACTCTTTATCTTTAAAACAAGTCAGGTTACCGGGAGCTCGACGCATCGGGTGTGAAGATTTTGTATTCATCTTCAGTGAGAAACATTTTATGCACATTTTTGCACTCAAATGCAGCCAAAAATTCAAAATATTCCTCGATATGCCTCCAAACTCCAACTCCGGCGTTCATATGAGTTCACTTTATATAAAGATGTCGCACACGTCTCAGAGTTGAATAAATTCAAGTGGAATACAAAACTTTGACTTTCTATAACTTTGTAAATAATGATTGGATTTCCTTTAATTTTCAGAATCATGTCTTATGCTGATGCCAAATTTTGAACTTCTAGAGTGAGTTTAAGGGGGGTGTTCAGAAAATTTCAAAAATGCTGTAATATGCTACTATTAACTTTATTTGAACAGATATCGTAATGAGATGTATTTTGTATAGATGTATCACTGCCGTTTTCCTTCAGATTTTTAAGTTGAGTAGGTTCTGAGAACGAGACCTGTTTCCTCACCCAACATAAGCACTCTACTAATGGCGCTATAAATGTGAAAGGTTTATACATTAAGAGAACTTGACAGGGGACTTGTCCCTCAACGATCAACTACCTTTTCGTGGCAAGGGAGCCCAGTAAGGAGGATCCTCTGGAAAACCAGAAGTGACACCTGAAGCTAAGCGGTAATCGAAACCCCAAGCCAAATTGTGTCTACCCTGACGAGGGCTGAATGGTCTCTGGGGTTAAGATCTGGCCGTGAATGGTAAACTTTGGGTACCAGGTGATCACCAGTTTGAAATAGCCTTGTCTCGACAAAAGGGGGCTCCGCCGAGATCGACTTATTTTCCTCGGTAAAACAAAGGTCATTGTAGCCAATCGTGAAAAAATTAAAAGCCCGAAGCACAAAACAAAAGCGTTTCTATCATGTGCTATCGACGGAGGACCTGAGTCCTCCGCTTATTCAAGTGGAACCAACCCAATTGGGACCTAGTCCTTAACGGACCAGCTAAGGCTAAAGTCTTGCCTACGGGTAAGTATCTGTCTTCGGGCAGCAAACAATCTCCGAGCAAAAAGCCTTCCAGCAAATCGCCTCCGGGTAAATCGCGTTCGGACAAACCGCCGCCTGGCAGAACATAACCCCGCGTTGTGCCCATGTTGAAGGGAAAATATAGTCCGGGGCATCTGCGGCTAAGGGCAAACCAATACGGCAGCGATCTTCTGACAATCCCAGGTCTTCGGTTCAAATGGCTGCAAAGAGAGCTCAGCCAGCAATGACCAAAAATTTACTTGCCGCCAAAGGTATCCAAGCGGATGGATGGGTCTTGTACGACGACACCAATCCATTCGGTTACAATACTGAGCAGAGCGAGCAACTTAACTGTAAAGACTGCATCCTCACAAGGAATTATACAACCCTTTGAATCGGTAGATGTATGCCGTGAAATGTTAAGAATAAACTTTGGCTACGAAAGCACGAACGAGTGGCTCAAAGTACTGCTCCTTCTTCAACGATGTCTAGGAGGGTGCACCACTGACAATGAAGAGGGTTTGCGAGCTACCATCATTTAAAAAGTGTTTTCTCTTGCTTCCAGAAGCGGAGCGTAATGGTCCTGAAACACCTTGATGAGAGAGTCGATAGGCCGGGAATTTTCATCACTACCAGCCTTGCTGGGATCATCGCATTACAAGTGCCACGACATCTTCATCTGAATCGCAGATGAAATTCCATATAGCTCAAATAAATTTGTAACATTGTAAAGCGACGACTGCACTTATCAGTCGTCAGATCGATAGCTGTAAGACATGTATGCACCTCATACAAGAACCGTGGGTTCTTGGTAGGAAAATTAGGGGTTTAAACTTCTGACATGCTGACTTGTCGTAAGCCGAGGGAAGTGATAGACATGCATAGTGGATTCAAAAGGCCTCAAAGCAATCCTGCTTAACGACCTAGGTGATGGACACTATAACGAGCAAATTACCATAAAAAGTCAACAGGAAGATAAGGAGATTCTACGGTTCTCTACTTATTTTCCTTAGGACGCAGACGAAACTAGAAGGTTACGATGATAGAACCCACATATATGCTACCGAAGTTCTACACGAGAGGATCGAGACTACTGGAGTATCTGGTAGCAACAAAATTACAAACCTTAATTTGGACAATGAACTTTCTTCAACGTTGTCCAGCAAACGGTAATCGGCATCACGGTGCCATCCCCTGACATTGCGGCTCTTGTCGAGAGTGGAGAGTATCAAACGATATCACGCTCTCGGATCACAGATGCATTGATTTCGTAAGGAGCAAGTACACACTCCATCCACGTATGACAGATTGGGTGGCGTACAAACCAGAACTGATCACCCGAATTTCGATCCCCGGAAGACGCATCAAATCCATTGCTGGAATTGAGAAAACAACCCGGATGATCACAACTAGCATGAGAGAAGCTTTCGAAGATAGCTGCCCACTTAAGATTCCAAAGAAGGGTAAAACCCCATGGCGGAACTCGGATTTGAAAAAAAAAAACTGAGGAGAACGACAACGGTGCTCCTCAATCAGACTCTAAAATCTGCTTCAGCCGCTACCTGAATTCGGTACAAAGAGGCTTAGAAAGTTCTAAAGAGGAGCATAAACGCCTAAACCAATCATCATGGAGACGCTTTTGCGAAGAGACCAACTCTCTTGAGGCAACCTTAAAGCTGAAGCAGATCCTCGTCAAAGAACATTACCGGCAGTTGGATTACCTACGTTTAGAGGGCGAGAGATATACAAAAAGCGATAAGGAAAGGGCACATCCCAGGCAGCATCCAAAATCTCATCTCGGGACCAACAAGTGTATACAATCCTCAATCGAAAGATTGGACTCTGTCATGCAAATTATTATCACTGGAACGTGTGAAATGGGCATTTAATTCGTCCCATAGATACAAGTCTTCGGATCCTGGTGCTATTAGGAATAATATATTCGGAAAATACACCTTGTTTGCCGTACACATATTCCTATTAACTGGAGTGATGTGAAGGTGATATTTATTACCAAACCAGGGAAATTCACCTCCGAGCGATCAATCTAACGTCCTTTCTGCTAAAAGAACTTGCAAGACTAGTAGATCGGTTCATAAGGGATGCATACATCCCTAGGTGGCCACTTCCCTGTAGGCAGCATAGCTACCAAAAAGCCAAATCCACTGAGACTGCACACCACGAGCTATCGGCAAAAATTGAGAAGCCTTAGACTGATGGACATCTAAGGCGTCCTCAATTATGTCTCATTCGAGGCGATTGCAACGCGGCAAGGCAACATGAAATTAATCCGCTGTTAATCAGTTGGATCTTTCACTGAGTGGGGAAAGATCTATCCATCCAGGTCGGACAGAAGTCTATTGAGGTAGGATGTCTTAGGGGTTGCCTTCCTGAAACTCCTCCCTGCAGTTTCTATTATAAATTTGTCCAAGCAAACCGCATTCTTAACAAGTCTAAAGGAATTTTCAACGGTCGTACATAGCAAAACGACAACGAAAAATTCTCCCTCGGGCAGATAAAATACTGAACGAGTTCTCAATGAGTCGACGTGCCACACTTAAACGATAATTTAACACGCACTTTCCACTTTCCTGTCTCATCATTCTATTCGCCGTCTTGTCCATCTCAATTTCTTACTGCTCTTCATAAACTACGATTTGAACCAAAAAAAAATGTTCTTCGTGAAACATTATGAGAAACGGTCCTACATAATCTTAAGGAATTTTGACTTCCTTTTATAGTTTTCGGTCTTTGATATGCCATCAAGCAAATAGCGATCAAATTGCTCCTATTTTTCCAACGGAATGTCTAAAATTATAATAAAACCTGCAACCGAATTAATGCATGCATGTGCAGTAGCACCTCAAATTGGAACACACCTTTAAGAAAATGCAGTCATGCGCTTTGCTATCACATCACCCTGCATATGAAACGTCAAAGTAATGTCACGCAGCTGTCGTTCGCTGTGGCATTTTAGGTCAACTCGTCTATAAACTTCCGATTCGCCGCTACTTGCGTTTTGATTCGTGTTTTATGTACGAAGTTTATGTTATTCCGTGCTTATCAGGCCTGACGCCATGATAAACTCCAACTGATCGATTGTGCCTACCAGAAAATTCACTCTGAAAGTCAGTCGTCGCGTTTCTACCGGAGAACGGTTCTTCTCGCGTCGTCGGGCCGTGCTTTTGCTCTATAACCTCTATCCAGGCCAATTGGAACCCGTGCATCGCAGGAATGGAGTCCATTCAGCAGGACTGGCAGGATCTGGCCAACGACTATAAGGACTTGGAGGTAATTTGCCGTGGTTGCCAAGGTTTCAGTGCTCGCTAACCCCACGCGTTTTCTTTCAGAACACGAACCAGAAATACATCGAACTCTTGGAAGGTCTGGACAGCCTCCAACAGAAATGTCTGGGCGACATCAAGCATCAGCGCTACCGGATAGGACAAATTATCATGAGCTTGAAACAGTGAGTAGACTTTTATCTCAGGTGTACGTGCCCATTACGCACTTTGAACTACAGATCAATGGGCAAACTAACGATAAGTGTTCAGAGTGCTTCCCGGTGGACAGATGCCTGTAAGTCTCGATCTGGCACCTATCAACCTGCGGCAGGTGTTTACCACGTCGTTGATTGCGTTGCGGGCGGCCGGTTCCAAATTCATTTCGGTCGATTACTTAATGGGATTGGGCTTATCATTCGCCGGCACTGGCTGGAGCAGCCAAGTGCCACGGGGCGCGCACAATCTGCACCCGATAAGATAGCTCCCACTCCTATTATCTCATGCCCGTGTTGACGGTCAAATGTGTGTATTATGCAACGCAATGAACTGCATCGCAATCAGCGCTCCATTCGCATCCCACTTCGCAGAAAAGTGGCCGGAAAGCAACAAGTATCGCGCCGCTGATGAACTCTTACAACCTGTTGATATGCATCCACGCCGATAGTGGGTTCTCTGCGCTGGTTGTTTGCCGATTCTCATTGAAGCAATTGCCGCTGAAATTTTTCAGTAATGGATTTGCCGCGGGCGTCGGGTAAACATTGATTGGAAGGTGTAATTCTGGGAATGAATGAGGCTGAATAGTTTTCAGCTTTAATTAGTTTGGCTTATCGTCGAGTTAGGTTAGATAATGTTGTAATCTTGAGTGTTTGAATGGACAAGAGTACTCTGAGAGTGGTAAAGGTCAAACACGGCCGCGCGTACTCTGATTAGAGGAATTTATATAACTTGCGATGCGCAATTGTTACGTTTAGGACGTGCCTTCTAAGTGAATTGGAAGAGAATCTACCTCACGATTTTAAGTTGATTGAAAAGCTAATCTTCCTGCAGTTGTAAATTTATGATATACAAAAATCACGACAAATAATATTCGATTGCTAAATTACTGGTTTTTATGAGGACAAATTAACAAAAAAAAACATGGGTAGAAATCGAGGAAATGGCCTTAAAAAACAATTTCAAATTCGATAATACCCAATTGGATCGCCAAGAAGTAATCCTACACGGTTGAAAAAAGTTCCACTGCATAATCCCTTTTAAATCCACACTCAGGAATAGGCCGTCCGTAATCGCAAGCATTTCTGCAGACTAAATCCTCGTAAATATTTCCACACTCTCCCCGTGGGTTACCGTTCTGGCATTGCTTCACGGGGTTGGTCCAGTCTTAAACTGCTTTCCCTAGTGCCCATCAACTTCGCAGAACTTTATTTATTGCCACTTCGCACAGTTCTGTTTGAGGTGATATCCCTTGTAAGCTCTCAATTTATTTCTGCTTGTTTTCCCCTCCCTATTGATTCAAATGCAATTGCCATCGCTGTTGGATCTCGGCAATATGCTTCAGTTCCCTTCTGTACGGGTTGATGTACATAAATAGTTATGTACATAAATAGTTATGGAGGCCGTAGATGCGTTTAATCGACCCGGGGCACACAGCCGCCGATCTCGACGGATAGTGCTCCTCATAACGCTTGATGTCAGAAATGCCTTCAATTCCGTAAGATGGACAGATATGCTAAGCACACTAGAGAACTCCTTTCACGTGACAAGCTATCTCTTGCGGATGTTGAGGGATGAATGACCGCTCCCTGCTCTATGAGGCGCTAGAGGGCCAGAGGAGGATGGAAATCACGTTGGGGATAGCACAGGGATTCATCCTAGGGCCGGATCTTTGGAACGGTTCCTACGATAGTCTGCTGAGACTCGATATGCCCGAAGAGTCGCGCCTGGTCGGTTATGCAGACGACGTTGCGGCACTTGTTGGAGGACGCACTGTTGAACAGGCGTAAAGCAGACTTGGCATATTGATGCGACGGGTAAGCGGATGGATGACTGCTCATGGTTTCAACTTTGCGCTGGAAAAAACCGAAGTAGTCATCCTGACCAGAAGGAGAATCCCGACCCTGCGTCCCATATCGATCGGCGAGTTGACTATAGAGTCAAAACCACCAGATTCGAGCAAATCAAAACAGCAGCGGACAGGGCTGCAGCTGGAGTCGCGGCCTTGAGTCGGCTAATGGCGAATGTTGGGGGCCCTATATCAACTAGGAGACGTCTCCTCATGGGAGCAACGCAGTCGGTTCTTCTCTATGGTGCGGAGGTATGGGCTGATGCCCTTGACAAGGAGGTGCATCGTAAACGCCTCGCTCAAGTGTAGAGGCGGGGAGCTTTGCGAGTGGCGTCTGCTTATCGCACCCTCTCCGGGAGTGATCCCCGTTGCCCTCCTTGCCAAGGAGCGGTACCCCGTGAAGAACATCAATGCACCCTTAGCGAGTGGCAACTTTCTTGGCAAAATGAGCTAAGGGGCAAGTGGACTGCGCGGCTCATCGACAAATTAGACCCTTGGTTGAGCAGAACGCACGGTGAGATTGATTACTTCCTTACCTAACTTCTAAGTGGGCATGGAGGTTTTCAGTCTCACCTGCACAGGATTGGGAAGGTGCGATCTCCTGATTGTGTTTTTTGCAATGGAGTGACGGACAACACTGAACACACCTTTTTCTCTTGCGAGAGGTGGGACGGCCTCCGCCAGCAGCTTTATGCAGACGCAGGGGAGCTCTCTCCAGACAACATAGTCAGAGAGATGCTGAAGAGCGCTGGCAGCTGGAATCGTATTGCGCATTATGATCGGGCTCTTCTTATTACGAAGAAGATTGAACTCGACCGGCGGAGGGATCGGACGGTAAGGGGTTCCCTGAACTAACAACAACTCCCTTCCCTCCCGTTGGTGGAAGGAATTCCCTGACTTGAAGGCTCTCAAAGCCGGGAGAACGGGGGGCTAGCCCGAAGTAAAGTGTCAAACGGTTGCAGGCTAGTTCTCTGATGACAGGGAGGTGTGTAGCTGGTAGTCCGCCAGCGTGCTATTGCGGGAGTCCAATACTCTGTGCGTAAACGCATTCACCTACTCCCAAAAAAAAGGTCCTCAGAATGCCGCCCGGAATTCTAACTATCTAAGCTGGGCAGTCGGATGGAAGTAGGATGGTGAGTCTCTGGAGAATGCTTCACTCCCTCTTACAGCAATATGTTTTGTACACTAGGAAATCGAATGATAGCAGAGGGTAGTGTTGGGTTGTTTCTGACGACTAACGCAAGGCGCGCTCTAATTGTCGGTTACATTCGCTCGCGTCTGCCACTTCTCGCAAGGTCAGCGGGCTACTATCACCAAGTTCAACATCGAAAACTTGTATGTGCTAAGGGGCGTCATAACATCCGTCTGACTGGAATCGTGAAAACGAATCGATGAACGGTTGAAGGATGTGTTTATCGCTGCAAGCGATGGCGGGCGCGTCGCGCGGATATTTGTTATTGCGCTGGTCACGTAGCGGAAGATGCCACAGAACGCAATGGCTTCAGAAGTGTATATCGCATAACGAAAGAGCTTGCATATCGTCGCAAATCTCTCGATGGTGCTGTGAAAGACTTTAAGGGTCGACTCCTCATCCACGATAATGAGCAACTAAAGATGAGGAAAGAATACTTCATTATGATTCTTAACCGCATCACATCCGGTGAAGTGTTTCCTCTTGTGGATGAAATGGCTAGTCACTGCTCCTCCAAGCAGAAGGGAAACTATTTCGGGCATTAATGCACTCAAACGGGGTAAAACCGCTGGCCTTGACCGTTTCCCGCAGAGTTGTTTATCGCTGCACCTGCAATGACTGCAGATCTGCTATTTCCATCATTACGGAGATCTTGGGAATCGGAGGCCTCTTTCAGAGAGTGCGAGAAGTGTATGATCGTTAAGATTCCACAGAAGGGTACCCGTTTTGTGCGTGACAATTGAAGGGGTATTTGCGTGCTCCCTGTCGTCACAAGGGTAATAGCTAAAATAATCCAGGAACGCATCAACCAACATCTCGAAAGTTTGATCGACACAGAACAAGTTGGTTTTCGTCCATCTTCCTTCTGCTATGATCGGATCATTCTCGAACGCGGAGTTTATATTGTTGCTTCACCTGCTTATCATCGATGTCGAGTAAACTTTCGACAGCGTGAAGAGGAAGTGTGTCTGGCGTGTTCTACACAGAAGGAATTCCGGATAAATTAACAGCTATTATCCGATCGACATATGATGGCGCAAAATGTCACGTGCTGAATCGATACAAAATCTCAGAGAAATTTCAGATGCAAAGCGGAGTCCGCCAGGTTTGCATCTTGTCACAAATATTACTTCTTGTTATCTGTGACGTTCTTCATGCTTTTTTATCTGGAGGATGTGGAGGAGTTTCATCAAAAAACCCCGACTACGATGATGACATTTGTTTGCTCTCTCACCAGGTCATAGACTTTAGCCAAATAGTCTTTGATCTAGAAGGAGCGGTAAGTGGAGTTGGACAAAAGATAAACACCAACAAAACCAAAGCTCTCAGTCGGGTGATCATACCCTTCCTATCTGCATTAATGTTCAGAGTATCGAAGACGTCGATCAATTTATATATCTAGGAAGCGTGGTTTTTGCGGACGATGGCACCGAAATGGATGTTGCCTGCTTTGTCTAAAATCTAGAAATGCAGTTATCTCAACACCAAGGTCAAGTTGAGAATGTTGCTTGCTAGTGTTCTTTCTGTGTTGAAATATGGGGACAGCCATGGACCTGACCATGAACTCTACTGTCACTCGAAGGCTTCAAGCTTCGTGAACACCTGTCTATGTCGTATCTTCGGAGCATATTGGCCTGATACTACAAAAAACTAAGAACTGGATCGGTGGGTATGCAGTGGAACCCACACTCCAAAGATTGCCGAAAAATGAATCTCCCCAAGAGCACTTGCGAAAAACAGTACAGGAGGAGTGTGGGCCACTGAGGAAGTCCTGGGATAGTTGAAGCGCGTTTCAGGCAACCGGGAACCATGACGCATAGGTGTGGTTGACACGCTTTATCCCATCAAAATTCAAATTATGGCCAGTCGGGAGAAGGTACTTAAAGGAAACAAACACGAACATATACAGTATGCTGTAAAAATGAGTCAAATTCTTTCCGGCGACCACTGCAATGTAGAGCCATGTGTGGAATGTTTCGTAGGCATTATTGAAATAAATTACTGCAAGCTTCGCAGCAACATAGAAGACAGTTTTGCCAGTGGACACAGATTTACGAACATTAAAATTTTCTTTCGAGTTTTGGGTAATTCCGTTCAAGCAAGGCGTTAGTAATTCATCTTTGCTTGACTATTTGTAAATTGGTTACACTGTCTCAGAAACTAAGACTTCCACCATTTTTTTTCGCATAAATACTTTTGAATATAATAGTCGGGAAACCGGAAGCTAGGCGCTTCAGATATGAAAGATTTTGTGTATTTCTTATATAAAGACATTTGAGTCACAGTCTTGAATTTGCAAAGAATATCAACTTTAACCTTTTTTAACTTTGTTAGTAATAGTGCGATTTCAACCAAACTTGCTAGGATCATGCTCTATATTAGAGCCTACAATAATCTGGTTCTAGGATGAGCTTAAGGGGGGTTTTGCAGCTAAATACTAAATATTATGGAAATATACTATTATTATCTTTATTTAAAAGGATATCGGTATGAAGGGTATTTCAGAGCCTAGGCACCATATAGAGGCAGCCTCTTGATTTTTTTTCCAGATTTTTCGGTTGGGTAGTTTCTGAGAATGGATCCGTGCAAGAGATGATCACTTTCGACTCCCCGCACTCTCCACCTTTCCAAGAAATGTCAGAACTAAGAAAGTACTAATCGAGACCTTTCATTTGTTACCCCACACGATTATATTTGGTGAAAAACAATTTACACCCTCGTTTCGCATGTATGGGAACCTCTTTTCTTTGAGAAATAATATGCTGAACATATGTCCAGCTAATGAATTGCGGCTAGTCAGAATGCCCACAATACTTCTGCAGGTCTTCCTGCTTTTCGACAGGATAAACTTTGCAGTCTGTATGATTGATTCTGACAGGAAAAGTGTGGTGGGTCCAGTAGCAGTTCTGCCTCCTATCATCATAGAAGCTTGTTCCCAGTTTTTGATAGCAGCATTAATCATTGCTACTGACACTCCAATTCCTAGTTCCGATCCCGACATAGGGGAAATTAGAGTTCCTTTTGCTCTAATCTTCATTTCCCTCTGTCCTCGCTGTTCAATGCCCCAATGTAGCTTAACTTTCGCTGAAGATTGCGATGTGCCTGCCCCACAACCATATCGAGGCAATGGTCCGCCAGCACAGCTCATAAGCTGCGTGAGCTCGTTTGTGCCACGGAAGCTTCTTGTCTGGAATAACTCCCAAATATTTCACTGCTTCAGAGAGTTGAAGGTTTGTACTCCTGGACCCTGGCAATCGATGAAAAAATGATCCACCTGTTTGGACCAGTTTTTCCATCGTTTGTCGAACAGAGAAAATCTGATCTGTTGCGGATTTGCTTACAGTGAAACCTGTTTAGTATGGGCCGATGATTTGTTGGTCGTAGAATTTCTTATAGATGGTACTCAGGAACGTAATACCTTTATAGTTGCTGCACTGCGTGATATCCCTTTTTGCGTATGGGACAGATAACTCATGAGCATCAGTTCATGAACCGTTTAGTGTAATTGGTCGCCTCCATATTTAACTAATTCCGCTATGATTCCATCGGCTGTGTTATGGTTTTTAAGCCGATGAATTGTTTTTTTCTCCATCTGCAGTGGCCGGGACAACTTGCCGACTCTGTCCCTGTTCGCCTGTTAAAATTTGCATATATGACTTTGATACCATACCTAGTGCAGCCTTCGAGGATTTGTTCTGCTGCCTTGTAGAAGACATCCTTCTCCAACTTTGCTGTTTCCTCTGTAGGGACGTGACTGATGAGACTTATATTTCGTTAATTTTCGTTAGGTTGACCCACTCGTCGATCATCTTAGAAGAATGTATTTCACTGTATGGTGTAGCCCGCAATGCAATTGCAGCAACTCCTTAATACGTGCCCTATTCACAACCACTTCCGCCTTCCGGTTACAGTGCTTACAAGTGCCAGCCTTTTGCGCCGAGCAGTGAGAGCAAACGGATGTCATCAGTGTAGTCAACGTGTTTAAGGAAGGATGTCATAGTCCATTGAATTCCTCCCCGTCCTCGGGACAAGACAGCGTGGAGAACGTTACCGACAATAAGAAAAAATAATATCGGTTATAGAATGCAACCCAGGCAGACTTCGCTTTGGACCTCAAAATCCTCCGAAATATTACCTCGGTGCAAACAGGTAACATTTTGCGCCATCATATGTCGCTCTGATAATGGCTAGTTGTTTCTCGGGAATACCCCTCCTGGGTAAAGCACTCCAGATACACTCCCTGTTCACACTATCAAAAGCTTTCCCCAAATCAATGAAGAGCAGGTTTATTGGATAGATGGATAATATAGTATATGATGTACTTGCTGCTCTCTGTTCAGCTCATCTCTTGTAACGCCGTAACAAACGCACTTTTCATGAGAAAATGTACAATCGTTCATCCGTTTTCGTTACCTTGTCCGTTGTTGCAGAATCTTTCAAAGTCGTGGCTCCTTAACCTTAGCTGTCCGCTTCAATTTTTCCCGTTTTTAGGCGTAACAAATATGGTGGATGTGCTTTTTCTCTTTTCATATCGGGTAGCTCGTATGAGTATTCCATTAGAAAGTTCGTCCTCATCATATGGGAAATAAATAGAATACCAAAGAGAGATGTAGTGGCTGTTTTATGATGTTGAAAATTTATTTGAGTAATATTGCAACTCATTTATGCTGTAAAAGATGCTGTCACCCACGCCTGTAGCAGAAAAGGTAAGCCCGTTTGTTCTCGAACCTCCTTAACATTCAGTTCAAGAACGACGACAGTAAGGAAACTTTCCGGCCTGTAAATTCTCTCCCCTGCTCCACAGCCTTGCATCATCCGGATAGGTATCGTTCCTCAGGGTTAGTCTAGCACAATCGATAAAGGAGGAGTAGTACTACCTAAGTCAACCGTCAGTTCTTCAGTTTAGCTGTAACATTTTCCAGCTTACATTCACCGATTCAAAAACGTTTGTTACATTTTTGTAAGAATTTGTCATCAAAATGTCCGAGCCTGTTTCGGCTCGTCCCCTTTTTGCCGAGACACGGTTAGTTGAAATTGGGAATCTCCTGGTGCTCAGGGTTTAACGTTCACGGTCACATTTTTACCCCTGTCAAACTTCAGCCCGATTAGGTTTTGATTATCGTTTAGCTTCAATTTTCTCTCCTAGTTGCCCAAAGGGTCTCCTTTATTCACCTCCCTCACCACACCAAGGTGTGTAAAACAAAACCTTATTAAAGTCAGTTTGGTGTGTGTCTGTCCGTTAAACGTATTTCTTTCCGAGACGGTTATAGCGGTTGACACCAAATTTTGTAGAAAGGTGGGAACTGTGAACGCTGACGCATCCAGTGAGTTACATCCTTTTATGTAAAATTTAAGGGGTGGTCTTCATGCATGCAAAAGGGGGTGAAAATATAATCATATGAGGTATCAAATGAAAGGTCTCGATTAGTACTTTCCGAAGGCGGTCTTAGTTTTGACATTTGTTGTTGGAAAGACGGGGAGCGCGGGGGGTTGAAAGTGATTATCTCCTAAACGGACCCATTCTCAGAAACTACATAACCGAAAAATCTGAAAAAAAATCAAGAGGCTGCCCCTATTTGGTGCCTAGGCTCTGAAATACCCTCCATGCCGACATCCTTTCAAGTAAAGTTATACTATTAACTACTATACTTTTTAGTAATTGCCTGCAAAAACCCCTCTTCATTCACACACACAATTTTGCAGTAATGTAGGCTATGATATAGAGCATGATCCTACCAAGTTTGATAGTCGGTTTACCGACTTATTTGTTGCTTGTCTGGTACGCCAGCAGAGAGTTTGTTCCGCAAGTCATCTTCTGATCTTGTGACAGAGCACTTTTTGTTAAGCCAGCAAACATTACTGAGATATCTATTATGAAGAACATCATGCTACTACCCTTTGACCTCCATCATGGAATTATATAATATCAACCATTTGCCCGAGATTAAAATACAATCACGGATCGGCATAGCCATTATTTTTTGCCAAACATAACTTGATTTTTCGAATTCTCCACGTTTTTCCAATACACGTAGATCTTATCGGAGAGGCCATTCGGAGCGTGACTAAATCGGAACATTTCGAGCGAACAGTAAGTTAGAACCGCTTAATCTCTGTATTGCCCACTGAACCTTGATGAACGAGTCCGAATGTACTGAACATAATAAACTTTTGGGTTGGCCGCACAAGTTTGTTTACTAACTAAATGGGAGTTGAATATTCCTGCGTCAATGATATGTCCATACCTAATAACTGAACTGAGTTAAATGCCAATTCAGAAGTTAATATCGGCACTTATTTTCCGGTCAACTAAGGGTAGCTGATAAAGGCATACATAGTGAAAGATGAGTGCTAATTATTGTTTCATTTATGACCAATAGGTCTTAAGAGATTTATTCAGGTTATCTTCCTTTGACATTGCCCGCTTATGTTAACATTAAATTCATTTTCTCTCCTCGACAGGTTCAAAAAGTCAAAGAATCCAAAAGATGTAGAAGCTGTAGCGGAAATAGAGAAGAATATACTGAAACGAAAAGCTCAACTGCATGAAATAGAACAGTCTCTTCCAAGGAAGTCAGGATTCTACTTACAGGTTGGTCATTTCATTTGCATTTCTCAACAAAACGCCGACCACAAACTTCGCTCTTCTATTCGCCCCTGGGCAGATCATTTTAGGTGATGTGAATGTTTCAATTCTGAACAGACGGGATAAAGTCCGGTACAAAGACGACTATGAGAAGTTCAAACTCATATTGAACGTCATTGGTCTGGTGATGGCATTTTTGAATTTACTGTTCAATTTCAGGTAACATTTGATCCTTTGTTTGCATTCAAAGAACGTGAACTATCTCAATAGCGAATATTTGCAATTTGCAGAGCATTAGAATTAGCATTCATGTTCTTGGTGGTGTGGTACTATTGTACGCTAACAATCCGAGAATCGATCCTCAAAGTGAATGGATCCCGAATAAAGGGATGGTGGAGAGCTCATCATTTCATATCAACAGTTTGTGCAGCTGTGTTGTTAGTGTGGCCGCAAGGCGAGCCTTGGCAACTATTCCGCAATCAATTTATGTACTTTAATGCTTACATAAGTACGTATAGCGTCCTTGTTTAGTTGTTGGAACGAGTTGTGCTGCTGCCGGGACGGCGTCCATTCAATATGAAATTGTAAAGACTTGATGACGATGATACGAATGGACGCCCTGCACGGCTAACTAAACTCGACATTGTACTGACCCCGTGTCCTGTCTATCCTTTTCCTTGATTCTTTAGGTATGGTCCAGTATTTACAGTTCCGGTATCAAAAGGGTGTATTATATCGCCTGAAAGCCTTGGGCGAGCGGCACAATATGGATATCACCATCGAGGGATTCCATTCTTGGATGTGGCGCGGTCTGAGCTTTCTGGTACCGTTCCTTGTCGTTGGGTATATTTTCCAAGCTTACAACGCTTGGACACTGTATAATTTATCGTACCGTAAGGACATGACATGGCAGGTGAGTGTGTTTAGTTTTTCTCTTGTTTATTTTCTCCGTGCATCATTCTCGTACCTTTCGTTTTTCTACTTGATTTATATTTAATGACGCTCAACTCGTAAGATTTCATTTATCGTTTTTCTTCATCAACTCGTGTTTGTATTTATTCTTTTAACTTGTCTCATCTTGTTTTCCCTCCAATCTTGTGTTTTTGCCCCGTATAGATACCAGTATTGTGTGCTCTATTTGCTGTCCTGTTCGTGGGCAACACAACAACCACTCTTCTTGTGGTGCCACAGAAAATGAGAGAACGTGTCAAGGAACGATATCGTCTGATGAGCATGTCATGGTCGATGATGCGGCGAGAGCAAATCAAAGTAAGTAGATTGGACAGGGAAGTTTAGTTCCGGATATAAATCGGGAAAGGTTGATAGGATTTCGATTTTATGCTGATACGAATCGAAGTGAACGCCTCGTGAATTCACTTCTGCAGTATTGCATTTTTATATCTTCGTGATTAAACGGTGTTACGGACAATAAGTTTCTAAGTCCTTATGTAATAGCATCCTTACTTGTAATCAATATGCCTTCCTTGCTTAGTAAATTGAAGTTCGGATGGACATGGGAACTTGAACGCTCCTTCTGGGCTTTGTTAATAATTTGAACGAATAATAATCCGCTTAGCATTCAACCGTGAAAATGTACTTAGATCTTACATCGCAGCTTAGATAAATTCAATAGATATTCGGCTGTAATAAGGTTTACTGAACTGCGTTTTTTTCCATTTCCACTTTTTGTCCCCGCAGAACCCTAGCATCAGCGAGGACTCGAATCCTAACGTAGCCAACACTTCCAGCGGTGACGAAAACGCAACCTCAGATCATACCAAATCAGAATGAAAAGCATTTCAGACGTGAACACATATTTATCTTTAGCATTTACCCATTTGTCAATTTTTTCTTATTTTTTCGAGCTACATTTGTTTGGCAAAATGAATGTCAATAATTTTTTCTCCATGGAAAACAAGGAATGACACTAACACCGAGAAATTACATCTCCTGTTTTTCGAGATGATTGAAGCGAAGAAGAGTTTTTCTTCTCGAATGCACGATTGCTATGAATTGTTTTAATTCTATAAATGAAACGAGTGCATGCTAGACACTTAGGCAATAAAAGCAACTAAAATGAGAGACAATTTGAGACTGTAGCGAAATGAAAAGTGTAAAAGGATCTAGTTTTTATTTTTTATATACATACATATAAAGTAATTTATCTTGATATATTATTATTGGAAAAATTGTGTCATCAATTTTTCGTACGAGTTTATAGTTAACAATTTATTTAGCTCTGCAAACTCTGCAAGGAAATAATGAAAATAAAATAGGATATTTTTTCTATGATGGAATTCCAAACTTAGTCGGGGGATTGTAACGTTCTTTTTCAAAGAATAAATATTTAAATGTGGAAAATAATTGTGTTTTTATTAATCCTATTGTCCGTTGGATAATTTTAAAGAACAACCGAAAGCGTTTGGGTCTGGTGAAATTCAAAACACTTAAAAGGAGGTCGTTTTATGTTAAAATAGTCAAAATACTATTCCAGATGTATACAGATGAAGGGACAAATAGTGTGTGATTATATTCAAAACGCAGGCTGAGTTATTCATTGCAGAAACGAATGGGTAAGTTCTCGTTATTTGCTGTAGATCGTATATTAATTACTGTAGTAATAAAATATACTGTCCCTAACATTGAAGAAATTCCTGCTAAATGTAGAGAAAAAATTGCTAAATCGACTGAAGCTCCACTATGGACGATACCTGCAGCTAAAGGTGGGTATACTGTTCAACCAGTTCCTGCCCCGGCGTGGAAGAATTATCAGAAACTTATTTATTCGAAGGAAAGCCATATAATTTCCGAATCCTGCAATTATGATAGGCATAACTATAAAGAAAATTATTACAAAAGTGGAATGAATATAAGTGTTTCTATGATTGAGACAATATACCACACGAGCCAATCTCTATCAAACCCAACAAGTATAATTCTCAGTGAAACATTCTACTCATTTAAACCAAATTCAAAAGAATATTAGAGAGGGCGGTGTCTGGTTTGAGCGGATGAATATGAATAGGAATCGGCTAATACGAATATGAGTAACGAAAAACTCGATTCACACCCCTTGGCCTGTGAGTCAGGGCTTAAGAATACACCCAAAGTCTTCCCTGTGTGTCGTAAGAGGCGACTAAAAGGGATACAAATTTATGGGTCAACAACCTACAAATTTTGAAACTTTATTGTTACCGAAACGTCAACAACGGATAGGGACTCTGATTGGTTTCTGGAATGTACCCACGCTCCTCGACAACGGTGCCAAGAGTCCCCAGAATGCTCACTTTCTCCAACTCATGCGAGAATTCCAACGATATAAGCTGGACATTCTGGACCTAAGCGAAGTAAGATGGTGGGACTCTTGCTACACTTATGGCAATGTATTTTTTTCACTCAGGAAGGGCAACTGGTAGCAGGCGCGAATCCGGTGTCCGATTCTAAGAGGTTAGATATTGCCTTCTATTTGTATTCTAGCCTAAAATTGATAGACTGGCTTAGTACTGATGAAGGGGGTAAATTGTTCCCGAAATATATATATCAACACTGAAAAATAAAAAATGTAGTTTGGAGTAAGCTACGGTATCCGATTGTTACTGACCATACCTACCATAAGGCCGCTCTCTTGACTTGGGAACCGGTTTTTGACAGGATTCTGCAAGATTCCAGTCCAGGCCAAAGAGCATCACATTTGCATAGTTCTATGCACCAATGAAGACTTCCGATATAGTGGAGAAGGATACTTTCAAGCAAATAGACGCAGCTTAGGAGAGGCGTCCTAAAAGTGATATTGTGATCGTGATGGGTTATCTGAATGCCAAGGTGGTCTATGACAACATTTTCTTCGGATAACTAATGGAGAAATACAGTCTTGTCGACCGTAACGATAATGGCGGGAAGTTTGTGGATTTCTGCAGCTCACGCCACCTGGCCATCGGTGGCACATTGTTCGAGCTCAGAGCCTGCCATAAGGGCCGTTGGGTTTCAACTAACCGAAACCGTAAGAACAACATTTAAAAGGTATCTCATTGATGTGCGTAACGTAAGGCGCTGATATCGGCCTGCAAAGGGATCACCATATGATGGTCGCTTACAATTGCTTGCGTGTTACATCCGCCACTTCTCGCAAGACTGGAGAGCTGAAACTCCGCAAGTTCTACGTTGACCGCTTATATGATCCAGCTTTTTGTGGTCGGACGGCAGATATACTGAGTAACCCGCCTAAGAATATCGATGAGCATTGCGTTGATATAAAAAATGCTCTTTTCTCAAATGCTAAACAAGTCGCTGGCCACTTTCCGAAGATGCATCATAAGATCTAGCTGACTGCGGAATCGTGGAAGCGGATCGATGAACGTAAAGGTTTGAAAGCTCTATTGATCGTTGTGAGTGATATCGGGCGTAACGCGCTCGAACTCCGATACCGAGAAGTTCAACGTATTGTGCGCCGTAACAATAGAGAATTTGCTAAGCAGGGAAGGTGCCGCGGAATGCACTAATTTCAGAAGTGTATACGAACGAGTTTGCAAGGTCGCAAATCTTTCGATAGTCCTGTGAAGGACGTTAACGGTCGACGAGCACTGAAGAAGTGGAAAGAACACTTCACCATGGTTCTTTTTTAACAGTATCATATTCGGTGAAATTCTTCCTCTTGTGGATGAAATGGCTAGTCACCGTATCATGCGAATACAGACTGCTCTTCCAAGCAAAAGAGAAATCATTTCGGCCATCAATGCACTCAAACGGTGTAAAGCCGCTGGACTTGACGTTCTCCCCGTAGAATTATTTATCGCTGCACCTGCAGTTACTGCAGATCTGCACTCCACTCGTGTGGAAATCTTGGGAACCCAAGACCTTTCCCAGAGAGTGGAAGAAGGGAATGATCGTCGAGATTCCAAAGAAGGGTACCCGTTTTGAATGTGAAAATTGGAGGGGTATCTGCGGGCTCCCTGGCGTTGCAAAGATAATAACTAAAATACTCTTGGAACGCATCAAAGAACATTTCGAAAGCTTCATCGACAGAGGCTGGTTTCCGCTCGGGATCCTCCTGCATTGACCACATCAACACCTTACGGATCATTTTGGAACAGTGAGCGGAGTTTAGATCTTCGTTGCACCTGCTACTTATCGATTTCGATAAAGTTTTCGATAACGTGAACAGTGAGTGTATTTGGAATGGTCTACGCAAGACGAGCATCCCGGAGAAACTAATAGCTACTATCAGGGCGACATATGATGGCTGCGCCGAAGTAAAATCTCGGAGGAGTTTGATCTATCATCGGGTCATGGACCTCGGCCAAATGGCTCTGGATTTGGAAAGAGTGGCAAGTAGAATTGGACTGAAGATAAATACCAACAAAACCGATGTTCTCAGTCTGACGAGTCATCGCAGAGCATTGAAAGCGTCGATCAATTTGTATATTGAGGAAGCGTGGTTTCTGCCGACAATGACACCGAACTGAATTTCGCTGGATGCATGAATAGCACTAGATCCGCTTTCGCTTCCTTGTTTAAAATCTGGAAATGAAGTTATCTCAATGCCAAAATCAAGTTGAGACTACTCTGCGCTAATGTTCTTCCTGTGTTGAAGTATGACAGTACCAGAGCGAACGTGATCACCACTATTACTCAAAAGTTCCAAGCCATCGTCAACACTCGTCTGCTACCTGTCATTGGGGTATACTGGCCTGATACTATCTCAAACGAAGAACTTGGTCTGTGCAGAGGCCTGGGACTCATACGCACTGTAATCGGAAAACGGAAGTGGCAATGTTTAGGTCACACATTAAGGAGTGGCGACAATTAACCAATTGCCGGCTGGCTACCCCATACAGTGGAATCCACTCTTCCAAAATGGACAACGGGTGGGTCGTTCCAAGGGTACTTGACGAAAACAGTAGAGGAGTGCCGCATCTCAGGAAAGGGGGGGGGGGGAGTGAAGAGCATTTCAGGTAACCGCGAACAATGGCGCATAGGTGTGGTGTGGTTGACGCGCTATACCCCAGTGAGAGATAAATGCAACCATATATAAACTAGAAAATTGAAGAAAGGCGAAAAATTACTCAGCTGGCCTTTTGCGCCAGCGTTGTGCACTGGCTAACTAATTTGTTAGTTAATTGGTTATTCGACAGTTCTTCATTGCAACGCATGCATAGCAATCTCCAATGAACATTTTTTTTTCAATTTTCATTCCTTATTTAAACCTTGCAACTAACAATTAAAAATGTTATTCGTTAATTGCAATTGATAATGAACTTTCTAGCTAATTCTAATAGAAAGCAGCTGAGTCGATTATTTCATTTGTGGGTTCTTTCCTGGGCTGTTATTTTGTTTAATATATACGTCAAAGAAAATGTTGCGACAGTGCTGTCGCCGTTGTTGTTACGCTATTTCATCAACAGGGCTCTGCCTTTGGATTTTTTAAGTCTTTTAAATGGAATTTTTGGGGTACTAAGATCATTTTCGTCGGGAAAAGTCTAGATGATTGATTTTGT
Organism: Hermetia illucens; assembly: GCF_905115235.1. Lineage (NCBI taxonomy): Eukaryota > Metazoa > Arthropoda > Insecta > Diptera > Stratiomyidae > Hermetia > Hermetia illucens. Next base: position 69,643,960 of record NC_051853.1, read on the forward strand.
AGACCGTAAATTTTTGAATAGGGGTTTTGTTTTGAGGGTTTCTGGCAAATTGAAATCGTAAAATATTCCCGGATGTGAAAATTTCCCACCTTTCGAATTATTATGTGAAAACGACTAGGACTTCTCAAAGCAACATCGGAGAACTCAATAAAAATACAACTGGAAAATAATGTCTTCAATCAACAACGTCTTATGAGAATATAGTCGGTTTGCGTTTTACTCTTCCCACTATAAAATGTAGGAAGATGAGACAATGGTTTGATGAACCATGTATTCATAAGTACAAGATCATGGGTGTCCGCAAAATCGATTATATATACGCCACCATCATTGCGCGTTCCGAACCCCTTTCCCGGTGACATCTGTTACCGTCTGCCTTTTCACCCACATGGCCATTAAAGTCGCCGGCAATGATGATATTGTCGTCAGCAGGCACATGACAAGTCTTTTCATTGAGAAGTTGCCAGAAGGCATCTTTCTCGGTATCAGGACGACCTGTCCGTGGTGCGTACGCGGTGAAGAAGTGCATAGTGCGATCAGCTGATATAATGGTGAGCTTCATCCATGGCATCACGGAAACCCTCTGAGATGGCAATGCCAACACCATATTGAGTGTGTGGGCTATCAAAATAGAGAAGTTTATAGCCATTTTGACCGCGTTCGTGTTCAATGTCGCAGCTTTTGGCACCAAACCATCGGGTTCCTTGCAAAGCGCAGATATCAATGCGCCTTTTCCGAAGGGCTCTTGCGAGTTCCTCGGTCTTTTCAGTTAGAGTGCCAACATTTAGCGTGCAGACACGTATTTGTTTTGTTCTTTTTGTTCGAACTAACTTGCTTACGTCCTGACGCCGTCCATACGTCTAGAACCCTTGCCTATTTCTCGACGGGACCGGGGCCAATCCGATCATCATGTTTGTAACGACATTATATGCATTTTCTTGGTCGCCTGTCATCAAGAGAGATCAGCTAGGATTTAGCATAGTGGAATAACTCCAGCTATACTCTATTTATCTCTTTCCCTGATCTCAGCATTTTATTTTTGTTTTTCTGAGGATAGTACAGAATACATTGCCTCAAACCCTCCTCCTTTACCTGGGCTTGGGACCAGCATACTATGTCATAGAAGGCGGAGTTGAGAATAAGAATCCTTTCCACCACTTTCGATCAAATTCGATGTGGGTACTCGGGCAATAATATCTAGCTGATGATCTGTTTGGAGCTGATTTACACTACTTATATTTATTCTTCCCTCTAAAACAACCCAGCCTTGAAAGTGGAGCATCTTCATCTGATGACGATGACGGTTTGAATTTCTTCGGTAGCAGATATATCAGCGTTAGTATCCGCATTATGCTCACTGTGCTCCGGACAAAAATCTTCGCCAACGTCGTCAACCTCGGAAGCACTGGAATCTTCATCGGCGAGCCAGCTTTCAATCACTCCCGTGAAATTTGGATTTCATTCATTTGCACGTATCCGAGATCTCTTTGAATGCTGTAAATCTGAGGCAGAAGTATTTTTTTTACTACCTACCTATTATATCCATAGTTCACAATTTCTGTAATAATAACAGTTAACTATAATAAAAAATAAAATCAAAAAGCTTCAAAGGTCACATCGGAATTTCAAATCGTAATTACTCACCAAAATCGCTCGCTACAACACCACTCCCTGCTTCAACGTCAGCGTGGTCACTGTTCACGCTACTTGAAAGCAGGGATCGGTGTTGCGGGGGGAAAGGGGGTAAACAAACAAGTCAAACTCTTGCCGGGGCCTCTCAGATCTAAAGTACTTAAAGGTTAACTTTCATTCTTAAACCAGGGAAACCCACCTACACAGACGCAAAAAGCTTCCGATCGATCAGTCTAACGTCTTTTCTACTAAAAGGACTAAAAAGACAAATAGATCGGTTCATAAGAGATACACACATTCCTAAGTAGCCACTTCACCATAGGCAACACGCCTATCAGAAAGGCAAATCCACGGAGACAGCATCCATGAAATTATGACAAAAATTGAAAAGGCGATATCCGAAAAAGGATACGGCTTAGACACATTTATGGACAACGAAGGTGCCTTCACTTATGCCTCATTCGCTGATAATCAGTTGGATCCTTCACATGCTAGAATGGTCGGCCAGAAGTCTATTGAAGCAGGATGTCTTAGGGGCTGCCCACAGGGAGGGGTTCAAGCATTTGCGGACGACTTAGCTGTAATAATTACCGGCAAGTTTGTGGACATAGTGTGTGACCGCTTGAATGCAACTCTGCATGAAATCCATAGTTGGTGCCTCTACAATGGACTCACGGTGAACGCTAGGAAGACTGGACTATTTATGTTCGCTAGGAACGTCAGGTGGGGCAGCTATACGCGATTTTGATGTATGCATGCATCGTCTGGTGGCCGAGACTGAACTTTGCTAACAGCATGAAGCTACTAACGCAGATTCAGAGGCTTGGTTGCCTAAGTATTACTGGAGCAATGAGTACTACGCCGATTTCGGCACTTAAACCTATTTTAAATTTACCCCCCATTCACTTGGAGGTGAAACGGAAAGCAGCTAATGACGCATGTAGACTCGATACCATTGCGGCGTGGAACTGAACCGACGGGTCAGTCATGAAGGGAGGGGGTCGGGCCCAGGGTTGTTCTCGGGGAATCCAATTATAGAACTGGCCCGACTTTTCGGAAAAATGACGACAATATTCCTGGCGGAGATATATGCCATTTCATTGGCAGCAGAAGAATGTCTGCGACAAAAATGGAGGGGTCGCACCAATCGAATCTGTTCCGATAGTCGAGCGGCATTATCAGCACTAAACAGCAACGACATATCAAGCCAGTTGGTGTGGAATTGTCATCAGGTGCTGTTGAAACCTGGCCAACTGAGCGAAACATTCCTGATGTGAGTGCCGGGCATTCTAGCATCGCTGGTAATGAGGAGGCTGACAGACTGGCTCGCCAAGGGTCTGGATCCACAATGGTGGGGCTAGAACCAGTTCTTGGAATCCGACCATCTACTTTCAAATCTACCCTGAAGAGTGAAATTCCAAGGATTCACGCAGTGGAGTGGAGAAATTTGGACTCTTGCCAGCAGGCGAAAATCCATGTGAAAAAGCCTAGGGTCACTAGAGCGGCATTTTTGTTGCCCCTTTAGAAGTGAAACATGAAAATGATAGTAGGGCTTTTAACGGGACACTGCTCCTTAAACTACCATATGGAAAAGATTGGAGTGGTGGTTTCGGCTATGTGCAGCCAATGTGAGGAGTAGGAGGAGACGGCCCTGCACTTTTTATGCAGCTGTCCAGCCTCCTTAGATCTCAGGCGAAGACACCTTGACAAGGTTTTCTTGAAGAATTTGCACACTCTCTGCCTCTGGAGAATGTTCTCAGATTCGCTAACGCCTGGAAACGCCGTATGAGGGAAGCCACCGAATAGGTCATTTACAGGGATAGTACAATGGGCCTAACAATGGCCTGAGTATTATTAAAGGTTAACTGATCTAATAGCACAGATTTTATTAAATCGAACCCATGGCTTTTGCATCAGAAAAATATATATGCAGCTCTGTTAGCCCTGCAGACAGCATATCGGAGGAGGCTGTCATGCAACAGATTGATTTGATTGTTTTTCGATATAAACATATGTAATGAAATTTAGAAGCGTGTGGCACGACCGGTGTGAGATCAGGGTTCCATTATTCAGCCTGTGGTTCCACCCTCCTTAGTGGCTGAAGTTTCCTTCTATCCTGCTTTCCTCTTCCACATAGTCGGATTTCCAGTTTACCGCAAAGTGAGATTTGCTTTCCTTTCTGGCTGGTAAGTTTTTCGTTGATTTGAAAAGCATGCCTTCAATAAATTGATTGTTGTTTCCATAAAGATTTATTCGATTTTGTGCTGTTTGCTTTAAACGATCGTTATTCCCGACGTTTGCATTCATTTCCATACATCTCAAAATATGTTTGCCCATCTTAGTACATTGTTAGCGGAAACGGAGCCATCTTATGACTCCAATTTTTGATTTCGCGCGCTCTCGTTGCGTTGTCACAAGCGCTGATACTTCTCACGCCGCCCACGTAAACAAACCAATGAAATAGTCAAAAAACAGCGCGTGTCATTTTCTACGTGATGTACTATATGATTGAAGCAAAAAACGGCTTGTATTGACGACCTTCCAACTTTTCTTCCTGTTTCCATAATAATTTCCCTTCCTCAGCGCTTTGCTGTTGAAATTGGTAACAAAAGAGGCACCTTGTTCAAGCACTCTTCAGGTAAATAATAATAATAATCGTTGGCGCAACAACCCCTATTGGATCAGGGCCTTGAAGCGTGTTAGAGCACTTCATTCAAGACCGTAGCGGTACACTAAAAGGTTGCAGTACCCTGTAGGAGGGAATGCGGTTAGAATTGCGCTCGCCCGAGATTATTACCCTGATTTGACTCAGATACTCCATTCACAGCTGAACCGACGTCAAATTACGATACTAATCCCACTGCCACCAGTGAGATTTGAACCGCGATCTTCCGTACCACTCAGCTATTTGGGGTTTTGTTGAAAATGGGTCGCAAAATTTCATATTGATATGCGAAAGTTAAGCGAGATGAATTCCGAAGATCAATTTTCATGAGAGATTTTTCATATAACAACTGTTAAATGTCTAGATGTTTTACTAGAAACCTCTTGTTGAACGAATAAAATAGTTGTAGTTGATTATTAACCTGCAGCTCCCCTTGGCTGTTTCGGTAGAATCCAATAAGTTTTCACACTCAGCTTTCCCAAACCTGAATACTCTTCCTTCAGTTTTCCTACCGACTAGAAAGCACTTTATATCGTCCTCGTGAAAACTAGCAGGGACAAATCTCAGACAAATAGCAGAAATGATTATATGCTGCCAAGAAAGTATTGCACAAGAAAAATTCCAGCTCTCATTCCCCGCATTCGGGAGACAGTGGATTCAGGTTAGTCATGTTGAACTGTCGCTCCAACAGCCAGTTATGTGCGATATGGATTTTGTTTCGTTAAGTATGCAGGTCGCGTAACAAACTGTCAGTAATGGGAAATGAGTGAGCAGCAATCTCGATGCATTCCTTTTCTGTGCTGTCCATCCCGGACTGTTGCTTCAATATCCCGGTCACGTCGTCATTTCCCTCATACAAACATTTGTACGTCATCGTTTGCAATCTTGACGAGTCCTTGCATATAAGCACATGTGAATGTACACACATTCCCTTTTTCATTTCGTATGTTCATTTGTATTTTGTAATATTACCTTGCTCTATGAGCATTTGCATCTTTTATAAAGTTTTTCAGGCGAAAGTAGTGTCAATACGCTTTCATAATTAATTTATTTCGCTGATACTGCGAATGGGGTCTTCGGCAGATACTCTTTAAGGAACTTTAATGGACACACAGCATTTCCTTCGTAACTTTTCTTCATGCTATTTACATGCATTATGTATTACTTTAAGAAAATGTATGAATCAATGGATAATACTACACAAAGTCCTTGAAATATATTACTCGTACAAACTCTTGAAGTTTTCACGTGAAGTACTCAGTAAGTTAAGGAATCCTGAAAATGTAACATTCTTAGATTATCTCAAATGCTAGAGTACCAACGGGAAAAAGACGTCTCTTGAAAATCAATGCCGATAATCACACCAGACAAATTTATACTCCGCAATCAGATATAGTGGTTCGTCAGCAACTCCAAAGAAGCTGGGGCGGCATACTTGGTTTCGCTGGGCAGATACATGCGAGGATTCTCCGAATGATATTTCATACACATAGCTGCGTGGCGTAGCTAGCAACGGAATTGTCGCCTCTCCTTAATGTGAGACCTATCCATTGCCACTTTCGCCTTCCGATCACATCGCCCACTGACGACTTGCCTGTCCCCTGACCAAATTCTTTCTTTAAAATAATAGTAGTAAACGAACTCTGATAACACGTCGCAGAGAAGTGTTCATAAAGGCTTGTAGCTTTTCATGTGCTACTGCTATATAGCAACACGACAAGAACACTAGCACGGAAGAATTTCAATTTGCTCTTGTTGTTGAGATAATTGCATCTCCAGATTACAAGGCAGCAAAAGCGGAATGATCCAAACCTTCGGAGCTCTGCCCATTAATCCAGATAGAAAGAGTGCAATGACCCGTTAGACTGAAAATCTTGGTTTTATTGATGTTTATCTTGCTTGTTTCTCTTTCTAAATCCAGAGCATTTCGCCAAACGCCATGACTTGACCAAACACCATGTCATTGGCATCTCGAGATATTTCAGGGAAGATGTCATAGTCCTTTGAACTAACTCCTCCATGTGTTTATGTCGCGAATGCACGAGGATCCGGAACAGAAACTAGCCTGTTCTCTGTCAATCAAGCTTTTGAGGTGTTCCAGAATTATTTTAGCTATTATCTTTGTGAGGGCAGGGAGGTACTGCTCCAATTGTCACACTTAAAATGGGTATCCTTGGGAATGAGAAATAATTTGTATTTTACTTGGAAGAACAGTCCGTATCTGCTTATGACGATGACTAAATATTTCAACCACAAGAGAGAGAACCGTGATGAAGTGTTCCTTCCACCTCTTCAACTGCTCTTCATCGTGTATCAGGAGCCGACCGTTAACTTAAAAAAGTTAAGTTTTTCGTGATCCGGTATACTAATCTAAAATCACTGTGTTCTGCGGCATCTTCCGTGTGCCTAACTAGCGTAAGGAAAAATTGTCTTTTGTCACGGTGGGCACTACGTTGAAATTTTTGTTTAAGAATTGAGGCATTCCTAAATCCGCCATCCACTTAATGGCGGACCGGACCAGATGAAAAGCAACATGCTTTCGGGGCGCCCTGGACGAAACTGGAAGTCATAAATTTTGCAGCTTGGGTGCTTGCTCATGGATGAGGGTTCCGTGGACCACAACCGTGAAAGCATGTTGCTTTCCAACTGGTCCCGTCCGCCAAGTGGATGGCGGACTTAGGAATCCTTCAATTCTTAAACAAAAATTTTAATTTAGCCTCGGCCGGCTTAGGCCATAACAATTTTTCAAGGCGGATTTCTGTTCGTTATAATTCATATACATGGCATGTTTTTGAATTGATAAAAGGGAGCAAATACCACTTTGTAACCATTTCGGTCACGCTGCTCCCAGGGCAGAGGTGAGGCAGCGTTTGATGAGCTGCTTCTGCCCTGGATGAAACCGCAAGTCGTAAACTACATTGAATTTCCCAGGATTTTGCATGGATTCGGAGTTCAAGAGCGTCACGCTCGCCATCGCTCGCAGCAGTCAATAGGTTTTGGAAATCCACAAACCTACTATCGTAATCGTTACGGCGGTCAAGATCATGTTTCTCAACCACGTGTCCGAGCAAGGTGTCAAAGCTCACCATGGGATTCAGATCAGCCGTCACGATCACAATCTAACCTTTTGCAATCTTCTCCTGAACTACCTGCAATTGTTCGTAGAAAGCATACTTCTAAACTATATAGGAAATCTCCATTGGTGCATAGCATTGTACAAATGTGACCTCGGCCGGAATCTTGTAGTCAGAATCCTGTTAGAAACCGGCTCCGGTCAAGAAGGCGCTCCAGAGTCCCACCATATTATTTCGTTGAGGTCCAGAATGTCCAGTTTATCTCGTTGGAATTTTCGCTCGAGTTGGAGGAAGAAAGCATTCTGGTGCCCGTCGATACCGTTGTCGAGGCACGTGCGCACATTCCAGAAACCAATCAAAGTTTGTTTTCGGCGTGAAGGCACTAAAATCTCGAAATTTTCAGGTTGCTAACCCACAAATATAAGTATCTTTTAGGTGCCTTTGACGGCAAACAGGAAAAACTTTGAATGCATTCTTAAGCCCCAACTCACATGACATCTCAATGGGCAAGTAGGGAGGTATCAATGGATACGCCGAGAGACCCAATTTGCGCTGTGGTGTACTGTTTTGATACAACAAACTCCTAAGACCGTGAATGCTGTGAGAAGGAAAAGAGGAGGAGAATCTAGCCAGCTCAGATTTGCAGAGCTAGTCCGTAGTGTTTACGAAAGATAACAACTCCCACTCTACAATTAGAGATATCTTGAGGGTTCGCCAGTAACTGTTCACCTAGTGTTCGCTAGCCTGGCTCTAGCTAGAGCTGGGCAATCATGAAGGAAGTGCCTAAGAGTTTGTACGCTATGCCGAGTCTGAGGGAATGGTCCACTATAGGCCCGTCCCAATATAGCCGTCGTAATCCTGTACGCACTTGTGCTAGCCTGGCCCAAAAGCTCTCGCGATCAATTTTTGTTGTAGGAAGGTCCTCCCTGCATAGTGACCTGCAGGAGGCTCACTGCGCCCATCAAGAGCGCAACCCCACCTAACGAATCCGTCAGCCTGCTCCTTTTCTTCTACGTTCCTATGACCGGGAACCCTCTGCGATCCAAACTGCACGTCCTTGCACTGGTCCATCAGCCTGGGGATGTCAACACAAAATATAAAACTTTAATGACCATTTAGCTGTGAGTAAGAATGACTATATTACGTTAACAAGAGGCTTTCAGTATCTCCAGCAATTCCGCTTGGAATACTTTGGGGAATCCTGGTGTACCGAACGACTCGGCTACACTATACGTATCCAAGAATACTCTCATAAGAACTTTACTGGCCAACTTTGATTCGTCGATAAAAAAATCTGTGTCATCATCTCAGCACAGATCGTCTCTGCCCTTAATGGAAAACCCACAGCAAAATTGTTCTTGAAATGCGACAAGCGTGTAGCTTTACCATCTGTTTGTTGTTCTATTGTATTTCTCACTCAGCACCAGCAATGATGCAATAAAATCGTATATCAGGATGGGAGAAACTACTGCTATTTACATCCAAAGAATCATTCGTGGTGGGTGGCTCCACACGGCAACACCTATGGTGGGCTGCTGTTCAGCATCCGTAGAATTCCATCTATCACTATCAACCAAAGCACCAAAGAGATATCGGCAACGTGTGGCGTCCCTCCACTCAAGTTAGATTATCCTGGTTGTTAGCGTGGGGACTATCCATTGTATGATTTCTGAACAGCTCCGAAGCCTCGTGTTGGCACCACAGCCTGTAAGTCGTGAAGATATATACGCCATTCGGGGAAATTGGTTCCCGCATGCTATTTATGTGATGCCCAACCTCATCATGAAATCGGTTTAAAATTTTTTTTCCATACGATTATAATTACTATCTTAGTGAACAACCGGGGTCCTTTTTGGCGTGCTCGTTTAGAGTACCGGACTCTCTATTCACAATTTTGTTCAAAACGTGGATACCCTTCAGATACTAGCTCTCGTCGATCTTTGTTCTCTGAGGGATCTCCAACATCGACAATTTTGGGGAGATCCTTGCCGTTGATTCCAGCGTAGTAGTGATACTATTGGCACTGGCTGTACTGCCCTCGACGGTTATTGTTTTTTGGCTAGACGCTAGCAGCTTGTTAGGCGGATGATATGCCTAACATCAACCGGTTTCTTTTATCGTCTTTTATCGTTTGCGTTCATGCTTTGGACCCACGAGTAATACGTGAAAGATGTCCACCCTGGCTAATCGCTTCACGGAGGTAAGGATCTTAATTGTAATGGAGGGTTCCCAAATTGTTTACAGTTCGCACACTAAAGGCCAAGCTACCCTTTGGCACATGACCCTATTAGTAACGTTTACGGTGAAGGGAGGAAGGTGTCATGGGGGGAAAGGTTTGGAGCGCGCAATGAAGGTGGCCAACGTATAGCCGAATTTGCGGACAATCATGACTTTGTATGTTACTTATAAATACTTGGTTCACCAAACGATTACATTTTATAGTGGAAACAGTAAAACCCAAATCGGCAGTATTCTCATAAGACGCCGACATTGTAGTACCGTCACTGATTGCAAAACCTACCTATGAAAACATATCACCTCAACATCGGCGTTGATTGGTGTCTTCCGAATCAAGCCACCAATAAGACAGCGTGAGGAACGAACTAGCCCGCCGCGCATTAATTGGTGACGTTTTCGTGAGAAGAAAGAAGAAATCATCTCACATACGCAATGACCAACCATTACGAATGTGGAAGAATCGTGGAAAAAAGTAAAATACACGATCCACAAAGCGACATGTGCAATCCTCGCGGTCATCAGGCCAGGTAGTTCATGAATCGAGATCCTTGGCTTTGGATTGGGTTGCTGAGGAAGGTAGAATACCATCTAAGTGGCAAGAAAGTACTGTAGTTCGAATATGGAAAAAGAAAGGTAGGTCAAATTTCCGTCCGATCCAGTTACTTTCCAATACCATGAAAATTTTTGAACGTATCCGCGTATTCGTTGAAATAACCATGAATCAAGCGGGATTTGTCAAGAACTGCGGAACTACTGACGCAATACACGCTGCGCGGTTACACATGGAGAAACACAGTGGGAAGCATCGCTTTCTTTGTATTACATTTCTGGTTCTGGAAAAAGCATTTGACCGTTTGCCACAAGAACTCATCTGGTATGCTGTGCGGCAATACCTAGTGCCAGAAGAACTCGCGCGCTGGGTTCAGTTACTCTACCGCGATCCAAAAAGTAAGGTTCGAAATGTGGCGAATATATCAAAACCGTTTCATGTCTCTATCAGTATGCATGAAGAAAGCGCCTTCTCATCACTCCTCTTGGTTCTCTGGACATCCAACGCCCTATACACTGCTTTGTGCCCATAATGTTTTCCTAACGTCCAAATATGGAATGATGCAACACGATCTCAGATTGAATCTGAATAAAACTGAATTTATGTCTTGCTCGGAACTGAGCGATTTAAATATATCGGATCGGATTACTATCAGCCATTATGAACTGCGTTATGGCGCTTAGGAGAATTCACTTGCCAAGATTAGTCTGAACATCGAAATTGATGGTAAGCGACCAAAAGGTCGGCCGAAACAACAATGGCTTGATATGCTGGATGGGGATTTAAAAGCCTCGTGGCTGCACCCAGATCATCATCATCATCACCAATGGCACAACAACCGGTATCCGGTCTAGGTCTACCTTAATAAGGAACTCCAGACATCCCGGTTTTGCGTCGAGGTCCACCAAGTCGATATCCCTAAAAGCTGTCTGGCGTCCTGACCTACGCCATCGCTCCATCTTAGGCAGGATCTGCCTTGTCTTCTTTTTCGATTATAGATATTGCCCTTATATTCTTTACGGGTGGGATCATCTTCATCCATACGAATTAAGTGACCCGCCCACCGTAACCTATTGAGCCGGATTTTATTCACAACCTGACGGTCATGGTATCGCTCATAGATTTCGTCATTGTGTAGGCTACGGAATCGTTCATCCTCATGTAGGGGCCAAAATTTCTTCGGAGGATTCTTCTCTCGAACGCGGCCAAGAGTTCGCAATTCTTCTTGCTTTGTTTGTTTGTAATTTTCGACCCTAGATAGGAGAAATTGTCAACGGTCTCAAAGTTGTATTCTCCTATCTTTATTCTTATGGTTTGACTAGTGTGGTTTGATGTTGTTGGTTGGTTTTTTTTTTCGGTGCTGACGTTACCACCATATACTTTGTCTTGCCTTCATTGATGTGCAGCCCAAGATCTCGCGCCGATTATCGCCTGCTCGATCTGGATGAAGGCAGTTTGTACGTCTCGGGTCGTTCTTCCTCATGATGTCGATATCATCAGCATAGGCCCGTAGTTGGGTGGGCTTAAAAAGGATCGTACCTCTTGCATTTACCTCAGCATCACGGATCACTTTCTCGAGGGCCAGGTTAAAGAGGACGAATGATAGCGCATCCCCTTGTCCCCCTTGTCGTAGACCGTTGTTGATGTCGAATGGTCTTGAGAGTGATCCTGGTGCTTCTATCTGGCCTCGTACAGTGGTCAGGGTCAGCCTAGTCAGTCTTATTAATTTCTTCGGGATACCGAATTCTTTCACCGCCGTGTACAGTTTTACCCTGGCTATGCTATCATAGGCGACTTTAAAGTCGATGAATAGGTGCAACTGGTGTCCATATTCCAACAATTTTTCCATCACTTGCCGCATAGAGAAAATCTGATCTGTTGCTGATTTGCCTGGAATGAAGCCTCTTTGGTATGGACCAATGATGTTCTAGGCGTATGGGGCTATCCGGCCTAGCAAGATCGCGAAGAATGTCTTATAGATGGTACTCAGCAACGTGATACCTCTCTAATTGCTGCACTGTGTGATATTTCCATTTTTATGTATGAGACAGATCATGCCTTGTTGCCAATCGTCAGGCATTGAGTCGCTGTCCCATACCTTGAGCACAAGTTGATGAACCACTTGGTGTAACTGGTCACCTCCATTTTTAACCAATTCGGCTGTACTTCCATCGACTCCTGGCGACTTATGATTTTTTAGCCGATGAATTGCACGGACTGTTTCTCCTAAACTTGGTGGTGGCAGTATTTGTTCGTCGTCTTCAGTTGGCGGGACCTCCAACTCGCCGATGTTTTGGTTGTTCAGTTGTTCATCGAAGTACTCAACCCATCGCTCCAATATGCCCATTCTGTCGGAAATCAGATTTCCGTCTTTGTCTCGGTAGGATGAGCATCGAGGTGTATAAGGCTTCATCCTGCTGACTTGTTGGTAAAACTATCGCGTCTGGTGCGGTTGCTCCCTGTACCATACCTTTAATAAAACAAAATTTCGCAACCGAACACGACGAGCCGACCCCGCTTGCGAACGGCAGAAAAGCTAAAGAAGAAGAAGGAAGTGGGGATTCTTGGGATTGGGTGAATCTACTCCAGGTCAACGCTTCCCACTCTTGGCCCATCCGAAGACAGCTTGCATCGGCCACTGCTGGGTGGTCGTGTGAGGATTTACTTAATGGTGCAACCTTAACCTGAAGCCTAATCGGACCAGGTCGAGAGTATTTCTGCTATTTACTAAACGATTATTTTAAAATTTCATTTATGTCGATAAATAAAAAGAGTTTGGAAGAAAAAAACAGTTTGTGCCGGATCATTTAAGTTAAGCATTGTTGGGACTCGTAAGTTCCTAGCTGGGAGACTTTTCGTTAGCTAATTCAATACGTATATTACCTCACATTAAAAACTACCGAGAACAAGTTAACTAAAACTTCCAAGCAAGGCTAAAGGAAAAGCTTTTGCTTATTAACTATAACTATAATTTACATTGTGGAAACAGAATGCAAATCATGGATCTAGTTTCCGACTTGTTCTTTGGTATTCACCTTGCACTCTTGCTTATGGTTTAACTTTCAATGAATGTATCCGATTTTAAACCAAATACAAGGAAATATTCCTAGAATTCCTTCCAGATGATTTTCACTAAATCAACACAACTATTTCATCTATGGAATGCCGTAATAACTCTTCCGCTATTTCCAAGAAAAACTCTGTAGCCAAGCATTATACGCAATACAACATAAGACGCATCAGAATACGCTTCCTTCTGCCAGAACAAATATTCTCAGATATATTTTAAGAGGAATGCCATCGTTGCGTTAAACTTCCTTTTCTATAAATTTTTATCCTGGCCATAATGCAAGCATCATACTTGCAAAGTCGTTGCGCATTTTGCTCTGTCAGCAATTCAAATTTAAATTAATTTCCTGCAAAGGGTGACGACTGGGAGGAAAGCACCTACATAACATGGAACCCAGGACTAATCCTACGATATACGAGCGCACGGATAGAGTCGGGGTCGAGGTCGCCTGGTTCCTACGTGAGTTGAAGGAATAGAATAAAAATGAGTGGAAAAATGCTAAAAAGTTCATTTTTGACATTGATAGTCTAATGGGCATCATTAGCGCCTTTCATTCAATTTCCTGGATTATCCTGTTAGCGGTACTTTTCCGTAAATAAATTTTCTTTAGTGAGAAGGAACGTTGAGGATTCAATAGGAAGTGAAGGGTGCAGAATAGAAAGGGGGAATTCACTATAAGAAAATGCAAGCTTCGGCTCAGATTTACATAACTCTAAGCGAATTTGATGACATTTAACACTTTCGATGAATATTGAATAACTTTAGCAAATCCAACTGGCAATGTTCTTTTATAATAATAACGCAATCTTAGTCAAAGAAAATTTTCCGCATCATTATCATTATTGAAGTACCACACTTGTCAATTGAGCCACGAACCTTGCATCCTGCATTCTTGGAAAATTCTTTCTAATTGAATTCAATTGGGTGCTTATTCTTGCCAAGGGCAATAACAAATCAGGAATTATTTTAGGACCCGCAGTTCCGTTGGCAAGGTGGCCCTAAACTGTAACCAGAAGGCACGAAAAATGTCGGTCTGTCGCATACCATACAAAAAAAGCATTTGGAAGCATTGGCAATGGGTGACAAAAATTGGACCGGCCGCGACCAAAAGGTTTTGTGGAACTAGATGTAGAAGGAACATGTACTCCTTATTTTCGTGCAATGGTTTTTTAATAAAAAATCCACAATTAAGTGCCTTATAATTCCATGGTGGTAAAGAGAGTGTATGTGTGTCCTTCTACTTTTTTGGGAGAACCTGATTATAAAAGGACGTAACTTCAAATATCAACTAGAAAGCCAATGAAAGCTACGAATAATTGAACCGCGGAATTCACTTTTTACACAGAGACAAAGAACACAAGCATTGTTAGGGTCACTTCTTTCTAGGACATTATGAAAAATTGTAAAATACTTATTGTAAAAGCATGATCTGCAATCGATAGACCTACTATCGAATATATATGATGGCTATTAAGACCTGGTTGGGCGAGATGCATCAACCATACCTGCTTACCATCTTTGCTGGTTTCTGACAATGTGCGTCAACTCTCCTTACGACTTTCAAAGGAACTTGCACTCGACTTTCACTACTCTCCACCATCCACTTTTCGGCCTTATTGAGATTACCAGTACTTGAAGTTGGGACTTAGCTAGTTGCAATTCCCAGCAAAGCAGCGGTGCCGTGATTATTACAAACGATGCTACCAAAGTAGACAAATTGATTGACGATTATAATGCTATGCCCATTAAGGCAGGTAGGAACAGTGCGGTACTAGTCAAACTCACAGCTTTGGTTTTGTTAGTATTTATTTCAGGCTCTACTTAACCCCCCTTATTCATATTGAAAGCCTGTTCTAAATTTCTGATGACAATATTAGCCAGTGCTACTGACACTCCAATTGCTGGTGTTGGTCCCAGAATGGGAGGAACTGAATTCCTCTTTGGTAAGGCGTCATTTGTCCCTAAGCCATAGTGACCAGGTACCCCAAGTACTTCCACAATACTGAATCTAAACATAGAGTTCAAACAATTTCTACATTTCTGGACAATTTTTGCGGTGACTGAAAGGTTGTTCAGCGCTCTCAGTGTTGCTTGGGTACCAGTTTGTTCAGACACGCATTTTTTTGGTTCGTCCCATTTTTGCAAAAACTGGTTCTAGTTCTCCAGAGCTATATGAATGGATTAGGCTGCAACTTGCAATCTGTGAATGCAAGGAAATTACCATGATTTGACTGGTCATACCGTGACGCCAGCTGTGGATTTGTGGTGGAATTTGGTTGGGTGTGCCACTTCAGGCTGTTGAACGAGAGTTTGACTGATTTTCGGGATGTCTCTTTCGAGGGATATTGTCACTATTCTGGTGTTGGGTAGAGATCATCTTCCCTTTGATGTCGTTAGTCATCGTGTAAGATTCGAGTCGAACGATGTTACTAATAGACGCGTTGGTCATTGTCGGACGAACTCAGCATTGCAGTAATTTTTGGGGATTCATTTTATGATGTACTTTTTGGAATCGGCTGCTGAGATATTGACCCCAATTCTTCTACCTGTTGTCACTTGATTGGTGCGGAATTTGCCATTGCTGCTGGTGTTGGCTCTGCATAGCTGGCTTCTTTTTGGCTGGTGAGTAAATGTTTACAACCGCACTGTCGTATTTCGCTTGGACGAATGAAACAACACCATTTGCATTCTCTAAATTCCAATCAGGGGAGCGAAGATTTTTGGAGCTAAGTCGACTGCAGTTTGTAGTGATTGACCATCGATCATCACCATAATCCCTTGAAGAGCAGATGTTAGTGGTCTTAATCACAAACTTCGCACCAGCGGCTCTGGAACTGCGGTTCCGCCGAAATATCGAAGGCGGCGGAGAAACTTTGAGGGTTTCTCTTCGCCCATGTCTGGCTGGCACACAATCGCTTTATTAATTGTTTATGTAAGCGTATGAACTATCTATAATCGGCTCTTTGATTATATCTCGGACTTTAGTGACATACCCGGCGGTAGCATTGCTATAAGCTACAAATAATACTTTTGCGGATTTGGTATGCTACACTTCACAAAGCTTTAATCCAATATTTTGAACCAAATTTCAGGGACGTGGAGACTGAAATCCAGATAACCTGGTGCACAGTTTACTGCGGTCTCTGTAATATTCGTGCCTGCAAACGTGCTGCGTGTTACCGGCATTCTCTCATACTTTAGTTGAACCCTGGGATTCTCCTTTTGCACACGGGGTCACCACTTTGGGTACAATCAGATGAATGAATGGTTGGCAGTAGAAATTCAGTAAAATATTTCTTTTTTACACTTAATGAATGTATTTCATTGTCGTGTTGAGAATGTGAAAACTGTGAGTAGACCCCACCTCTTGTACCGAGTGACTGCTCTACTTAACACTCTAGCAATGAGATAACTTTTAGAGAATAGATCACTTCAGTAGAAAGGAGAGTTAATTAAACTAGTTGATATGGTTCCGCACTTTTTTCCCCCTGGTAACTGTCTGGAAGAAATTAGCACCGTCACACTCTATTCCGTACTAAAATCATTTCTATTTATTTTTGGTCCATTTACCAACGCACAACTAAATTTGCAATCATAATAATAATAAAAATAATCAATGGCGAATCAGTCCAATTGGGATTTTGGCGTGTGTATAGGACCCTTCATTAAATACCGTGACAATCCACAAAGAGCCAATGTGCTTTGCGTTTTACTGTCCCCACGAGAAAATGTAGGAAAATGAGACAACCCTGACAAGGACAAATGCGGGAATGTCGAGCAAATCAACAACACCTGCGCCTCCCCCATTACATATCGTTTACCCCCATGAAACCGGTAGACCCGCCTTTTTGCCGATATAACTATGATGGATGGTCTGCAATGACGATGTAGTCATCGGCAAGCACATTACAAGTTTCTGTATCAAGTAGTTGCCAGAAGTAGTGTTTCTCGGCAGCAGGTCGTCCTGCCTATGGTGCATAAGCGCTGAATGATGCCGCCAGCTGGGATGAAAGTGAGTTTCATTGACCAGTCATCTAACCTCTCGACTTCTTTAATGATGTCAACGAAAGTTTGAACAAAACCTAAAGCCGATATCATATCGATTGCGTGGGCTATCAAAATATTGAGTTCAAATTCTATGTTCTAGCTCTTGGCATCACACCAAAGAGTTTCTTGAAAGGCGTTGATTTTGATTACTTTTAGCTAGCCCTATAGCTCTACCGGCTTAGAGACCCTTCAAGTCAAGGAATTCCTTTCACCAACGGCAGGAGAGAGTAGAAAGGAAGCTGTTAGTTCAAGAAACTCTCTGCCATTCGGTCTCTCCACGCGTCGAGCTCAATTTGCTTCGCAACAACATTACCCAAACGTATTGCACAATATGGCTCCATCTGCCAGCGCTCTTCACCATCTCTTTTACAATATTATCTGAAGAAAGCTCCCCTGTGTCTCCATAAAGTTGTCAACGAATACCATGCCCCTTTCAAAGGATAAAAAGGTATGTTTGGCGTCGCGGTCACTCTATTGAAGAACACACAATCTGCAGATCTTGCCTTCCCAATCTTGTGCAGGTAAGACTGAAATCTTCCATGCCCATTTAAAAGCTGGGCAAGAAGATTTCAATTCCCGATGAGCCGCGCATTTCGTCGTAAGTGTACGTTGCCGTTCTTCACGTGCAACTGCCTCTCTTAAGTCTTTGTCTTTGTGGCTGTAAATGGCTTTACGTTCTTAAAAAAAGAGGGCAACGAGTATCACTCCCGCGACCACCGTCACGGCAGGTTCTGAGGCAATGCAATAAGCAAACGCCACTCGCAAAGCAAAGCAAGAGACGAGGTCTGCATTTGAAGGCGCTTATGATACACCTCCTTTCCAAGGACTTCAGCCAACACCTTCGCATTATAGAGCAGAATGCACTGCGTTGCTCCCATAAGAAGTCGCATCCTGGTTGAAATATTTGCAAGGCTGGTTTCGACTTTATGGTCAACTCGTCGATTGATATGGAGCGCTGAATCGGAACTCTCTTTCTTGGTAAGATAACTATCGCGTTCTTCACGGAATTGACGATAGTATCAACTACAACGCTAAATCCTGCGAAGCGCAACTCCGCCTATTACAAGAAATTCGACGAACCAAATAAGTCACTCCCTCGCCCTTTGGCAAGAACTCGAAATTGAATACTGTCCCGTACCCGATAAGTCAAGATTCCATGAATCGGGATCCTTGTTCAGATATTGCTCGCTGATTAGCAGTGGATCAGTTCTTATCTCCACAGAGAACTGCGTTAGCAACTCCTGAGCACCGGAGTACAGATACATGTTAATTTGTACGATGCGCCCTGAAGACTGGACACTGCCCCGCATCCATAGTATACCCTACACTTTCACCAGACGCGAAAGGATCCTTGCAAAGAACGCAATTCTCTTTTTCGTCACAAGTCTTCGCTTGATGGCCTACTTGTCCGCATCGGCAGCATGCTGTCCTCCTATCGAGCCAGACGTGTGTCCATAGAGCAGACACCTGTAATACTTGGTGCAGGTTATCTGCATTCGCATCTTCCATACTACCTATCCAGTTTCCGCCGTAGCGGAACTTCGAACATTCAGAGAAGTAGTACCTCTCCGAACATTGGTTACCTCTAATCATTCTCGCTTTATCGCCTCCTCCACTTCGGCCTCCTCTGTGCGAGGATCAAGATCTGGAATTTTTAGAGAGCACATAGGATCTAGAAACGATGCCTTCTCCCCCAATACCCCATTGACAGCTTCGCAGAAAGTATTCTTGCTAGTTGGGGCCTAATTCAACGAGAACTCCGCTTCCCTTCGTTTTGCGTCTGGAAGACACTTCCGCTCTACTGCCTAGCCTTTGGACAGACAGGATTCTGACGGCGTAGCGCATTGTTTCCTTTTATACTTCTTTGGCTTATTTTTTCGGCCTGAAGACTTCTTAGATAAGGTCTCCTTTAGGAGCATGTGCGGAGCGATTCGCGCTAACGGCCGGAAAGAGGACTGCCGGCCAGGAGGGCCATGAAATAAATAATAAGTAAACAATGGCAATCACCAGAGCGCTGACATAGATTCGAATTAATTTTAATTTTCTCCCACATGCCCAAACGTAGTCAACTCTTCCTCCTTTCCTGCAATTTCATCGATTTTTTTTATTGTTTTGCTTTTGTTCTCCATGGGAATTTTTACCAGCGCATCGTGTTCAAGAGAACGGAGATATCGGTTCACCTCACACTACCCGACCACAATCCTTGTCAAAGGCTGGCTCGTGGTAGACACTACAGCTACCATCTTGGTGAAACTAAGCTCATATCACCCCATCGACGTCGGTCCAGAGATCCGGTCCTTGGCAATTCGCTCTTCATCGAGAGGCTTTGACAAGGGTTTGTCATACCTAGGATGCAGATACACTTACAGCTAGAGTATCAAAATTACTTGATTGTGTAAGCGACTTGTTAAAGATCGCAGACGACCCCTGAGGCAGGAACCCATCCACGATAAGAAGAGGTACCTAACGTGAAACAAGGAGTGGTAACTACAGTTGTCTGCTGTCAAACAGACCAGCTATTTTAAATGAAGAGGAGGATTCTTCAGAACTTTACAACCTGTATCTGGATAAGAAAGATTATGGTAGGAAGGGGCCTCAAAGTAGTTTTGTTGCCGAAGATCTAAGACTTCGTTAGCAGTTTTAGAACGAACAAATGAAAACTTCCTAAAGATTGACATGAGAACCAGTAAGCATCTATACTTCGAAGGTTCTTCTGTTCTTGTCAAAACTAGTTCAAATTTAAAGATGATAAAATTGCCAACCTTTTGCTTGAGTGCTGTAAACCCTCTGGAATTATGCCAGTATGCATATATAAGGCAATTTTCTAAGCCACATACCGCACAAAGCTTTCTAGAAACGTATCTATAGGTTCAGGAGTTTACATTTTCATTTCATGACTGCACTTAAATTACACTAATTGAATGTAATGAGAACATATTTTTCCAAAAATACAACCAAAAAACTTTTATTATTCTTTAAACTGTTTGTCCCGTGTTAATTTGAAGCTCTCCCCTGAATCGCTTTCCAGAGAAATGTTCACAATATCCTTTTTTCTCGTGTCATTATGTTACATCCCCTAATGACGAAAATTCACTTTAATGTTTGCTTCCTCGTCGCCGTTCACTTCTCAGTGTCTAGGTCCACCCATCCAAGAGCGTCGAATTCGTCCTTTTTATGTCGCTTTTCTCACCTTCAAAATTAAAACTTGTGCACTTTCTTGTAAGTACAAGGGTGTCAAAGTTACAAAGTACTTAACCAGAAGAGTTTTCAGTCACAGTAATTTTATGAGTCCGATTCTCCAGTACCAAGCTCTTCTGTCCGTTTAACTCGTTCCGTTGTCATTGTCGTGGGCAAATTGAGGACAACCAAGAGCAAAAGGGTTTTGTAACAAATGTTAATTAAGACAAATGGTCGACCATAAAATTGAACTTTAGTGCGACATCCTTGAGTACACTCCTGTTCGGAACGAAGCGCTACGTACTAATTTTCCATTGCGGAGGTGACAGAGGCTCACACCGTTCTTTTATGGCAGTTGAATAATGGTCGAAATTTAGTGAGCACTTGAAACTTAAAACTAAACGAAAGAGGGTCAATTAGAGAAAATGCCGGGGACAATGTGCCAAAAGCGGTACAAGATGTCATACAATTATATCTAATTAAAATCGATTTAATCCAGTTAAGGACATTCACGTTTGGATGGCATTTTTGTAAACAACCCAGACTTATAGGTCTTTAATGATGGCTCCTTCAGTTTTTGGAGAACAATAATTGAAGCATGGCATTCTAAACGAACGCATATAAAACTAATGTTATTGGGGTTGGTTCTCAACATACTCAAGCGCCCAACAAGCGCCAGCCCTATTATGGCCACATTTCAAACTCTGAAGGATTCATCATCATTAATGGCTGAGAACCATTTGAGCAATTAAATATGAAAAGTTTTTCTGAATTAAAACCGTTTTTGGCACAATGCCTATCATGGAAATATTCTCATTATCTATGAGTGGAAATCTGAATATGAATGTTAAAAGCAATCTATTGCAAAGCTTCGAAACTCTCCCGAATGGAAGATATTCATTCCACGCCAACTACATGCAGACAGCATTATTATAGTTGTTGGCAGTATGACCAATGTGTCTGAGAAGACATCAGACGAGAGTTCTTGAAAAGGCAGAGCCAACTTCTTCTCCATTATGAATCCACCACTATATTAGATGGAGGGTGGAAAGTCCTTAAATGATAACTGATTTTTTCTTGTTGTCGTATTGCAGTCATGAAAGAAACTTTTCCAGGTTTAATGACTTCCTATATCCTTTATTCGCCCAGTAGGACATCATTAATCAAGATGAAAGCGCAGCGCAGACAAAATGGAGATGTCTATTCACAGGCATCCTCTTAATCATCACTTGTATCGTGATGCTTCGAAATAGTAACTGAGAGTGTCCTATTCAAAGTAGCTCTTGAGGGTTCAACCAGGCGTGAGAGTTGCTTCCAAGGGGGTGAATACCAAATAGTGTTAAATTTTGCGTTGCGGTGTGGGAGGGGAAGGGGTGGAGCAGCCTGAGCGTATTGTGTATTCAGACATGTATGATGCTTAAATATATTCGTGGAATATTTGATAATTGTTAGAGTTTGTTCGAAATATGAAGGGAAATTAAAGTTTGAGGGAAGTTCTGATGAACCTCGCCCCACAGCTACACAGCAGGCAGTGGATGCTTCCTTCTAAAGGAAGTTGCTTTGTCCTGGACCATATACGCAACTCCCTAGATCACAAGCTATATACATTTGATTCTTGCTCTCATATCTATTTTATAAATAGGACACCTTCAGGGTAGAATCCGTCCTGGCACGAGGTTTCCCTTGTTGTTGCCGAGTCCAACAGATCAACGACCATATGATAAGAAAATAATCAATTTTCCCGGAATTCAAAAAGTACTTCCAAGTTCTTCATAGTCCTGGCTAGGGACAAAAAGAGTGTTAGGCGACACTTTGTTTAACCCGATAACCTTTCACTTAAGATCAAATTTGATTTGGTCGTCGTCCTCGTCCGTTGCTCCATTATTTCTCCTCCGTTATTTTACCATCGTTACACAAGACACCACAGTATTTTCATTCGAGTTGAAAACTTTCTAAATCTTATCCCATATCGGATGAAAAGTTTTCCTTGGCCGTAGATTAAAGTTAGTACACCCTTCCTGCTTCTACGTAAACTATGGTTAGTTCTTTTGCTGAGTATGTGTTTGATATGGTAAGAAGGGACTTCCTGTTTGCTTGGAAAGCCCTTTAGTCAGTCAACTCGTTATCGTTATCGGAAATTTTTCATATTATTTGTTTAGATACTGAACATGGATTAGAGGAAATCCGGGAGTTTTATGTAGACTCAAAGAAACATTCAAGTGTTTCAATCATGTGTGGGTTAATTGAAGAGGGTCTTCTATAAATTTCGGGAAACAAAAACCGCCCAATCAGCTTCAAGTTTTAGCAATGGAAAATTGAATATGAGGGGACTCGTTTTTGTAGGCTATTGGCCGTTGACTCTCAATGCTTATCACAATTTATCTTCTTTTGAATTTGCTCTGAAATGTCCGAAACAAATCTTTATTTAAAATCAATTTGTATAAATGTCTTTTTTAGCACTGAGCTCTTTTTCTTAAACCATCTTAAATAATGATATCAGAGAAGGGATGGGATTTTTTAAAAGATTCTTATACCCAACTGATACTGGCTGAAGATCAAAATTGGATTACTCTCTCTGGGTTGGATTGAAACGCAGAATGGGTAAAAGATACAGTCAAGAATTTATAAATCTAATTTCTTCTAGTTAAATCACAATGATTGATATGGGCAACCTTTAAGGTTTCAGAGATACCATATAGTTGTAAGCTGTGAATAGTTATAAGGTACGGCGGCCTCAGCCGAAGAAATAATATCCAAAAAATTGGACACTTTTTCCAGCTTTAACTTAATTGGTGAATAAGGAGTGCTGTTGCCCGCCTTATGTACATTTTCTTAGAGCCTGACATTTTAGGTATTTCGTGGTGGTGTTTAGATCTGCCCCAAACTATCAGTTGAAACTTCTGAAGTTCTAAGATCTTCTTCTCCACTTATTCAATTGAGGACCAATTCAATGAGACACACGAACGAGCCGAAGCATACCCCTTCTGTCAAGACGCTCGATCTCGGGCTCCGATCGGTGCCACTTACTGAGGCAAATGGGTAAGCATTTGCTTTCGGCAAACTGACTTCTGGCGATAGGCAAACCGTTTATGGGCAAACCATAACCTCTGAGTTATACCAGGGTTGAAGTGCCAGTGATTCTCTGACGAGCTGAACTTCTCAACATTGAGGGCAGCAAATAGTGCTCGGCGCGGACGATCCTTAAGAGGAATTCTGAGCTGCCATTGTTCAATAAGCGCTACCTTCGGCGTCAAGATGATGAGCGGAGCGGAGCCAAGGCTCTACAACAACTTGCCAATATAACCTCAACACCTCCACCTGAAAGTTGCTAGGCTGCCGAACATGAAGATCCTAGGGGTTTAAAGTAAGTACTTGCCGTTTAGGCGTAATCCCCCGCTGATGTCCGGATAGCTGAGTGGTTAGAGTACAAGGCTGTCATACGGAACGTCGCGGTTTAAATCTCACTGGTGGCAGTGGGATTTGAATCGTGATATGACGACGGATATCTGTCGACTCAGCTGTGAATGAGTACCTGAGACAAATCAGGGTTATAATCTCGGGCGAGCGCAATGCTGACGCCATTGCCGACTATAGGGTACTATAATCCAGTAGTGTATTGTTACGGTCTAACACATTTCAAGGCCCTGATCCAATATGGATTGTTTGGCCAACGATTATTATTATTAATCAAAGAGAAGTAGAGCGGTGAGTGCAGGCTCCGCACTCATACCAGTAGATGCGAAGTCTATCTCACATCTCTTCCGCAGCTAAGGGAAACGCCGCCCGAGTTGTACAGCGCAACTCCCAGTTTGAGCTAACAAGGAGCTCTGGCCGAAACTTTCGTTGCTACCAGCTTTCCTGAAACGTATATTAAGAATGAGTTGGCTGCTCTACTGCTCATGCTAGAATTGCCCACTTGGGTACAATATTTCCCAAATAAAATTAAGGTTGCGTTAAGTTGCCACTGTATTAATGAGATGAAAAGCTGCTAGACGTTTAAATACTTCATACAAGAGTCAAAGGTAGTCAAAGGGGTGTTGGTAGAGAAATAAGGAACTTAAATTTCCAACATGCTGCCTGTTTTTAAGGTTTTGTTTGTAAAACAAAACTTTATTAAAATCGGTTCAATGTCTGTCTGTCTGTTTGTCTGTCACAGGCCCATTTTTGTCAGAAACGGCTATACCGATTGACACGAAATTTGGTGAGAAGGTGGGAACTGTGGACCCCCAGACATGCAGTCAGTGATATTCTCCTACGTTGAGATTTAGGGAAGTCCCCATAAATGTAAAAGGGGGTGTAACATTTTTTTCCACCAAATATAGTCATGTGGGGTATCAAATGAAAGGTCTCCATTAGTACTTTTCGAAGCCGGTCCTAGTTTTGACATTTGTTGAAAATTCAGGGAGTGGGAGGGGTGCAAAGTGATGGTTTCTTTAACGGAGCCATTCTCAGAAACTACCCAACTGAAAATTCTGAAAAAATCATGAAGCTGCCTCTATACGGTGCCCAGGCCTCAAAATACTCTCCATATATCTCCATAGTTACAGTAGCTCAAAGTTGTTTTCACCGTGTAAATTTACAACCCGAAGTACTAAATCTGATGTGCTAAATGCATATTTTTAACGGGCTGCGTACATTTGTACGTAGGGATAGTTCTACACTCAAATGTACTCACACAAGAAGCAAACAAAACCTTTCAGCGCCCAGCTTCCGGTTTCCCGACTTGATCAGTGTTTTTGTCAGTCAGAAAAATGTGATATTGTGAAATATCGTTGGTACTAAAAAGTCAACGTTGATCAAGCCATTATTAAGGATACATGCGCCATTCAAGGATTTTCGAGGTTGCAGTGATGGCAGATTAAGGAAAGCCCGATAATCAGTATAAGTAGAGTTGGGAAGGTTCCTTTTACAGGTAAGGGATCGATAAACCTCTTTTGAGCAAATTTTATTGTATTTCAATCACAATTATGGCAAAGGAACTACATATTGCAGATGAAGAAATTATAAAGAATGTCAGAAAAATAGATATTTTGGAATAAAGGATAAAACCGAGAATTCTAGAAGTTTTGCTGAGTAGGACGACACAAAAATACCTGCAAGAGGCAAACACTGTTAAAGGTTGACCATCAAAATGATAAACGGGTGCCGAGAAGGAGGTTTTTAGTGAATATCATTATGAGATGCATTTCTTCAAATTAAGGGCGACTTGTTTCGCGATATACTATAATATAATGTGCCAAAATTCGACTACAGGCGGATGTGATCAGCAAGCGAATCAACAATAGAAAACAGTTTTCAATCGTTTATACAAGCATGTAAAAAACTAGGACAGATAAACAAGAAACAAGGATCATTCATGCAAAATGCATACAAAAACGAACCGATGATAAAGTTACTGATTTGTTTCATATCTATTACAATATTTACAGGATATTTCTTACAGATAAGCATGAAAAACTTATCTATTTATAATTTCCAAAAAAATAAAACTTGTAGTGGCCGCGGCTTCGCAACAGGAACGGAATTTCATTCACCTTTTCCTGTATTAATTTGCTCAAATAATGCATTCTATAATGTGCAATTGCCTTAAATTAAATTAAAGGCGATCGTAGCGGCATGAGAATCCGTTCGTGGGGGACAGCTAATTAACGGCCGGTGAATTGTGAACTTCGAGAGCGAGACGGTGGATGGCAGAACTCTCCTGAGACCTAGTGTGATACAGTGGATCAGGGAATTTGTACTGATTTAAGCATATTTTTTAAATAAATAAAAGTTATGTCCTAAAATATCATATCAATATTTCAATTAAATGATTACTTTAAAAAACGCATTAATTTTGGATAAAAAATTTTCCGCTATCTTGCTAGGCCGGATAGCTCCATACGCCCACAACATCATCCGCCCATACTAAAGAGGCTTCACTCCTGGTAAATCAGCAACAGATCAGATTTTCTCTGTGCGGCAAGCGATGGAAAAACTGTTGGAATATGGGCAACAGTTGCACCATCTGTTCATCGACTTTAAAGCCGCCTATGATAGCATAGCCAGGGTAAAACTGTACACGGCCATGAGAGAATTCGGTATCCGGACGAAATTAATAAGACTGACTAGGCTGACCCTGACCAATGTGTGAGGCCAGATAAAAGCAGCAGGATCACTCTCAAGACCATTCGACATCAACAACGGTCTACGACAAGGAGATGCCCTATCATGAGTCCTCTTTAACCTGGCCCTGGAGAAAGTGATCCGTGATGCTGAGGTAAATGCAAGAGGTACAATACTTTTTAATTCCACCCAACTACTGGCCTATGCTGACGATATCGAGCAGGCGGCGCGAGATCTTGAGCTGCACATCAATGGCAAGGCAAAATATATGGTGGCAACGTTAGCACAAAAAACCAACCAACCAACAACATCAAACCGCACTGCAACAGGAAGAATACAGATAGGAGACTACAATTTTGAGACCGTTGATAATTTCTCCTATCTAGAGTACGACGATGAAATCCACGCACGGTTGTTGTCAGCCAACAGAGCCTATTTCAGCTTACAAAAACTGTTCCGCTCGAAACGTTTCACCACAGGGTCGAAGCTCTTACTGTACAAGACAATGATCTTGCCAGTCCTCATGTATTCCTCGGAAACTTGGGTTCTTAGCAAGAAAAATTGCGAACTCTTGGCCGTGTTCGAGAGAAGAATCCTCCGAAGAATTTTTGGCCCCCTACATGAGGATGGACGATTCCGTAGCCTACATAACGACGAAATCTATGAGCGATACCACGACCATCAGATTGTGGATAAAATCCGGCTCAATAGATTGCGGTGGGCGGGTCACCCAATCCGTATGAAAGAGGATGATCCTGCCCGAAAAGTCTATAAGGGCAATATCTATGGTAGAAAAAGAAGACGAGGCAGACCCTGCCTGAGATGGAGCGATGGCGTAGGCCAGGACGCCAAACAGCTTTTAGGGATATCGAATTGGTGGACCTCGGGGCAAATCGGGATGTCTGGAGCTGCTTATTAAGTCAGGCCTAGACCGGATACCGGTTGTTACGCCGTTGATGATAATGATGAATTACTCTGTAATTGTTTTCCATTGTTCCCATCTTTCCGGTTTTTCCCTTAATTTTTAATACCTGTTGCATACTTTTTACCAAGCAAGTTGCGCAGTTTCCTTCATGGTGATTTAAGGTTACCTGCCTCCTTTCTTTGATGATACATATGCTTTCCGCTGCATCCAAAAAGTGTGTTTTCCTCACCTGCTTTATAATATAATATGGTGTACTCTCTTATGTGTTCCTCGAATCTTGTTGTCATTAGCCTTTTAGTCTGACCAATATACACTTTTTCACATTCCGGGCAGCTGACCTTATACATTTCACTCATTCCTACTTTTTTCAAATTTGTCTTTGGCAGAATCTAGCTTAGTCCTCAGTTGCCAGTTAGCGCTTGTACTTAATACTTCGATGTTGTGTTATGAATATGTATTTCTTATTTTGCTTGTTAACAATGAGAATGTAATCCTCGCTCTGATAGGTGCATTATCCCTTTTTAACGTTTTATGTAAAACAAAACCTTATTAAAATCGGTTCTATGTCTGTCCGTCTGTCCGTTTGTCTTTTTTTTCGGCGTTGGAAGGTGGAAAGGTTCAAAACCTACTGCTAGCTCCAGTCACGCAGTTATGGGAGACTTCTACTCACTAAAACCACCTCCTTCTAATTGCACTCTTCCTACGGAACTCCTACAAAGTTAAAAAAAAGTCAAGCGACGACGGCTTTACGGTTTCTTCTTTCTTTCTTTCTTCTTCTCAAAACGAATCCTACAAAGTATTGCGTCGCGGAGCTGGATCAGGTTTTAACTGCGGCTCATTATGGTTCTCTCCCTTCCTTGTTTTCGTTGTAGTTCTTCCTGCCTAAACTGTTGGTGAATAGCTTGCAGTTCCTTTACAATCTGGTTCCAGGCAGCCGTTGACTCCAGCATGAACTCCACAACGTTTTCGGATGTTAAGCACCTGTTTGCGATTGCTTCGATTCTTGTTCGGTGCACAGTGAACCTGGGGCAATAAAATATGACATGCTCCGCATTCTCAGCCACGTTACCACATCTTGGGCAATATGGTGACTCGTCATGACCAAATCGTTGTAAATAAGCACGATAACCTCCATGTCCGCTTAAGAATTGCGTTAACTCGCAGTTTAATTAACCATGGCTTCGTTCAAACCATCTCCGAATATCCGGAATGATGCGGTATGTCCAACGACCAGTTTGTGACTCGTCCTATCGCTTTTGCTACTCTTCGATAGATTCCCACCGTGCCAACTACCGTTGAAATGTTCTAGACTCCCCAGCTGCATACGTTTTGTCGTAGAGTCGCGGCCTTCATTCGCCAAAATGTTTATGGGGTGCATCCCTGTTAGTAAATATGCTGCTTCTCCTGATGATGTCCGGTACGCACTTCTTACCCGGAGTGCACTTAGTCGATACACCATTCACCCGCCCCTTTGGCACCCTGCAAGTTGTCGGGAATATTTTTAGCCCATCGTCCGAGTCGCAGTAAAGTCTTCTCTCAAGGCGAAACTCAACCACAATGCGTACAATATATTTCGCGGCCTATAGCTTGTCGAGTGTCTGGATGATTTTTTTTCCATTTTGCACTATTGACAGCATTTTTTATGTTGAGGGTTATTACTGGGCAGCATTTTCGTTCTTGTATTGCTGCCTAAGCCAAACTAGTCACCATGCTGATTGCGTCAACAGTTGATTTCGCCTTACGAAATCCGAATTGTTTGTCGGAAAAGCCTCCTTCCTTTTCCGCAACAGCGAGCAGATACAACCGACTGCTTACTCGTTCAAATAATTTAGCAATGGTATTGACCAGACATATCGGTCTACATGAGGAGGGGTCACCCAATGGTTTGCCTACTTTCAGAATGAGTATGAACTTTTGTAGCTTCCATTGCTCGGGGAATTCTCCTTCCGTAAGGCATGCCGTGAAAACTTGAGCCAAAATACCTGGCGCTACTTCCAGGGCAATATTAGGGATTCCATCCGGAATCTTTTTTTCAGTTAATCTTTTCGCTACGTCTAGAACCTCCTCATTTACCACTACCGGACCTTCGTTGGGATTTAAATGTACTGCACTGTACTGTCTGTCTGTCCGTCACACGCATTTTTCTCGGAGACTGTAGAGTAGAAAAAAAAACAATGAACCGAATACTGCATTTGCTTTATTTTGATAAATTTTCAGCCATAAGAAATAGATATAAACTTTTCTTGCAAAAAAATTTTCAATGTATCACAATTTATGGACAATAATAAAAACAAATTTTAGATACTGAGGATAGCAAAAACAAAAGATCAACCGGTAAGATCATTGGTGGATTGACAATAACAAAAGCTTTCCTAGCCTCCATGATAATGCCATTGGTTCAAAAACTAATAAATAAAAACCTTATCTTATTGTGCAAATTTACTAAATTCTGCTCCAATTCGGTCGAAAGGGAGAAAGAATCCCTTGCAAAACAAGGAACTCTGCTCCTGTCGATTATTACATTCAAATCTAATTTTCTATCATACATCCTTAATTTTAAATTGCAGTTTTCCGTTAGGGACATTTATCCCTACAGTTTTAAACTTCAAATCAGGTAGCTCCCATCCAACATAAAAGTTCCGAATGATCTTCGATATAAACACTTCTATTTCCAGTTCAGCGAAACGTCGTCCAATACACATTCGGGGTCCGAAACCAAATGGAAGAAATGTGAACGCACTAACATTTTTCGCTTCTTTGCTGAGGTCAGATTCCTGATTTTTGAGCCATCGTTCAGGTATGAACTTTTCCCCGCCGGTATATAATCTTTCATCCACTTGAGTATGTGCAGATACCAACAAAACATTTGTTCCTTTAGGTACCTTGTGACCTTTCAGTACTAAATCTTTCCCAGTTTTTCGGGAATTTCCAATGACCACAGGCAAGACTCTCAACGATTCCTTAATGCATGCTCGAAGGTATGGTAAATTAGACATGTTTTGTGGAGTTAAAGGACTATCTTTTTCGGGGAGAATTTTCCGTAGTTAATTACGAAGGATATTTTGCTTATCGGGATTCTTTGCTAGGGTAAATAAGACGCTAGTTGCCGCCGAACTCGTCTGTAAAACAAATTAAATTTAATTTTGACGAATATCTTCGTTTGCCTACTTCTAATTATAGGAACTTACTGTGTCAACACCTGCTGTAACCATATCGTTAGCCATAATTGTAGCTACATTTGGATTGATTTTGATAAGCTTCTCAAGAACGCTTTGTTCTTTTTCACTTTTTTTATTCACTTGGGATTCCAAACGTTTCTTCGCTTCATCTACATGGTGGAAACTGAAATCTGTTATAACATCTAAAACGCGCATCATTTCCTTGAAGTCTGGAGTGGGAAATACTTTCCACATTGACGGTTTCAGGTCAAGAACGGACATCAAATAAAAGAATCTTTTCACAGCGTTTATAAATTCATGTTCTTTACTATTTTTGTCCAATTTTCCCATAATTCCAAGGCGTGTATCGAGGGCTATTATGCAAATAGCCTCCAAAGACCACCTATTTAGTTCTTCCTCGAAATTTTCCGGTAGTTCATATGTATTTGAATCTCGAATTTTCTTCATTCTGTAAATGGTACATTAATACAATAATAATATAATATATTACTACAATAATACGTCATTAATCATATCTTAACATCCATGCAGAAATTAAGAGGCATTAAGAGGGGGAAAGGGGTCGGAAAATCATTTTGTTATATTGAAACTTCTAAGAAATATTGTCAGAAAATTTAACGTTATTGGGAGCAAAACTTATTGAGACGAAAACGAGAATCACATATCGAAAGCAGCACGCAAAACCAAGGCTGCTTCTTAAAAGGAAAGAATTTGTCGTAGGATCAAGCAAAAGGATACTTCCGCTTGCGCAGTTGCTTTAAGGAGCTGTAATCGAAGATTTTATGTAAATTTAAAAAAAAAATATTTCTCCATTATATTCATGTATCAAACTTAAGGATTTATTTTTTCGCCAACTTTAACTTATTTTTTAATTAAAAAAAAAAATTTGGAACAAGAAATCAGAGTTTTTTGGTTGCACCTTTACCATAAACTTAAAAATAAATATTGTCTTAATTCTTTCGTTCAAATCCACGACAAACTTATGTCCTAAATAAATCTTTTCTTTTTTTAATTTCAGATGTAGCAATCATGAAGTATCCCGAATACCGGAAAGGAACTTTTTTTTTGAGACGACTCGCTTCTCACCATTACCAGTGGCTTAATTCTAAATATTTTTTTACGAAAATTTTGCATCAATAAATAAGATACTCCGAAGAAGATTGAAACAAAGAATAGTTTTTTTTTTATATCTCAGACCCCTTTTCCCTTGAGCGTATCGCAATAACCTTACCGAACAATAAATTCATCCATAAATTTGTCGATTTGTGGAATATATTGTTTCACGATCTTAGGCTGCATCATCACCGGATTTACGGCTGTCCTGAATTCAGCCCATTCTTTTCCTTGCCTATTCATTATTTAAATAGAGTTGAAAATGAAAAACGTACACATGTGCCTTCATCTCAACGGACATACTCAACTCCCAATCCGCCGGTGGAGAAAATATCTGGTCGAACCTTCTTCCTGTAATACGCGACGGTCTCCAAACTGGGACGAACAGGCCAAACTCCTTCAGTACGATAAATTGCTTCGAAATCTTTTGGATCAAAAACAAGCACCGTTTCAGGTTTTCCAAACATTCCCGGCATTTTGAAAATATTTCCATACTGCTGACGGTACTGTTCCATTACATCGCCAAGATTTAGAGTTGTGAATTTTCCTAGGAATGGATCAAATCGGATCATATTGTAATTAAAGGAATGGAGATTGTGCAACCTCCAGGTAGACTATCTTTTATTAAAGTTAGTCGTGATGGTCCCGAGATCTTTTCGTATGGTAGCGCCGTATTCCAATCATTTTGAAGTTGAGTTTCCGCAACAGACGCGGCAGCAACCTGTAAGTTAAATTAAGTGAAAATTGCCCATGATGGTGATCAATTCTTATTTTATTTATTTTAAAATTGACTTCGTGAATATTCCTTCCCTTTGGTGATGTTTATGCAATAATACCAAGTTTCTTCTTCAGAGTTTCCTCCCAAATCGCATCTTGCCAGTATTGCAAGCTAGTTTGTATTACTTCTATGGCTCGTATTTTTTTCCAACCTCTTCTTTAACATATTACTACCGATAATATAGGTAACTCGTTTCAAAAATAAAGCAGGGATGCAAGCATTTGAAACCAAAAATAGAGATAGAAGCAGCAGTCAACATACTTCTTTCTATGTAACTATCAAATGTACCCATTAAAAACAAGGAGACCTAGGAGTCAAAATGCACGTAGCATACATTGTAGTAGATTTCAAAATTAATCTAGTGAAACATTGTAGAACGGCCCCGGACCTGTGCCTATATAGATGAAGAATTGGTCTTCGAACAGGCCCTGAACCAATACCTTCTAAAATAAAACTAATGGTAGTAATATTGCACGTTACTATATTTTAAAGATTTGCTAGAAATTCCCACGCAACTAGTTCCCTTCGCCCTA
This sequence comes from Hermetia illucens, assembly GCF_905115235.1. Classification (NCBI taxonomy): domain Eukaryota; kingdom Metazoa; phylum Arthropoda; class Insecta; order Diptera; family Stratiomyidae; genus Hermetia; species Hermetia illucens. The sequence continues at coordinate 69,677,046 of NC_051853.1, forward strand.
ACACATAATATAACAAGTCCAGAAACCGGAAACTGAATGCTTCAGGTACGAAAGTTTTTATGTATTTCTCATAAGCATATCTGAGAGGCATTTATCCCATTTGTACCTAGCTCGTAAGATTTATGCAATTGGTTTGTTTGAGCATTCAATTTAGTAGTATCAGATAAATTTGCGATAAAGTAACAAGTTTGACCTATTATAACTCTGTTTGATGATTGTGATTTCCACCGCATGCTCTATAGAATAACCAGATCACGATTTGGATCAATTCGACCCCGCTAACGAACTCTTGGAGATTATGAAGATCAACGGTATGACGGGACCAACTGTCCTGCTACGCAAGCAGATCATGCTGAGGGTAGCGCAACAAACAACGTGCGTCTCGGCTAACCCGCTGGTTTTTCTCGGAAAGAGTTTGGAGATCAACGCCTATTCGACTTTACTCACTCACTCGCAGCGTTCAATGGAGCCTTCCACCCCTTCCGATCATCGGTCCGCTTCCACAGAGTTTTTTTGAGAGAAATCCAGCGGCGGTGTTACTTGGCAGCAGAAGCTAAGGGATAGACGCGGTGATCACTCTTCGTCCCAGTGACATCTCCCCCTGCAAGAAAGACTTCCTAAGGAGACCGTCTTGGGCTTGCCTCCGACATCCAGTCTGAACAAGTCTTCTCTACGCCCGAGAACTTTATATGGCCCTGATATGGTGACTGCAGCGGCCTCCGGGAAGCATCACAGCGTCCGATGCAGATGTCCGATAACGTTTGAAGCCTTTGCGAGTTGCCAGCTTTAGTTCACCTTCTGGTGCGGAACAGTCGATGTCCCACGCAAGGTTGTTAGTGAGTCCACCCAATACGAGGTGACCCTGCTATTAACAAAACGGCAAAAAATAGACTGGGATATAGAAAAACACCTGCCTCAATCCAAGGTGTCATGCGATCGGTGCCCACTGGATATTTTGTAGGCGGCGGTAACTGACTGTATTCGAACTCTTGCTTTGCCGTCTCTATGAGTAAGTTTAAGCTTACCGTGCTACGGGGGGCTATGGTGTAGAGGACCTCCTAATCTCCATACCCTTAAACTGGCCAACTAAGCAAAGGCAAATATGCGAAACACTGAGAGCCAGGTGATTACACAAATAAAGGGAAAAGTTGGGGCGCCAAGCGGTGGAAACAAGGTCAACATTGGCATACTGCGAGGACTACAACGAGCAAAAACCACTACTCAACAAGTCGGGAAACCGGAAGCTTGACGCTTCAGGTATAAAAGGTTTTGTGTTTCCCTATGTGAGCATTGACCCGAGATATTGAAAGCGCTCAGTTCTGGGCAGGTTACTGCCATTGCCAGAACTGAGCGATTTAGATATCTGGAGGGGCAGATTACTGCGTTTACCAAAACTCAGCGATTTAAGTATCTCGAGTCAATGCTATCAGCCAATGGAGAATTGCGTAATGAAATTGCTTCACGGATTAACGCTACCTGGATGAAGTGGCATTTCACAACTGGTGTTCTCTGTGATCGACGTATCAGCGCACGTCCCAAATCTAAAATTTACCGCAATGTCCTCCGTCCTGTCGCCCTCTATGGTTCTGAGTGTTGGCCGATTATAAAAGACAATGAACGGTGTCTTGCAATAATGGAGACGAAGATGTTGCGTGGGACTAATGGCGTGACACGTTTTGATCACGCCTGAAATGAAAATATCTCCGATCGATATGGGGTTGCACCGATCGTGGAAAAACTGCGAGAGAGGCGTTTTCGATGGTTTGGTCACGTAATTCACGCTAACGAGAATTCACTTACCAATATTGGTCTGAACGTCGAAGTCAATGGTAAACAACCAAAAAGCTGACCGAAACAACGGTGGCTTGATACCCAGGATGGGGATTTAAAGGCCTCGCGATTACATCCTGATCAGGCATTTGATCAAATGAAATAACGAAACCGATCACGACGAGCCGACCTCGCTTGTGAAGGGGCAAAAGCTGAAGAAAAAGAAAAAGATGTGAGGAGCGGCGAGTGCACGACAGCTCCGTGTCACATGACTAAAAAATTCAATACCCCTTATTTTTTAGAAAGCGATTTAAATAAATCATTTGATGGAAACCCCTGTATTGATAATAGCCAACCTCATACGCTTCACACTCTGAGTTTATTATTTGCAAATGCCAAGAATGTAACCTACATCAAATATAAACAAGTCGGGAAACCGGAAGCTGGACGCTTCAGGTACGAAAGGTTTTGTGTATTTCTTAGTTCGTAGCACGTAATATATCCATATATTATGTGAGAGTATCCACTTTCGGGTGATATTGACATTCATAGTCTTCAATTTTCAAAGAAGCAACAAATTTGAGGTATTATAACTTTGTTAGTAATAGTGCGATTTCCACCAAACTTGATAGAATCATGCTCTATATTATAGCCTATATCACTGCAAAATTTCGTGGTACTAGGATGAACTTAAGGGGGGTTTCTAACTAATTACAAAAAATTGTAGTAATATACTATTATTAACTTTATTTAAACAGATATCGGCATGGAAGGTATTTCGGAGCCCAGGCACCATATAGTGGCAGCCTCCTGATTTTTTTCAGATTTTTCGGTTTTGTAGTTTCTGAGAATGTCCCCCTTAAAGAAGTGATCACTTTCAACCCCCCGCGCTCCCCACCCTTCCAACGAATGTCAAAACTAAGATCGGATTTGAAAAGTACTAATCGAGACCTTTAATTTGATATGCGATGAAATGTTACACCCCCCTTTTGCATGTATGGGGACCCCCTCTTAAATTCAACGTAAAAGGATATAATTCACTGTGTGCGTGAGCGTTCACAGTTCCCACCTTTCTACCAAATTTGGTGTCAATCGCTATAATCGTCTCCGAGAAAAATGCGTGTGACGGACAGACAGACAGACAGACAGACAGACGGACAGACAGACAGACAGTAAACCGATTTTAATAAGGTTTTGTTTTACACAAAACCTTAAAAAGTGGGCGGTATAAGAGCGAGCTAATGCTAAAAGAGCGAGCTAACCTTAAAAAAGGCTGGGGAGAATTAGATTCTTCTTGAATGGAATTTTAATATTTCACGCGAATGTCAATTATTCCCGTTAATTATGACGTCAGCATCTTATTTGCATGGCTTTGGAAGCAGTTAATTCGCGCGAAAGTGCTAAGTTTGCCCATAGATTCTACACTAAATCTAGATACAATTGATTCAAAAAAAAATTCGATTCCGCGGATCCGACACACGAGATGACCCCCTTAAGTTCAGAGGCTTGTTAGTTTTCCTAGGCTTCTTCAGCCTGTAAAGTCGTTTCTCGGCGGAGTTCGCGTGTCTAGAATTGCTCGCGTAAGCAACATTATCCCGTTCCTACCTTATAATCATCATCAACACAATCAACACAACTTCTCTTGCAACTGAGGTCAAATATGTTTAGGGCTGCACCAATGATAATGCCGTTCAGGTGGTTGTCAAGGTTTTTTGTTGCCACTTAATCTCCAAAACATCCGATAGTTGTGTTTACTGTCATCTGATAGTCTAGTAGTTTGTGCTGGCCCTGTTACTCAGGCCTGGGGACTTCTTTTAGTCATCAAATTTGTAAACAAACAAGTTTGAATGTGTGAACCGGACAAAACAAAAACGCCAGCTAAAGTTTGAAACTTCATCCGGAGTGGGAGCTCATGAACCCTTCAACCCCGATGAAAATTCGTGGCGGCCACCCTCAAGAGTTATGGGGCCTCAAAGTGTTTTTTTTCAATTATCATAGTGAAGTATAAATTTTAATGGGGGTGGTACATGGGTGAAAGGGGCAGCAAGCTTTCTAGACTCCCCAAAGTGGGACTTGTTTGTGGTAAAAACGGTACGTTTTAACTTTGAAGCAACCCAGAGCGGGTAGGAAGGGCACGGAGAGAAAAACGAGCGGTTCTCTTTCCTCACCTCGATTCAAAAATTGAGGCCGCCGCCCCATCAAGTTATGGGGCTACTTTGCGGTACTTTGATATCATTACGCTAGCGTTTTATTTGACAACCGCAACCTCAAAATGGAGGGAGCGATAGAAAAAATTCGCCGGAAAAACCACCCCAGGAGAGGAAGGGAATTTCGATATCATGAAAGTAGAAGAAGAAGGTGTCTCCTTTCTAGGCCTGCTTAAACTCGTAGCGGCCCTCCCAAAAGAGAGTATTTTGGTAAAGCAATTATCGCCGCGATTTGCAAGAGAGGTTGGAGAGAGGGTCATAATCGTCACAATTCTCTAGCGGGTCTCCACCTGTATATCATCACAACTCTCTTCCTCTCCTAAGGTAAGGTTGCAAATTCGAACTTCAGCATGATGATATCAAAAACCCCCTTTGAAATGCCATACCTTGTTAAAGAGAAGATGATCGCCACGAGTTTTTATCGGGCTTGAAGACCCCTTTTTCTTCATAAGCGCTCAACCACCACCGGGGATGATCTGAAAAATTCCATTGCCGAACACCGTTTACATGGCTCTAACTCCTAAGCTGTGGATATGCGGCCCTTACATAAATGTATGCATATATTATGTATTCTTCAAATTGTTGCGAAATATGAAACATATGTACCTAATAATGTCCAATATTTTTATTTTTAATACCGACGAATAAGTCACAAGTTCTCAATAGTTCAATGTAAGATTTCTGGAAGAAAACTTTCGGCCCAATAATAGCACAATAACAAGGTCGTTCTTCCAGTCAATGTTCAACATTCACCAACACTAGACAGCTTCACCCACAGTTGCCGATTACTTGTATATGTACAACCAGAGATTAATAGGTACAAAGTTTGTCCCCATAATTACCAATTTTGATATCATTTCAGCTATTGTGTAACACTAAAGATAACTACATAGAAACTCATGACGACCCTAAGTGAAGTGGTTCAACAGCTATGCATCGTAAATTGGAACTAATAAAGCCAAAGCAAAACATTTACATGTGATTTGGTAGCTTTTCTATTCCAAACGAAAGTAAAATTAGCTTTGCGGTGCCCGGCACCAGCTGCTCTCCATACGTCTCCGAAAGCAAGTTTGACTAGCCTAGGCTGTAGTATTGCGTTCTAAATTACCAGAAACCAGCGGAAAACTAGCACTTTACTCACCTGGGTTGCAAATAATCTCACTAAATAGGTGCACTGACTATTATTTCGTACAAACGAGCTACCGACCCGAATCATCTTGGAATCGATTCAAATGTAACGCGATTGTTTGGGGACGGAGTGAACGAACAGCTGAGCGGAACTAAATTTTATATTTCTAGTTTTCCAATGTTGTCTAGTCAGAGAAGCTTTTGCTTCACCTACGTAATCACCATGAATAAGCACATTTTTAGGAAACGCTAGCTATTTAGATACATATGTACGTAACTGAGCGGTTTGAACGCAACATCAACCGAAATCGCGAATTTTCGGAGTAGTTTCCACGTGCTATGACATATTCTTCCTCTAATTAGTTTGCCATGCATTACACCGCCTGTTTGATATTATATTAATTATATTCCATGTGCTCGGAGGAGGTTTCTTAGTCAGCCAAAACATGAAACCTGCTGTTATCGGCTTTGAAAACATAAGCGAACGGCTATACATTCTGCGCTTGCGAGGAAAGTTTAGAAACATAAGCCTCATTAACGTTCACGCCCCTACAGAGGAGACTGCAGAGTCGGAGAAGGATACCTTCTACGAGGCAGTAGAAGAACCCTCGAAGCCTGTCCCAGATATGATATCAAAGTCATACTTGGCGATTTTATCAGGAGCCCGTATTCAGGCGATACGTTGGTTCCCATAGCTTACACGAAAATACAAATGATAACGGACTGCGGATTATTCAACTAGCAGAGTTACACGAAATGGTTGTTGGAAGTACCTGGTTTGCGCGGAAAGCGGTCCACAAACATGCGTGGGCCTCTCCAGACGGGACCACTTTCAACCAAATTGACCACGTGTTGATCGAACGCCGCCACCTCTCAGCCTTGATGAATGTCAGAACATATAGGGGGCCAATATAGACTCGGATCACTATCTCGTTGGCATGGTGCTCCGAGCTCGAATAACAACACCACCTAGAATCCCCTCTGACAATCAGGTGAGAATTAACACTCAAGCCATCCTTAACAAAGCCCTCCGCGACAACTATAAGAGGGAAATGGATGCCGCAATAACCGCAGTCAGCAGAGACCCTGAAGCTGAAGCATTAAAAAATGACCTTCACAATCACCTGAAGAACATTATCATTAATATGGCCATACATGGCGTTCGACGATGAATGTAAGCTAGCAACGGAACGGAAGAATGCCGCATACCGAGTAATAACGAATCAATGCCTGACGATTGGCAACGAGGCATTATCTGTCTCATACATAAAAAGGGAGATATCACACAGTGCAGCAATTATAGAGGTATCACGTTGCTGAATACCATCTATAAGATATTCTACGCTATCTTGCTAGGCCGGATAGCCCCATACACCCAGAACATCATTGGCCCATACCAAAGAGGCTTCACTCCAGGCAAATCAGTAACAGATCAGATTTTCTCTCTGCGGCAAGCGATGGAAAGCTGTTGGAATATGGACACCAGTTGCACCATCTATTCATCGACTTTAAAGCCGCCTATGATAGCATAGCCAGGGTAAAACTGTACACAGTGGCGAAAGACTTCGGTATCCCGACGAAATTAATAAGACTGACTAGGCTGACCCTGACCAATGTGTGAGGCCAGGTAAAAGCAGCAGGATCACTCTCAAGACCATTCGACATTAACAACGGTCTACGACAAGGGGATGCGCTATCATTCGTCCTCTTTAACCTGGCCCTCGAGAAAGTGATTCGTGATGCTGATGTAAATGCAAGAGGGATGATCCTCTTTAAGTCCACCCAACTAATGGCCTATGCTGACGATATCGACATCATGGGAAGAACCACCCGAGACGTACAAACTGCCTTCATCCAGATCGAGCAGGCGGTAATCGGCGCGAGATCTTGGGTTGCACATCAATGAAGGCAAGACAAAGTATATGGTGGTAACGTCAGCACCGAAGACGAACCAACCAACAACATCAAACCGTACTGGTCAAACAGGAAGAATAAGAATAGAGGAACATAACTTTGAGACCGTTGACAATTTCTCCTATCTAGGGTCGAAAATCACAACCGATAACAGCTACGATGATGAAATCCGCGCACGGTTGTTGTCAGCCAACAGAGCCTATTTTAGCTTACAAAAACTGTTCCGCTCGAAACATCTCACCATAGGGTCAAACCTCTTACTGTACAAGACAATGATCTTGCCAGTCCTCATGTATTCCTCTGAAACTTGGGTTCTTAGCAAGAAAAATAGCGAACTCTTGGCCGTGTTCGAGAGAAGAACCCTCCGAAGAATTTTTGGTCCCCTACATGAGGATGGACGATTCCGTAGCCTACATAACGACGAAATCTGTGAGCGATATCATGACCGTCCGGTTGTGGATAAAATCCGGCTCAATAGGTTACGGTGGACGGGTCACTTAATCCGTATGGATGAGGATGATCCCACCCGGAAAGTCTATAAGGGCAATATCTATAATAGAAAAAGAAGACGAGGCAGACCCTGCCTAAGATGGAGCGATGGCGTAGGTCAGGACGCCTGACAGCTTTTAGGCATATCGAATTGGTTGACCTTGGCACAAAACCGGGATGTCTGGAGTTCCTTATTAAGGCAGGCCTAGACCGGATACCGGTTGTTGCGCCTTTGATGATGATGATATTTCTTTGGAAAGGTGTGAGTTTGTACTAGATTTTGGTATCTGTACGTAGGCGTGAACCCTAACGCTCACATGTTATGTATAGAAGGTCATTTGAGGTTATGATTTTGAGGGTTATCCTAAGTCATCGAACATGGATTAGCCTAATTTCAAATTACACGTTTTAACGTATAAAATATGATCGTATACATCGAACAATTTTTTAAATGAAAATTCGGTATGTGTACTGTTAAGAAAATATAAGCTTGCTCATCTTCGTTAGATACATCTGCGGGACTGCCCTTATTTAAATTCTTTAGACGTAGTGAGCTACGGCGCATTTCGGTCTTAGAGCCAAGATGAAATTTACTGCGATGTTACAGAAAAAAATCTGCCAGGTGGGAATCCTGTGATTTGTATTAGTTTTTTTAAGGTTTTGTTTGCTGCTTCCTAGTACGTTCAAGGTCCTCCTAAATTCCTCCTTTTCGGAAGTCCATAGTCGCATTGGGTGGATGCATTTTCGTTCTCTGGTAGAAATAATGCGCCTACAAAATTGAAGTTAATCATTCCTACCTGACTCAAACTTCGTCATACATGATGTTCCATAGCATTGGTTCTAATACAGAACCTTTGCGAAAAATCCACTGTTAGAACTTATTCTTTCAGCCCGTCATCCGTCCCGCACCAAGAAAGTCTATTCGAGAAGTAACTCTTGATTATCCGAGCTATGTAGCCTAGGACATTCAGTTTAGCCGAAGTGCCCTTAATCTAACTCAGTTTTCCGACATAAAGGCACTGCTGACATCTAGCATCAGCACTGTGGAGCACTTGGTGACATCTGACGCCACCCACCAGCTCAACGAACGGAAACAGCATATTGTATATCACCCTTTCCAACATCTTCCCTATAGTGTCTAAAAGACAATGCGAAATGAGGAGCGTGCGCCCGATTTTTGGGGCTTCGATAGTAAAACTAACCGCTGTCTCTTCGACTGGGCAGGATTGCTTGCACCATGAATGACTCAAATATGCTTATGAACCAAGTGGACCTGATTTGAGCAACCAATTTCACGATGTCCACTACCAGAGCAACTGTCTTCTCCTCTAATTCGTACACAGATCCCTTGTTCTTCGTCCCAAGATCAAGAAGATGTCCTATTGAACTTTTGGTTAAGGTCCACTTTCTCCGTGCTGTGGGAAAAAACTGCAATTATTTTGAATAAAAGTCGTGGGTTGCTTAGCGTGATTTATGTTCCATGAGTTTTATTCATTATAATCGCGTATGCAGCGCTCATGGAGTTCTCGTTTCCCTCTTATCCTTTGACAAAGTCTCCTTGCTCGCAGACACGATGATCTCAACAGCGAAATTTCCCAGTTTCGCTAGTAGTTTGGTGTGGTAGAAACGTCGACGCGGCATGGTGGAATCGCAAGCATCAGTTATCCGATGGTATGACTGACCCAATTTTTTCTGCGCCGTTCCCTTCGGGTCGTGACCTGATTCTAAAGCCGTCAGGAATTTCCAGTGGACCAGTCGGCTATCCAGGTTTTGTTACTTCCACCGCACATTCGTCAAATTCCTCTGTTTTTAATATCAAGAAAAGTGGCCTGGAGATCACTGTGGATGTAGTGTTCTATCCCACTGGACCATCCTTCTCGTTAACGAGGTACTGAGATAAGTTAGATCGACGATCGAGCCTAATTATCTGCCTCGGAACGCACGCCCCCACTATAACAAGTACAAAATCCATTCTTCGAAAATTTCATCTAGGATTTGGCTCTAATGTCCTCACTCCAATGCCCACGCGATTAAATCGCCCGCAATTATTTTAGAGCTATGGTGTCTAACATCCAACACCAAACTATCTACCATTTTCTCATATTACGCTATAGTTACACTAGGAAGGCGTAATAATTGCATATATGGACGCCGTTGACTTTTGTCCTTACAAACCCCCGAAATACCATTTTTTTCAAATACCCTTATCTCCGCGTTAATAGTTAGTCTTTTACCAAGGTAACACTACCGTGATTTCTCTTATCCACACGTTTGATGGGAGATTTGACAACTCCAGACATGAATGTCCATTCTGTAACACCTACATCACAATCATCATCAACGGCGCAACAACCGGTATCCGGTCTAGGCCTGCATTAATAAGGAATTCCAGACATCCCGGTTTTGTGCCGGGGTCCACCAATTCAATGTCCCTAAAAGCTGTCTGGTATCCTGACCTACGCCATCACTCCATCGCAGGCAGGGCCTCCCTCGTCTTCTTTTTCTACCATAGATATTGCCCTTATAGACTTTCCAGGCTAGATCATCCTCATCCATACGGATTAAGTGACCCGCCCACCGCAACCTGTTGAGCCGGATTGTATCCGCAACTTGACGGTCGTGGTATCGCTCATAGATGTCGTCGTTAAGTAGACTAAGAAATCGTCCATCGTCATGTAGGGAGGTGTCCCTAGCTAATGTTTATACATTTAGTTTGTCAGAACATTCACTTTAGTATAATACTGACTTTCAAAGCCTTAGAATGCAAGAAATATGCATAAAAGTGAAAATAATGACCCATTCTAATTGTGTCAATAATAGTGCAATTTCCACCAAATTTAACACAGCATGGTGTTCTTCTATGATAAAGATAGGGGGGTTTCCAATCAATTTACAGAAAATATACTTATAATTATGGTAATATACTATTATCAACTTTGATCTAGCCATCATATGCATAGACTACCATATTTTTTTTTAAGATATTTGGGTTGGGTAGTTTCTGAGAACGTGGCCTTGAAGTAACTGACACTCTTCAGACCCCCGCACTCCTTTTCTTTGCAAGCGACGTCGAAGCCAATATCAGTTGCGAAAAGTACTAATCAAGACTTTTATTTGATACCCCCACATGACTATACTCAGTGAAAAAAGAATGTGCATGTATGCGGAGCGATCTTTTCTTCTGGCTCGCAAAGTCTGCAGAATTAACCATCCTAATTATCTCTGAATGATCATTTAGGCAGCAGTTCCCTATTATAAAGCTTTATAAGATGCCCCTTTCTTAACACAAAAAAATGGTGCTCCAGAGGCTCCAGTTTATTTCATAAAAGCTTTCGTCAACCATGAATTTGAATTCCTCCCTTCAGTAGCAAAATTCTTGCCGACTTCACCTTCCAGAAAATTCTCAACATTAGCTTAGTTACAGAAACCAACTCGAGGCCCAACATTCTGCAGCCTAACGCCTGTCAAATCAATCTGTCAGCGTTGTCATGACAAACGATGTTCAAAGTACCTAAAACCGACGTCAGGAACGTTTCGTTCAATCTACCGAGTTAAATTAGGATTTTATAATAGCTTTATATATAAGATAATAATTTTTGACACATCAATCCGATTAGATCTAGACTTTTAAGTGTGTTATAAAACAGTTCTATGTAACTGGATTAATATGTAGTAGAACGACATTCCTCTGCTGCCAGTAAAATGTTGTGTATCTCCAACTAAAATCGTAATTTTCAAAAGGTCGGCCGGGCCATTTTCATAATTGGGGTTTTCCGAAAAAGAATGAGGGAGCTCAATCTCTTGGCGATGACTGCCTCGCCCAATTTTCAGCCGCCTGGCACATAATATTTCTTTGAAAAATTAGCACCATTGAAATTGCAGCTGCTCTTTACGGAAGTATTTCGACTAACTTGAAACTCCAGCGTAAATTAACTATCTGAAAAGGGTAACTGATGCATTATAGTTGACTTAGGAATCATCATCACCATAGTTTGAGATAAATCTTCATTCCTCCTGGATGAATGCTGATGCCCACTTAGGCAATTGTGACTTCTTTTTTCCCCCTTTTCAGCCAGGACCTTAATTGTCCACAATTGTGGAGGCACTCGATCCCTGCTAATGCTTTTAGAAGAAAATTCCATGCTAGTACGAAAGTTACTCAATCCATACCTAACTCTACTTTTCTAAAATGTGGAACTTAACACATATGTCATTTACTTTTCCCACCTAACCCGACAAATAATATATTCCCTACAAATTCGGTGTTACATTTTATCCAACACATACCACATTTTCACCGTCGAATTTCCAACATTTTATTGTCAGCATTTTACAAAAACCAGAATCATAACTTCTTGACAAAGATTTCCCTTTTTTCGTCGTACACAATATGCACATGAACTACTCTTATTTCGTTTTATGCCACGTACTAAATGTAATTTTGGGACGAAACATGTAAATTTAGCACGTAACAAGTGCTTGACACTTTTATGGGGAAATTGTAAACGACATACCTACACATCTTTAGTTCGTTATCGATTTCGATTCACTTCTTTTTCGTGAAAAGTTCCAGATTGGCTGTAGTGTCCATTTTGCATTCAGAACCCTTGTCGTGGGACACATTTCATTCAATGTGCATCTACTAGAGTTTGCTAGGACAGCATGTGCTGTAAGAACATTCAGGAACCTTTCATTATCCAAACGGACTCCGGATCACCACTATGTACTCCGATATTAGTACGTACATCGTATCGACGTTACTTATTGCTGCCGATCTTTAGTAATTACTTTTAAATCTCCTCAAGATTTTCGGAGAAGGGTGGTATAGCAAGGTCTATGGTGTAGTCTGCAATAGAGTTGTTACATTCAGTAACGTGCTGCCTATCCAGGTCCTATCTAGAGAAAGAGGGATATGAATCCCTCCAGGCCTTTCTTGCACTTTCCCCGAACAGTATACATTCTCGTATGTGTTCTTGGTTTTCGTGGAAACCACATTTAACTTCGCCAATGATTCCAGCTAATCTCATCCAGTAATATTTCTCGGTTACTCGCTCCATTTAAAGTTATATGCAAGACAATTAGGTTGCGGTAGTACATAATTTTAAAAGATATGCGCCAAATACTTCTTGAAGTTTCAGAAATCGTATTGCAGGAAACAGTCAAATCTGATATACGAAAATAACAATACCAATAAAAATAAAATACAGAAATGGAAAAATGACTACAGGCTGGGTACTATGAATTGTGACGACGCTGAATTGGATTACTTTTTTATATCACCCGATCGGGATATCCTGTTGGAGAATCTTATCTGGAGCCAAATAAACCAAAATGAAGTCTCATATAGAAGCTGAACAGGGCCGTTGAAACCAAGGTAACACGTTTTTGCAGCCAAATAAAAAATTGATTTAAGGGCATGCGGGAAAACAAAAGAGTACAAGGACCTATACGACCAGTTTGAACCATAGGGACTGCAGGAGGCCTCTATATTCAAACCAAAAAAAAATCCAGAATATATTTAGTTTCGTCTGTTATCCGCGCGAGACACAATTTGAAGTCGCTGCATTAGTGCACGCAATGCAGCAACCAACCGTTTTCTATGAAGCATCGACTTCCACTTCCGCACTACCGCAAGACGTTATTGTCCTCAAACCAGGTACTTCGACTGTTCATACCAGTAGTCTTGGATTACAAGTGACCTCCCCATCAAAGTAGCTCTGCCTCGAGGCAAGCGTACGCTATTTCCTCGGATCAATTATTGAAATACAACACCTCTCTTCCATCAAGTTTGCAAAGGTTAGCTCCCCAACAGCGTGATAGCTCCATTTAGAGTGATATATCCCCAAAAATAAGATTTAATATCCAATTTTTCTTTCTGACTGAGTGTTCATAAAGCCGCACCGATTCATTGGTAAATTTCTTACCCCGTCGACCTATGTAATTGATCCCCTTTATACTATTCGATTTCACCAAAATAATAAAAATTTTAAAACAAAACCAGCAATCTTCAATTTAGCTGCGTTAGTTCAACAGGATCATGTTATCAGTAATGCAGAAACCTTTCGATGATAAAATATTGGTGAGATCTTGGCCGCTTTAAAATTCGGCGATTTCAAGCCATTTTGGTCACATATTCTCAGTTCCCTTAGTTTTATTCAAAATTTCTCTGCTTCTACCAATTTGGCTATTGCACTGCCAATTCCAATAATCCTGCGACTCACCTTGTTCTTACTTCTCTTCATTCCATTGTTTTTTGGTTCTTCATTGATAAACTTGACATCATTGTCGGACCTAGTTCCGATGGGCTCCTCAATATTTAAACCCTCTTTGCTCAACTTTCTCCAATTCCTTTATAACATGGCTCGCCTCCTACTTTTCTAACCGATCCTGCAAAGCACCTTTTAACAGTTGCTCACACCGTGCCTTCTTTTTTCCTTCGGGATTCCCCCGAGCATCCATTTTTGATTAGATTTCTCTCCTTCCTATATTTACTTATTATAGATGAACTTAAACTGCTTGCCTACGCTTCGTCTCCCTGCACTTTGATGCATTGGTACTCGGTGAATAAGCTAACACTAAACATCAAGAATTACTTCAATTCTCCCCAACATTTTCTTTCTATTTTATTTTTGGTGGGCAACCCCTATAATTTCCGGCCTCTTTTCAAGACTTAGGTGTAACCATCGTGGTTCCAAATATCTAGTTTTATTCTGCGTTCCTGTTCCTATGTGTATCAGTTGGGGGGAAAGAACTATCACTATACACGACTCTCCCGTCTAATGCAATATTCCGGATACGTTTCTTCATCGCAGAACTTCCGTTAGTGGATGTGATGCTACTCAATATACCTGGATCACGTGAATACCAACAATCTGATGTGTAATGCATCCATAGGCGGGGCGTGTATATGTGTATGAAGTGAGGGAGAGGCAAAGCCCCTGAACACTCAGACCCTAGTGGTCTGCACTCGACTCCCCCGTCTAATCGTATCGGCTGAGTTCCGTTTGTCAATGTGGTGCTACTCGCTGCAGCTGCAACACATCCACATCAATAATCTTGTCTGATGCGTCAATGGGTAGGGCACCCACAGTGAAAATGCTCCGTGGATACCCCTTCCTCATTACAGCATGGGCACGTATCATCTTGAAAAATCCCTATTCTGAACATATGCCCAGCTAGTGATTGCCCACAATGCTTCTGCAAGTTTTCCTGCTTTTCGACAGAATAAATTTTGCCGTATGTTTGTTTGGTTCCGACAGGAAAAGCTTGACGCCTGTCATTATGGGAAATTTGTTCCCAGTTTTTGATAGCAGCATTAGCCAATGCTACTGACTCAATTGCTGGGCCGGACCGGATATGGGGGAAATTGAACATTTTTTTAAATCATCTGCGATTTCATTTCCCTCTACATCACAATGACCGGATACCCAGAGTAGTTCCACCGTATTAATTCTAAAACCAGACTTCAGTTGATTTCTAAATTCCTGATCGATTTTTGGAGCAATCAAAGGACTTCTACGTTCTTAATGCAGCTTGATTCTGGCTATAGATTGCGATGCGCCTGCGTTTCAACCACTTGCCAATCAGCCTGGTTGCCGGCTTTGGGGTTGCATACACTGCAGCCTGAAAGATATAGACTCCTATTCCAGAGCCCTGTTCTATTTTTGAGACATTAATGTAGAATACGACTGTATATCCTGACACGCAAAACCGGGATGTCTGGAGTTCCTTATTAAGGCAGGCCTAGACCGGATACCGGTTGTTGTGCCGTTGATGATGATGATATCCTGCCACGCGTTCTTCTAGTTTGTCCCAGTTTTCTCTTCGTTACACGATAACGATGACAATTCGGAAATTAGAAAGCATTGCGAAAACTGGGTTCAGTTCTCCTAATAACTCTTTCAATGTTCTATGCCCCCGCCTCCATATTTTCCTTATAGCTCCAATCAAATTAGTTTATGAGCTGTTTTCAGTGCTCTGAGTGTACAAATACAAGGGCTGTAAATTGAGTAATGCATTTAGAGCTGCGTCAGATGTCATGCTCATGGCACCGGTAATACCTAGACACACAGCTATTTGCAGTGGGCCTTAGTTTACAGTGAAAACTCCTTGCTTTCATCCTACCTCAGTACACTACGAATATATAAGCAAACATCGGCTTAATTATAACAACATCCACATTACTACCTGAAGACTAAGTCCCCATGTTGAAGCAAAGGTTCACCTACACATAAGCTGTGAGAGCTCGTTTCATCTTCACCTCTACATCCTTGTTACAAAGAAGCTTCACTTCTTCGGATAGTGAAAGGGTTGCATCGAGGAGTACATGAGATGAGCATCTCTAGACGGCAGAGACCATTCAGTTTCCTCTTCTTTGTAAATGAGACCACCTTTGTGGTTTTATTTGGTTTTACTGAAAGGCCATGCTGTTATCAGATAACGATCAACATACAGCAATCTTTGCATTAGCATAACATAGATCCATTTATTGAAGTCGTTGACATAGTACTGTCTGGCTGCATCACGTTTTTGTAACGACGATGCACAGTCTAAGACCCCTTTAGTATTCACGAACACCACCATCGCGTACCCGCCTGTCTCAGTTGCGTCCTCCATCTTTGAAATCAAGGAATGAAAAGTAGATTCGCAGGTTTTTCCACGCTAGTACGCATGTTGGTTTCCCTTAACAGGTGCGACCTTAGTGCCTTCTAGTGGATGTGATGCTCAACCAGTCACTCGAGACACTTCAACGTGAATGATGTTAAATTGATTTGATCATTGCGTTTAAATAATCATCTTCTCCGGACTTCGATAACGTCGTCTATAACAGCAGGAAGACGTCCTAGTAAAATATTTCTTTAAAGCCGCTTCAGGCAATCTATACTTTCCTTTATCATCGCAGGATAGATGCCAGGCATGCCTTGAAGGGCTACAATATAGTAGCTCTCCCCTTTTCGCTGGTAACCACAATTCTCACAGTATTCCAGTTCTCGTTTGAAACACTATCATACTATAATAAAAGGTTTGCAGAAACTGCCAACTCTCTCCTTCCTACTTCTGTCACCTGTTCTCTCGGATGGTGTACTTCCAAGAGAGCCTGTAATGACTTAACTCTGGAGTTCGGTTTTCTAAGAGCATTTAACAAGCTTCTTATATTCACTCTGTGAGTTCCGGAAGTTTAACTAGCCTTAATTCTTATTGAATTTAAAAGCACGATTCGAAAGTCGTCTTGTCTGAGTGTTTGTAGTTCCCAGTTCCACAAATCAACCATTTTACCGCGTTTGTGTCATGTAACAGGACAAGCCTCTTCAAACATTCCAAAAGTGAGGATTATGAGCTCCCGATTAATCTTCCATCACCAGAAGGATCCTTAGTCGCTTAAGAAGCTGCACTTTATTCCCAAGAAGTTCATTAAACTTTGCTTAATTCTTTTCTCTAGGATTCCACCCTTAAATTACAGTCTGTTCGCCTGCAATTGTCAGAGCCAATTCTAAGTATCGATGGTCTGCAAATGAAACTAGCACCCGCCAGTCTCTAATCGGCTCTAAAATCTTTGAAATACAGATTATTAGGTCAATTATTTCAGTTTTTCTGGATATAGCTTCAAATAGCCTCTTCTTTCTAGGATATGCTACTCCCCCAATAAATATGATGAGCGTTCGCATTACAACCTAGAGTTCAAGATCCCTTGATTGTAAATACGATACTAGATCCCTTAGTTCTTGCATCAACAGAGCTCACAAAGAAACGTAAAGGAAGAGCAGAGCCAACCGTAACGCTTTTCCTCTCGCTATTTATCTGGTATTGTATTCTAACAGCTTTTACATCAAAACACAGTTTCCCCGTCTTGTTCATATTCATCTTAAAAGATCCCAATCCCCTTAACTGATCCAGTGCTACTGATATCACCGAACCTGTGGCTCTTGCACCAGAAAAAGAACAAAGGGCATCAAGCCAGTTCCGTTCGCGACTCTAGCTTCCCGTTCTGTTAAAGGTGTGGGAGTCGTTACAAACAGGAAGGGTTTACCCTGTAGTCTCTTCGCAAGTGAGAGCACCCATACGGGATTCCGCCACTGTCTCCACTATCCCTCGTGCACAGATCCAACCGCAATTTGATCTGGAATTTGTTCTTCAACCTCTAAATAAAATTTTATTTAATATAATTGAAATTCAATCTTTGCATCAAAAAAATGGAGCATCATTTGGTGAGCACCTTCAGAATCGTTTGATCCATTTCGAACCCCGAAATTAAACCCTCTTCATTTGTGGATTAGTCCTTCCTAGCATTCATGAACTTTGCCCTTAAGCGAGATCAATTCTCGGGTTCTATTCACCCGGGCTTCGTTCGGAAGCCGGGTATCCAACATCCGACACGTTCTACCCTGAACAGCTCGGTGCTCACAATTGTGAACTAGGGTCAATTGCCAGAAATAGAATTTGGAATTACATGCTGGAGCGACTTTAACACAGCCTCATCGGTGCACTCCAAATATAATAGATTAGCCCATCACGGAAACATTGATTATCATATGTTTGTTTCTTTCCAGCCTCGTCTTCTGTTTACGGGTCGAATTAGGCAGCAATACGGTGGACGGTTTGGCTGTACTCGGACTGACGGTTTCTGCCATAGTGAAGGGTGCCGTATTTTTCTTTCTGTTTGGCTGCACAGTTAGTACCAGCTACAACCTTTCCATTGAAGTGGAAAGCATGCCCCGCCTCCGCCGCGGATCGTTTGCTCATAGACATGAGTGGGTTCGAAGGGTGTGTCTTCTAACCACTTAGAGAGTCAAAATCTTTAACTTCCTTATTCACGTATTGGACACCCTTAGTATAGTAGTAAACTACTATAGGTTGCCCCACCACGGCAATTATGACTGTCTTGCTGTCTAATCTGTACACTGCAAATTCACCCGCAATCTTAATTTCCTTTATCCCTCAACAACGCCGAACATCTTCCTTGGCGTCAACTGTCATCACAACGAATTGCGTCGACGTCATATTTTATTTGTGTATTGAATTCCTGATTAACAATTCGGACGAGTAATTCGTCGACTCGCTCGTTTCAATAGTGCCTCAGGTTTGGGGATATGTTGTTATCCATTGTTGATCTTCAATCTCGAGTTCTCCGACTAGACTGACGAGGTCGAGCTGGTATTTTTTTTCAATTTTCCATTTTCAGCTCTGCGTCCATTGCGTTTCAGCTTTGCTCGGTATCCCCGTTTGTATTTCAATTCCAGTGCAGTCAATTGCATCGAATTGAAAGACTCACGAAATCTTTAATAGCGACGTGAAAAGGACTAAAGTATCATAAATCATTAACTAGTTTGCTTGCTTATACATAATAAGGAAGGACAAAGATGTAATCGTTGGCGCAACAATCCATATTGAATCAAGTCAAGGCCAAGACCAAGTTTAATAAGATTCAAAGAGCCGCACATGCAAATGCTACTGGGGATCTGTAATTCTATCCGGCAAATGCCGTCAACGCACTCCTGCACCACCTCCCTCTGGCCCTTCACATTAAATATACTGTAGCGTGCAGTGGTGTAAGAGTATATGAGTCCGGATGTTGGATAGGAAAACTCTTCGATCATAAAAACCTCCTAGGCAAAGTACCTAGAAAAATCCGGGTATTGCCATGGATTATCCCCTATGCAAGCCAAGCTTTAAGAGAAATTTTGATGTGGGCTTCCCAACCAGAACAGAGTGGAAGATGGGCCGAACGTTACAAAGTCATGGCGTAGTATTCTTCACCGATTCCTGGAGTCGATACAGGAATTCTCTCGAAAACGGACAGTGTAACCAAGTCGTACAATCTTGCGGGATTCGCTAGTGTATGGTATTCGAAGTGGAGATGCTAGCGACACCGCGCGCTTGCCGGACACGCCGACAATCAAGAAAGAACGTGGCAGAGACAATCAAGAGAGAACGCGGAGAGGTGGAACTCGGCTGATTCCGATTGTGAAAATTCGAACCAAGCAATCGCGAAATATACATATTTATATTTTAAAAAAATATAAAAATTAGGAATTTAAGGCTGACATAATTTGGAATGCCGTGGTATTAAAAGTTAAAATGGTGTACAACTCCCACAGGAGCATGATTTCCAATGATGCTCCAGGCGACAGCCAGGTAGTCATTAATGCTTTGTACTTAGTGGCGACATCCTCCAGGTTGATGGGGCAGTGCAAGGACGCGCTGAAGAGACTGGGCGGCACCCTTCTCTGGGTTACAGATTATTGGAGCGTAGAGGTGGATGAGCACGCTGACGGGGGGACTCCGCTCTCGACAGCCCCTCGTTGAGACAGTCAGCGCCCCGTTGAAAACTGCAAATGGTGGAATCTATTCGCACTACTTGACTGCTGGGATCAGATGGCGAAGGTTTACCACCTGCAGTATATCGAAGAGAATTTGACCCTTTTATAAGAAGACCCAGTCATTACAGCTTTTTAGCCATATGTGTGCAAATACGTATTGCATTACAACGGTCTTTATGGAAGGCTAACCTATAAAAACCATGCCGCCAAACTCGGCATATCCTACAATTTCCAACACCAAAGTTGCGGAAGTGCGATGTTCGAGGGGATAGAACCATATCTCCTCAATCTCGTTGCTTTGGGTTCGAGTCCCAGTCGCCATGGATGTCTGTGTTCGTCTTGTCACTTGCACAAGATTAAATGTGATGATAATGAGACATTGAAAAGTATAAGGGGAAAAACGACAACAAACAGACTGTGTAGACGCCCTATACTCCATTAAGTGAACAGAAAACACTAAACTTGTGGACAAGAGGAAGAAACCCGCATGCGCTTCCTTGGTGATTGCCCAGCTTTAGCTAGACTGCGGACTTTAAACAGATCTCTGGCTACAAGGCATGGAAGCTGCTATCCTTCGTTAATGTTATGAGCTAGCTCTGAAGATCTGAGCTGGCTTCATTCTACTCCTCTTGTTCAACGTGTTCAGCGTGCATGGTATTGCGGTTTGGTGGGATCAAAACGCGGATCACATGCCGCTAATTGGGTTCTTGGGAGCGGTCACTGACACCTACTTACCTGACCCTTCAAAGTGGAGATTATTAAGGGAATTATAAAAACTCGGCCTTTGCCTAAACTATATTTGACTATACTCCAAATTTTATCAAAACATGCACTGTACCGAGTACCAGCATTTAAATCGAACCTGTACCATACAATGACATCATACATCGAATTTGGCAAACATCTTAGCATAATACCGACGATAAAATCGACATTTGTTGGAATGTGCAAGTACACACCTTGCATGAGATTCTTGCAGGGTTTCATGTGTGCATAATACATGATGCCATTCATGTATTTAACGGAAAGATACACGGAATCGTAGTTGTTCATGAATGTAAACCTGCAATGCAAAATATTGATTTCGGATACCTTAACATGACAGTGATATGGAGGTCTTTCATGGAATTCGATTAAAATTTCATATTAGCAAGTTGCTCTGGATTGCTTGGGGAATTCACAGAATGTACTGAATATGTTCAATTACGAATATGTGATTAGAATTGGTTAAACCCCAACTTCCTCCATTTGCTAACGATTGAAACTGCTTTAAATGGATACCTTTTGAAAATGAATGTGGAATTGCAGGCTTTATGTTAAATCAATACTTGGCAGGCGTATATTTTACGCTATTCACTTTGAAAATCGAAATTACAAATTTTGGAATATTGATAGAAAGCCTTAGTGCTATTAACTTTATGGAAAACCTCAGTATCAGTGTAAAGGAAATTTTTTATAATAATCTGCCCCGGATATTACGAGCTTAGTATTGAAGGCTGCAATCACTCATTTCAATACGATAATCCATTTCAGCTTTATGGGACTAGATTAGATTTTCAAAGGCCGGGATATCTTCTGAAACAATCCTTCTTCTTCACAATACATTCTAAGGGGACCCGCTTTGCTACACCCCATCAGGTAGGAGAATACTCGTGTGACATATATATGAATGTATATCAAGATACCAATGAAATCCTTGGCCAATTCGTTCAAACGAATTGAATGCATGCACGCTCAGATGAACTTCTCTCCCGTGGTGACTAGAACCGCATTTCCCCAAAGGACACTTCCAGGCTTTGAATGAAGAATTAAATTCACGGATGATATCCAGTCAGTTCATTCTCCAATTTCGATCAATGTCCCTAATGAGCTCCTTCAAATTCCGAGAACTGTGTGTTCATATTCAAGACATCTCTCCAATTTACGCCAGCACGAAAGACGGTGGGAGTGAAGGAAGCCAAGCTTGATTAAAGCAAATGAGTCGTTAAAATACGAAATTTTCAATTTTGAACATCCTTGAGAAATTTGACTTGGAATTAATGTTTCCTATTTTCGTCAATTTCAAGCATGAGGAACAAAGTGTTGTCGGAAAATACAGAACCACGTAAAATCCATAAACCGTGAAAAATCTCATTTCAAGGTGGGATCATTTTAACCTACATTTTCACTTTCATCTCTCATCGAGCCCGCGGTACCACGCTATAGTTTTAAATCTCCTCTCATTTACTCGAAAATGTTCCTCTTATTGCGCTCTAATGGCTAAATAGCAATTTTCAATCCAATTATGCAAAACGTTCACCATCTTGTCGCGTCTAAGTAAGGCGGCCGACTCCATCTGTTCACTTGGCTGTGTTGTCCTTTGGAGAAGAAAAAATAGCGCCCAAGGAACTTGGTACAATGTCATCGCTTTGCGGCTGGTCTCATCGTCAATATTAATTGCTCCGTGTATTTAATTCCACCCTCGCGAAAATGGCATGTTAATGTATTCCGGTAAAAGCCCTAAAACGGAATAATTTGTTGAGAAATTGCTAGACCATTTTTCTCGTTAAGTTTCGCTCTATGGTCTCCTCGCAGTCAAATTATCGCTTTTGTAGATGAAGGCGGCTTTTCTTATCCGCAACCATAAATTAGACAAAACCGAAATAAATTATAATTTAATACTTGAGAACCATTTTATTATCAAATATCACCGACGCCTCCTCACGGGTGGCTATTGTTTCGGCCTTCGTGTCTTTTCCGAGTACTTGACACCACCGCGCCTGAGGGGGTGTGATGTTCCTTATCGTTGGGGAGAATGTAATTTAATGAGGCAAAGCTTTTGTTCTAAATAATCTTTGGAAAATCGCCATTTGAATCAATAATTCTATTATTGACGCTTCAAATTCCAATTTATATTAAGTAAGGATTTCTCCCTCCTGGAAGTCACTTGGGAATTATTGGACAATACACATTTTTTTCCGGATGGAAATTCTCACCTTCTTTCCTCCTTTCCTTTATCTTATCTTCGAGGAGTAAAAGCAAACATCGATGAAATTGGTAATTATGGTAATAGGGTCCGGAAAGCAGGTTTTCAACTCCATTTAGAACGATCTCTGTTGAAGAATGAAGAGGATTTAGATATGCCTAAATTTATTGTTGAATACAACGCGTCAGTTACAACTATATGCTCTTGTATCGGATTTCTAGCAAGGAACTTCACTTTTCCGAAGCAACAGTGCTTGTTTGTCGTTTCATTGCTCAATAAATGTTAAGCAATTATTATAAAAATAATTCGCTTCACCTCCAAGTTGATACCTCGTAAGAAGAACGACTACGGTAAGGGATCTCGTTTTCGCGGTAGCGTGTGTGTATGACAGTGAATTCATAGATTCCAGATAATTGGCACGATTGAGTGGTCGCTAAAGTACAAGCAACATACTCTAGCTGTCTTGCTAAATAGTAGAGAGCATTCAACAACATTACAATCAGCCTCATCACGGAAGCCCGAGTAAATCAGCCAAAAGAAGACTCCGCAGCGCAATAAACAGAAGCAGAGTTTGCTGCTGGCGGGATCTTGTCGACGTGGTGAACAGGGGCTCGTGGGCACTAGATTAGAAACTGGTTACCCGAAAAATCGGGCGTCTGTGGAAACTCTGTTTATATAAGTCCGAACAAATGGACCACATTGTACCGGCATCCCTGATTGATGACTGCGGCGTGCAAGGCGCTAAAAACTGCCGGCTTTTGTCTATAAAAGAGTTGGAAAAGGCAGTCCTCTCTATGAAAAACAAGGCGCCAGGACCCGATGTTATCCTAGTAGAGATCTTCAAACTGGTGTTCCAACATCGTCCATACATACTGCTCGGCGCATTCAACACTTGCCTACAAAAGGGCATTTTGCCTTTCCTTTTGTGGGTGGCGAGAGTTGCGCTGATCAGCAAAGGGAAAGCCGACAAATTTGTATGATTTATACGACCGGGAAAGTGGTTGAAAAGCTATCTGAAGAAGACTCGCTGAGCAATACGTGCTGCCAGAGACTTATCTCCACGGCGGTTCAGCTTTAGAGCATGAAGATCCACAACGTTCCTTGTAACGCTTGATGGCAGAAATGCCTTTAATTCCGTAAGATGGAAAGATATTCTAGGTACTTTGGATAATACTTTCCACATGCAGAGTTATCTCTTACGGATCTTCTTCTTTTTCTTAAGCCTTTGCTCCGTTCACAAGCGTGTTCGATTCGTCGTGATCAGTTTCACCGTTTGGTTCTATCAAAAGCCTGACTTGGATGCAACCGCGAGGCTTTTAAATTCCTATCCAGCGCATCAAGTCACCGTTGTCGCGATTGACCTTTTGGTCGTTTACCATCAATTTCGATGTTTAGGCCAATCTTGGGCAATGAATTCTCATTACATGACCATACCATCGAAGTTTCTCCACGATCAGTGCAACCCCATTACGATCACGGATATCCTCATTTCATCTTCGCCTCCATTACCGCAAGACGCCGTTCATTGTCTTTTATAGTCAACCAACGCTCAAAACCATAGAGAGCGACGGATCGAGTGAGAGCGCGATTGATATGAGACGTGCATTGATACGTCGATCACGAAACACGCCAGTTGTAGAACGACACTTCAACCGCTAATGCATGAAATAATTTCATAATGCAGTTCTGTGTCGGTCGTGAAAAACTCAGTTTTATTTAGATTCAATCTGACACCGTGTTGCATGAGGCGATCATTCCATTTTAGATAAGTTGCTCGAGATCATTTCTGCTATTAGACGCTAGAAAAACATCATCTGTATGAAGCTATGGGCGCTGGATGTCCCGTGTGACAGCGTCCATAACAAGAACAAATAAGAGTGGTGAGAGGGCGCTTCGTTGATGAACACCAACAGAGACACGAGATGGTTTTGGTACAGTCGCCACACATCGAACTTTACTTTTCGGATCGTATTAGAGCAATTCAACCCAGCGCACTTCTGGCACTAAGTGTTCTTGTAGAGCTTACTAAATAAGTTCGTATGGCACACGATCAAAAGCTTTCTCTAGATCCAGAAATGAGCAAGCAAATTCTCCAGCTGAAACCTGCTCGAAAGACTCTCGCCATCTACCCGTCGTGGCACGACGGTCGGCAATAGAAGTGTTCAAAATCCCGTGAACGTTCGTGTCGACTTTTGGCAAGTCGATACAGATCTCTCCCGCCATACTGAGTGTTCAGTTTACCGTAAAGATTTTTGTAATGGGCAGCGGTAGCTTTCTTTGCTTCCCCATTGGCATTTTTAAGGTTTTGTGTAAACACAAAACCTTATTAAAGTCGGTTTACCGTCTGTCTGTCTGTCTGTCTGTCCGTCTGTCTGTCTGTCTGTCTGTCTGTCTGTCTGTCCGTCACACGCATTTTTCTCGGAGACGGTTATAGCAATTGACACCAAATTTGGTAGAAAGGTGGAAACTGTGAACGCTCACACATACAGTGAGTTACATCCTTTTACGTTGAATTTAAGGGGGGTCCCCATACATGCAAAAGGGGGGTGTACAATTTTTTTTCATCAAATATAGTCATGTGGGGTATCAAATTAAAGGTCTCGATTAGTACTTTTCGAAGCCGGTCTTAGTTTTGACATTTCTTGGAAATGTGGGGAGTGCGGGGGGTTGAAAGTGATCATTTCTTTAAGGGGGCCATTCTCAGAAACTACCGAACTGAAAAATCCGAAAAAAATCAGGAGGCTGCCACTATATGGTGCCTTGGCTCCGAAATACCTTTCATACCGATATCTGTTCAAAGAAAGTTAATAATAGTATATTACTATAATTTTTTGCAATTGGCTGGAAACCCCTCTTAAATTCATCCTAGCAGCACGAAATTGAAAGTGATCATTTCTTTAAGGGGGCCATTCTCAGAAACTACCGAACTGAAAAATCCGAAAAAAATCAGGAGGCTGCCACTATATGGTGCCTTGGCTCCGAAATACCTTTCACACCGATATCTGTTCAAAGAAAGTTAATAATAGTATATTACTATAATTTTTTGCAATTGGCTGGAAACCCCTCTTAAATTCATCCTAGCAGCACGAAATTCTGCAGTGATGTAGGCTATAATGTAGAGCATGATCATACCAAGTTTGATGGAAATCGCACTATTACTAACAAATTTATAATACATCGAAATTGTTGCTTCTTTGAAAATTGAAGACTATCAATGTCAATATCACCCGAAAGTGGACATATGCTTATATTACGTGCTACGTACTAAGAAATATACAAAACCTTTCGTACCTGAAGCGTCCAGCTTCCGGATTCCCGACTTGTTATAAATTTGCCAATTGGCGAGCTTTTTATCGTCAAGAAACTGGTGGTAGAGGCGTTTCTTTTCCTTCATTTCAACATCGTCATT
Organism: Hermetia illucens; assembly: GCF_905115235.1. Taxonomy (NCBI): domain Eukaryota; kingdom Metazoa; phylum Arthropoda; class Insecta; order Diptera; family Stratiomyidae; genus Hermetia; species Hermetia illucens. Next base: position 69,703,245 of record NC_051853.1, read on the forward strand.
CCAAAGCCAAGTATCTCAGTTGATGTACCGCTCACCAGGCTTGGTAGCAGAGGTCGTTTTGTGGATCGTGTGTTTTACTTTTTCCGCGATTCGTCTACATTCTTAATGGTTGGTAAGTGCGCAAATGAGATCATTTCATGTTTCTTCTCACAAAACCGCCACTATGTAATGCACGGCGGGTCAGTGCGTTCGTCATGCTGTCTTATCGGTGGCTTGATTCGCAAGACGGCAATCAACGGCCATGGTCTCATAGGGAACGACTTTGCAATCAGTGACGGTGGTAAAATGTCTGCGTCTTATGAAAATATAGTCAACTTTTGTTTTACTATTCCCACTATAACGATTGATAAACTATGTATTCATAAGTAGAAGGTGATGAGTGTCCGCAAAATCAACTATGCGCTCACCACCCTCATCGCGTGCTCCAAACCCCTTTACCCCATGGTACCTGTTACCGCCTTTTCCCCCACATAACCACATAAGGTCGTCGGCAGTGATGATATAGTCATCAACAGGCAAATTTCAAGTCTTTGCATCGAGAAATTGCCAGAGCTCATCTTTCTCTGCATCAGGTCGACCTGCCTGTGGTGCGTGCGCGACGAAGATGTGAATAGTGCATTTAGCTGATATAATGGTAAGCTTCATCACCGGTCACCGAAATCGTTCGATTCCTTTAATGGCATCACGGAAACCCTCTGAGATGACAATGCCAACACCATATTGAGTGTTTGGGCTACAAAATAGAGAAGTTTATAACCATTTTTACCGCGTTCGTGTTCTAAATCGCAATTTTTGGTACCAGACCATCGGGTTTCTTGCGCAAATGTCAATGCGTCTTTTTCGAAGGACTCTTGCAAGGCCGGACTAACTTACGTCCTGACGCCATTCATGCGTCAAGAACCCTTGCTCATTTCTCGACAGGACCGAAGCTCTTCATGCCGCGTGGACTAAGGTGGACCGCTACCATTTTTCGAGGACTGTTACTCGACCCGATCCGATTAAATCTATTTGGGCTTTTATACTAGTTGCGCTGAGGACTTTCAAATAAAAGTATTGTATCATATAACGATGAGCAATTTTCTCCATTTTCACAAATTAACTGAAAACGTTCTTTATTGATGGCTACCAAAGGATACTAAACAACGTACAGTAACATTTTTCAAAGAACTCCCGCCATTTCCATGTCAGGTGAAGCCGTGTTGTGTATTGCGTTCGGGTTCTTCCCGTTGCAAAGAAGATAGAGCCCGACCGATTGAGGGAACGGATGGCAAGAGGTTCTTTGAACTAATAGTTTTCCCTGCCTACCCTCCCCTTACGTTTATGAAAAGAGTTCCCTGATTTGAAGGCTCCCCAATGCGGCTAACTCGAAGTTATGTGACAAACGGTTCTAGGGTAACTCTCTGACGATATCGTTGCGGGACGCTATGTTAGATTAACTGATCATAGAACTGACGGAATGTGTGGAGTTCCTTATTAAGCAAACCTGTGCCGTTGATGATGGTGAATGACCGGATGCCTCTAATTCCTGCTAATCATATTGTTTCCAAATTGGTCTTTAAGAAGATATGCTCTAAAAGAAACGGACAATTGGACACAAGCCTTTTGGTCAATTATGTGAAACGGATAGGGCTTAAGGACGTCCTCGATTATGAAATTAACTCAGACTGTTAGAAAAAACATATACGCCCATTTTATTGACAGCAGAAGAAAGTCGGGGTCGCACCATTCGAATCTCCTCCGACAATCAGCCACCGTTACCAAAATTAAATCGGGCCAGTTGCTGAAACTGGGCCGATTAAATGAAACGTTTTTGATGTAGGTGCTAGAGCGCTCGAACATCGCTGGCAGTCAGGAAGCTTAGAGACTGACTAGCCAAGAGTGTAGTTCTAAAATAGTGAGACAAGAACCACGTTTGCCATCAGGCCGTCCACGGTCAAGTCTGCCTGAAGAGTGAAGTTTCAAATATTTACGTAACCAAACGAAAACATTTTTATTTTTGTAAAAGCACCTACTCTAGAGCGGTATTTTTACTGTCCCTTAAAAGGTGCGACATGAAAACCCCGATGGAAATTTTAACAATTTTCAATTACCACATAGAAAAAAATAGGGTAGTGGTTAACCCTCTAGTCAATGTGAGGAAGAAAAGAAAATGAGTCTGCCTCTAATATGCAGCTGTTCGGCCCTCTCAGACCTTAGAAGTAGATTCCTCGAAAAGAAAAATTTGCGCAGTTTCTGCCTCTGGAAGACTGCGGGGACAGTACGGGAGGCCTGAGTGCTGTGGCTCCCCTGCCAAACTATCCTAACTGAATTCCGCATCACTAGAAAACTTGACGTAAAATCATCATCAAATATGACCGAAGATAGTCATTAACTCCAAACAAGAAGAGGGCCGGTATTCCCCAGAAAGTCAAGCTACATTGCTGCTGATCAGTCCAATTAGTGAAGGGCCTTTACGGATATAATGGTGAGCAAGTTATTAAACTGTACATGTTTTAGGTTTTTGTTTTCTCATGGCGACTTACACCTAGACATGATTAATCTAAAGTTTATGATTAACTTAAGAAGGTATTTTAACTTATTTCAAGTGGCTATTACATTTGTTGTACCCAACCTTCCCTGTAATTTATCTTATTTTTTTGTGTATTTATTACATCAATATCAACTTGTTTTTCTATTTAAATAAACTTATTTACATAAAAAACTGCGCCCGCATCAATGTCGCAAGAAGGTTTAAAATTATTGACTTACGCTAACCTAATCTAACTTGACCTCACATGACTATTATCTACAATTAGTACATTACATTTCATGTATCCTTTATGTACTTCCACCAGGAAGGAGTGTCAAAGAGAGAGAGAATTTGGTATTGACGGGTGAATCTCTAAGTAGTTTGTTCGGCCATGTACTTTATTCTAACCGCATTTTGGGGTCTTCCAATTATAAGAGTGGAATGCAGTGTTTTAGGGGTTATACCTGTTTGGAATTTTTTTTAGTTTAAAATACGCTACCCGAGATTCATAATTAATAACGCTCTTGTATAAATTGAGCAATATTTTTAAAAGTAGTTTCCTTAGAGTAACTCCTAAGAAGAAGAGGGCATCTAAGCCAATATGAATCAAGGACCTCCAATTTGCTCGACTTTACAAGCTTTATGGCCAGATGTCTAAATTCTCGGTAAAGTGTATACTACACTGCCTTTTCTAATGCCTTCCACACTGTAAATCAAAAGATATTTTTGTGCAAACTCACTTCTCCCAGCGTCCCCATATTACTTGTAAAATTGTTTGATCCTGTTGCGTCTCTTTTCAAAGCTGCACATCGACCATTTTCTCTAAAATGTAGCTAGTATCCTAACATACCTAATTGATTTCATTTTGTTTTAGAACTCTATCTTTAAAATTGAGCAATTTTGATTAATTGATTGCTTTAAAATTGAGCAATCCCTATCCCAATAGCTAATTGGTTAGAGCACTGGGTTGTCATACGGAAGGTCGCGGTTTAAATCTCGCTGGTGACAGTGGATACCAGTCGACTCAGCTGTGAATGAGTACCTGAGTCAAATCAGGGTAATAATCTCGGGCGAGCGCAATGCTGACCACATTGTCTCCTACAATATACTGTAGTGTACCGTTATGGTCTTGAATGAAGTGCTCTAACACACTTCAAGGCCCTGATCCAATACGGATTGTTGCGCCAACGATTATTATTATTATATAATTATGGATCCGGCCGCAGTTATGACAACAAAAAGAGTACATTAAACCGCCATGGTTTCGCAGTGTTGACACAGGGATGTACTCTTTTCCTTTGTCTCAAACAGCTCTGGTGAAATTTACAAGCACTCCCCATTACTTCTTTTTACCAAAGAACGATATTATGTTTAGTTTTTTCGGTCTCTACGGCTGGTCTCAAATGGGTCAATAATAAGTGTTTCGAATGCTATCCTAAATTCCTTGCAGAATCTTGATAGGAGAGTTTGCTGTTTCTCTTGAGTTGCTCAATAGTTCATTTTTATTACTCACTCAGCCGAATCCTGAAAATAGTCAAAGTAAAAGGACACAAGTCGTTTGGCTCTATTGATAGGATAAACCGAAAATATCAAGTGGCCCCGCAATTTTACGACGCGTGATCATTTTCTACAGTCAAAGACAAATGCTTTACCATTACATAGGCTCATCTCTATTTGAAGAGGACACTTTTAAATGTACTTTTCCTCTACCAGCGTGAATTGCCCAAACTATTGCGTTAGTTTCCTCTATTTCTATTTAATTATAAAGTTAATATGTTATTTTTTCCCAGAATTGGTACCTAGGCTAGCAATGGCAATGATTTGTGATGATAATGCTGCTTTAAATCTTTAATATTTTTCAGGAAGTTTTGCAACTGCTGTAAGTTTTAATAATGTTCGAATTTTTCGAATAGCTGACCTTGTTAGTACTTATCTTTCTTCTCAGGATGCGTTGGAGAGTTCCCAGCTGCCTGGAAATTAAACATCGCCAAACAACCATTTTACTAGCAAAACAGGAAGACTATATCCACTAGCTACTAGGTATCTGAAGTAACCTTTCCATGAAAAATGGTTGGAAGCTCTGACTCCATTACCGGAACAAGTATTTTATTCTATTAAAATTTAAACACACAAAAGCACTGCACATTTTTCCTTGAAAATCCATTGACCGAAATAATGAATTTTTTTCTTATCTCCATAAAAGGAGAGCATAGCCAGCAATTTTTCCAGCGAAAATATGCTACGTGATCAGCACTAGACTGAAATGTTATGAATCTTTACAACCATTGCTCTTGGCAGTTATCATCTATTTATTGCTTCTAGCCTATATGTAACGTGCCAGTTCTTATATTAAGCAATTCAAATGGAGTTACCGTTGGAAAAACTACCAGAAATCGAATCGTACCTGCTTTTCATAATGTTTACATCATTTGGGAAAGAGCTATGAAAAGTAGCTTCGTAATGAATTTCATTTTAATTAATCGTTCGTCATCACTGAAGCTCCTTTGCATTCCACTTTCCTGGAGGATTTCGCGAACCTTTATTGATTAGAAACAGCGACTTTCATATCATCATAAGCAGTGCCCTTTCCGAATATTTCTTGGAAGAATCCAATGCGGCTTAAACTTCCATTGGAAACTTTCTAGTTTGACTGCTAACAAGTTTGTTACATTAAATCCTTTACCGCTTTAACTACAACTACAACCCCAACATCGATTCTCCCCAATAAATAGTACTTTCATAGCCCGTTGGGTCTTTCCCCGTAATAACTTCTTGCTGTTCGCCATCCATTCAGCAACACCCTATGTGTTACTTCCATACGTATGCGTATCCTTATGCTTGGGCAAAAAGGATAATAGGATGAGCTTCCTAACGAGCAATTTATTTCGTTATTATGCGTAAATGATTTGAGGATGTTGTTAGTCAGGACCAGTTTCTCGGATAGCCCTCACTTCACTTTTATATTCTACATTATCATGTCCACTGCCGCTATTTTTTGCACTCAAAGAGCCAACTCCTAGATTTCGTCTGATGTTGAATTCAAGATTTTCAGTTCGGATCCTGATTTAGCTTTCGTGTTGCTTGCGTTCTTTTATCCATCGCATGAAACGAAGGTATTGTGTGCACATATTTATACGGGAAGGTTAGGTCCAAAAAGGATACAGATAATGGCATGGCTACATTCATCCACTCTTGTTCTTTTTATTTTCCGGTTGAAGAGTGTAAAGGATGTGGACGGATGTAGATCGTACTGTTCTGTTGGGTTGTTGTTGTTGTCGTTATGATTGCTGGGACGGCCCTGAATGTGATACAATTCTCTATGATAGCATGAAATTAGAGGCCAAGAGGCAACAATGTTGTTGAGCTTTGTTATCCTTTCGGATATCTTGAAAAAGGACCCGAAATGTTGAGTTGATGTCAGAAACAAGTACTTTATTCAATAACAAGGATTTTTACGAGTCAGTGCAATCTCACACAATAGGAACGGTAATATTGTAAGCGTTGGATAAATGCTTTTTATACGTATGGTGGGTACCCGCCTTCTACACACATTACTTAACTCATGGTCATAGGAGTGGTTTCGAACCGTATCACAACAATGGTTTCACGCAAGAAATAATTCCATTAAAGTTACATAGATCCATCTAAAAATGGAACTCACGAGCGTTAGCTTTCTTGCTTGGCTTAAGTGCGTTATACAGTTCTTCACAGACAATATACATAACATGTCTTATACCCGACAAATAGCGTAGGTGTAAAGGTGGCTGGAAACAACTGGATAAATCTAGAAAAAACTGTTCGATGCATTTACAGAATGAAGCCTGGAAAAGTACGGGCGCCGGCTGATAAGTTCGCGGCCTAAGGTACTTAATGAAGGGGAAGGATGGTGTTACATTTTTCATTTTTCAATGTAATCCCCTAAGTGCAAAGTGTATTGCACACCGTGAATATAATGCCACTGAAAAAACAATTTCCTAGACTTCTCTTCAAAATGCTGTTCTACGCCCGCCTTCATTTCGCTTTTGTCCGAAAATTTTTCGTCGTCGCAACTCCTTTAAATTCGAAAAAAGAAAAAAAATAGCTTGGAGCAAGCCCGGACTACAGTTCAGGTCCAGTACAGGATAGGTGAATCTCGTAGTTTTAGAGCAGCCCTCGCAACCTGAGCGATGTAATGTGATGTGATGTGTTGATTTTAGTCCCTTTAAGAAAGTTAAAAATTAGAAAAAATCCCTCGCTTTCCCAGAAAATGGTAGCCATAATCTTCGATGCTGACTCCTCCCTTTTGATTTTTTGGAGCGCCTTTCTCCCTTTTTCATTCACCGCATCGACTCTTGTTTGAACTACGGATCATATTGACGAATCCCAGTTTCATCAACGGACACAATAAGGTTGCAAATTTCATCCAAGCTACTCTGACATAACTCCAAAAAATCTTTACAACCCTCCAATCACCGTTGCTTGTCGAGCGCTGTGAACATTCGCGGTACCTAAAGCGTATTTTCTTATGTGCAAATTTTCACGCAAAATCTCTCCAACTCGTTTTATTTTAATTCGCAGTTCTTCCACTATCTGCCACAATATAATTCTTCGACCGGGCAGTACTAATTTTTTGACTTTTTAAATATTTTCTTCGGTCGCTATTGTCACTAGGCCACCCGGGCGGGGGTCGTCTTCACAAACCTCTGTATATGAAGGTGCAGAATCCCCAAGTATCGATGACGTTTCTTCGAAAATTTGTTTCGGCGTATTTCATTTTTTAACAAAGAATTTGATCACAGCGCGATGCTCTAAATTGCGAGAATTCCGAGTTTCCGCTCGTGCATCCCTTTTCAGCATTCTATGTTATTCAGGACAAAGAAAATGTGTCCTAGCGCATCACACACGAAGGCTCCGTTCCCGGAAGGATTCATAAGCAGCAACCTCGTTTCTGACTGCTGTCACTAGCACCACATCATGTTTCCTCTAAGGATAGTGATATGCTGAGGAATGACTTAACATGCCGTTCTGCGGGGATGCCTGCAGAAAAAAAATGGTGAAGCCTAAATCGAAGCCAATTTTTAATAACCGCGAAGGACTCCCCTGTTTGGAGTGCACTAGTGTGGCTGTGGATCTCGGACGATAGAGGGAAAAATTCATGAATGCCAACTTGATGTTTGAAGTGGACCACATAAGTTTGAAGGTATTCACGGAGAGTCACCATATGATGCCCCCAGTCCTCCCTGGAAATATTGAAATTCAATCATATCAGAACAATGCACCGGATCATTTTCGTTTGGAGAGTGAAACACGATAATATGTTACAAGGTTTTTGGCTCAGTAACAGCTTCAGTGCGCTTCTTCACAATACATCTACAAGCCGAGGATAAAACATGCATTAACAGAAACCCTGTATGGAGGTTCAAACTGGTAAAAAAATCACGGGCTAAGTGCTACCTAGAACCTTCTCCTAAACCTTCTACGGAAGTGGCGTAAAAGGAACTCGATACTAGTGTGTAGAATCAGTCCTGTGTTGAACTGCGAACCAGAGAAGGCTCTAAACCTTCACGTGAGGATATGAAATAAAGTCATAAAGCTTTAGAGCACAAAGCCAAATGTAGCAATTCTCAAAGAAATCGATCCTGAAGGAACCGAATCTCTGACGATAGAATATGAAGGGAAGCTGGTGCCGCCAGCAGGATCCAAACTGACCGTGTTATACGCTGCTAACTGTTTTTCATCACATAGAAAATCAACCTGCACTACTTCAAAGCATCGTCACTTCTATTTTCCACAAAGCTCACCGGCCCTTATATCCCTCCGGTACAAGAGTCATAGTTCGGTTTAACAAAATCTGTGGTGTAGGATCAGTTAAAGAGGCTAGCATTCACAATGAAACACTGAGGGGCTATGTCCTGACATCATTTTTTTTTAAAACAACCATGCTAAAATGGTTCTGTAACCAAGACTTAGTAGCGTTTAGCTAACAATACCACGTTGACGACGAGAAGAGGAACATCATAGTTACCTCTATGCACTTACCCTAAGATCCTTTGTGTCCTGCGTCGACGGAAAAACTAAAGGATTTATTAACGTAGTTTTTAACTCTTAATAGGTTCTGATGCGAACAACATGCTTGTTGGGAAAGTAGCCAATTCAACTCAAAGAGGAGAGAAGCCATTTGATTTCATCACTTCATCCGGTTTCTTTACTACATTCATCCGGCCAAGAATAAGTGAAGTAATTGGCCTAACATTTTACACTTTCAAAATGTTGCAACTAATTAGAGACTGGCAAATGTTGAAGTCTTGATGTCAGACCACTGTTTCTTGGAATTTAGTTTGCTGCGGACGAACAGACTCTCAAATAAGATCTGACCGTCGAAAACTGTTTGCTATCGAAAGCAGTCTGAAATCTCCTTAAAAACAATTACGAGGGTCCCCAAAATTCGAGCGAGAATTCCAACAAGCTGAACATTCTGGGTCTAAGCGAAGTAAACTGGTGAGACTCTGGAGAGTATTCTTCTCCCTCTTGTAACAATGTGCATTTGTATTCAGCAAGGCCAAGTGGTAGTTGACGTGAATCTGGTATCGGATTGTCTCTCACGCTCATCGCAGGATTCTGATTGCAAGATTCCGGTCCAGGTTAAGGAATATCATAATTAAACAGTGCTAAAAATCAATGAAAGTATTCCACATAATAGAGAAGGATGCTTTGTATGAGCAATTACACGCAGTTCAGGAACGGCTTCCTAAAGGAGACATTGTGATCGGGATGAGTCATCTGAATGCCAGTGTGAGCTCTGACAACACCTTGTTCGGTAAAACGATGGAGAAACACGGTCTTGACGACCGTAGCAATAATGTGGATTTCTACAGCTTCCACCGCCTCGTCATTGGTAGCACATTGCACAGAGTATAGAGCAACAATCCGCTGCTCTACTTCACTATCAGCAGTAGATTTAGGGGATGTCTTATAGATGTGTGTAACAAGAGAAGCGTCAACTACTTTCGTTTGCCGTAACTTCTCGCAGCGTAGAAGAGCTGCAGCACTCAAAGCCATCATTGACCGTTTATATGATCCAGTTGTCGCCCGACAGTGGGAGAAGTATCCTGCTGATCGGACGGGTGATACAATGATTAACCTGTCTAAGAATATCGATTAACATTGGGGCGCCATCAAAGGTGGTCAAAGGGTAGTATAGGTCCCGTGGATTGGTACCCACGATGGAGCATAAAACCTGGAAACACCTGCTGAACTAACGCCAACAGCTCTACTACCAAACCCTATATCCACGGCCACGTGGTGATCGACCAACTGGTCCTCCAGGTTGGGGATTGGATAGGGCTGACAACTCTATACGGAAAATAACTTGTTACGAAGCCACAACAGGAGCCTCGGACTGGACTGATAGCACAACGACAGCGGAATCACGTTTTGCGCATTTTCTCATTGAACGTGCACTAGTCCGTATTCAGGGGATACCTTGGCTCCCATAGCTTATATCAAGGTACAAATGGCAACGGACTGCGGATTATTCAATTAGAAGTATCACACGAAATGGTTGTTGAAAGTACCTGGTTTGCGCGGAAAGCAGTCCACAAACATGCATGGACCTCTCCAGATGGGACCATTTTCAACTAAATTGACCACGTGTTGATCGAATGCCGCCACCTCTCAGCCTTGATGAATGTAAGAACATATAGACTCAGATCACTATCTCGTTGAATTGGTGCTCCGAGCTCGAATAATAACACCGCCCAGAATCCCCTTTGACAATCAGGTGAGAGTTAACACTGAAGCCATCCACAACACAGCCCTCCGCAACACCTATAAGAGGGAAATGGATGCCGCAATAATCGCAGCCAACAGAGATTCTGGAGATGAAACATCAACAAATGAGCTTCACAATCACCTGAAGAATGTTATCATAAACATGGGCACAAACATGCTTGGCCGTGAGGATGGACGATTCTGTAGCCTACATAACGACGAAATCTATGAGCGATACTATAACCGTCAGGTTGTGGATAAAATCCGGCTCAACAGGTTACGGTGTGCGGGTCATCTAATCCGTATGGACGATGATACAGCCCGGAAAGTCTATAAGGACCATATCTATGGTAGAAAAAGAAGACGAGGCAGGCCCTGCCTGAGATGGAGCGATGGCGTACGTCAGGACGCCAGACAGCTTTTAGGGATATCGAATTAGTGGACTTCGGCGCAAAAACGAAATATTTGGGGTTCCTTATTAAGGCAGGCCTAGGCTGAATACCGATTGTTGCGCCGTTGATGATGGTTGCGCCCCCATCACAAATGCTCTTTTATCGGGTGCTGCACTTGCCAGACGATCTGGCTGACTGTAGAATCGATAGAGCGAATCAATAAACGGAACGTGCGAAATGCGAGATCACCACGGTACTTAACCGTATCACATCCGGTGAAGTTCCGCATCTTGTAGATGAAATGGCTAGTCACTGTAACAAGCGGGTACGGACTGTTCCTCTAAACAGAAGAGAAATCATTTCGGCCATCAGTGCCCGCAAACGAAATAAATCCGCTAGACTTGACGGTCTCCCCGCAGAGTAATTTACCGCTGCAACTGCAGTTTCCTCGTGCCCTCTGCCATTGCGAATATAATAGCTACAAAAATAGAGTGAAGCTGGTTTCCACTCTAGTTCCTCTTGCATTCACCACATCAATTCCCTATGAATCGATTTCGAGAAAGCTTTCGACTGCATGAACAGGAAATTTATCTGGTGTGCTCTACGTGCGAGAGACATTCCGAAGAAACTGATAGCTATTATCAGACCGACATATGATGGCGCAAAATGTCAAGTTCTGCATCGAGGTAAAATCGCAGAAGAATTTAAGGTCCAAAACAGACTCCGCCATTGTTGCATCCTGTCGTTCTTCATGCAGCCTTGTCCAAACAATACCAACAAACATCAACAAAGTTAGTGAGACGTCCTAGAATTGCACTGCAGATTTCCAAAAACCCGCTGGAGACAATGAGACAAATTTAGGAAGGGTTGCTGGACCCGTGCAGGAAAAGAAGACAAGAAAAAAAAGGGAAGATAAAATAGACGAAACGATGTCACAGAAAAGTGAATTAATACCTGCCGCAGCTCTATTTGGGTCGGACGGTCGTAAACGCACACATTGCTACACCCGATGACCAGGAACATATAAGTTCCAACGTTCAAGGTCCATCGAGAAGGGGAAGAAAATAATGCTGTAATGAGTGAGGAAGCTCCAAGTAAACATCCGGGTTGACTATCATCAACCTCTTCGCTTGCTAGACTCGGAATTATGAGTAAGGCCCTTGAAAGATTTCTATCCCTCACAGAGCCAACGTACACATTTTGAATTTGTGACATCAACTGTCCTGTATATCGATACGATGGACATCGAAAACGAACAATGAAAACTGCATGCTTGGCAGGCTGGGTTAGGGTCTCCTGAGTCTGCATAATCCAGAGCAAGTGGTGCGAAAACCAAAATATATGAAGGCATTACTGGGCAAAATAGTTTATCTGCGCTAATTTTTAGAAACGGGAGGACCTACTGTAGGAAATGTTGTTTGCTGATCTTCTCCTGACTTGAATTAGAATAGAATTGAAAATACTGATTTTGTGTGTGGGCATGAATTGTACTCCGTTTAAAAAAACCTTGTTAGATCAGGCCTAAAGTGACCGAACCTGAACTAAATTTTGTCTTTTGGAATTAAAGGAGTTATAAGTTCGGCATCCATTTGAATGCGAGTCGGGCCTATTGGAGAGAAACTCTCAAGTGGAAAGCGGAATCAGGACTCCTTGAATCCAAAAAAAACTTTAGTTCTGTTAAGAATTCTCTCGCTTTCTTCATTCCGTTATCAGAAATCTTTTCGATCCGTGATTATAAACTGTTCCAAAAATTTAATTTCAAATCAACATCCTGTTTTGAAACTTTATCTTAGGATACTTCTCATCGATGGCCTGAAATTCTAGGAGCAAGTTAAAGTGCAACCACAGAATCGCTTTTGATGTAAACTAATATCGGATAGTCGCCATATTTTAGCCATGATAAAATCGTTTGTTCCAGTAAAACTTCCTCAGGGGGAAACTAAACAATAGATTTGTCAACAGCATTCCTTTTAACACTAAAAGCGTCAGAAATAACTCTACCATATTAAAAATTAATTAAAAAGTCATTTGTGTGTTTCTTTTGGTAATCATTCCAGAAGAACAGTTGCAAACTACAACCATTAATCCAGCCTAGCATGGAAAACTACATCATGTAACCCATGCAGATAGCCTCGTTCACTCCACTCTAATACATGTTTATCTTACTAAAAGGGACTTGGAAATATAATATCTAATATTGTGTAGAATTGCTGAGTATCAGTTTTTACAGTAACACCCATGTAGTTAGAATTGTCGACATGAATGCTACATAAGTGTCTGACTAAAAGCAATTTCAAGGGTTCCTATTAGAAATATTCGGGACCAAATAGGAAGATGGAGAAGAACCAACGTCTACATATTAAAGCACACCCCTATACACTACATTCGTCCTTTATCCTTTTGCTATTCTCTCTGGATGGCGTACAACATCTTCTCTGTTGTATGTTGTATGTTGTATATCAAAGTACTTTGGAATCTTCGCATATTGTATGGATCCTAGTTTCTAATTTGTAGTCATCTAACGAAAACAATTTGCACATCCATGAAGGGATTAGTTGTCCTATGCAAAGTGTTTGTTTATTGAAAATATCAACGTAACTAAAACGATTATGATCCTATACACATTTATTGTTGATATATGGATGCGAATTGATGTGCAGGCTCGGTACCAATATGGTTCTAGGTCCTTTTGCATAGAAATGGCATTAAGATTTACTGTTAATCGAAAATACCAGTGAAAATCGAAGGAATAAGAACGGTTCGGCGTGAATTATTAACAAGGAATGACCCGAATGTCGTTTGTATATTAATGGGCGTTTTATCCTTTACCTTTTCAGCTTTCTACTAGGCCATTAAATGAGGGTCAGGGTAGTGGAAGCAATAGGAGGAGAAATGAAATGTATCTTAGGGAAGGGTAAACAGTTTTCGTCCAATGCACAGTTCCGTTCGTTACAAAGAAATGAAGCAATTTAGCCCTCAAGGTGACAGGTAGCATTTACATACAATACAAGGACTGGAAAAACAATTTTGACTATCGTGAAAAATTGCATACTGCATAATAAATAATCAATGTTAGTACAAAGCCTTATCAGGCTTTTCGGCGGTTAAAGCCGGTAGGAGTGCACATTTATGTCAAGGAAAGAATTGGATTACACCACTAAAGAATAATAGCATGAACCTTAGGTCGAAGTTGGTCTCAAAATATTTGTGCCATTTTATGTTCTCTTCCTGGTCAAATATTAGCAGCATAGTTGACTAGCCCTAGTTAGGGCCGAAAAGTCATTGTTAAATAAATCAAACAAAGAACGCAGCCGAAATTTTGAATTAATTAAAATTGACTTGAATACATGTTCTGATTGAGGTTTAACCTTCGTCGTTCAGTCTCTATATCAACAGTGTTGAAAACGTTATCTACGCATTCCCTTATGGACAATTCTTGGAACTTCATGTAGCTTTTCACACATTTTTTAGCCCATTATCACCAGACCGCTGAACTCTGCAGTTATCAAGCTAGTCATCCTCCTATACGGCCATATGCCCTTTACAGACCATGGACCTGGTAACTAAAAATGCATCCCATGGAGAAGATAATACGACCAAATATTGCGTGATAGTTAACCTAGATGTCAGAAATGCATTCAATTCGGTGAATTGTTGAAATTCTTAGCGACGATTGGTGTTACCAACTGTGTCACTGCCTCCACAGGACTCTCTTTCCGAATGAGGCTACGGTAGTGAGCAACGCTGATATATAGCATTGGTAATGGGTGCAAGCTATTCCGAGAATACAGAATTCCACTCATGTGAGCATATTAATGTATGGATGTGGGTTGAGACAACTGGGCTGGCACTATAGAAGGAATATATATGCACATATATGATTACCAACCACCCCTTGGTAGGGTATAGAATGTCAACCACACCTACCCGCCATCGTTCATGGTTCATTGAAATGCACTATAGCTCCCCCCGTGTTTCCCGAGATGTCCGCACATCTTCTTCACTGCGCCAATTACTCTTGGAGCGATCCACTCGTCGGTCTTCTTGGCAGAGTGGATTGGGAGGTTATCAAGCCTGAACGCAGGCCAAGTTCTTTATTTGAAACAGGATCAGGCCAGCAACCTCCGATGCAGGCAAGTGTTGATGAAGGTTTGGAACTTCCAATGAAAGTGTTGATCACTTTCCATGTGCTGCAGTCCGACTCTATTTGCCATTTGGCCGATGTCCATGAGCCGGTAAAAGAACGAGCAGAGGTCATCAGGGCAATCGAAAGATACCATAGTCCATTAAGCATTTCCATGTCCTCCGAACTGGACAGCATGAAAAACGTCACCAATAACAAAAAGATATAATATCGGCGCAAAGTGCAACCCTGGGAGACTCCACTTTGAACCTAAAATTCCTCTGAGATTTTGCCCCTATGCATCACGTGAAATTTTGCACCACCATATAACGTTCTGATAACAGCTGTTAATTTCTCCAGAATTCCCCTCCTGCGAGATGTGCGCCAGATACATTCCCTATTCACACAATCGAAAGCTTGCTCACAATCGATGAAGAGCAGGTGCAGCGAAGATGTAAACTCCACGCACTGTTCCAAAATGATCCGTAGAGCGTTGATATGGTCAAAGCAGGAAGATGGAAGCGGAAACCACCCTGCTCTCTGTCAATCAAACTTCCGAGATCTCCTTTGATACGCTCCAGAGTTATTGTAACTATTATCTTTGCGACTGCAGGGAGCTCATAGATACCCCTCCAGTTGTGACACTCATAACGGGTACCTTTCTTTAAGATCTTCTTATACTTTCTGGGGAAGGTTTCGTTTTTCCAGGATTTCCGTAGGAATAGAACAGAGCAGACCTAAGGAAATTACGCATGTGTAACAGTAAATAGCTGCACGGGAAGACTGTCAAGCGCGGATTTGCTCCGTTTGAGTAGATTGATGGACTAGATGATTTCTCTTCTGTTTGAAAGAACAGTCGTCCACGTGTTACGGTGACAACCCATTTTATCCACAAGATGCGGAACCGGATGCAATACGATTAAGAACCGTGATGAAGTGTTTATTCCATCTTTTCAACTGCTCTTCATCGTCGATGAGGAGTCGACCGTTAACGTCCCTTACAGGACCATCAAAAAATTTGCATGCAAGTTCTTTCGAGGCCCGGTATACTATTCTAGAGTCATTGTGTTTTACGGCATCTCCTGTTCCCCTGACTAACGCAATAACAAATTGTTTTTTGTCTTGACACACATTACGTTGAACTTCCCAGAATTTTACATAGTAACGGAGTTCGAGCGCGTCACGCTCACCATCATTCGCAGCGGATCCCTATGCTCACCGACATTCTCAGACGGACTCAGTATATCTTATGTCTGATCAGCAAGATAGCTCTCTCACACCAACTGGATAATACAAGCGGTCGATGTTGAACCTGAAGGGTCTCAGCTCTTCAACCCTTTGAGAAGTGGCGGATGGTGATCCCTTTTGAGGCCGATGTCAATCCCTGTCTTGTTACACATGTCCAGGAGATAACTCCTAAATATTCTGATGACCGCAAAGTGGTCCATCTGATTGCCTATACGGTGTCGGTCAATTGAAACCCAACTGATCTTATGACAAATTCTATGCTCAAAGAAATGCAAAAATCCAAAAGCCTCTCAAAAGTACACTATATATTTAAGGATTAGTGTAGTAAAAAAATTACAAACTTTAAATTGAAAATTTTAATGGCTTAACTCCTGTCACCTTCATATATACACGCAATGACAGTCTATTTTGCTGTAGAACTCGTGAATTTCGCTATGCTATGCAATAGCATTCCACTAATAACACGGATCGTGTAATCGAACCTCCTACAGCGATATTGCGGTATACAGCTGAGTATTGTAATTGAGAAGAAGAACTCGTTCCAGCAAATAGGATTTCTTTCTATTCACTCGGCTGGGATGAGCACTCGGTCCGAGTACTCCACTAGAATACTGAACACCAATTTACACAAGGAAAGTACTAAAAGGAAATACTCGATTTTAGTAGCAGGTGTTCAGCAGGACACCACAACTGCAGGATAGACCGATGCAAGAGCCAACCTATCTCTATTTGCGGTCGATGTGTGGCTAGGAGGCAACCTATCTCTCTTCGAGGGTGATATGTGAATCTCCAGGAGCCAAGGATGTCATCTATCAGGACCGTCAATTGGTCGTGATAGCCGCACCCTGTACGAGGTACTTACTATTAAAAAAACGCTATGAATCTACGCTGGGAGGTCGAAAACCACCTCCTCGAATCCAGGACGTTATGCGAACTGCGCCCAAAAGGGTAGCTCCTAATTGCGTAAACTGATGGTCTCCATACGCGATTTTGGAGATTTCAGAAACAAGGTGGAGGGCGAGTAGATAAGCGATCCCTGGAAGCAACCAAACGATACAAATATCAACTATATATCTGACAACATATCTCTGCATGTGCACAAAAAGAAGTCGAAGAAAGATAATCCTGAAGAAACTTCGGGCAAGAAACCTAACGACGAAGGAATCTCGAAGGCCATAGAAGCTGAAAGGAGAGGACCAAGCAGGGAAGTAGACCTGCTGCCTAGTGAGGAAAAGACGACCTAGATCTAGACTATAGCTCAAGGTGAACAGCGACATGCAAGAAAGGTGAAAAACCAAGAACTTGTATCATTCTTAAACATAATTTATATATATATTTTTCTGAGTTCTTGACTGGAGAAACTTGGGAGGCAGTCGGAGATAACATCCGCATATAGCCAGAACTAAACGCTAGACTGGTGAAGTACCGTGAGAAGGAGGCGCGACAACTTCATTTCGACTGCAATGCCAACGTGTATCACAAAGTCTGGGAAAACAGCGTAACTAATAGAAGAGGTGAATACCTTCTTGAATTTATTCTTAGCAATAGCGAACATCCCGACATACATGACCAGCGGGAAGGGGACAAGAAGTATCAGACATAACTCTAGGGAATACTCAGATGAGCGGGCTTGTCCCCCCCGGATCAGAGATAATCAAATTTAACATTTAGGGCAACTCCAAAGGAAAAAGTATAGTAAGGAATGCAAGGCGAAAAACACTACAAAGGAGCCCAGATATCAGAAACGAACTGGAACTAGAAACGGTAGTGGAAAACCTCAACAAAATCATGATTGAAACATATGATGCCAGCTTTCCGGCTGGGGCAGTTAAATCATCAAGGGATGTATCCTAGTGGAACAGGAACCTAGCCAAAATGAGAACGGAGGCTCGAAAACTCTTCAACCGGCAAAATTAACCAGAAACTGGCCGAGAAACACAAATGCCAGCAAAGCGGAACAGCTTCAGGGAATCCTGTGCGAATATCGAACAAACCACAAAAGCATCCGGGCATCTTCTGTCTATCTGAAGAAGCAAGATATTGCAATTAACATTCTAATGCGTAATCCCCTACATCAGTATCAGCACACTTACCGCGCAGGTCACTTGTATGAAGTATGGTAATGGATGAACTCCTAGAAGAGGTAACAAATACTGAAATACAAGTCCAGGGCTATACTAACGATATTGTTTTAATCTGTAGAGGCAAGTTTGAGAATACCTTATGTGATAGATCATAACCGGGACTAAGAATTACTAGTGCCTCGTGCAGGAAAGCGAGGCTGGCATTATCCAGTCAAAGCCACCATAGTACCATTCATAGATATGAAGCGAGAAACAGGGATCAAATATTTGAGAATTTCACTAGACCAAAAATAACTCTGGGAGACGCTACCTGTCAAAACACTATAAAGGCTCTGATTACTACAGGGCTGTAGCAGGAAAAAAATGGGGATATACCCTGAAAATATTACTTTGAAAATATACTACATAGTAAGGCCTATGAGGGATCCAGGCTGTAATATACGACAGCTGTCTAAAAGAGTGGGCATAATCAACACTATGGTATATATGTACCCAAAGAGAATAATTCTCTGCCTAACTGGAATAAAATTCTGTGTCGCATGTGGAATTATGCAGCGTTCATACCTGGGAGATTACTTAATACCAGATGCTATGCAGAAATACCTAGAAGTAGGAAATGTCCTAAAATTCCTGTCGGTTATAGCTTTCATCGGTATACTACAGTTAATTGGTACACTATACCCATCAAGCGAGCACAATAGTTCTTTTAGGACAGAGTGCAACTTTCCTTAATACCATTGTTGTCGCGGGCACCCTAAAATTTGTAAAAAGTAAAACTTACAATCTAACAATCGACAGAAGGATCATGAATCTATCCAATATGAGTGCAGGATTCGATAGTAATGGTAGAAATGCATACTCGTAAGTACTGACATCTTCACTCACCGCATCCTTCATAAAAAAAGTTTCATTAGACTTTGTTAAAAAGACCTCAAGAACATGAAAAACATTATTTTCCTGTCAAGGTTGATATATTATATGTATATGCCAAAATTATAGTATTAATACAGGCTGCTGTCAGCCATGAGCCACAATTCACATCAACATGAATTGTGTGGCTCATTGTTTCAAATTCCACCAAATTCATCTGAAACCATGCAAAGTAGATAAAGCCCACTACAGGCTCTTTAGATACTCTAATATAATCGCTTTATTATGATTTATCCAGGCACAGAGTCCAGGCTGAGCCTGGCCGACAACACAAATAGACTGCAACTGTAGATATGCGGGGACAAAAATGAAGGTAGCACTCGACTATGCGAACATTTTCCTATCAGATTTCCAGCGACAACGTTGTATATCCTCGAAAATCCTTGGTTTTGTTTGTAACCGTCAACGACGAAAATGATATTAAGCCCAGGACTCATGAATTTTAAAAAGATTAAATTCAAGCAATTTAGTTAATGTTCTGGCATACCAGATCTTATGTAATCGAGTAATAAATCATATTCTGTCGGTGTTTCTCCTTTTCCATGCGCCAGCAATGCGACGACACGTACACGGCCAAATCCGCACGGTTCGCACTCTACTCATGGACAAAGTGAAACACTGTCACGTAAATATAGATCAACATCTCCAGTGTGTGTCCTTGTAATGTGTGGATACCTCTCCACATGATGCTCCTACAACAGGTCCTTCGTTGGATGTGGAAAATTCTCTGAATACGAATATGATAGTATGTCAAAGTAACGTTTTCCCGTTATGCAACACTCGCTCCTCCTCGCCTACGTCAGGAATCCGGGAAATTATAATTAATTTAAAAAATGTTTCGGCTGAAATAATCAGGTGAAGTGCATTTCTGAGATGTGACTCTGGAATTATCAGTCATTAATGAAATTTTTCATCTGAAATATTTATTCACAAGTAGGCATATAACATATCTACTCCCTAGGAAAAATGGTTACGAAAAGTGGCATCTCAAACAGTTATTTGTAATTATTTGTAATTATCCAATGCAGGATAACTTCTTGCATGATTTCATCTTATGACGCACAGTACGCAATCGTCTTGCCAAAATCATCTTGCTCCATTCTCGGTCGATAAACAACATCCTTAAATTGGTGAAGCCGATCAGCATGTTACCTGCATTGTCCAAGAACCAAAGTTTTCTGGGTTACTATTACAAACTTTACTTTTGACTGTATCAGCATAATTTATGAGGTAGTACCCGATGACATCTACAGAAATTTTCCAGATATCATGACCCAGTGCGTTTTAAACAGTGTTAGGGCCAATTTATCCTGATATTTTAATCCACAATAACATAACAGCAGCTCTATATATATACCTGGCGTACCAAATTTACCCTCACCTGAGTTGCAAACGCAAAGCTGCAACCCGGGGTGAAAGAATCGACGCGCCTATCGGATGAATTGCAGTGACCTTACACTGTATTTCAGCGGCTCCCCTCCAAATGCCTTCCCTACCTTTGGAGGTAACCATGGGACATTGCAACATTGGGGCTCTGTTGCAGGGTTGACTGCCTCCCCAACACTCGTGGGAACAAAATTGGGAATAATATTTCAAATTCTTTTGATGGGACCCCAGGGACACGAAGACAGTACCCAACACGGTTAAGGGTCGTTCAACAACACCAGAGCGGCTCTTCGCCCTTGGATGTTTTGGCGGTTATGCCGTCAACCACCAGGGACGGGAGACCTAGGCGTCGTATGGTTTGGACGAACCAACTTAACGAATTTATCGTCCGCGCCTATTACCGTGTCACGGATTTGGAACGGAATCCATTAGGGTACAGACATTGACTCAATGACGTCTTCATAAGCCGCTTCCCAGAACTAAGTCATGTTCCGGAGTAGAGCGTTTTCAATCAACGCCGGGTGATAGTGAAAAATAATCAAGTTTCCCTACCAACTAGGCAACAAATTTTCCAAGAAGTTTCACTTGAGCTCGGCCTGGAGTCACCAACTTACCGGACTGAACAAAGGAGCAACTCGAATACTCCACTTATAAGGCACTCGATGAACCCAGTAATCAGGTTTTGACCGCATTCCAGGTAGCATTCACAGAGTATGCAGAGATTCTCCCAGAAGCTAGGCCAAAGATCCCAAAACTGAAGTTTACTTCGTCAACTACTAACATCATTGCTGCCGTTGACAGAATTTTGGTTGATCGTTTGGCTAGCGATATTCCTGCTGCAGAGGTTCACAGCGTGATCTAGGTTGCAGCTGCCACGGTTATTCGCCTCCATAATCAACATTTTAGAGCGAATAACAGAGGTATGCGCAGAAGTACTTTACCGTTTAGGGTGTTTCGACTCAACAAAAGAATTGAAAAGTTGAGAAAGGTGATTGGTCATGTCACGCAAGCACTCCTTGGAAATACATCGCCAAGAGTACACAGATGCGTTACGAACATCATTGGAAACTACCATTTGTCCAATGATATGCCAATTGAAGAAATCCTCGATGTGCTGAAGCAGAAACTTGCAGAATGTTCCAATCGCATCCATAGGTATCAAAAAAGCTTTCAGCGAAGGACAGATAACACCTTGTTCTTCGAAAACCAACGGGGATTCTATAAAAATCTCACCAACTCAGTTAGGGAAAGTAACCTCAATCTGGATCAGGCAGAAAACTTCTGGAAAAGTGTCTGGAGCGAATCCAGCCGTTGCAATTTAGAAACAGCGTGGCTCCCACACCTTATGCGTTCATGCAAGGCCCTCCCCGAAATGACCATGCCTGACGTAACTGAAGTCGACGTAGAAACAGCCCTTGACAAGGCAGGTAACTGGAAGGTGCCAGGAGTTGACAAGATTAACAACTTCTGGCTGAAGCGCTTCAAGAGCACTCACAGGATATTGGCAAATCAATTTAATCAGATGATTGCCGATCCTGATTTAGTTCCAGAATTTTTCACCGAAGGGATAACTCTTCTCATTCCCAAGGAAGAGGGTGCCTCTTGCCCTTCAAAATGTCGACCAATTACTTGTCTTCCTACCATCTACAAGGTCTTCACTTCAGTTCTGTGCGCGAACATCTCAAAACATCTTGATATTCATAAATTGATAGCTGATGAGCAAAAAGGATGCGCAAAAGGCTCCCGAGGCTGTAAGGAACAGCTCATAATCGATACGGTCGGTGTAAAGCAGGCTGTCCGTCAAAAACAAAATATCTCAACAGCCTAAATCGATTATAAATCAGACTTTGACTCCATATCGCACTCGTGGTTACTGCAAGTATTACACTTGTACAAAATCAACCTGAATGTGGTTCTTCTCCTCAGAACAGTCTTGAAGAATTGGTGCACAAAGCTATCGGTATCCTCACGAACATCAGGGGAGATACCAATCAGGCGTGGCATTTTCCAAGGCGACTTTGTTTGGCTTTGAATCCACTATCAGATCTTTTGCATGAATGCAAATATAGGTTCCAAGTCAAACATGGCATATTGTCGAAATGTACATTAAGCCATTTAATGTACCTTGACGACATCAAATTGTATGCCAAAGACGAGAACCAACTTCGCTCCTTGCTGGGCATCACCATCTAGTTCAGCAGGGATATCGGCATGCAGTTGGGTTTGGAGAAATGTCGCATCAAAACAATTGTTCGGGGAAAACACACCGACAACGAAGGATACAGCCATAATAACAGCCGAATTGAGGGTATGGATTCGGACGACGTCTAGAAATACCTCGGCATATTGCAAGCGGCAACTCCTGCGGTGGCAAAAATGAAATCTAAGTTGCTGGGGGAATTTTAACGGCGTCTGGATCTTGTCCTTAAAACTGATCACTATCCCACGTCATCAGGGAGGAAGGGGGGTACTTGATTTAAAAACGTTGCACTATAATCAAGTGCATAATCTTCGTGAGTTTTTCTATGAGAAACAATCCTCTAGCCAAATACATCAGGCTACCGTCATGGCAGATAATAAATTATCTCCTTTGAACTTGAGAAGAAGAAAATGGGATCCCCTGTCGAATGTGGAAAGAGAAACCCATTCACGGAGGTCATATAAGAAATTTGTTGTTGTCAGGCATTGACATCGAAGCCTCCAACAAATGGTTAACTAATGGTGTACTTTTCTATGAGACCGAAGAATTCCTAACTTCAATTCAGGACGCTTCGCTCCCAACAAAAAATTATGAACGGTACATTCTCCACGACTCCTCGATCACCAACTCCAGTTGTAGGTTATGCAACTGTGAAGAGGAGACCATCCAGCACATAACATCTACGTGTAGGATGTTGAGCAGTACCGAGTATACCATCCGTCATAGCTCCGTCTGCAAGATTCTCCATCAAAACGTTGCGTTGATGTATAACTTAGTGGCAACCTACCATCCTTATTATAAATATACTCCGCAGAGAATCTTGGAAAATGATCGGGTCAAACTACTGTGGGATCACACTTTTGCCACCGACCACAGTCTTAATCACAATAGACCTGATCTAGTTCTGCTTCTGAAGGAAGAACGAGCATGCTTCATAACCGATGTAGCCGTACCGTTGGACCGGAACACTGTTGAAGAACAGCACGAAAAAATCCGGAACTACGGCCCTTTAGCGGACGATATGAAACAGACTTGGAGACTACATAGATCGAAGTAGTCCCAGTGGTAATTTCAGCGACAGGATTAGTCCCGCAGAACTTACGTAAAGTGCTCGATCTTAGGGCTAGACTATACATGAATATGCAAAAAGCTGTTATCCTTGCAATCTGTGCTATAATCCGAAGAGTCCTGTCCGGTAACAATCTGACCTAGTGGGTTTCAGTCTTGATTCGTACTGTCTTCGATTTATGATCCATGTCTCTGTAGTGTAGAACCACCGCGTCATTGCTTGAAGTGTTTGCGACGATCGGGATGTAGGAATACATTTTGGCATGGTCGCACACACTTTGCGTTAAAACGCATCATCGCTGTGATGCGGGCCTTTGGATGTTGCTTTCAACCCATCCTTAGGTTGGTCGCCCCTCGGTCCGGTTGGGCGGGAAGAGAGCTAGAGCTATTCTATTTCGCTGTCCCATTGAAATCTACTTGAAATATTCCCGCCATGTTCTTGTCATTAATGCAACCAAAGTGTTCGATATCCTGTGTGCGTTGATGTCAGCTTTTGACAAATCGGGGGGGGGGGGGGGGGGGGCTGGTTTAAAAAAGATTGCGTACTTTCCGAAACTGATATTAGTTTTGACATGAATTGTAAATTAAAAGATAAACTGACTGAAACCCCTCCTCCTTAGGTTCATTCTATGAATACGAGTAAGTGCAGTAGCATAGACGACAATGTCTTGTATACACATGCCAAATTTCATGGAAATCGTGCCATTAACCCAAAGTTATAGTAGTTCAAACTTAGCAATTTCGCGCGAATTTACTGCTTCTAAAACCATACAAATAAGATGCTGAGGTCATTATTAACGAGAATAATTGACATTCGCGTGAAATATTAAAATAGCATTTATGAGGAATCCTAAGTCGTTGATACGTCGATCACAATGAACACTAGTTGTGAAATGTGACTTCAACCAGGTTGCGTTAATGCGTGAAGCAATTTCATTACGCAGTTCTCCATTGGCTGATTGCATTGACCCAAGATATTTAAATCGTTCAGTTCTGGGCAGGTCACTGAGCGATTTAAATATCTCGAGTGGACTCCAAAAATGTCCGCATTACGCGTACTACGAGAAGCGATCAGCAAAATTACATCCGAGTTGGCAGAGAGGGTAAAAGGGTACACATATCGACGTGGCGTTGCTGTAGGGAAGGCGATTGAGGGTGTGGAGTCCTGTCGGATAATACAGACGGGAAAGGTTCTTTTTTAAAAAGAGAGTCCAGGTGAATCTACGTTGTACAGCTCGAAGAGCGTGGCAGTGACGGCTACGAAAAGGAGACCAGACTACACAGCAATATTCAAGGACAAGGTAGTTGAAAAGTGTTAAGGAGGGCTACATTGAACTAAAGTCAAAGGAAGAACGTAGGATGAAAGATATTTTGGAAGCTCAATTGATGATGATGATTAAATGAGAACTAAAACCAAGTTCGTCATCAAAGATCACACCTAGGTCTTGAAGACGGAAAGGGGAATGTTCAGGAGGGTTTAAGTGAATAGCACATCCAGTGGCATTTCTTGACATGCAAGGTGTCGAGGTTGAACTGCAAGAGAGCACTTTCTAGCGGAAACAAAACAAGCAAATAATTTAAGGTGGTCAAACAAGCACGAGTAGGTGAGGATAAAGGGGTAGTCATTAATATCATAGAAAATAGGAATAGTAGTGGGCCAAGTATAGAGCCAAAACTGGAGGAGGAAGAGAAAGAACGGGATCAATATCCATGAAAAGAAACTCTGCAAGAGGAAAATAAAGAGATGATCGCGGGAAGAAGTGAATTAGAGAGAGTTTGGAGAGAGAAATATTGTTGTCAACGATATCAAAGACTTTGGTGAAACTTTGGCCTTATTAAGGCAGGCCTAGATACCGGTTGTTGCGCCGTTGATGATGATGATGAAATCGGTATACGTAACCTGCACCTTCTTTATTGTCAAATACAAACAATTACCAAATTTGCTAATTAAAAATTTTGTATCAATAATTCAAGATATCAATAATAATATATACAATAAGCCAAAAAAAATTTGAAATATCCTGCGTTACATAGTCAGTAGTGATTTATTCGTAAGACAAATTAAGTAAGTAAGTCTACAAGATAATAAGTAAAAGCGATCCTGTTAGCCTCGTCGAATCTAGGATCAGAAAAGTCCAATTGATAGGGATCACTAGGGGTAATTGATCCTTAGTCTCAGTCTTGAATGAACTGCAACGCCTTCAACATGCGAGTGAATCAAATTTATTTAGGACATTCCTTACTCTTCACGCTCGGTGAGTTAGCACTTAAGAATACACGCAAAGTTTTCCGTGCTTCTCGTAAAAAGCGACTAAAAGGGAAACTTTTTTGCTGCCGAAACGTCAACAAAGACTCGGATAGGGAGTCACCTCACACCAAAGACCCTTCGCTATCGAAAACGAACTATGATTGTGTTCTGGAATATACGGACACTTCTGGATAGCGGTACTGACTCCGAATGCTCGCATTCTACAAATCGAGTAAGAGTCCCAATGATACAAGCCCGATATTCCGGGCCTAAGCGAAGTAAGATGGTAGGACTCTGGAGAGCGCTATCCTTTTGGGGCAATGTGCTTTTATATTTATAACGCATGGTGCAGAAGGATGCTTTCTATGAGCAATTACGGGCAGTTCAGGTAAAGCTTCCTAAAAGGGACATTGTGTTAGAGATCTGAATGTCAAAGTTGCCTCTGACAACACTTTACTCAGACATGTGATGGGGAAGCACGGGCTGTAACGATAACGGTGGGAAGTTTGTGGAGTTCAGTTGGGTTTCGACTAACCGACCGTACGAGCACTCAGATTGACCACCTTCCCATCAGCAATCGATTTAGGAGTTGTCTTCTGGATGTGTGCAATAACAGAAGCTATTACGTCGACCTCGAAAGACATCACCATGTGATGGTCGCTTACCTTGGCTTATGTATTGCGTCCACCACTTCTCGCAGGGGTTGGAGAGCTGCGAGCCCCCAATGGGGGAGCATTTGGCTGCCGTCAAAAATGCTCTTTTCTCGGGTGTTATGCAGATCGTCGGCCACGTCACAAAAGAGCGGCATAAAATCTGGCTGATTGCGAAATCATAGAAGCGGATCGATGAACGATGCATCATGCATGCGGTCGCAAATCTTACAATGGTCATCCGCGATGCCAAGCAGCTGAAGAGGTGTAAAGAACACTTTACCACTGTTCTTAACCACTTGTATGGAAATCCCGATACCTTTCCCAGAAAATGTAAGAAGGGGATGATCGGTATGATTCCATAAAAGGGCACCTGTTTTGCATGCGAAAACCGAAGGGGAATCTGCATGCTCCCTGCCGTCGCATAGCTAACAGCTAAAATAATCTTGAAATGCATCGAAAGCTTTTAAATTTGAGGTCCAAAGTGAAATCCGCCAGGGTTACATCTTGGCAACGATATTATTTCTTCTTATTATCGGCCACGTTCTTATGTGGCCTTGTCTGGAGGACGTGGAGGAGTTCAATGGACTAAGAAATCGTTCCACAACCATATGGGCTACACTGATTACATCTGTTTTCTCTTACACCAAGTTATGAACATGGCCAAGAGGCACTAGATTTGAAAAGAGAGGGGAGGAGAGTTGGACTGCAAATAAACACTAACAAAACCTAAGTTCTCCTCTAAAGGGTTGCTGTTATTTTCTTATCTGCATTAAAGTGTCGATCAATGTCTATATCTAGGAAGCGTGGTTTCTGCCGATTGTCGCACCGAATTAGATATTGACGGCCGCATTACCAGCGCTAGATCCACGTTCGATACCTTGTCTCAAATGCACCTATCGCAACACCAAAATTTCGGCAAGTCCTGGGGGAGCTGAGGCGCATTTCAGGCAATCGCGAGTCCCATCAAGAGGTAAATGGCTACCATGTATATTGTTTACTGTTTGAGTTCGAATTCGATCACAGAGCGCCAAATGCTTGTCGGAGTTTGTGTGCAATTTACAGTGTCAACATTCTAACTCAGCATGTGTGTCTGCAGTGGTTCCGATGTTTTCGTAAAGGAGAAAGGCGGGTTTAAGATCAGCCGCGTTCTGGAATACCAAATAGGCTTGAAAGGAACGAATTATTAGTCGCGTCGGAGGAGTAGTATAAATTAACTGTTACTAAAATACCAGAGAGGTAATCTCATATTTCACCGTGACAACGCGAGGCTTCACGATGCTACCCGCTTTCAGAGAAAAATGGAGATTTCAGGTTCGCGTCGCACCGTCGGCATCTTTTAACGACCAGCATAAATCCTGGTTCTAAATAATAATAAACGAAGATGCATTTGCGCATCTTCGCTGCTCAGAATGACCCTAATAAAAGGATAGGGTTTTACGTAGATAAGAAGGATTTTACGTAGATAAGAACCATATGTTAATATGTGTTATGTATTAGATAGTGTCATAGAAGATAAGGAACATATGTATATTATGTAAATAATTTTAAGGAAATATAAATACGATGTGACCGAGAAGGAACCTCAGTCTTGTTTCGATATTACAATAGTCTTGTTTCTATATCGCAATACGGAAGTACTAAAAGAAACAAATGTGTAACAAATACACACTAAGTGTTGTTACTTAACTACGCCTAACTTCACCCCTTAAGAGTTTTACTTGTTCCACTCCATAGACAATCATTTGAAAAGAAAGGAATTTTTTAACAAAGACACATTAAAACACGGATTACAGATATCTTCTCATCCTAGTTGTTGGTATCATACCGTTCGTAATATGTAAAGATCACGTAACTTTTTGGAAAAAAACATATGCACACACCATGTATCATCCTTCCCCGAACTTTGGTTTGTACTTAGATAATCGTTAATGGAAAAGCATCCACGGCGCCTTAGCAATCTCATTCATACAAAACTAATAACAGTATTAGACCTAATCATTTCAGTTGTTCATTACAATCAATTGAACGCTATTATAAAAGCTCATCTTAAATTTCGGCACTCAAAAGCACCCACAAATTTATAAAGGAAGACATCGCGGTACCTTCTATAACATTTCCAAAAGATATCCCTTTAACCCAAGGAACAAACAGATTCCAGCCCGTCCTGAACCAACTCGGTACACGCTGCTATCGCATAAAAGATTCACGATACGCGAGTATCAAGATTTCTGTTCATTTATGGCATGAAAACGTGACACGAAACGAACAGCACTTCGAAACATTGAACCAAAGGAAAGGATATGTTCCGCCATGACAAGGCAGAAATCTGGGCATGATGAAGCAATGCAGACATCACTACATTTTATCTTAAAGAGTTCATTATCTACGCACGATAAAAAAGCCCATTCCGAGCAGCAGGCAAGTTCGGCATTCGTACTCGTCACGATATCTTCCTTCAAGGAAGCCTTCTTGAATTCTGTATCATTCTGGTGAACTTGGTATCTTTGCACTCATTTCTAGTCGTTTTCTGAATTTTTATTTCTGTGTGCTAGCGGGAGAAAAAAAAACGCACACGGCCAGGATTATAAGATCTTATTCAAGCGTTAATGTCAGTTCCTTTGATCTATGTACTATGCATGCTACCCTCTGGCGCTTTACGCATATTAATGTTAACGGGTAAGTCAGGCGAAATTTTCTCTAGATATTTTATGTATAGTGAGCCAGCAGTGTAGCCTACAAATGGGATATGAAATCTGATACGAGAGTGTGCATCAGATTCAATAAATCTTACATAAGTGAATGGGGAGAAAAGGTATGTACGTAAGCTGCTTTTAATAGATTCCACAGTGTTAGTTTAGTGAGGTAGGGCGATGTGTACCAGGGGGCATTCCTTCCCTGCAGGAAGCAGAATCTCCTGATAAAGCTTCTGGAAACAAATGAAGAGTAATACCGAGAAATTCCGTTATACATGTTTTTATAATTTGGAAGTTAATTGAAGTTACAATTCTTACTGATGGTGTTGTACTTCTGCATTTTCATATAAATCTATTAAAGCTATGACATTAGCATTAAAATTATATCGTGAAAGCTGACCATGTTTTTGGGTACTCTTGAGACACGAAGAAATTAACGAGTGCGTATGATACCGGCAAACCACCAAAGGAAAAAAAGAAACAGGCTCAGTTTCGAGTCTCGGACACCAAATAATTTTTAGTCACTTATGGAAGGATGAACGACCTCGTTGCACCCACAACAAAAAAAAAATCAATGAACGATATTACGACTGTTTATTTATTTATTAACTATCAAGTACTGCTTGCGGCTCATATCGGTAAACTGGACATGTTCCCGTGATCAACCCATGCTTGTATGCAAAGTTTAACCTTACATACAGCATTATGCCTAGTCATGTATTGCACCGCTGCCATAACAATACACCCAGAAATGATATGGTCCAACATCTTTAACGACGAACCACACATTTTGCATTGGTCGTTCTCCACCCATTCTTTCATGATGAGCTAGTTATAAGCTCGGATGGCGACCACGTCGCCCTGAATGGCACACATGAACCCCTCCCTGTCAGCAAAGAGCTCCCCAGCACATAGCCATCTGTTCGACAAATGCAAACCGACAAATGGCTGTCAAAGACAATTCACGTGTTTACTATGCATTACCTTCGACTTCCATTCATCGATTCGCCCTTGGTCTGACTTCACTCTACTCAGAGGATTGAAATATCGATCCTTCAAGTTAAGTGGGGTCAGCCCACAGTCTGCCTTAAAGACAGCCGCATGCAAGGAACTCGCCTTTCGTCGTCGAGTTGACGATAATGTTGAGCCGTCACGTCAACCACGCCCCTACCTCCGATGTCACGAGGCAGTTTCATCCGCTCCACGGCGGACTTTGGATGATGCATTCGGAATTTGGACATAGTAGTTCGTATCCGCCGGTGGACGTTTTCCAGATCGGTCTTCGTCCACGGCAATATTCCGAATATATAAGCCAGTGAAGGGATAGCGAATACATTCAACGCGCTTATTTTATTCTTCCCCGAGGGATGCTATTTCAGCACCAGCTTTACACGTCGCAGGGATTCGGACAGCAGAGCATCCTTCAGATCACCAACCCGAGCATGGGTTCCTTGCAAAATTCCTAGATACTTGTAAAAGTCTGTCTCGATCATAGCTTCGATGTGGAGGTTACCAATGCTATGTCCGGCATGCGGAATATCATGGCTGAACATGTATATTATTCGCAACAGACTTCTGAGATGGTCGTCAATACCAGCATACACGCGAGGCTCAATAAGATTCTGTCCAAGGAACATAAGAGTCCATCCTTCCTTAAAAAGTCGGAAGGCTCCTGGACGGAATCTTCTAGTGAAACCTTGGAGCTGCTGGTGCAAACGCACTTTCCCTCCAGCGAGGAGGACTGTGAGTCAGAACCTCGCTTGGAGGGTTTGCGGCAACCCCAGCTGTGCGAGACTATCAAATCGGTAATTACCGGGGATAGGATCGGCTGGGCTATAAACAGCTTCTCCGCATACAAATCTCCGGGCCCAGATGGCATAATGCCAGTCATGCTACAGAAGCAGCAGGAAAGGGTTGTGCCGTGGCTTGTTGAGATTTACCGGAGCTGTATCACTTTAGGATACGTACCGCAGTCCTGGAGGCGCGCACGGGTGGTTTTCATACCGAAAGCGGGCAGGCGCGGTCATGAGTCAGCGAAGGACTTTCGACCAATCAGCCTGACCTCTTTCGTGCTGAAGACCCTAGAACGCGTCCTGGACATTCACTTAAGGACGATTATGGAGAGAACGCCTTTCTCTAAGTCCCAGCATGCCTACCTCAAAGGAAAATCCACAGAAACCGCCCTCCACGAGGTAATTGGCACGGTTGAGCGGTCGCTGCAGTACAAGCAGTATACCCTTGCTGCCTTCTTGGATATAGAAGGAGCCTTCAACAACGTCAGTACCAACGCCATCAAGGAAGCCTTGACCGGTATTGGATTGGAGGGGTATCTCACGCATTGGATTATATCCATGCTGAGTACCAGGATAATCCAATCCGATCTGGGAGGCAACCACTTGACCAGAGCTGTGAACAGAGGCACGCCCCAGGGTGGTGCTATCTCACCGGTGCTCTGGTTAATAGTAATGGACAAAATTTTACGTACTTTAGACAGCAGCGGGGTGAAGGTGGTGGCGTATGCCGACGACTTGGTGATACTAGTATCTGGGATGTTTCTGTCCATTATGAGCGACATTATGGAAGGAGCGTTGCGAAAGGTGTGCCTGTGGGCCGCAAGATGCGGACTCAGCATAAACCCAACCAAAACGCAACTGATGCTATTCACCACCAAGACAAGGATACCTGAATTCCATCTACCACGGCTGAATGAATAAAGATTGGTTCTTTCCTCTAATGTGAAGTATTTGGGTGTAATCCTGGATCCTAAGCTAAATTGGAGGTTGAACATAGAACTGAGGGTTAAGAAGGCCTGTATAGCCTTCTATGCCTGTAAGAGAACCTTTGCCAGGAAATGGGGTCTCCAGCCGAGGATGGTTCTCTGGATGTACACCGCTGTACTGCGTCCGATCCTGACGTACGGATCTATTGTATGGTGGCAGACTTTGAAGAAGAAATACAATAGAACGAAGCTTAATAGGATTCAAAGAACCGCGTGTGCAGGTGCTACGGGGGCTCTGCAGTCTTGCCCGGCAGATGCTCTCAATGTACTCCTGCATCTCCTCCCCCTTGACCTCCACATCAAATATGTTGCAGCGTGCAGTGCCGTAAGACTGCGTGAGTCCGGATGCTGGGCAGCGAAGTCCTATGGCCACAGCAACATTCTAGATGAAATACCTCGAGAAATCTGGGCATCCCCCACGGACTATGTCACACGCAAGCTGAACTTCACGAGAAACTTTGCTGTGGACCTTCCAACCAGGGCAAAGTGGAAGACCGGCGGCGTGTTGCAAGACTATGACACGGTATTCTTTACGGACGGATCAAAGATGGCCTATGGAGTCGGCGCGGGGGTTTTCTCGAATACACACGGTGTATCCAAGTCGTATGGTCTCCCAGGTTTCACCAGTGTATTCCAGGCGGAAGTACTGGCGATATTGGAAGTCTGTCGATGGCTGGAGCGTGATTCGAGTCCCAAGCGTAACATAGCCATTCTGACCGACAGCCAAGCGGCCATCAAGGCCTTGTACTCAACGACGACATCTTCCCGGTTGGTGGGGCAGTGCAGAGACACGCTCAACCATCTGGGCGGCACGCTCAAGATCACTCTCCTCTGGGTTCCCGGGCATAGGAACATAGAAGGGAATGAGCGGGCTGACGGATTGGCCAGGCAAGGCTCTGCTCTTGGCAGTCCCTCGGGGAACACAGTCGGTGTTCCGCTGGCGGCTGTCGGGGGCCGAGTCTACTCGCACTACCTAGCAGCCGCGGGCCTGAGATGGCGAAGGCTTACAAGCTGTGCCAAATCAAGGAGAATTTGGCCCGCTTATAACATAGCCCGATCACGAGAGCTCCTGTGCCAGACGCGTGCAAATGCATTCAAGATTACGGCGGTCTGCACGGGGCACTGGCCCATAGGGGACCATGCCGCTAGGCTCGGCTTACCCTACAACTCGCATTGCCGAAGCTGCGGAGAAGGAAGGGAAACCCTCATGCACTTTCTCTGCGATTGCCCGGCTCTAGCTCGAGTCAGGCTGCGGACACTGGGTAAACCATTCTTTGGGGACCTCAGTGAGATTTCTAGTTACAGGGTCGGAGAGCTGCTTTCCTTCGTGAATGCTACGGGCTGGCTCTGAGGATCCGAGCCAGCTGGACTCCGCTTCCCTGTTCGTATAACAACAGTCACGGTCTTGGGAGTTTGTGGCATCAAAACGGCGCACCAAAGCGCTAATTGGGCTCCTCGGAGCGGCCACTGATACCTACCTACCTACCTACCAGCATACAGCGTGATGTCATCTAATTACATCAAGTGTGTCAGTTCGCGCTCAGCATGCTGGGCGGGTAATCCCCAAAGTCCACCCCAATATTCTTTCGCTTCCGTTACCGAAAACTGCACTGTCTGGATGCTCTGTTGGGATTCGTTGAAAGATCTGAAAAAGCTCCGCTGTTTCCTCGCATATGTTGCATTCTGGACACGTCTGGAATGACTTTCGCCATACCGTCGTAACCGACTGCATATGACAGAAAGTTTCTGTTTTAGTGTGTCCAGAATTTCAACTCCGGGTGTCTCACTGGGGATGGCATAGTTCCGGTAAACCCTCTGCACTTTATTTCTCACCCGTCTGCTGGCACAGCCAGTGCTGATCTGAATTAGTCTAGCAATGTTCTGCCTTAGTGAGTACCGCCGACGTTCCTGACAAATTTTCCATGGTGGATCTCTTTGGTCACTCAAACCAATAACACGAAAGCGGATCTTCTGACCATGCAATCTGATAGCCCCAACTGCACCACAATACACAAGTGATTGTAGTTGCAGCAGCGACATATCAGCACACAGCCGAAACGCAATCTCATCATTGATTTGAGATAGAATTCCCTGAGTTTCTGGAGATGCATAGAGCCTGGGAATACCTGGTCTACGCATAGGATCCATATCCGAGAATTCCATACACGCTCTTTGGAATTCGTCCCGAACCTCAGCGGAAACCTCAGCTGGATGGTGGAAAAGAGTGCTTTGGCGAGTACTGATACTGTTGCCTACAGTGCGGCGTGGTGTTGTTGATGTTACTGCCTCTGCCCCCATCGACCCTCGGTCACCAGTTTCCCCGATGACCTCAAGTCGAACACGCTCCCTGATGGTGGCCGGGATTGTGTCGCTGCGAGTAATAAAGCGGTACTGGTCTGCGACTCGCTGCACAGTCACGTGCGCGAATTGCGGGAAACGCTCGACGAATCTCTGGTGCAACAAGGAGCGGTAAGATGTTGTACCCGCCCCCGCCTTTATTTCGTAGTAGGAGCGGATGATGAAGAGGTTCACTTCTTCAGTCCATTTCATCCGCTCCTACGAGCACCTGCTGAAGTGGTCGCCACAGATTGTGGCGAAACAGCTGCAGCAGGCGAGCTATGCTCCTGGTCGTTGTGGCGCCTAGACGCCGAACCGCCCCACGACTAGCGGTTTTGACGCCGTACTGTCCATTACGAAAGCCCGACCCAGTCACCAAGTCAAACGACTCCCGCCGGTTATCCGTACCGCACCTCAAATTTCCCCTTCTTCTCATTAGATGGATTTGCATTTTATACCTAACTACCAGGTGTGGGAATAGCTTCCTCAGGGAGTAATCTGCAGGATGGCAAAGCTCCTACACTTTCCGCACCTACCCCCTGAGACGCCGCGGTGGCGTACAGCCATTCAGACTGAAGCTATCCATCCCTCTTCTTTTCACAACCGAGCTTGGGACCGGCTACGGCGGAGTTATCATTATTATTATTTCCTTTTTAACAAGAAATTTAGCCACAAAGCGGTGCTCCAATTTTTTCAAATTTCCACCTTCCTTTGACATGGTACAAAAGCAAAAGCTCTTAATGAACCAAATAAAACAAGGAAATACAATTTATACTACCAATAAGTCACCCAGTTAGTGTCATCAGTAAAGAGATGATGAATGATCGCTAAATACCCTAGGCTACGAACTTATCGACTGCCTCTCGTATCTCGAATACTTTAGACAGATGGACATTCCTATAAAACTAATAACTAATATTAACATATCCATATTCCAGAAAAAATCTCAGATTAAAACGCAACACCGTCTCCATCCTGTTGACACTAAAAAAAGAATAAGTTTCTCCCGAATTATCGATATATGTCTAATAGAGAATCACTACTAAGGACGGAAATAGTGTTGAGTTTTAATCCGGTAAATTTTTCGCTAGAAATACCGCGATTAAAAATCTCAGAGAAATTTAAAATTCTAAGGGAATTCCTCCAGAGGTGACATCTTGTCACCGATACTTTTTCTACCCGCTATTATGGATAATGTGGATGAGTTCCATGGACGATGTCATCTTTCCTCAAACAACTCGACTACGATGATGGCATCTGCGTTAACAACGTTTCATTGACCTTGTCCAAATAACTCTGGACTTGTATATTGCACAGACGGTGTTGTGTCGTCGGATTACTTCGTCCCGAGACAATGTAAGCCGAAGATTTTCCCCGGCGGACGAGCTAGATTACCCGGGACGTGTTGTTGAGAAGCCGAAGGTTGATAATGGATAAATCACATATTAAGAAGGGCTAACAACTCTATTTCGGGTTATGCCTTGCGATGGAACCTACTATTCTAAAATGACCGACAATTAGGTCGTCTTAGAACAACATGGGGCAGGATAACAGAGAAGGAGTGCAAACTTCTCGGAAAATCGCGATTGAATTGAAGGGCAGAAACCTACAGCAATGGTACGTAGGTATATGGTTGACGTGCCCCATATATGGGTTAATGGCAACAATATATATATTTTAGAAATTCCTTCGAAACTACTTAAGTTTATCTACAAAATTTTTCTCCAATATAGAACATGATATGTGGCACAATATTGGCAAATTTTATGAAAATCCTATTATATTATTGCACTGACACAAGTAATCGAGGAACCCTCTTAGAAAAACCCCTACTCAAAAAGATGCTCCACTGGCTCCAAAAAAATAATAATTCCGGCCGAGTAAAAATAATTTTTGCAAATGAGTTAACTTTTTGGCTATCTGAAGCGCATTTATCAGATATCAACCCAATGGAAATTTGTTGTGCTTTAATGAGCCTCTAGATACTTGGAAAAATTTAAAAAACAGCAAACCTGCTCAATCTTCTTCTGAAAAAGATACGATGATCATTCACATCAGGGTGTTCAGAGAAATAGACGAAAATGTCCATCGTAAATGCCACGTAATTATCAACAATCGATGAAATTGGGTTACATATCTAACTGGGAATCGCATGTAACAGTCAGATAAGATACTGTTTGTTATGACAGATTGAAAGGTGAACAGATGCGATTTAATGAATTTCAACCAAACATTTCAATTAATTTACAATTTAAATTAAATGGAAAATAACTTAGGATCCCAAAAGTAAATACCATGGTTAGTTCAAGAATTTCACCTTAAATTCAGACACTTTTTCCATTAAAACCGAGCTTACTCGACCCATGTTATCCCCGCTTATAAAATTCCAAAGAGGAAAAAACAATCTGATATACTATTTTAAATCGACATATCCCTAACCAATTGTTCCAATTATACAAGCACCAGTAGATAGTTTACCCAGAATTAATGTTCTCAAAGCGCTTTTCCTCTGGTAATCTCTGCCCATTTAAGCTATCACGATTTCATGTAATATACTGTCGTCTTAATCCTTTCTAAATAGCTCGAACAAAAGTGGTCACAAATCCCATTCGAAATCCTCCAAACTTCGATTAGTACTATCCTCCACCTCTGCAGTCCAAATCGAACAGAAGTTGTAATGAATGCTGAGTAGTTTACGGAGAGGAATAAGTTGTCGAAAAACTTGTAGGCTCCCTAATTTAGCTGCGTCTAGGATTGAGGGACTTTCCGTGAAGCAGCATCATGTGTTACTAAGAAAAGCCATTAGGACTGTCACAAACTTATTTTCAAAATTAAAAGTTGCAGAAAAAATTACGTAGACCATAGAGAGGATGCATCACATCCCCCTTGACCTGAAATGTATGATGAAGTGCACCGTATACCATAATCCCTATTCCCCTGAAATTCCCAACCCGAAGCGCATCCATTTGCGAACAGTACACCGAAATTTGCATGCGTGAAATGCAACCTAACAAGGACGACTTCAGTTCCCTATTCACAAAACTAATTGCACTTAGGGAAATATATTTTATAGAAAGTATATTTATGGTTGCAGGACTGCTGGGTCGAAGAAGCACATGGCCCATGCACAGTTTGCAAAATAGCAGAATCCACAAATTAATTCAATTACCGGCAATAAATTGAGTCTAACGGCACTTACTCTTCCAAACGTACAGATCCATGCATCAGTCCATAGACGTTGCTGTGAAGTTAACACGGACGAAGACCTTTCAAAATTTTACATCGTCCCTACCTGGACAGGATTCTAATAGATCTGTCTATGCTGCAATGGATCTAATTTGCAAAATCCCAAATAGATATCCTTGACAATTAACACTCAATTGTTTGAACTCAAGACGGCCTGCCTCCAGTGGTTTGGACGTAGGGGTACATAGTCCTGTTGTTACCGAAACGAAATGGAGGCATTTCAGGAGTTATTCAATGAACAAAATTGAATTGTTTCTAGAATTTCGGGAAGGATCTGGAAGGTGACCCTTGATTATTCGTGCAGAGTGATTTGTTTGAGAGAAGACAAATATCTCAAGTATTAACAATCAATGCCCCCACACTACAGATTCAGTTGTAACCACATTTGGTTGAAATTCATATCGATCCGCTTGTTCGGAGAATATACAAGTTTAGCTCAACAATGAATAAAGGAGGAAAATTCCAATAGGATACTAATTTCTAGAGACGGAATAGCCTGGGGACTGAGTCAATTTCGTTATTGTTGTCAGAACCAAGTTGCTGATCGAAATAAAATGGACAGTCGTTCTTCAGTCTAGGACAATTCTCAAATGTAACCTTGTTGCTTCATTACTACACTCTCAGCATAGAGGAAGGATTTGGAAAGTGTATTCACATTGAAATAATGAAGTCATCCCTTTGTTTTAAAGATTCGCTTATTGACTATTATTATCACCAAAATATTTTTCAACCCTGCAACGAAAAAATATCAGCTATGGGCATCATATAATTTGTTACTTATCTTGCAATTTCAACTTACAGAAGAGACTTAATAATGGATGTCCGTTCTTATCCGAGACGAGGTTAAAATTTCGTTAGCGTTTTCAGCCCTATCAGTTTCGACTTAAGAATACACCTAAAGTTTTCCCTGCTTGTCGTCAAAAGCAACTAAAAGGGATAGAAATTTGTGGGCTAGCAACATTGGAATTTTGGAACTGTATTGCTACCGAAATGTCAACAACGCCTCGGATAGGGACTGACCTCCGTGACCTTTCTGAAATGTGTGCACGCTCCTCGACAACGATAGCGAAGATCCACAGAATGCTCGCTTTCTCCGCCTCAAGCGGAAATTCCAGTAATATAAGCTGGACATTCTGAGTCTAAAAGAAGTAAGATAGGGGTCTGGAGAGTACTCCTCTCACTCTTACGGAAATGTGTTTTTGTACTTTGGAATGCCAGGTGGTACCCGACGTGAATCCGGTGTCAGATTGTTTCTCTCTTTTGACCTGGCAGCCGGTTTCTGACAGACTTCTGACTGCAACATTCCGCTCCAGGATAAGGAGAATCACAATTGTAAACTGCTATGCACCAACGGAGAAGTATTCCTTTTACGAACAATTACACGGAGTTCAGGAAAGGCTTACTAAAGGCGACATTAGCCCTAACTATGTTGGACTTAAATGGCCCCATAGTTTCTCCCACTATATGGGAAGGTATCAAGTGAACTATGTTAAACTTTGTTCGACTTTCGCTCAATTTTTAGCTCTCGCCTCCGGATGGTAGAATCTAAATGAAAGTGCGATTATATCGATTTTAAATTTTGAAATGAGCTCGGGTGTTACTCGTTATTAATAATGGAATATTTAGGAATGTTGCCATCTTGTTGGAAGTAGTGGGTGAAGTGGGGAAACTGAAAAAAGACAGCAAATTTAACCATCTTAAGACAAATTCGCAACTGTCTTAAGTATAACATATTTGGGGCTATTGTGGTCGTGATGAGTGATCTGAATGCCAAGGTGGGATGCGATAACACCTTGCCCAGACATGTGGTGGGGAGCACGGTCTTGGCTTGCGTGTTGCATCCACCACTTCTCTCAGAGTTGCAGACCTGCGCCCCCCTAAGTTCAACATCGTCCGTTTGTATGGTCCAGCTGCCGTTCGACAGAAGGGGAGCTATGTTGCTGATTGGGCGGCAGATGCACTGAGTAACTGAGCGGCCATCAAAATAGCTCTTTTCCCAGATGATACGGAAGTAGTCAATCACATCCTGTATAGGCATCATAAAATGTGGCAGGTAGCGGAATGGTGGAAGCAGATCGATGAACAGAAGGAGTTAAAGGCTCTGTTGACCATTCAGAGTGATGGCGGGCATGGCGTGCTCGAACTCCGATATCGAGGTAAATTTCAAGAAGTTGAACATAGTGTGCGCCCTGACAAAAGACAATTTGTTATTGCGCTGGTCAGTGAAACAGAAGTTTTGCAGAACCTAATGATTTCAAAAGTATATACAGCATCACGAAAAAATTGTGGTTGCAAATTTTTCGATGGTCCTGTGAAGAACGTTAACGTTGTCATTCATGTTGAGGAGCAACTGGAGGTGGAAAAAACACTTCATCATTGTTCTTAACCATATCATAACCGGTGGGGGTGCTACAATTGTAGATGAAATAGGGTAGATGGAATAGGGTTACTGTAACAAGCGTATACGAACTGAAGGAATTATGTCGAAGATAGTAACAACACCGACGCACCCACAACGTAAAACCAAGTTACCACCACGTATGGTTACGATAAACTCTCCTCCGTTGCCGTTCCTTATCAATGTACTTCAAGTCATCCCTCGAATTTCCTCCACTGTTTATACCACGGAGTTACTCATCAACTATCCTGGGATAATGAGTTCTATTGCATGTCTTTATCCGCAATGGAGAGAGCACCCTTTCTCAATGTGTGACCTATCCGCTGCCACTTCCGTCTTCTTATCAACACATCCGCAGATATCTGACCCGTACACCGGCGAAGGGCTTTATTTCTAATTGTCGTAAGCCAGAGTACTCCACATGAAGCTTTCGCGAAGCAGTGGCTGACTACTCTCATATAGTCGCGTACACAGGACATTGCGACGTAACAGTTTCAACGCTGTTGATACATCGAGTAACGTCAAATTCGGCACTGCCGTCGGTAGAAAGAACACTACCAAAATATACAAGTTCGACGTTCTCGATGTTCTGCCCATAAAAGCAAATAGGAAAAGCGCGATGGCCTGTCGGACTAAGGGCCTTCATACTTTGGACTTGAAATTCTTCTGCGAGTTTACCTAAATGCAGCACATGACATCTTGCACCATCTTGTGTCGCCCTGATAGTAACTATTTTATTAATTTCTCCCTGATATGTGTTTTCCCAGATACACTCCCTGTTGATGGTACTAAATGCCTTATCGAAATTAATTAATCGATCATTGTAGAGACTACAGGGGCTGCACGGAAAAGATTCGCAGAGAGACGGTTAAAACCTGCGGTTTAACTGCGCTTGAACACGTTTCTGCCAAAGGCAATTTCACTTCTATTTGAAGGAGCAAACCTTATCTGCATGTTACAGCAACTTGCCATCCACATGAAGTGGAACTTCACTGGATGTTATACAATTAAAAATCGTGATGAAGTGCCTCTTTCATCTTTTTAGCTGCTCACCCTCGTAATTGGGGAGTCTACCGCTGACATTCTTCACGGAACTATCGGAAGGGTTACGACCACCTGTAAATTCTTTGGTGATGCGGTATACGGTAGCGAAATCGTTGCTATTTGCGGCAGTTGCTTGTTCCGTGACAAACGTAATAATAGAATTCCTTTAGTCGCAACTCATCAAGAATCGCAACTCATCACGAATATAATTTGCATTAAAACAAAGTGACAGTATTTGCCCGTTCAGCAACATTCATCATCATCATCAATGGCGCAACAACCGGTATCCGGTCTAGGCCTGCCTTAATAAGGAACTCCAAACATCCCGATCTTGCGCCGAGGTCCACCTCTGGCGTACGGGCCTACGCCATCGTTCCATCTCAGGCAGGGTCTGCCTCGTCTTCTACCATAGGCAATACCCTTATACACTTTCCGGGGTTGATCATTCTCATCCATACGGATTAAATGATCCGTTCACCGCAACCTGTTGAACCGAATTTTATCCACAACCAGACGGTCATGGTATCGCTCATAGAGTTCGTCGTTATGTAGGCTACGGAATTGTCCATTCACATGTAGGGATTCTTCTCTCGAACGCGGCCAAGAGTTCCCAATTCTTCTTGCTAAAAACCCAAGTCTCCGAGGAATGCATGAGGACTGGCGAGATCATTATCTTGTACAGTAAAAGCTTTGGCCCTGTGGTGAGACATTTCGAGCGAAACGTAAGCTGAAATAGACTCTGTTGGCAGCCAGCAACCGTGCGCGGATTTCATCGTCATAGCTGTTATCGGTTGTGATTTTCGACCCTAGATAGAAAAAATTATCAACGGTCTCAAAGTTGTAGTCTCCTATCTTCATTGTTTTCGTTTGACCAGTGTGGGTCGATGTTGTTCGTTCTTTGATTTTTGGTGCTGACGTTGCCACCATATACTTCGTCTTTCCTTCATTAATGTGCAGCCAAAGATCTCCCGCCGCCTGCTCGATCTGAATGAAGGTAGACTGTACATCTCGGGTTATTCTTCCCATGATGTTAATATCGTCAGCGAGTTGTGTGAACTTGAAGAGGATTTCTTCAGGGCGCAAGACGCACGATAGGGCATCCCCCTGTCTTAGACCGTTGTTGATGTTGAATGGTGTCGAGAGTGATACTGCTGCCTTGGTCAGGGTCAGCCTAGTTCAGCAACATTGTTGATGGATTATGAATGATTGAATTTATGCCAACTGGTTGAATTTATACTAACTTCGTATCGACGGGTCCACTGGCTAACACACGCCATACATTACCATCTTCATTCCGCCTCGAGTTTTACGGTTTCTTCCATGACTGTTAGCACTGGCACCGAAGGGATAATGGCCCTGGTTAAATGACTGCTTCCCACATCTGATTCAATTAGCATGAATCTTAGCACCTATATTCTATTCTAGCTGATGCCTCCTGGGTGGTTTTGGTACTATATTGCACGCTCCTTCTATGTCCAGCAAGGCAGCTAAGGTGTGTGAATTGTGGTATGATGTCCGTTCAATTAAATTAATTGCCTCGGTAAGAGCAATGTCCGTAGATTTTGCTTTGAGGAAGGCATGTTGAGAGTTGAAAAAAAGTGATCTTTACATAATCGTCTACAAGTGGATGTCCGCTATACACTCTAGTATTTTCAATACAAAGGAGGATATAATGATTGGTCTAAAATCTTTCAAGAACTCATAACCCTTTTGCCTGTGTCCAGCACCAAAACTACCCATACTCGTTTTCTGTTGTGTGGTACCTGACCTGCATGACCTTGCAGCCCACTCTCCAATAAGGACACTGATGGCACTCTTCTACAGCTTCATCAAGTCCTTTTATAACCGACAACACTTATGCTTATAGCAAATAATGAAGGCCTCTCTAGCCCTCACCTTGCAATTAGACTGATCATTTCATAATGGTGATAAGGTGTTTTCACTGCGTTTTACTGTGGACGGCGAGTTCGAGGACTTTTTTTTAAAGTTTCAACCTTTGATTTTAGTTCGTATATTATGGGAACACTACCAGAAAGAATATTGGGAAGTTTAGTGCTTATAACCTAACAATATTTCCTCTCTGAACGGATGCTGTCCGGAAGCCGCTG
The DNA here is from genome assembly GCF_905115235.1 of Hermetia illucens. Classification (NCBI taxonomy): domain Eukaryota; kingdom Metazoa; phylum Arthropoda; class Insecta; order Diptera; family Stratiomyidae; genus Hermetia; species Hermetia illucens. The sequence continues at coordinate 69,746,440 of NC_051853.1, forward strand.
CAGCCTCCATACGAAGGCCCGTACCGTATTCTCAAACGGGGAGACCATTTCTTCCAGCTCGAGATCGGAGGACACCAAAAGGCTGTCTCCTTATCCAGGCTGAAGCCCGTGTGCGCCCCAAATCAACGTCGCGTTCGCTTCGCAGAATGATGGCGAAAGCAGAGCGAGTTCAGTCGCTGAAACCCCTAGGTTCCATCTGGGGACGGACTGATGTGCCTCAGGGACCATATACAATGGGGAAGAGCAACAGCTCTCCGAAGGTCTGCAGATACCCTGTTGCATAGCTTCTGGGGTGGTAAGGAACACACCTTCGAGAAGATAGGGGAACCAGTAGTGTTAATGTGGTGCTGCCCATTGTGCTTCACTGGTCTAGAGAGACTACATTCGGTAGCAATCTGGCTGGATTTTTGGAGGAGTGCCCGAACACGAGAGTTATTAATGTCCTCCAAAAGTTGTTGGGAAGAAATGAGATTCGGCCTGACGTTCTCAATAGTGTCAGATGGCGCGACTTCCAAAGTAATTGTCTTTCCTGTAGAGTCTTCACAAAGATTTGCATACCACCACGGAGTCGAAGTACCAAGTGGAGGGTTGATTCCTTTTGAATGTTATAATCGGAAAGAGTGCGTCCATCTTCCAATAGCTTACCGGCGAAAATAAGACGTTGCTGATTTGGAGGAATTCCTTCCTTGTCTTGGATTTTAGCCTTGACGTTTTCAATAGTATCGAAGGGGTCCACTTCCAATGTAAAGATCTTTCCGGTTCGAGTCTTAACGAAAATTTGCATACCACCTCGTAGACGTAGGACCAAATGAAGAGTTGATTCCTTCTGGATATTCTGAATCAGACAAGGTGTGTCCGTCGTCCAACTATTTACCGACAAAGATTAATCGCTGCTGATCTGGAGGAATTCCTTCCTTGCCCTGAATCTTAGCCTTAACATTCTCAATGGTATCAGATGGCTCAACCTCCAAAGTGATAGTTTTGCCCGTCAAGGTCTTAACGAAGATCTGCTTTTCATTTTGCTTGATTGAAATGTTTATGTCAACTCACTTTTTAACTTCAATTATTTTTTTACATTTCAAAAATCAAGGCCTACTCCGCCACGGAGAACACCGGTGGTGGCATCCGTCAGTCGAATTAACAACATTCAAAATAAATGTCGAATATTGTTAACCCTGCTGCGCCGCAAAGGGAACGAAGGGAGCGAATAGAAAAAGCAAGTTTTAATTATTTCAACTGTTTCATGTTATTGAAATATATTAGGTATACCTATCAACATTTTCATCAAAATGTTATACTCAGACACGCGTTGGCAATCTGATTTTTTTTTTTATACAGACTACTTACGGTTTCATTCAGGCCAGAGGCAACTCATCAGACACTGCCCTTGCTTATGCCCTGGGTGCAACGTGACCAAAGTGGTTAGAGGATGTTGTCCACTTCTTTTTATTAATCCGCAAACACGTCATGGATGCTAATAATAAAATGGAGGGAACTACATCTGCTAACCACTTCAGTCACAATGCTTCTAAGGCAGGGGCAACGTCCGATGAGTTGCTTCTGCCCTGAACGAAACTATAGTGGTCTGTAGAAACCAAAAAGAGAAGCCCATGGACTGGAAAAATGAGGGGCAGTTTCTCTCTAATAGGTCCGCCACCAAGTGGATGGCGGATTAGGGTTCCCTCAATTCCTAACAAAAATCTGTATCAATGTAATTTTTTCAAACGTACCTCTTATGCATATGAATTACTAGAACCTGCATTTACCCTATATCTAATATATGACTTCAAGCGCAGAATAAGCGCGTAATTCTTAATTTTCAATTAGACTTATGCAGAAATGAGTACTTTTTCTACCGAATTTTCAAATGCCATCTGCAGGGTATTTTAGGTCAGCATTGCCATACATATCCGCTTACACAACTCCCCTCAAACTGTCATATTTCAAATCTGACAAATCTACATAATTCAAAATATTCGTAATTGTCACTCAACTCCAAAATGCTAGAAAAACTTAAAGAAGACGTAAATAAAGTCAATCTGGAAGTGAAAAAGTTACAACAATCATTCCATTATGTCTTAAACGACTACGACTATCACCATGAAAATAACGAAAAGACGATTATAGCTCAGAAAAAGTGTATACTCAACGACGTCGAGGGATGGTGCACGGATTTGAAAGAAAACACAGAAACTCTCACTAAACTACTGGAAACGGCAAAAGAAAGGACACGCTTCTACGAGGAGCAGATAAAAAGCATCGCCAAGAAGCATGATATCGACATAAGTGGATTTTTAGCAAAGGATGAATCTGAAGATGTAAACAAAGAGAACGAACAGGAAAAAGAAAACAGGAACGCCGACTGAAAGCAAATTTAGAGAATATTTTATGACTTCGATCGAATTTGTAAATTTATTTTGTATATTTATATTTGATAATAACATTTAAATTGATTTTTTAATGTTTGTTTTTCCGTTAACTCTCGAGCTTGACAATGTCCGCTTATCAGCTGTTCAATATTTTACTTGTCATTGGCTGTTCCTCTATCGCTGGGTAAAGTACGTTTCGCCGTTGAAATGGCGTTTGCTGCAGGGCCGAAAATCCCAATTATTACCAGGCTTTCGTCTAAGGTCATCCGGATACTGGGGTGCAACCCAGGTCCCATGACGTTACAGGGGACAAACACATACCTTTTGGGGACGGGCACGAAGTGAGTAGTGTAATTAATTAAGAATCAATTGGGCAACCAAAATTTCTAGAATATGGATTGTGGCTTTTGATAGGATAGTACAGTATCGTATTGATTCTGAGAACAGACAATCCCGAAATTAACACCACCCAGTTCACTATACTTTTTTGCCGAATGCATTAAGAAGTGTGTCCCATTGCTTTCTATAGACTTTAGACTTCTCAGATTTTTTCTAACTTGAAGCGTTGATTCGCGTTTGCTTAGCAAACAAGCTATAATTACCTAACGATTAGTTAATCTTGCTGCTATTTAGCCTAGTTTGGACACTGAAGTTGTCTCTATTGCAATCGTGCTTTTTCTCAATGGTTAAAGAATTGAAGCTTTTCACTAAAAATGTCTGTCACTTCCGAACGGCTGCTCCAGTAACTGAGCACATAGAAAACGTTCGCATGGGCCAGTATGAGCTTGATATTAGTGCTGAGATAACAAAACCTCAAAATATCAAGCGAAATAGCATTGCGGTTTATACGTTCAGCATCACAGAAAATTATACCACTATCCGCCGAAACGACACTATCCAGATATAGGAATTCCTCAATGCTGATGAGAAAAGTACGATAAACCTTCAAATTGCGATTTTTTTTGCATCATCCTCAATCAGGACGTCGACACAATCTTATAATTGTCAGCTTCCTTGAACACCTCAAAAAATCAATTTCTTTTTATTATTACGCAAATTACACTCCGTGGTTTATAAGTTCTATATTGTTATGATTTCTGAGTTTCAAGACAGCGGTGAATGGAACTAATTATCTTTAGTTTACTTGCGAACGAACCGCCAATTCGGTTTGCGCCAGAGGTAAAACATCTTCCATTCCTCGCAATCGCCTCTTTACCTTCGTCTCGTTCCATAGCGGGGTGGGTTCCTCCAGGTCGACTTGGTCCGAATGGAGTTGCGAGTCTCTCAAATCATCTGAATGTTTCATCCAGCCTTTAGGCGTTTTCCTATCGTCTTGCATGATCAGACCAATATTAACGGTTGGATTCACGTCAACGCAAAATAAAAAACCGCGAGACGGCGTTAATTGTCTTTGGTTGTTGGCCACCACTCAGAACCATTGAAGGCACATTGCATTAGATTTTAGATTTAAAACGTACATTGATCCGTCAATCGCATAAAATGCCAGTTGAGGAATGGTCACTTCGTTCAAGTTGCCCTGATGTGTAAAGCATTTTCGTAGCGAAACTCACCGTTGGCTGATAGCCTTAAACCGAAATAATTAAATCACTGAGCTCTTGGCTCTCACTGACAGTGAAAGTGTTTGTGTCATTAAGGTCGATCGTCAAAAACTCTGTTTTATTCAATTTCAGTCGCAGATCATGCTGCGTGTGGTGATTGTTGCACATTTGGATAAGTTGTTCTAGATCAGCTTCGTTGTGAGGAGCTAGGAAAACATCACTGCATAAAGCAGTGTATATGAACGTTGGATGTCCTGCCCGACAGTGTCGATGACAAGGGCAAGGAGGAGAGGTAGGCGAGAGGGCGCTTCTTTAAGGGGGTCATCTCGTGTGAAGGTCGTTTTTTTGACTTTTTTAGAAATTTTTTGTGAAGAACTGAAGAAAGATACAAATACGAATTTTTCACCATAGATTTATTAATATCTTGAGCGTGCATAGCCCGATCACATAGTTCGTTATTGAAATACAGAACAATTTATACACCCATCTCCAAAAAAAGCTGGTTTTCTGCTGCCACGCTAGAGGGCGCTGCGATCATCTTTACAGTCCGCAAACTAGGATTATTAAAAAATATTGAAAACTAAATTTGTGGTGCCTTGTTAAACTTTTTTTTTTTGAATTTTGATGTTTTTTTACGGCTTCTTCAATGAATAAAAAAAAACTACTGAATGAATCGCAATTATCCTAGTTTGCAGACCGTAGAAATATGTTCTGAATAAGTCGTAAAAATTTCAAAGAATTTCGCTTGATAGATTTTGGGCTATGGTGACAGCCGATTTTCAACATGAGGTTTCGAGAATTTAAAAAGTAGAATGCGATTTTTAGCCATAAAACGCTAACTAACCAATTATCTGCTATACCTAGTCCATAAACTTTAGGTTTCTTGAAACACATGTACGGCCTTGGCTTCAATTCCTGTCCTTGTTGCGAAGTCATTCGAACGTCTTTCGGACCGATAAATACGAGCTTTATTACGGCGATCGACATAAATCCGGCATGTGACTTATCACGTGTTTAACACTATAATTTCCGAACGACCCCGAATTACAAAAAATCACTTTGCCCATATATTCTACACTATATCTAGATACAGTTGATGCCAAAAAAAATCGATTCCGCGGATCCGGCACACGGGATGACCCCCTTAATGAACACCGACAACAACATGAAGCATGATATGCCTGTCACCCTTCGAACTTTACTGTTCGGATCACAGTAAGACGATTTAGTGCAACTTATGACTTCCTCTAGCACTTGGTGTTGTCATAATGCATACTAGATGAGTTTGTGTGGGATACAGTGAAATGCTTTCTCTAGATTGAGGAATGCAATGTAGAAAGGGCTCATGGTGTTTCTCCATAAGTAATCGCGCAGTTTGTATTGCAACGCGTCTGTAGTTTCGCACTGGTTGAGAACCCCAGCTTGGTTCGCGGTCATTTGAACGACGCCGCAAATGCTGCAGTTAAGAATGCGCACAACAATCGTCGTTATGCTTTCTTGCCAATCAAATGAGCAAATTCCTCCCTGAAACCTGCTTGAGGTGTCCCCGCCTTGTGTCCGTTACCGCTCGTTGGTCGGTAATCAACGTATCGTCCTTTTCACTAATATAGCAGGAGTGTCATATTCTGTCTGTTTTGTTGTCGGTTTTTGACAAGTCAAAATGGATCTCTCTCGTCGTCCCGAGTCTCCAGTTTATCGTAAAGATCTTTATAATGTGCTGGCCGGGTAACAGCAATTACTTGCTTTTTCGTGATTAGTATTTCTATAAATTTGCCAATTAGCCAGTGTTTTATCGGCGAGAGACTTATGAGAGAGGCGTTTCTTCTAATAAACCTTCATTTGAACATCGTCATTCCAAGACCAAGTGTCTCGGTCAATGAATGGTTTAGCAAGTCTGGTGACCCCGGGAGTAGCATAGGCCGCTTCTTAAATCATATGTTTAGTTTACTTCCACATTTCTTCGACACTTGCAATGATCAGCAGCCGCACTAGTGAGATCGTTTCCCCCCTTTTCTTGCAAAATTATATATACCTATCGTTGCCATTCACCCCTTGGTGGGTATAGTGCGTCAACCACACCTATGTGCCATCGTTCTCGCGAATTTAATAAACACCGGGATACAGTCTTCATGTTTTTTCAACGATGACTTGATTTACAGGAAAGCAATCAATGTAAAATTTTGAAATGCAACGGTCACGTAGGGAACGTTTAGCTGTTAGTGACGGTGAGAAAATGGCGAAGTCTTGTGAAAATATAGTCGATTTACGTCTTACTGTTCCCACTATAAAATGAAGGAAACTAGACGGTTATTATGTGTTGACAATACAAGATCATGACCAAGGTCTAGAAAATCGCCTCATTTCATCCCCATGGCACCGCATTTGCGGTCTACTTTTTTGCCGACATAACCATTAAGATCTCCTGCGATGACAGCGTAATCATCGATAGACGTACTACAGGTGATTGTGCCGAGTAGTTGCTGGCATCTGTGGTACGTAAGCGGCCAGCTAAAATAATACTTGGCTTCATCAACCAGTCATCAAATCGCTCGATTTCTTTAATGGCGCATGGAAAATCCCAGAAATGTCTACAACGACATTATATTGTGTGCTTGGACTAGCAAAATACGAACTAGGCGTTTTTATCTCTTATTTCGGTCACATATCTCTTTTAAGGAGTTAATATTCGGCACTAAAATCGGACTCAACTTTGCTTCTGAAAAACTTACCACAATACAATAGTGTAGACAACAACTCAAATTGTCCATCGCTATTGTGCTATTCAAACTGGAGAACTGAAAGTCATAAAACCGTAATTATCTAACGCGTCTATGACATTTTGTTAGCATATTAGCAATATTTGTTTTTGTGTTCAGTTTCATTTCAAGTAATAACGTTATAACATTGATGGAAAATTGTGGAACACTTCACAATTTTGGGTGTTATTCTTGCGCGGGGACCATACTAACCTATTTTGTATCGTTCCAAGGTAGTATATGCTCTGCTAAAAGAAGGACAAAGCGAGAAGCTCGCAATAGTTATTAATTTCGTAAATAAATAAAATTATTCAGACCGATAGCATTTTCGGAGATACTAATTGACTTCCAAGCGCAGGTTCGCTGTGGCATTTAATGTTCTTCCTCAAATCCCTTTCTTTGCGACTGGATCATTCCATTTCGGGAGCGAATTCGTTTTTCTTGTAGCTTCTTCTGGGTGGCTAATGAAGCCTTGTTGAACATCTAGAGAATACGTAGCATTGGGGACCATATAAACCCATAATTGCTTCTGATAATGATGAGGTTTCTCTCTAGATATATGGTCAATATATCGTCCATACAAGCTCCCCAGCAAGGTAAATTCCGCATCGAATGTCTCCTCGAACAGTCTCTGGCCAAGGCAATCAGGCCGCTGATCCAAGCATGTATTTCCTGCCAAAAGAAAGAAAAAGGTTAATAAGAACGCGTGGAATGTCGTACTGAAACCATTTTTCTATTTCTTCGAGATCATGTAATTAATAGTACCAGATTTGACTGGCTCGAATGTTATATGGGGAGTGAAGCTGAAAAAAACATGGTAGGCTTGTGACACAGTGGGGTTAATTCGTTGACAGTGGCCACCATCGGTGTTCTCCGTGGCGGACCAGGCCATGATTAATTAATTTTTGAATTGAAAATTATGAATATTAATAAATTTCGAATGTTGTTAACCCTTCTCAACGTTTAGGACTAACCCGGCCTCAAGGAGACGTTGAAAAATGCACTCGAGATGGGTAAAGTGCTCAGACTCAGTGGAAGAAGCGACCAAAACATCATCCAAGTGTACGAAACAGAAATTGATGTTTCGCAGGACTGAGTGAATGAACCTTTGAAAGGTTTGCGCCGCATTGCACAATCCGAAAGTCATCCGGGTGAACTTGAAGAGCCCAAAGGGTGTGCATATTGCTGTCTTTGATATGTCTTCTGGAGCTACAGGGATTTGATGATAAGCCTTGGTTAAGTCCAAGGTTGAAAAGATGCTGCAATTCGCGAGGTGATGCGGAAAGTCGTGGATGAGTGGAATTGGATATCGGTCCGGAACAGTCTGTGCATTTAGTCTTCTGTAATCCCCACAAGGGCGCCATTCGCCAATTGGCTTGGGGACCATATGGAGTGGGGAAGTCCAACAACTGTCCGAAGGTCTGCAGAAACTCTATTGCATAAGTTGCTCAAACTCTTTCCGTGCAATAGCCAGCTTCTGGGGTGGTAGAAGACGCACCTTCGAGAAGATCGGGGAACCAGTGGTATTAATGTGGTGCTGCACATTGTGCTTCACTGGTTTATAAAGACTACACTCGGTAGTAATCTGGCTGAACTTTTGGAGAAATGTCCGAACATGAGTGTCGGTAATGTCTTCTAAAAGTACGGAAAGATTGTTACTAGGGTGAGATGCCATTTGGCCCGACGAATTAAGGTTGGTCGTTTGATCTATAAGAGACTTCTTTTGCAAGTCCACCAGCAACCCATAGTGACACAAGAAGTCTGCGCCTAGTATGGGGAAGCCGACATCCGCCAGGATGAATCGATACGAAAACGTCCTACGCACGCCAAGACTAACGTCCACTTGCCTATACCCGTATGTGTTAATTCGGGAGGAATTTTCTGCCGCCAATTTCAATGGTTGCGGAAAAAGCCGATGATGCCAGGGCACGGGAAGAACCGAAACCTCCGCACCAGTATCTACAAGATAGCTGCGCCTGCTGAGAGGGTCGTAAATTGTTAGGACGTGGCGCTGCGTTCTGGGTGGACCCCCCGCGGACCTAGTTTTTTGAGGTAGGCGCGAATTTACACGGGATCGTACATTTGGTGGCTTTCTCGCCGAATCTACGATGGTACCAACAAATACTTCGGTAAGTAGGTTGTCCTGACGACCTGCTCCCGATCGCCCTTTTCGAGCGGCAGACCGCGAGCGAGCTCGCGAACTCCCTCCGGAAATATTTCCATGCAGTCTCTACAGAATCGCTACGTCCATCCATCCGTAAATTCTAAGCTTCTGAAATTTTGCATGATGAATGAAAGAAAAAGATAATTATTAAGATTCCAAAAAGTGCCACAATTGGGATTGTCGCGAAAATATTTACTGACATCATCCTGGAACTCATTAACAATAAAGATACCCGTCGGATCATTGTGGAATATTATGCGGAGTTTAGATCACGCGGCAGTGTGTATCTGAAATGCTCTACCCAGGAGACACTTTCCGGAGAAACCAATAACTATTATCAAACTGGCAATTGGCGGCGCAAAATATTATGCGTTGCATCGAGATAAAATATCAAGTTGAAATCGAATTCAAAGTTGATGGCATTCTTCATGCTCCTTAGCTGGAGGACTTGGAGGTTTTCATTGGATGACATTGCCATTTGGATGGTGTCTTTAATATTTCAATCATCTCCTGAAATTCGTATTCATGATTATGATTTTGTTTAACTGCGCTTGTAACTGCGCATCGCTGATCGTACTTCACCTTCAATAGTCGTGTCTAATATCCATTTAGAATCAATACTTAAATTCTCTTCAAATATACTTATTTCCACTATGGAATATAGAATTGTTTGCCTGTCCGCAAATCTTGCAATACCTAACATTAACTGCTGGTAAGTGTGAATACTCGTGTAGTGAATATATATGTGTGGTCTGACACGCTCTATGTTGGACACGGTTACTGCTGGTAAGTACGAACAGAGCTTAATGAGTGTTATTTCTGCGCCAGCGACAACGAGTCCCACGAAAGTGAATCACACCCTTGACTCTCATCTCATTTTTCAATGCCCTTTTTACTATATTCACAGTATTTGATTAATTAATAATATTGTGCACTTTTGTCACAAAACTTATTGCGTTTGTTCTTTTGAATTTTTTTAGGCAATCCTTTGATTCATGTCCAGAATACCGACAAATACGGTATGAACAATGTAATCCGTCTGCATAAGTTAGCTTACGTATCCTACAATTGTGATCACAATATAATTGTGATAATAATATAATTTAAATTTTTCACTAGAAATTTTCTGAAATATTTTGTCTACATAATGTATTCTTACCTAATTTCAGACGAATTCTGATAGATACTGGAGATCCAGACATAGCCGAATATAAAGAAAGCTTGAAAGATCTTTTGACTAAAGAAAAATCAACAATTAATCATATTTTGATTACACATTGGCATCACGATCATGTCGGTGGTGTGAAGGACGTGCTTGATCTGGTCGATAAAGGTATATGGGACCAATTGCATTGAATCTTTTTTATTTCAAATGAAACTTTTTTTAGAGTGCAAAGTCTGGAAATATCCCCGCACAGATGCTCCTGATGTATGCCCTGAAGTTCCAGACAATATAAAAATTTCTAAACTGGAAAATAGTCAAATTTTCGATGTTGAAGGTGCTTCTGTGAAGATTGTACACACACCAGGCCATACAACTGATCACGTTGTGCTCACGATGGAAGAGGATGGCGTCTTGTTTAGCGGGGATTGCATTTTAGGTAAAAAATTTTTTTTTATTTCGAGCAACCGAATCTCTATAAACGCAAAAGTGGGTAACCTTTTTGCTTACTCTGGGGGGCAGGGGGAGAGGGGGTATTATTTATATATCATTTTCTATCTGTTGTCCGCCTACAATTCATTACTGCATCCCTTATAATATATTTTAATTTTTTTCCTATTTATTATACTAATTTGCACGTATACAATATTATGGAAGCTTCTTGCTTCTTGATTGCGTTTACCCACTCAGAGTCGAGGACGTAAAATTATCATCAGTGCCTCCTGAAATAAAAAAGTGTCACCAACACCCAAAGCAGTCGGAAATTATCACACGTCGTAATGAGAATATTTTGGACGATTGACTTTCGATTACCCACCCCAATGGTCAGTATTGTTGACCGCTGAAATTCATTGCACTTTATGCGAAAAACATCGAGGATATATTTCTGCATTCCTTCTTTATACAGTTCTACCAAGAATGGCGATACACTAAACAAGTGATTTCATGTTATCAAAGGTCTACCGGGACTAGCTCAGTAATTTATCTTCTCTCGCCTTAAAAGCTATTGCATCTCTAGCCAGATGTGAATTGGTGTGATCCAGCAAAACCCCACGGGGAACGCGCATCGAACGTGCATCGACTCCAATTTTTATCTTTTCTTAGTTTTACTTCACTAACTGATTTTATAAGAATATGAACCTGCAACGCAGGCGTCAAAAAAAAAATATTTGAATTTTCGCTAATTTTTTCACTAATTATGCAAAAAAGACACCCTTAAAAAACGATTCCATCCCAAATGTAGGTTCATATTCTTCGTAATTTTGTAACGAATCATATATGCAAATTTCATAATGATCAATTTATTATTTTTTGAGCTAAAATTCCCGCAAATGTGAAAACGTCATTTTAAGAAAAACGCGTTTGAAAAGTCGCCCTTCGGATATGAAGACATGTATCATTGTCAATTACGAAAAAAATACAGTTACAACAAATATAAATGCACTCGTACAAGGGACTGACGCCAAGTATTTATAAAATAAAGCTACAAGATTCGTAAGGACATAAAGGGACTACCTCCTGGGCGATAGACCCTGAACTTATTCAATAATCGCCCATAATATCTAAAGGAGCACGAATTTCACTTTTCTGCAGCGCATTCAGGGATAACTAAAGCATTAGCTATGCAATATAGAAAAGTCGATTCTCAAAACCTCCTTATGTGCTTTCTCCCTTTAAGGAGCTGAGTAATTAAGAACTTATTCAATTAATGGTCTCCAGTGGGCAATAAGCACAGCAAATTCATGGTACAGAATGGACGGCAAATAAAAACGGCCGACATCCTAAAACTGATAGGCCTAATAACTAATCGCTGTCTTCTACGGAAGCCTCTGCATATCATGGACGTTTATACCGGGGAGAGACTTTGTAATGAGAAGGACGAGGCTCCCTTTCATATCATGTTGGACTGCCCAAGACTTGCGCAATGGAGATAAATCACGTAGGGAATGCTAAACCCTAAAAGGGCATCTCCTGATACTAGCGAGTGAGAAGGAACTCCAAATTTCGTGGCCGGGATTCGAATCCCGATCGTCATGAATGCTTGTGATTCTTCTGTGTCTATCTCCTTGCCATAAACTTATCATTTGAGTTTGATCATAATGAAACTGAAACAGTCTCATTGGAAACAATATGGGAGAAAAATAATAATAATAACGAAGAGATGTGTATTTCTTATACTCCACAAGGGAATGGGCAGCAGGCATACAATGAAAGTTAAGCTTATCATTTCAAACCGTAATTGAAGACACAAAGCACGAAGAAGTACCATTTACCCCTCGTAAAGAAATTTAAAACCCAAGCATTTGCGGAGAAGTTCAATTGATAATGTTTTTATATGTTCGGGAAATGTTTTTAGGATTATCTAAAAAGCAACATAACAGAAGCAGTGAATATCACTCAAATAGCCTAATAACCTAGGTAACGTCAATGTCGAGGGTGAAACATGGATTTCAATGCTAAGGAGCAAATATTGGGATCATATTTAAGTGTAGAAATTATGTTTTGCACTTCGTTATAAAAAACAGAGTTTCCGTTCCTAAGATCATACGATCTTCTTTATTTCCGAATCAGAACTTTCTACTAACATGTAGGATCTTAACTATTTATACTATATCTACGCAGGCCAAATATTGTTCTTTTCTTATGAAGAACAAGTCATAAAATTGATTTCTATTTTTGACACGCAGGTCAAACTCTTATTCAACCATCTGCGGTGCAGATGTCATAATATCTAATACTCGTACATTCCCATCACGTGGTATACAAATGTTACACTGATTGGGTCAGAGTGCATCTTGTAATCATGTGTTACACAGATGTTACATTGTTTGACGCGCAGGTCAAAGTACAAAGATATCTTATCTTAGAACTATGGTACAAGCAATATAAATAACATATGCTTGTACTGTAGATTTCCTTAAACAAATATTATTGTTGTACTATAATTTAGACAGTGCTTCAACTTTGTAGCCCGCGCATTACTTTTTTCTCCTTTAGTTTGTCTTTGGAACTGTTGGAACACATTGACGTCACCTTTCAATAAATTCCCATTCCAGGTGAAGGAACAGCAGTATTTGAAGACCTCCATGATTACATGCGCAGCTTAAATGTAATTTTGGGTATTAAACCGAAAGTTATATATCCTGGCCATGGCAATATTATTGAGGTAAATCTATTCCCCATTTACCCCCTCTCTCCATTATCATTTATTTTCTCACTTATTCTCAGGATCCTGTACCCAAAATACAGTTCTACATTAACCATCGAAATCAACGAGAAAAGCAAATTTTAGATGTCCTCATACAAAACAAAGGTAAAAATTTTACAGAAATGGATCTAGTTGAGGTCATATATAAAGACACACCAAGCAATTTATGGAAAGCTGCCGCGTATAATGTAAACCATCACTTGAAGAAGCTGGTGAAGGATGGACACATTGTCGAATCACAAAGGGATAATGCATCGGTCTGGTCTTATGCACAAGAAAAGTCTTCTTTGTAACGATTGCAGTAACTCAAATCAGTGTAAATGAATTGACTAAACCATAAAGTGTATTTGCCAAATTTTGTTGAAATAAATATGTTTTCATATGTATATTCTTAGAATTATTGCAACGTGTGATTTCCACAGATTACAATGTACTTCCTGACCTGATTCAATCATGCGTACATTTTTATACCGTTTAAAAAAGTTTAAAAAAAAAATTAAATTATAAAACAATTAAACGAAAAGCAATAGCTGGATGCTATTCACTCTATTAAAGAATTATGTTCCGTTGTGGACAAAGTGCAGACAAAGACAGCCCGGATTTAATACTTAATTCATAGGTTTATTATAAAACAAAAATACATAACATGCTTATTTTATATATCAAAATACGTTAGGTACTTATTTATTCTTTGAAGGGCTTCAGAGCGAACGGGATCCAAATACCGAATATACTGAATACTGAATTGCGCGTTCTCATTTTTCGATAGAGTCCGCAGTGGACTGCAGCCGAACTCCTGTTTCTCTCGGTTACCTCTCATCATTTTTCCATACGGCCCTCTGACACTGCATTCGCTCCGAAAAACTTATCATTCTAACAGAGATAATTTTAAAAGTTAACTTGGTGTTTCTTAGCTCCATATTATTAATGGAATGGTGGATCAGTTAAGAGGATCTAGTGAATTTGGATAAAATTTTCATAGGTAACCATTATATGCATTCGCTCGACCACCCCTTTCCGCGTGCTACTCCTGTCGCAACCAGTGCCGTGGCATCGTTGCAAGCAATGGAAACATTGCTCCATTTGCTCAACCAAATGCAGTATTGTAATAGGAAAGTAACAGAAGGAGGAACAGCAACTAAAAATGCTCTTTGTGAAACACATTTTAAAATATGACGGTCCGTTGAAAAATTTATTACGCTGTCGAGCATTCATTTCGAGTTCATAAATTATACGGTGCCGATTAATTGATTCTAGTGGAGCCAACCCGTAGCATTCACGAAGGAAAGTAGCTCTCCCACCCTACAGCTAAAAATCTACCTGAGGTCCCCAAAAAACGGTTTACCCAGTGTCCGTGGCCTAACTCTAGGTAGAGCTTGGCAATCGCAGAGAAAGTGCATGATGGTTTTTCTTGCTTCTCCGCAGTTTCAGCAATGCGAATTGTAGGGTATGCCGAGCCCGGCGGCATGGTCCCCTATGGGCCAGTGTGCAATGTAGACCGCTGTAATCTTGAATGCATTTGCACTCGTCTGCCACAGGAGCTCTCGTAACCGGGCTATGTTATAAGCGGGTCAAATTCTCCTTGACTTGGCACAGCTAGGTAGTGCGAGTAGACTCGGCCCCGGACAGCCGCCAGCGAAACACCGACTCTGTTTGCCGAAGGGCTGCCAAGAGTAGAGCGTCGTCTGGCCAATCCGTCAGCCCGCTCAGCCCCCTCTATGTTCCCAGATGAGGGTGACTTTGAGCGCGCCGCCCAGACGGTTCAACGCGTCTCTGCAGTGCCCCACCAGCCTGGAAGATGTCGACGCTGAGTACAAGGCCTTGATGGCCCCTTGAGTGTCGGTCAGGATGGCTATATTACGCTTGATTAGTCGAAAATCCTTTGCGGACACATGATCGCGCCTGCCCGCTTTCAGTATGAAAACCACTCGTGCGCATCTCCAGGAGTGTGGTGCGTATCCTAAAGAGATGCAGCTCTGATAAATCTCAACAAGCCAGGGCGCAACCCTTTCCTGCTTCTGCTTCTATAACATGACTGGCATTATGCCATCTGGGCCTGGATATTTACATGCGGAGAAGCTGTCAAAGTCCTCCTCGCTGGCGGGAAAGTCCGTTTGAACCAGCAGCTCCAATGTTTCAGATTCCGTCCAGGAGTCTTCCGACTTTTTAAGAAAGGATGGGCTGTTTGTTGCTTGGACAGAATCTTACTAAGCCTCGCGAATTTACTGGTGCTTTCGATATTCTGGCAATAGTCCAACCAAGATCGCCTCTTGGCGGTCCTAATGGCCAACTTGTACTTCTTCAGGCAGTAATTGTATGGCTGCGAATATTTATGCTTGTAGCAGATGTTGAAGATTTCTCTGGTCAGCTTCCTGAGGCTAGAGAGATCTTCATTCCACCGTGGTGGCAGTGTCTATTTGCTGTACTTAGTAGGGCACGAGACTTTAAAGGTCGTATCGACTGCCTTTTCCAGAGCTCCGACCTTTGACTCCAGTTCGTCTGGCGTGCCAATCCTACCAATTTGCGCACCGGAGAGTTTGTTATTAATTACTTGGTTAAAATTTCTCCAGTCGATCCTCCTAGGGTCTCTGAAGGGTTTGGAAACCTCTGCGGCGAGATTTAGACTGAAAAGTATTCAACTGTGAGAACAGAAGAATCTCTGGTCAGACACTCTCCAGCCCTTCACCCTAACAATGCCATTGTCAGTTATTAGGGTGATATCAAGGACCTCCCCCCAACAGTCACAGTTCTCCGAGCAGGCGAAATGTAAGGTTGGTGTACTGCCCCTGTTACATACCGATAGGTTTGAAGTAATAGTAAAATCAAAGAATGACTCACCTATTTCACTGATTTCCGAGCTACCCCAAAGCGTATGCCTTGCATTGGCGTCGCAACCTATAAATAGGTTGGCTTTCTTTGTTGATGTTCGTGAGATGTTGTAATTCTGCTGGAGTTATCGGTCGTGAGCCATGTAAGGCGATGAAATATGCACGCTCTCTGTCCCCGCCTGCTCCAGCTTGACCACGACTAGGTCGTTGGAACTCAGGTCCGGACACAGAAAAGCGTGCAGACTCTTCCTCGCGAGAATACATGCTCTAGGTCTGTCATGATCAGCGTCTCCTATGCTGTGCAATAAAAATATTTGCTTTGGAACCCTTTGATGGTTCGCTCGCCTCCGACCCAGGGCTCCTATATTAGGGCGATGTCGATATCTTCCTCTAGGAGGAAAACAAGCAGATTAGCCGAGGCGCACTTCGACTGCTGCAGATTTATCTCGCGTTACCCTCAGCATGATCTGCTTGCGTGGGGGGTTCGTCAGCCCCTGTCGGACCGTCGATTGTCATCTCCTCCAACAACTCATTGGCGGCGTCGATTGGATCTAAGTCGTCGTCCGGTTTTGCAAAGCGGAACACTTTTACCTTTGCGTTCCTGACTCCGAACCGCATTTTATAGTCGACCTGTTCCAGTGCCTCCAGGCACTCTTTGTTTATACGGAGTAGAAGAGTTTGGCTGTTTGTCTGATATTTCTCCTCCTTGATAAGAAAACCCAGTCGTCCATGGGAATCTTGGGGTTTTGAAGGCACAGGAATTGGACGAGCTTGTCCTTATCCATACGAATATTCGGCAACGAGATACGAGCGACCGGTCTCCTGGGATGGCCTTGAGCCTTACGCCCTCCCAGGCATCGCTGATCTTAGCGACGCACGAACCGAGAAAGTACCTAGAGAATTTGTCCTCACAAGCTATAACGTGGAACCCACGAACCACCTGAGGAGAATCAAAGCAGGGGATGCGATCAGTGTGCTCCTTTACATGCAGCGAGTAGCGCCATTTTGTGTTATGTTTGAAGTGGGCTCCCCATACATGCGAAAGAGAGGGAATTTTTTTTCCACAGAATAAGGAAATGAAAGAGATCGATTAGCATTTTGGTTTTATTTTTGATATTTGGTAAAATATAGGGGAGATAGGGCTCAAAATGTGCACCCCAAAAAGTGAAACAGGTCTCGTTCTCGGAACCTGTCCGACGGAAAAATCTGCAAAAAAACCACAGTAATGCATCTATATGAAATATAGGCCTCAAAATAAATCCCGTTCTGATATCTATACAAATAAAGTTGATGATAGTATATTACCATTATATAAAGAAACAACAACTAAAACACGGATCTAAAGGGAGCTACCCGAGAAAGATCTGCAAGTGCTGGTTTCATATGTACCGAAAAATTAATCAGTTGTAATTCAAAGCAGTAAAAAGCCTTGAGTGGAATACTTCCAGGCATGAATTTAAGCTAGCTTCAATAATATTCAATTGATTTGTTACGGAAATAAAAGATCACATGAAAAATGACAAACTTAAACTATCTTTTGCGGCATCCTGCCGACATCACAATCGATGGTTTCTTCCTTACAAATAAAAACACATTGTACGCATTTTAATAATAGGTTTTCTATTTTAACCGCATTCAATACACAAATTATTCAACACTTACGACTCTGGAGCAAAAGTAATTGATGGATCCTTAAAATCATGCACTGTCTCATACCAAATTTCTTCTGGCAAAGCTTCCTCTGATTCATCCTCGAAATACGTCGGAAATGGGGGTGATATTTGTGGTTTTCGCAGTGGTAATATCGTGTCATAAATATACACCATACTATTGGTGTCTCCAGCAATGCAATTACCTTGCACCCACATCACATTATATTTGGTATTTATCCGCCAAATCCTCAAACCTTTCAGTATTCTGTAGCGATTACCCATATGTCCAGGCATTTTAGTTCCAGGCCAAACGCGACCTTTTTCTCCACCTGCACCAATATTGCCACCGCGACGATGGGTTTTCGTCACACCATGAGAAGCCGGCATTCCTTTGAAACCGTGGCGTTTCATCACTCCTTGGAAGCCACGATCGATGCTAAAAAAATATTTTAGAAAGTTAATTCGGTATTTCTGAAGGTTAGATTCATTATTCCTACGTTTTGCCGCGAACGTCTACGAAGTCTCCGATGCGGAAATGAGTAACATTCAATGGAGTTCCCGGCGAGAGGGCTGCTTCAGGTGAAACGAGAAAACGCGCAAGATGCTTCTTGGGCATTACACCGGAATCTTTGAAGAGACCACAATATTCTTTTGTAAGAAGACTAGGATCAGTGCTTTCCGCACCAACTAGAAGACATCCATATTTACTAACGTCGTGAACTGTAGGCTTCTGAGTCGGTTTGTACTCCTCAGGGGGAATATATCTTACGACATGATTGTCCACTACCTGTAAGAAACCATCAAAATGATACTTTATTAGTCACATAAATCTACAATGTAGTGCTTGCCAGAATAAAATCAGGTAAAGATAAAGAAATTCAATTTAAACAGCTACTTCCGTGGAAATCGGTTGACTTACGTGAAGCAAAGTTGTGTGAATTTTCTTTCCGTTCTTCAGCCAAAGGGGATAGTTTCCAATTTTTCTGGCCAGGACTCCGGTGCGGCGCAGTTTTGGTGACCATTCTACTTTCTCTCGTTCTTCTGCTTTTACTAATGACTGTACAGCATTTTGGTACGTCGAAACGCCCTTAATTATGGCCGGCGGGCCAAATTTGTCGTGTACACGCTCTTTTATAAAGTCTTGATTTTCCGCTGTAAGGTTGTCTTCATTGGCCTGTAATGTAAACGGGATTATTCGGCACTATTTCCCGACCTCATTTCTAAAATCGAGTCAATATCTTCTACTGCGACCCATTCCAATCTACGTAATGTTTCTTTCTTATTAAATATATCGTAAATCATAGGTTAATTATGACTACAAGGAACATCCTAGCAAAAACAAGACAGGTTACCACTTCTAATTCGGACACTATTGTTTCCATACTCGCTTACGAGACCAGATTTTTCTCAAACAGGACTAAATCTAGTTTGCCATTAACCACTTACCGCCCGTGTTTTCCTAACAAACCAATAAGGGTTTCGTAATTTGGGCCGATGATAGTATTCGCGGATCTGTTGTGTTGCTGGTGAGAGTCTAAAATGATAATTCCCATAAATGAACCATGCGAGAACATAGAATCAAATACTTTACCGAAGGTTAGAGAAGTCCACCAATAGTGTTCTGAGAAGAATCGAATTCCTTCCGGCTATAGACATTGCAAGCAGATTCCGCACCTCAAATCGTAGACACCATAACCTACAACGTCCGTCTGACAGCTCCACCAGCTGATGGCATTCTTCTTCATAGCTTCCAACCGGAGATGATAACGTGATGACCAAGTGTATGATTAGTGAGGAAACGTTACGAAGTCCGTTGGAAAACATGTAGCAGAAAACATTCAATAATATGTAACGCAGCGGCGACCACCGGTGTTCTCTGTGGCGGAGCAGGTCGTGATTTAGTAAAATATAACTGAGCTAAAAAAATGAATAGAGCGACAATTGATTTGTGAATTAAATATGAAAAGGATTAAAAAGTGGTGAAGTTTTTGTTAGTATTATATTTTAAATTATGAAATAAAACAAAGCTTTTTCAAGATCGACTTTCCGTGAAATGGTGAACATTTGATTTCATGCAGTGAAAATGACAAATTGTTATTTATGATTACGAGAAAGGAACTCAATCGCGATCAGTGAATTCGCAGGGAAACGAAATCGATTTGATACATTTCACGTACGGCAATAACACAGCAATTCGCAGTAAGTCAAAAAATACACAATACCTAGATATACGGTAGGTCGCAAAAGTGATTGTATCTTAAGGGGGTCATCCCGTGTGTCCGATCCGCGGACTAGAATTCTTTTTGCTCGTAATAAAGCGCGTATTTATCGGTTTATTAACGTTTACGCTCCTACAGAGGAGACTGAAGAGTCGGACAAGGATACCTTCTACGAAGCAGTAGAACGAACCCTCGAAGCCTGTCCCAGATATGATATCAAAATCATACTTGGGGATTTTAACAGCCAAGTAGGGACGGAGCCCGTATTCAGACGATACGTTCGCTCCCATAGCTTACATCAAAATACAAATGATAATGGACTGCAGATTATTCAATTAGCAGTGTCACACGAAATGGTTGTTGGAAGTACCTGGTTTGCGCGGAAAGCAGTCCAAAAACAAATGTGGGCCTCTCCAGGCGGAACCACTTTCAACCAAATTGACCTCGTGTTGATCGAACGCCACCACCTCTCAGCCTTAATGAATATCAGAACAAATAGGGGGGCCAATATAGACCCTGATCACTATCTCGTTGGCATGGTGCTCCGAGCTCGAATAACAACACCACCCAGAATCCCCCCTGACAATAAGGTGAGAGTTACCACTGAAGCCATCCACAACACAGCCCTCAGCAACACCTATAAGAGGGAAATTGATACCGCAATAACCGTAGCCAACAGAAATCCTGGAGATGAAGCATCAACAAATGATCTTCACAACCACCTGAAGAACGTTATCATTGACACGGCCACAAAGATACTTGGCCCCAGCCGTAAAAAAGTCAGAACGGCTGGTTTGACGATGAATGTAAGCTAGCAACGGAACGGAAGAATGCCGCATACCGAGTAATGTTACATTCTCAAAGAACGCGAGCACGCGCAGAGACTTATCACGAATTCCGTCGAGCGGAGAAGCGATTTCACAGACGGAAAAAGGAAGCCTGGGAGAATCAACAAGTCTGTGAACTAAAAAAGTACAGGCTGCAACCGCACCAGGCGCAGAAGTTTTACCAACAAGTCAGCAGGATGAAGCCTTATACACCTCGATGTTCATCCTGCCGAGACAAAGAGGGAAATCTGATTTCCGACAGAATGGGCATATTGCAGCGATGGGATGAGTACTTTGATGAGCTACTGAACGACCAGAACACCGGCGAGTTGGAGGTCCAGCCAACTGAAGACGAAGGACAAATACTGCCACCACAAAGTTTAGGAGAAACAGGAGCCGATGGAATTACAGCCGAATTGGTTAAATATGGAGGCGACCAGTTACACCAAGTGGTTCATCAACTTGTGCTCAGGTTTGGGACAGCAAATCAATGCCTGACGATTGGCAATAAGGCATTATCTGTCTCATTCATAAAAAGGGAGATATCACACAGTGCAGCAATTATAGAGATATCACGTTGCTGAGTACCATCTATAAGATATTCTCCGCCATCCTGCTAAGCCGGATAGCCCCATAGACCCAGAACATCATTAGCCCATACCAAAGAGGCTTCAATCTAGGCAAATCAGCAATAAATCAGATTTTCTCTCTGCGGCAACCGATGGAAAAACTGTTGGAATATGGACAACAGTTGCACCATCTATTCATCGACTTTAAAGCCCCCTATGATAGCATAGCCAGGGTAAAATTGTACATGGCCATGAAAGAATTCGGTATCCCGACGAAATTGATAAGAGTGACAAGGCTGACCGTGACCAATGTGCGAGGCCAGATAAAAGCAGCAGGATCACTCTCAAGACCATTCGACATCAACAACGGTCTACGACAAGGGGATGCCCTATCATGCGTCCTATTTAACCTGGCTCTCGAGAAAGTGATCCGTGATGCTGATGTAAATACAAGAGGTACGATCCTCTTTGAGTCCACCCAACTACTGGCCTATGCTGACGATATCGACATCATGAGAAAAACCACCCGAGACGTACAAACTGCCTTCATCCAGATCGAGCAGGTGGCCATTGGGGCGAGATCTTGGGCTGCACATCAATGAAGGCAAGACAAAATATATGGTGGCAACGTCAGCACCGAAAATCAACCAACCAACAACATCAAACCGCACTGGTCAAACGGGAAGAATTAAGATCGGAGAATACAATTTTGAGACAGTTGATAATTTCTCTTATCCAGGGTCGAAAATTACAACCGATAACAACTATGACAATGAAATCCGCGCACGGTCGTTGTCAGCCAATAGAGCCTATTTCAGCTTACAAAAACTGTTCCGCTCGAAACGTCTCACCATAGAATCAAAGCTCTTACTGTACAAGACAGTCCTTACCAGTCCTCATGTATTCCTCGGAGACTTGGGTTCTTAGCAAAAAGAATTGCGAACTCTTGGTCGCGTTCAAGAGAAGAATCCTGTGAAGAATTTTTGGCCCCCTACATGAGGATGGACTATTCCGTAGCCCACATAACGACGAAATCTGTGAGCGATGCCATGACCGTCAGGTTGTGAATAAAATCCAGCTCAATAGGTTACATCCGTATGGGTGAGGATGATCCCACCCGGAAAGTCTATGGTAGAAAAAGAAAACGAGGCAGACCCTGCCTAAGATGGAGCGATAGCGTAGGCCAGCACGCCAGACAGCTTTTAGGGATATCGAATTGGTGGACCTCGGCGCAAAACCGGGGTGTCTGGAGTACCTTATTAAGGCAGGCCTAGACCGGATACCGGTTGTTGCGCCGTTGATGATGATGATGATTTATCGGTTCGAATGACTTCACTAAAAGGACATGCATTGAAGCCAAGGCCTTACATGTGTTTCTTCAAGAAACCGAAGGTTTATGAACTAGGTATAGCAATCAGCAAAAATCACATTCTACTTTTTAAATGCGTTTTTCTCGAAACTGCATATGGAAAATCGGCTGCCACCATAGCCCAAAATCTATCCAACGAAATCAACGAAATTCTTTGATATTTTTACGACTTATTCAGAACATATTTCTACGGTCCGTAAACTAGGATAATAGCGATTCATTCAGTAGTTTTGTTTTTATTCATTGAAGAAGCCGTGAAAAAACACCAAAATTCACAAAAAAAAAAGTTTAACACGGCACCAAAAATGTAGCTTTTAATATTTTTTAATAATCCTAGTTTGCGGACTGTAGTTAAGTCTGTACGTTAAAATGCAGTTTAGTTTTTTTCTTTAAGATAATTGCAGCGCCCTCTAGCGCGGACACTTTTTTTGGAGATGGGTGTATACATTGCTCCGTATTTCAATAACTAACTATGCGATCGGGCTGGAAAAATTACTATGCGCGCTGAAGATATTAATAAACCTGTGGTGAAAAATTCGTATTTGTATTTTTATCCAGTTTTTCATAAAAAATTTCAACAGAAAGAAAGGTTTTCACACGGGATAACCCCCTTAAGCAAGTATAGTGAAAGGTATAGTCCAGTCATTAAAGCTGAAAGTCGGTTGCAATCGCCGAATTCGTTCAGTCAAGACCGATTAGCATAAAATTTGAGGGGTTGAGATAGTGGATGACATAAGAAACAAAAGTTACATAGCAGCGAAGTACGTGTGCCTCTTCCCCGCAAATTGTTTTCCAAATATTCCCAGAAATCGATTAAATGGCAAATTCTAAGCAAAAGATGTTTAGTGAAAATCTTTCGTACAAGTAATAGTTTTCGAATTATTCATGCTCAAACATGTCAATTTTTCATCGAAAAAATGCATGTTTTTCAACGGTTTTTCACAAATAACTCGAAAACCATGTATTTCATGTAGAAATGATATGAAGAAGAAACAAAGCATATAAAATAATAAAAAGAATGAATCTTTTTATTTTTTGTAAGCAGCAATAGGAACTGAGTTATAGCTTTTCAAACGTCAATTCGTAATGTCTAAAAAAATTAATATTTTTAAGGTCAAATAACACAAAACCAGTAAGTTTTAGTGGAAATTATTGTCCACTAAAACTCACGGGTTTTGTGTTATTTGACCTTAAAAGTGTTACTTTTTTTAGACATTATGAATTTATGTTTGAAGAGCTATAACTCAGTCCCTATTGCATCTACAAAAAAATGAACAAAATCATTCTTTTTGTTTCTTTGTTTCTGCTTCATTTCTACATAGAACACATGGTTTTCGAATTATTTGAGAAAAACCGACATGTTTGAACACGAATAACTCGAAAACTACTACCTGCACGAAAATTGCCCATTTAATCGATTTCTGTGGTTATTTGGAGAAAGAGGTCCTTAAACAAAAAAGTAATGTTATATGCTATCCAAAAATTATATAGTATTTTTATACAATAGCATTGCATGGAGCCAATGTTGCTGGGTATTCAAAATCGAACCACCAATTTTGTTATTGCCCATTGAACTCTTCCATATCGACCAGGTAAAACACTATGAAGTCGATTACCATTTAGTAATAATTTTCGATAAAAGCACGGCTCGGACTGGCTCCACTTTCGGAGTTTGAATTTCGTGGAGATTTTATCTCAATATACTTTTTGGGTAGGGTAGGTGAATGCGTTTAGGTACAAAGTAGAGAAGTCCCGCAACGGTACGCCATCAGACTACCAGCTAAACACCTCTTCGTCATCAGATACAAATCTGGAACTGTTTGACTCATTACTTCTGACTAGCCAGCTTATGGAGCCTTCAAGTCAAGGAATTCCTTTTACCAACAGGAGGGGAGAGGAGGAAGAGAGTCCTTAGCCCAAGGAATCCGTTAGCATTCCGTCATCGGTCCCTTTACCTGTCGAGCTCAACGTTCTACGCAACAGGAAGAACCCAGATGTAATGCACGACTCCACCTACCGGCGCTCTTCATCTCTGAAAACGTTGTTTGGAGAGTGCCTGCATAAAATTGCCGACGAAACTTGTCTCTTCTTTCACAAGAGAAAAAGGTGTGCTCGCCGTCGTCCGACACTCCATCAAAGAACACACAATAAGGAGATCCTGCCTCCTTAATCTTGTACGGGTAGGACTGAAAACCTATTTAGAAGCTGGTTAAGGAAATAGTCATTAACCTCAATCTCACCATACTTTCAATTGAACCATGAATCGATGAGAGATTAAATTTGCTAAGAGAGTTGCTACTCGGTGAGTGTGGGTTCAGCTATCTTAAGTAGGTAAGTAGCAGGGAGGGCAACGGGAATCACTCCCACGATTACAATCACATCCAATTCTGAAACAGTGCACTGGGCAAATACCACTCGCAAAGCTTGCCCTCTCCGCACTTGGGCAAAGTACTTATGATTCAGCTCCTTGCCAAGGGTATCAGTCCATAAATCCGCACCACACAGCGCGTTGCTGCTGTACTAAGACTTCTCCTGGTAGATATAGGGCCCCTTACATTCGCAATTAGCCGACTTGTGATTTGTTCGAAAAAGCCCATCTTCAAGCCGAGCTTTAAACTAAGGTATTTAACTCGCCGATCGATATAGGACGAAGCGTCGGGATTCTCTTTTTAGTCAAGATGACTACTTCGGTTTTTTTCCCAGTGCAAGGCTGATAACAAGAGCAGTCATCTATCCAATTACCCGTCCCATCAATATGCCAAGTCTGCTTTTAACGTCCACCGGACAACAACTGTCGCAACGTCATCTGCATAAGCGAGCACGCGCGACTTAGAAGATTATCGTAGGAACTGCTCGAGAGGTGCGGTCCTAGGATGGATTTGTTACCCCCGACGTCATTTTCATCCTCCTCTGGCTCTCTAGTGTCTCATACATCAAGTAGTCCCTCAATATCCGCAAGAAATGGTTCGGCACGTGCTTAGCATGTCTTTCTATTTTACGGAATTGAAGGCATTTATGACATCAAGAGTTACGAGGAACACTCTCCATCGAGATCAACGCCTGCTTGCCCCAGCTCGATGAACCGCATCCACGACCTCCATAACAGATGCATAGTGGGTCTCCTTTACCTTTGCTTATCAGCGCGAGCATTGCCACCTTCCAGCGACAAGCAAGAACAGCATCTTTCAGGCAAGTGCTGAACACGCCGAGCTGCAAGTTTGACCGTTTGAGGGCCACCAGTTTGTGTACTTCTGCCGGGATTCCATCAGGACCTGCCACCTTTTCATTTTTCATAGTGAGAACTGCCTCTTCGAAGACTTCCACGCTGTTGTCATCAACCCATACGGGCTGTCTGGGGAAAAATGCCTGTACAATGCAGTTCATTTGGTACTAAGTATGCAAGGTCTTCACAGAGCTCCGATTTGCCGGATAACAAATTTCCCGCGGATTTCCATTCAATTCATTGACTAGGCCCTGTCAGCCATGAGCTTTTGCTTTTGTTTGTCGCGTTGTCCTTTTAGCTAATATCTACTCTGCCATCCCCGGATGTGTAAACGTTGTGCCAAACGGCGAAGTTTTTGACACTCTTTCCATAGGACGGCAATTTCCGCCGTCTACCATTTCATACAAGGCTTATTACGGCTGGCCCCCGGTGCATGGAAGCTTCACGGGCCTTCTTTATCAGACTCATCACCAAATTTATGACAGTGTCAGCTGAAACGCCACTACCCCCCGAAGTGCCCTCTAGCGCGCCTTTGTTATTCTAAGAGTTTCGACGAATCTCCCGATTTTCGCTCTCGCGACGTTCCACGCATAATTGGAGCGCCAGGTTGGCACACGCCGACAAATAACGCCAGCCACTTCGAGCATCCAATTTTGATTTTCCCGTTGTTAAAAATTTTCCTCGCGTGTTACTCGCCGACTTCCATCACAGCGAATTTTTGGCTTCTAGAATTCTTAGAAGTGATATCTATCTGGGTATTGGTTACTTCCGGACATTCATGCTTGGAGGCCTTCTCCACAGTTTGTTTCCTTTTATTTTTCTCTTTTGGGTTCTGAAGACTACTTTATAAATTTTACGTATAGGGCTTATAAAAAAGTATTATTTGGTAGGAAGGACTTTTTCATACCCGCGTATTCATGTTTGCCGTCTGACTCGATTTACGGAGGCAACCTAGTTCTTTTTTTAGTGCCACATTCTGTACTATTAACTTTATTTAAGGGCATATCCGAATGGGATGGATTTTGAGGTGTAAATTCTGTATAGAGGAAACATCATTATTTTTTTTTTATATTATCGATTTTGAAATTTTTGAGAATAACTCGTACCTTAGTTTAGGTCTGCATTATCTGTCTCTCAACTTTTGCGAACCCAGCAAGGACCTGTTTTGTAGCATGCAATCTAGACGGTTTATTTAATACTTCACAAGGCTGTATTTGAAATGAAAACAATTTGGGATGCCGGAAGCTAGATGCTTCGGGTATAAAAGTATATCTTATATGCACGTTTTTCTATTCGTACTCTTCTTTTTCTTCAGCCTTTGTCCCGTTCACAAGCGGGGTCGGCTCGTCGTGATCGGCTTCGCCATTTGGCTCTATCGAATGCCTGATCTGGGTGCAATCTCGAGGCTTTCAAATCCCCATCCAGCGTATCAAGCCACCGTTGCTTAGGTCTGCCTTTTGGTCGTTTACCATCGACTTCGATGTTCAGACCCATCTTTGCAAGTGAATTCTCGTTTGCACGAATTGCGTGACCATACCATCGAAGACGCTTCTCTCGCAACTTTTCCACGATCGGTGCAACCCCATAACGATCGCGGATATCCTCATTTCGGATGTGATCTAAACGTGTGACGCCACTAGTCCAACGTAGCATCTTCGTCTCCATTACCGCAAGACGCCGTTCATTGTCTTTTATGATCGGCCAGCACTCAAAACCATAGAGAGTGCCTGGACGGACGACATTGCGGAAAATTTTAGATACGACGTTGATACGTCGATCACAAAGGACACCAGTTGTGGAACGCCACTTCATCCAGGTTGCGTTAATGCGTGAAGCAATTTCATAACGCAGCTCTCCATTGGCTGATAGCTTTGACCCGAGGTATTTAAATCACTCAGTTCTGGGCAGATCACTGCCGCTGACAGTGATTGTGCCTGTTTCATGGGGATCGGTCGTCAAAAATTCAGTTTTGTTTAAATTCAATCTGAGACCATGTTGCATGAGGCGATCATTCCATTTTTGAACAAGTTGCTCGAAATCATTTTTGCTATCAGATGCTAGGAAAACATCATCTGCATAAAGCAGTGTGTAGGGCGCTGGACGTTGGATATCTCGTGTGACGGTCTCCATAACAAGGACAAAGAGGAGTGGTGAGAGGGCGCTTCCTTGATGAACTCCAACAGAGACACGAAGCGGTTTTGATACACCCGCCATACTTCGAACTTTACTTTTCGGATCGTGGTAGAGCAATTGAACCTAGCGCACGAGTTCTTCTGGCACGAAGTGTTGTCGTAAAGCATACCAGATGAGTTCGTGTGGTACACGGTCAAACGCTTTCTCTAGATCCAGGATTTGAAGAACCACTACCCGGGCTATCGGGATTTACTCTTGCAAATTACTTACGTATCTGGAGTGGAAGATGTTATTATAAGTGAATCATATAATAACCTTAACTATAATGTATGGTTCAAAGACTCGGCAGCCTGAGTAGCGTTATGAGCGTTCCAAGTCATGCAGGGATGAATTAGACAGTTTACAATTGGGTTTGTGTATACGAAGGTGTATAATTGTTACGTTTCATGTAAGTTTCACATTGTCAAACCTTGAAGGCATTCTTAACAGCCTGGTGTTTAGAGCAAAAGTAATACCCAAAAAATGATTATCGTATCAAAGTGAAATTATGCGGTGTTTCCAACGATTAATTAATTAAAATAATAAAACTTGTTGTTTCTTTTTCGTTGGTGTGGGTATTTCATCAGTGCAAACAAGTTGCACTGATGAAGGGAACAAGTGGTTCCCGAAATATCGGTATTTGCAAGAATAAATACCCACACCAACGAAAAAGAAACAACAAGTTTTATTATTTTAATTGATTATCGTAATTTCAACGCGTGGTCTTTAGATTGGGAAGTAGCGCAAAAAACGGTTTATCGAAAGCTATTGCACATTTGAACATGATAAGGGCATTGTGCTTTCAGGATTATCTCGGATGATGGATGCAGACCATTTGTCATAGCGAAAGTAATGCTTGAACGACATGTTGGTATATGAAACGATCAACATCTCCGATGAAGGGTCTACATGTTGACCCCTGCCAGAGGTGGTCCTAGGGAAATTATGGGAATATGATGGCCAATGTCCACTCAATAGGGCATAGTGCGTCCACCACGTCTGTTTGCTGAAATGTGTTTCAGTTCTCTCAAGGCCTTGCCGAGAAGCCTACACCCCTCCTCTATTGTTGTACGCAATGTATTTTAGGGTGATCCAATTTTCGATCGTCCTGGAATAGTTGACTCTCAGCAATGCAATTGTCGCCCTTTTTTAAAATGTGTCTCATCTGTTGCTACTTCTGCCTTCTAATTAACACATCTGCCGATACGTGGGCTACTTCCCGACCTAGCTATTTGCTCCAGATTTTCTTAGGCCAGAGTATACCGATGACACGACAGGAACAACATTATTAAGATAAACAAACTGATCGATATCC